>NC_142480.1:34652500-35262500 GCF_049115385.1 Moschus berezovskii
GGACCTTTGTTGGCAAAGTAATGTCTCAGCTTTTTAATATGCTGTCTAGTTCGGTCATAAGTTTTCTTCCAGGAAGCAAGTGTCTTTTAATTTCATGGCTGCAGTCAGTGATCTTGGAGCCCAAGAAAATAGTCTGTCACTGTTTCCATTGTTTCCCCATCTATTCGCCATGAAGTGATGGCACCAGATGCCATGATCTTAGTTTTCTGAATGTTGAGTTTTAAGCCAACTTTGTCACTTTCCTCTTTCACTTTCATCAAGAAGTAATTTAGTTCTTCTTTGCTTTCTGCCATTAAGGGTGGTGTCATCTGCATATCTGAGGTTATTGATATTTCTCCTGGCAATCTTGATTCCAGCTTGTCCTTCATCCAGCCCAGTGTTTCTCATGATGTACTCTGCATATAAATTAAATAAACAGGGTGACAATATACAGCCTTGACGTACTCCTTTTTTCCCAATTGGGAACCAGTCTTTTGTTCCATGTCCAGTTCTAACTGTTGTTTCCTTACAGGTTTCTCCGGAGGCAGGTCAAGTGGTCTGGTATTCCCATCTCTTGAAGAATTTTCCACAGTTTGTTGTGATCCACACAGTCAAAGGCTTTGGCATAGTCAATAAAGCAGAAGTAGATGTTTTTCTGGAACTCTATTGCTTTTTCAATGATCCAATGGATGTTGGCAGTTTGATCTCTGGTTCCTCTGCCTTTTCTAAATTCAGCTCAAACATCTGGAAGTTCATGATTCATGTACTGTTGAAGCCTGGCTTGGAGAATTTTGAGTGTTATTTTACTAGCATGTGAGATGAGTAGTTCCAGGTATTTCTTGACTTTCTACTTCTAAAAACACTTTCATTATTTTACCATAAACGTCACAAATGAAAGTCAGTGCAGCATCCAAAAATATACAAATATGATTCTTTATCTGCATTGAGTTTTCAGCAAATTGCCTGTTTTAACCAGCTCCAAATATCCTTAAAACTTCTTAATTTCCTTCATAATTTTCCTATCCAAATTTTAACTATTATATCCAACATTTTGCCACTTTAGCTTTGTCCATTAGCTTTACTATCCCAGGTCCTGACTACACTACTTGCTTTCATAATACCCATATACCTAAGAAAAACTATCTACCAAACTGTGGGATAATAATAGGAATAGTGAGATACGTACTGAATAGGCCTTTCATTTTGGAGTCATAAGGTAATGAATAAAAAGGATGGATCACAGTAGGTCCTACCTTAAGATATATAGCTACTGGGAAATTTAAACATAGTCTTTAAAAAGGCACAGCTTCTGAATGACAAGTTAACCTCCCCTTCACACACATGCACAAATATAAGACTAACTGGTATATGGGGGAAAATATGTTCAACCTCACTCAGAATTTTAAAAATGAAAATTTTAAAAATTAGACATAATTTCTTTAACCTTCAGCTTGGCACAGATCAAAGAGTTTTAAAGTGTAAAAGGTTAGAAAAAGTGAAGGGAAATAGGTACTCTCATACCCTTCTGTTCCGAATGTAAATTTGGCAACTTCATAGTTTTAGATACTAATATTCCTTTTTCCAGAAGTGTCTCTATTAGGAATCTGCCTTACAGATAAACTCACAAAACTATGTGATGGTATACTTATAGGCACATTCATCTTATTATCTGTATAATACCTAAAGTAAATAAAACTCAAACCACACATACATATTATATAGTATATATACTCTGTACATAATATATAATATTATAGTTGGAATATAATCTATAGTGATATACACTAACTGTATACTATATGGATAGATACACTGTCTTTATCAATAGTAGATACATAGATATGACCATATTTACATATGGTTACTATATATAGCTGGAATATATATTAGGTCATATTTTTAGATAACGCCTAAAAATGCATCTGGAAGATGACTTTAGGGAGAGACAATAAGCCTAATTTTTTTATATTTATGTTCCATTTAAACATTCAGCATGTGTGTTTCATTTTTATTTAAAAATGAGAACTCAGAAATAATCCAGGAAGTAGTGACAGAACATTAGGAAGATGTAGGACTCAGTCGTTCACCCTCCATGATTATCAAGGGCTGCGATATCCAGTCTCTCTTGGAATAGTCTTCCCCAGTGCTTCCTAGGACATGGAGTTGTCATGGAGTTGCAATTAACTAATGTCCAATAATGATTTGTAAATTAGTAGATTCATCACATGTGCAGCTTCTGCCACCAAACTAATGGTTTGTTTAACAAATGGCTGATGTCGCCATTAGAGGCTCTTTTGTTTCTAAATAGCATTTGCTGTGTTTGGCAAGTGCCCCGTCCTGGGTGCTTGCTGACTGGCACTGCTTGATCCCTACAACAGAGTATGTATGCTCTATGGTGGAGAGCAGTATCAGAAGATGGGTGAGAGGAGGCCCCAGATTCTGAAAGTTCAGAGGGGCTCAACTGCGGACCAAACCTCTGGTTTAACTTTCTTCCCCTTGTTGGTCTGCCATTGCTACCCATTCAGCCATCCATCAGGTGTTCGGTGAGCCTACACTGTGTGCAGATAATGTTCTGGGTACTAGAAAAGACTGAAGTCAATGCAAAGCCTGCCTCCAGGAGCTGACATCCTACTAAAACAATGGACAAAATAAGAAATTTTAAAATAGTTCATTTAGACAATGTTTGATGGTGATAAATATGTGAAGAAAACAGA
This sequence comes from Moschus berezovskii, assembly GCF_049115385.1. Lineage (NCBI taxonomy): Eukaryota > Metazoa > Chordata > Mammalia > Artiodactyla > Moschidae > Moschus > Moschus berezovskii. The sequence goes on from NC_142480.1 coordinate 34,655,194, forward strand.
ACAAGGGAAGGGGTTCAGTTTTATGGTCAAGAAAGTCCTCCCTGAGTAGGTGATCTCCAAGAGAAGATCTGAAGGAGGTGATGGAGCAAGCCTGAAGATAAGTGAGAGGAAGGCGGTTCCAGGTGATGCAAACAAGAAGACAAGCCCTTCCATGAGAGTGTGCCTGGAAACCTGGGGAACAGCAAGGAAGCAAGGAAGCAGCCACATGAGGTGAGAAAAGATACTTGGCTGGATGAAGTAAGCCCACACTAGGTAAGGCCTTTTAAGTCATCACAGGGCCTTGGGCTTTTTCGTTAGGTTAGATGAAAAGACACGGAAAGTCTGAGCCATGAAGCAACTCGACATGACCTCAATTTTTTAAGAATCACTCCTGCTCAGCGGTTCCCAAATGGGGGCAATTTCCCACCACCACCACTTTGGCAACATCTGGGGGCATTACTGATGGCAGGACTTGGAGCAAGGAGGTGTGTGCTACCAACAACTAGTGAATAAAGATGCTGCCAAGCATCCTACGACTCCCTGCAACAAAGATTGAAGTGATCCCAAATGTTAATCAGTGTCCAGGCTGAGAAAAGCTGTGCAGGGCTATGAGCAGAACAAAGGGCAGGCAGGGGAGAGACCAAGAGGCAAAAAAAAAAAAAAGATCAAAAGACGTAAACGAGATCACAAAGTACAATTCAAACAAGCCGATGGAGGCTATGAGAAGCGGTTGGTTCCTAAATGATTTGAGCATAGATTCTATACGACTTGTAAATGGACAGAAAGGGAGGAGTCAGTGGTGAGGGCGAGGTTTGCAGCCTTATTCTGCCTTTTGAAGCTTGCCCTCTCTAACACTTGTTTTGTTCATTCACCGCATGTTGTGAACGACCCCCCCCCGCCCTCCCCATCGATGCTACCAAGCCCTGTCCCACCCCATCTGTGTCCACACCATGGCTTTATCCTCAGCGTCACACTTCATTTTACGCCTTTCCCATTCCTCAACCACTGCTTAGTCCATACTCAGATGGCAACATCAGTTTTCACTATATCACGCTGTTGATCTGAGGACTTAGTTCTCCCTAAACTTAGTTCCCCATATCAATTCCCGTATCAATGGTGCAGTACAAACTCGGTTAATTTCTAAACTTTCTCTTTCATTCACCTTCCATTCCAAGGACACTGGCTTTACCATGTCCTGCAGGAAACCTCATGTCATTCTCTCCTTCTGGAATTTCCTCTCCTTAAATTACCTCTAAAATCATTTTGAAAGCCCAACTGTTAAAAAATATCTGGCTCAATCAATGTCCATCTTTCTACAATGGCTTCCATCTTTAAGCCTGGATAATTCTGTTCACACTTCTGCCGGGAAGTAAGCTAGATGACTGTTTAGTGGGCTGCTTTGAAAATTATTGTTCCACTGATTTATCTGTATGTGCTAGAACATTCTGTAAGTTTCATAAAGAATAAACAATTATATATTCTGTTCCCTTTATACCTTTTCCCGAGATTCTACATATTAATAGAGCTGCTGCCCACACAGGAGAAATTAATTAAATGCTTTGACTTACTAATGAAAGAAATGTTGATATATTTATCATGTAAGAACCTTTGGTATAATGCAAAAACTGTAAAAGGCACATGATTGGATAAATGACATAAAATATGCCTACTTAAGGCTCACTTTCTCTTCTAAAACAATCCATTTTCCACCAAAAGAAATAAGAACACAATGTCAAGAGAAGCAGAAATGTAGTTACTGAGTGGAATGTTCAAGACCACCGATGGAGAATATTGATGGAAGAGGACAGCGCATAATAAATTTATCAGCACTGTATTAATATTTTCACTGTAGGTATTACCTGGCTAAATGGCTAACCAGAAGGACTGCAGGCACAATTCGATAAAGAAGGTGAAATGCCAATCAGATTGTTCTAGTCTTTTCCTCCAGTGCCCTCGATGGTTTCTGCGGGCACAATGGCCGCAGGCATTATATGTCAGCAGGAGGATAACCTCAGGTCTCACACAGCCGGTCACCTCAATAAGTAACACTTAGCCTCAGACACAGAGATAAACCTGCTGATAACCTGGCTCCCTCTCCTCCTGTTATCTGGTACTTCACCTGCCTCTGCCACTCACTCCAAAGTCCACTCCTAGGCATTGTCATCACCACCCGCTTTGCCCCTTTAGAGTCTATTGTGAACACAGCAGCCAAGGAACAAAATGGAAGTTAGATCTCTTCATTCCTGCTCAGAACCTCACAATGGCTCCATCTCACTTGTAAGGACACAAGACAAAGCCAATATAGTCACCTCCTAGTTCTTACATGATCCTGACCCCTGTTATTTCTCTAATCTCATCTCTGACCATGCCCCCTCAACTCACTCTGCTCCAACTCCCTCGACCCTCTGGGTGTTCTGCCAGCACACCCAGTATGTCCAGACTCAAGGCTTCTGTCATTGCTGTTCCTTCTGCTTCAAATGCTCTTCTCCCAAATTACTCACTTCAACCTGGGTGACTTTGACCTTATCTGCTCATTCTGTTTAATGAAGTTGTACCTCCCCCAGTATTCCTCATTCCCTGTCCCTATTTTTCCACATAGCACCTACTAACATCTGAATTGCAACATAACATTCATTATTTTTTATTATTTACTGCCTTCCTCCACTAAAATATAAGCTCCAGAGGGCAGGGATTTTTTGTGTGTTTTCTTCACTCCTGTACCTTCAGCATCAGGAAAAGTGTCTGATGGGTACTCAAAAAGTAGTTGAATAGATGCTATCTGTGGTGTCAGGACCTATGACTATGCTTGTGTATTTGCACACGCATTCATGTGCATACACCCACATACACACACCCATAGTCAAGCACACATATAACTTGGGATTATAGAAACACTGATGGAAGGATAAGAGCCTTCAAAAAACCTCCGTATTTTCCTCCTGCTCTTGGTTTTGCACTGTTTGCCCCTGACTTCAAAGGCTATGGAAATTGTACCAGCACAGAGGACAAAGTGACCAAACTCTCCCTCTGTTGACTCATTGAAGGCAAACTCCATTCCTCAAACGCCCAAGTTTCCACCCACTCACATCTCTAACTTTGCAAAGCCTGAAGTTTCAAGCCTTTGCAACCAGAGATCCAAATAGCAGCCCCATCTACTTGATAAAAAGAAATAACTGGCTTTATCTCTGATAGGGTTCAGAATTGACTTTTATGCATTAGTCATTCAACCTTGAATTGAATTTTGACAGGCTCTGCAGTGTATTAAATTGCTCCCGCAAGGATGAGAAGTATACATTCCTTATTAAATGTGTAACAGAACTCAATAATGCCTGTCATTTTCCACTGCAGAGATGAACTTGAATTAAAGAAGAATTAATTCAACCAACTTAAGCAGAAGTCTAATATCAAGTTTATTTCAGTTAAGGTAGAAGACAAATAAATCAAAATCCTATGCAAAGCTCTGCAGTAATTCAAACAATAATCTGATTCAAAATGATAGCTGGAAGTATGTCAGCATCAAGAATTTTATGAAACCTTTACAGCTCACAGAAATGTTTAGATGAATGGCATATGTTAAAAAGAAGTGAACTATATTTTCAGAAAGGATATATAGTTGCAGAAATGAACTTGCCCTTAAGACAGCTCTGCTGTATACTCCTGGGCAAAATGGACAGCTGGGGCATGTGTGGAGCAGGCCTGTAACACTTACTGAGCACCTGCTATGAACACCTCATTATTTCCCTTTATCATATGAATCCTGTTACAATTCCCTCTTATTTCTCCTTTTGTGTCTAACTATGCCTTTGCTTTCTGTAAGACTCTGCAAATGTATGACTCACAACGCCCGCACCCAAACAGTCCTCATTTCCCCTTAGGTCATCTCACCGTTCATTATGCCTTGCCATTTGTAGATTTCAGTCTAATTTCATCATCTATGCAGTTTCCATCGACCATAACACCACACATGCATGCACATCAACAGAGGGTCATGATTCATCTTTCCCTCCTTAATCTACCTTATTTGACCTGATGGATTACTATCTCACAGAACTGGTCTTGGGCGATATTTTGAGACAGATGTTTTTGGCTTTTCCCAAAACCCTTCTATCCCTCGAGTTTTTCCCACTCTCCCAAAGTGCCAACAGCCTTCACAATCCCCCAGCTGTCCAGCACTGTCATGGCTCTTAACCCAGGCCTGCAACCTGAAGGTATCAATCTGAGTCCCCTGTCCTTATCCTCATCCTACTCTATAAAAGAGCATATCTCTTCTGTGTCCTAGTCCCTCTATGCCTTTGGCTCTAATCAACCTAAACCTGTCAACCTCAAATGATTAAGACTTTTCATCCAAGCAAAAGATCTGTAAGTTTATAGGCAATCATTTAAGCAGTAAATAACCCCTTGCCGCTGCTAAGTCGCTTCAGTCGTGTCCGACTCTGTGCGACCCCATAGACGGAAGCCCACCAGGCTCCTTTGCCCATGGGATTATCCAGGCAAGAGTACTGGAGTGGGTTGCCACTGCCTTCTCCGAAATAACCCCTTAGGGAGGGAGAAAAGAAAGGAAAAAACAGGTCTGACAATACCAATCAAGACAGCAGAGGTCAATCAGAAGCCATTTTGGAACCAAGGTGCTAGTGGTAAAGAAATCACCTGCCAATGCAGGAGGGGTAACAGACATGGGTTTGATACCTGGGTGGGGAAGATCCCGTGGAGAAAGGCCTGGCAACCCACTCCAGTATTTCTGCCTGGAGAATCCCATGGACAGAAGCTGGTGGGCTACAGTCCATAGTGTCTCAAAGAGTCAAATACAACTGAAGTGACTTAGCATGCATGAGCCTTCAATCGGTTATCAAACCACATCTCCAGATAACTGCCAATCCACCTCCTTACTCGATCAGCCTCAGCAAACTCACATCAGTGCCCCTGTCAGCATTATTTGAAGGCATTTCATCATCCAGAGCCCACTTCTAGGTCCTTAGTTCCTTCCATGTCCCTGTTATCTAACTCAACAAGTCAGACTTTCAGAGGCATGTTTAGAAAATATCTGATGCCCGACGAACGTCACTGCCACATTCACTCTAACTCTAAACAGGGTTGCTACTAAGTCCTGATGGGGAGAAAGCATGAGCTTGGGATTCCAACCCATGCCTAACTGTCCTGCTGCACTTCTGAGAGTGACTTACCCTTGGAGTCTCAATTCTTGGACTTTTCCCAGCTGTTTGGACCCCCTGGACTTTTCTGAGCCCCCAAATGCAACTATTTGCCTGCTTTGCACTACCCTTTGGGTACTAAGTTCTGTTTGAACCTTCTAACACCTAAAGGGTAGTTTTTTCCTACCCCAATCATTCCAGAACTTTCCCTTCACTTAATAGGTAAAATCTGCTTGTGGGTTTTGATCGCTCCAAATCTGTCAGTTTCACTGTAGTTAAGGAAGCACTACACCCTGCTAGTTCCAGACAGAATAGTCTCATTTTCTTTACCAGGGTTCACTACCATCTAATCAAAGCTCATGACATAATATCTTCTTCTCCACTCTGTCCATCTCATTTTCCTATGATCTTCCAGGTACTCTACTATGGATACTATACTGAGAATAGAAATCAGCCCTTTTCTTCTGAAGTGAGTCTAAAGATTATAATAATGGCCTGGGCACTTGGTCATAATGGTGTTAATCCTTATGGACAACTCATATCCAATTCAGTCAGCCTTGGTCAATGATAGAGTGCTGCTGCTGCTGCTGCTAAGTCGCCTCAGTCATGTCTGACGCTGTGCGACCCCACAGACGGCAGCCCACCAGGCTCCCTCGTCCCTGGGATTCTCCAGGCAAGAACATTGGAGTGGGTTGCCATTTCCTTCTCCAATGCATGAAAGTGAAAAGTGAAAGTGAAGTTGGTCAGTCGTGTCCGATTCTTTGCAACCCCATGGACTGCAGCCTACCAGGCTCCTCCATCCATAGGATTTTCCAGGCAAGAGTACTGGAGTGGAGTGCCATTGCCTTTTCCAGATAGAGTGCCAGGAACTGGTAAAGAAGAAGTATGTAAAGATAATATTTGTTCATCTTTTAAAAGTGATCTTAGGGGCTTCCCTGGCAGTCCAATGGTTAAGAATCTACTTTGCAATGCAAGGGACACCAGTTTGATCTCTGGCCCAGGAAGATGCCACACACCACAGGGTAACTAAGCCCATGTGCCACAACTACTGAGCCCAAGCTCTGGAGCCCGTGCGCCACAACTACTGGAGCCCACCAGCCCTAGAGTCTGTGCTCCGCAACAAGAGAAGCCATCGCAACGAGACGCCTGTGCGCTGCAACTAGAGAGTAGCCCCTACAAGCCCGAAGGAGAGAACCCTGTGCACAGCAACAATGACCCAAAACAGCAAAAATAAATTAATATAGATATATTTTTAAAGTGATCTTAAGATTTATCCAAAAAGTTGTTCAAAAATATAGGGCTAGGTGAGCACTGTTAAATGCCATGCCCATCCAAAAGCAAAACCAGATAAAATGTGTATTACCTTATATTCTAAGTATCTTTATTCTCTTCAAGGTAATTTCCAATAACAACCTAGTAAAATTTCCACCCCTACTCAATGATCCAGAATATATCCACAGTCTGATCTTGAGAAACGTGTCCATGGACGAGGACACTTCTTGATATATCCATCTCATAGAGCTGAGTCCCATAAGGGTGTTTTCTCCTCTGGGTCAGCTACCTCACAAGCAGTGCAGGTGATCACAAGCTATTTGTCTTTATTTCCAAAGCACTCTGGGAGATCAGAAGAGATGAGAATTGATTAATGCACTCTATGAAAAGTTCAATAACTGTTTAATCACAGCTTGGAAATAAAGCAATGCTTCTGATCTTTTACAAATTAATTTAACGTTGCATTAAAAATAAAATAGGCTGTAAATTGTGCTGTGCAGGAATAATCAATGGCTCATTATCTTTGCTTCTAGCAAAATGCACTGATTCTTTTAAACTCATTAATGAGCAGTATCGGGTGGTACACAGCTGCAAATGTGCTCAAGTATTATTGATCCTACATCTATAAAACTAATCTCATCTGGGCAGAATTTATGAGCAATAATAATGCAAACTCTTCTCAGTTTATACTAAAGAAATAAAGAATAAAATTCATGTGCATAAGGCAAGATTCTATGATCGCTGGGGGGAAACAATTTCTGAGCCCTTATTCCATTCTGCTGCCAGCATATCACAGCACTTAATCACTGTTAAACATAAATCTAATAAGATATCATCAGTGGTGACCAATGAAATGTTAACAGTTTTTCCACACAACCAAATCATTATGATAATTTCATAATTTGGATTGATATTACCACTTTCTTTAGATATTCCCAGGACATTATGTGCAAATTAACAATAAGTTCACTTCCATATTATATTTTACAACATAGTGCTCACAAATATTTTTCTACTAAAATAGGATCGGAGGTAGATTGCTTTCACTGTCCAACTTTGCAAAATATGTGTTGTCCACGTGGCCAGCTGCCTGCTGGACATCTCCCTCTTGAAGTTCCTTTAAGCTCCTCAAACCTATTGGGCCCAAACATTGTGGGCCAGCTCCTGGGGAGGTGAGGTAGTGATGGAGTCTTAGCACCTAGCTTATCCTGGATGCTAGGATGTGGAGAAAAGGCAGAACTGACCCGTGCAACTTCTTTAGAGAAAGAACGGTGGGAGACTAGAGAATCCCTCACAAAGAGAAAAGGAGGGTGGGAAATGGCAATTTAACCACTACACCATGTACCAAATCTCTACTTTCTATTTTATTTTTATTGCGGCAAACTAGAAGTAAAACTCAACTAATTTCAGGTGACACCAGGGACTCCTTCACAGTGAAATTGTAAGTAATCACCAAAGTATGTATCATAAAAGAGGGACGTTCTGCTAAAACCTGCCAAACAGGCTCCCTCCCATGCTTTTGCAAAGCTTCACCAACTTGGCTGAGCCAAGACTGCAAAGATTTCACATCCTCCTTTTACTAACTACCCTCATCTAAAGCCAGAAGCAGGAACAAGAAATAACACAAGTGTGTAGAAATTGCCAATGTTTGCTAAGTCTCTCTAAAACTGTATCTTGAAATCTCAAACAACTAATCATGATGCACCTTCAGGGGGCTAAGACTGCTGCTGCTAACACTGGCAGCCTCCTCGGAGAAAAGTACAACGTGATCTCTTTTCTCGGCATTTCAAATCTCCAGTAAGCAGATAAGCACTACCGCATCCAGCAATGATTAAGAAGTGATGTGACAGATCTCAGCCCCTTTCCTTATGGGGTGTTTAACTCTAATGGCATGTTCTTACCCACTTCTAATTTTATTATAGAACCACAGACAAAACCTCACTCGCAACACGTCCTCAGAGATTGCCGAACTTTCCATCAACTGTCCAACAGATTCAGGGCCAGATGAGGTCAACGCTCAGTCATACTTGGCAACTGTGAATCTGAAAACTGCCACATTTCTTAGGAATGGATCCAAAGGAAGGCAAATTCAGAGGGTGAGTGAGGCCATAAAGTAGGACCTGGGCTGAGCTAAGACAGTTAAGTCCAAACCAGAGGCTGCTCACCTTCTCTTAGAGGTGGAGCCGTCCCTCAGCTAATCCAGGAGGGGGCAGCAGAGTGACAGGCCAAATCTAGTGATTCTGAAGGGCACATCCAGGAGATGAAAGGTTTCTTTTTTTCACCTACTAGCTCCCAAGACAAAGCCATCTTTGCCACTTTCAGTGGTTGAATGTGTCAGGCTCACAGGCAAGGAAATCATTAGCCAGTGGGAGTTTCTGAGGTCATATATACTTGTAAAGACTGTTGGCGTAATCATAAGCTATTTTCTCACATTTTGGCAGAGGCTAGAGTTTAATGTGGGCTTCCCTGGTGGCTCAGACGGTAAAGCGTCTGCCTGTAATGAGGGTTGGGAAGATCCCCTGGAACAGGAAACGGCAACCCACTCAAGTACTCTTGCCTGGAAAATTCCATGGACTGAGAAACCTGGTAGGCTACAGTCCATGGGGTCGCACAGAGTTGGACACAACTGAGCAACTTCACTTTCACAGTTTAATGTGGATAACAGGTTCCAGAACAAGGGTTTAAGCTAAGTAACAGCTTTGAATTATAACACGTCTACAGCCCTTCTCAAACTTTAGTACGAATGGACATTACTTACAAATATTGTTTTTAAGGCTCAAGGGTGCAAGAAAAAACTGCTCAGCATCAAGATGCATTAGGCAAATGCAAATAAAAGCCTCAGTGAGATACTTCATCCTCACTAGGATAGCTAAAATCAAAACAATGGACAAGTGTTGACAAGTTTGTAGAGAAACTGGATTGTAAAATGATGCAGCCACATTGGAAAATGTTAAATACAGACGTACCATATGACCAAGCAGTTCCATTCTTAGCTACATGTCTGTGTTTGTGGGCCATAACAAAAAAAATCAGACTGGGTGGCATAAAGAACAAAATCTTAACTTACAGTTCTGGAAGTTCAAGACCAAGGTGCCAGCAGGACTGGACTGTCCTGAGGCCTCTGTCATCGGCCTGCAGGTGACTGCCTTCTTGCTGCCCCTTCACATGGCTGTCCCTCTGTGCACACACACCTCCTGTATGTTCTAACTCCTTTTCTTATAAGGACACTGCTCAGATTGGATTAGGGTCCAACCTAAAGGTCTTATTTAAACTTAATCACCTTTTTAAAGGCCTGATCTACAAATACAGTCACATTCTGAAGTACTGTCCTGAGGGTTAGGACCTCAACATATGAATATGGTGGACACAAATCAGGTTAGAACATATGTCTACACAAAACCTGTACATGAAGATTCACAGCAACATTATCCACAGCAGCCAAAAGAGGATGCAAATCAAATGTCCCCCAACTGATGAATAGGTAGAGCACAGTGTATCCATACAATGGATTATTCAGTTCAGTTCAGTTCAGTTCAGTTGCTCAGTCGTGTCCGACTCTCGGCGACCCCATGAATCACAGCACGCCAGGCCTCCCTGTCCATCATCAACTCCCAGAGTTCATTCAAACTCATGTCCACAGAGTTGGTGATGCCATCCAGCCATCTCATTCTCGGTCGTCCCCTTCTCCTCCCGCCCCCAACCTTTCCCAGCATCAGAGTCTTTTCCAGTGAGTCAACTCGTCGCATGAGGTGGCCAAAGTATTGCAGTTTCAGCTTTAGCATCAGTCTTTCCAATGAACACCCAGGATCGATCTCCCTTAGAATGGACTGGTTGGATCTCCTTGCGGTACAAGGGACTCTCAAGAGTCTTCTCCAACACCACAGTTCAAAAGCATCAATTCTTCGGCGATCAGCTTTCTTCACAGTCCAACTCTCACATCCATACATGACCACGGGAAAAACCATAGCCTTGACTAGACGGACCTTAAAGGGAAATAAAAAGAAATAAAGTACTAATTTATGCTACAACATGGATAAACCTTGAAAGTGAAAGAAGCCCGTCACAATAGGCCACATATTATTCCATTTATATGAATTATCCAGAATAGACAAAGCCATAGAAATAGAAAGTCAATCAGTGGTTTCCAGGATCTGGACAGAGGCAGGTATGGAGAATGACCACTAATGGGTTCAGAGTTTCTTCTGGGAGTGATATAAAGGTTCTGAAATTACTTACTGGTGGTGGCTGCCCACCATTGTGAACATACTGAAAACCAGTGAACTGTGTGCTTTAAAAGGGTGAATTTTATGTTATGAGAATTATTGTTTAATAAATATGCCATTTAAAGTAAACAATTTAAAAACAGTTTGGACCCCATTTCCAGTTTCTGATTCAGGTTATCTGCAGAGGGTCCAGAAATAGGCATTTCAAACAAGTGTTTCCACCCCAAAGACTCTATTGGACTTTGAGAAATAATAATAGGCTAAAAAGTTGGTCATGTGGTTCAGAAGGCTACTTTGAATGAAAGACCAGGGAACTTTTCAAAAGCTGAAAACAGAACTCCTTGCTTAAGTTCTTTAGTCTTAGAGAGCTAATAGTCACCTTCAGGGTCACCCTGAGAAGGAAAGAACTGAAATATACAAACCTGCACTTGAACAGGTGGGAAGGGATAAGCTACAGCATCTGCCAAAAATGAAACAGATGGCCCTTTGGGCCCGGGGTGTCCGGGGAAAACAGAGCTCTAATTCAGAGATTGCAAATTCAAGTGTTTGTTCACTGAGAATTTACATAAAACCAAATGCATACAGTCTAAACAGTAGAAATATTTGCACAGGAGAGGAATATGGACTCTTCCCTTCTCAGTTTTGGAAATAAGACAAAAATAATGACATTCAGAGAATAATACAAAAGATACTTTAGAAAGATGACTCTGGATTTTATCAACTATTATTGGATTCTTTTAGCTATTATTGAGACCATTTTCGGGCATACAATGCCAAGGTTTGAGACTGGCAGTCACGTTAAATATATGATACAGGATTCAGAATTCTGTTCCTCTTTCTATAAAGAGGATAAGTATACAGCTCCAAGTAGCTATACAAAAGTAATGATCACATTTCTTCCCAGCACATGTGTCTGATAGCTAAAGAAAGAATGGCCAAATTATACAACCTTTAAATATTATCATTAAAAAAGTGGGTAAACACCACCAACAAACCAATTTATGGAAGACTTTTTCCAATTCTAAAAAAAAACCCCTAAAGTTATGGAAATACGATAGCCAGCCTCCAGGATGGCTCCTAGACAGCCTCCTCATATTCAACCGGTTGTATAGCCCCTTCCTACATCAACCAACAGAACATAGCAGAAGTGATGGCACATCACGTCCAACATTAGATTGTAAAAGTTATCAAAGCTTCCCGCTTGCTCACTCTCTTCTAACACACACACATTCTAGAGGAAGTCAGTTGCCATCTCATCAGAAACCCTAGAAAGAAGCTTTTAAGAAAAGGAACTGGGGGGGACTTCCCTGGTGGTCCAGTGGCTAAGATTCTGTGTTCCAATGCAGGGGGCTCAGGTTCGATCATTGGTCAGGGAACTAGATTTCATATGCCATAACTAAAGATCAAAGATCCTGCATGCAGCAACTAAGACCTCACACAGCTAAAGAAATAAAGAAGTAAACACTTACAACAACCAAGATATGGAGGCAACCTAAGTGTCCATCAACAGATGAATGGATTAAAAAAAAAGGAACTGGGGATGGCTAGCAGCCATCATGGAGACATCAGCCTACCCCAGACAAGCCCTCAGATGACTGCAGCCCCAGTCAACGGCTTGACTACCAGCTTCCTGAGCCAGAATCACCCAGCTAAGTCACTTTCAGATTCCCAACTCTGTATAGAAGCTGTGTGAGATAAATATTTATTGTCTTCATGTCCTACATTTTGGGGTAATTAAGTTTGTGGATCATTTTTACAAATCAATAGATAACTAGTACAGCAACTTAATAATACTTTTTATACTATATTGTTTTAATCGAATGCGCTTAATATTTACTGTCATGCTCAAAATTCTCCAAGCCAGGCTTCAGCAATACATGAACCGTGAACTTCCAGATGTTCAAGCTGGTTTTAGAAAAGGCAGAGGAACCAGAGATCAAATTGCCAACATTTGCTGGATCATGGAAAAAGCAAGAGAGTTCCAGAAAAACATCTATTTTTGCTTTATTGATTATGCAAAGCCTTTGACTGTGTGGATCACAACAAAGTGTGGAAAATTCTGAAAGAGATGGGAATACCAGACCACCTGACCTGCCTCTTGAGAAACCTATATACAGGTCAGGAAGCAACAGTTAGAACTGGACATGGAACAACAGACTGGTTCCAAATAGGAAAAGGAGTACGTCAAGGCTGTATATTGTCCCCCTGCTTATTTAACTTATATGCATGCAGAGTACCTCATGAGAAACGCTGGGCTGGAAGAAGCACAAGCTGGAATCAAGATTGCCGGAAGAAATATCAATAACCTCAGATATGCAGATGACACCACCCTTATGGCAGAAAGTGAAGAGGAACTCAAAAGCCTCTTGATGAAAGTGAAAGAGGAGAGTGAAAAAGTTGGCTTAAAGCTCAACATTCAGAAGACTAAGATCATGGCATCTGGTCCCATCACTTCATGGGAAATAGATGGGGAAACAGTGGAAACAGTATCAGACTTTATTTTGGGGGGCTCCAAAATCACTGCGGATGCTGATTGCAGCCATGAAATTAAAAGACGCTTACTCCTTGGAAGGGAAGTTATGACCAACCTAGACAGCATATTCAAAAGCAGAGACATTACTTTGCCAACAAAGGTCTGTCTAATCAAGGCTATGGTTTTTCCCGTGGTCATGTATGGATGTGAGAGTTGGGCTATGAAGAAAGCTGATTATTGAAGAATTGATGCTTTTGAACTGTGGTGTTGGAGAAGACTCTTGAGAGTCCCTTGGACTGCAAGGAGATCCAACCAGTCCATTCTAAAGGAGATCAGTCCTGGGTGTTCATTGGAAGGACTTATGCTGAAGCTGAAACTCCAATACTTTGGCCACCTCATGCGACGAGTTGACTCACTGGAAAAGACTCTGATGCTGGGAGGGATTGAGGGCAGGAGGAGAAGGGGACGACAGAGAATGAGATGGCTGGATGGCAAGACCAGCTCGATGGACATGAGTTTGAGTGAACTCCAGGAGTTGGTGATAGACAGGGAGGCCTGGCGTGCTGTGATTCATGGGGTCGCAAAGAGTCGGACACAACTGAGCGACTGAACTGAACTGAAATAGACAACAAAATATGTGAAATGAGTAATTAATAATATGAATGCAAAAAGTCAGGAATCACCATCTACACAGAGGGGGAATAATGTGGTGGAAAGAGGTTTGAGTCAGGCAGACTTGGAGTCAATTCAGACTCCACTACTTTCTTGGTGAGCAACCTTGAGCAAATTTCTTAAACTCCTAAACATTCAACTGGGAATAACGCCTTCCTCCTGAGGCTTTTAGAAAGTTTAAATAAATGACTATACGTGTGAAATACTCAGTACAAAAAGGTGTTCAATAAATGTTAATTTCTCCTCCATCCTTTTTGATAGCTTACTATAATTTCAATCACAAGTAATGACATAAAAGTCATATATTCATCTAGCAAAGGGTTTCTAATTAGATATCACAAAACACTCTTTCCTAACATTTTATGGAAAGAAACTTAACTTCAAGCTTCTTCAATTGAGAATAACTGTTGAGAATAACTGGATCTTATGACTAATTTGGAGCATATTTTCATTCATTAATCACACACATGTAGCAGGAATAAAAAACATTAAAGCTAACTCCTTAGAATGCTAACTTTCTTCCTTAGTCCCATCTTCAGAGAGGGCCATTTTTCAAATTAATTTTTATTGGAGTATAGTTGCTTTCCAGTGTTTGTTAGTTTCTACTGTACAGAAAAATGAATCAGCCATACATATATCCCCTGCATTTTGGACTTCCTTCCAAATTCAGGTCACCATGGTGCATTAGGTAGAGTTCACTGTATATTATGTTCTCATTCAGTTCAGTTCAGTTCAGTCACTCAGTCGTGTCCGACTCTTAGCGACCCCATGAACCACAACACGAAAGGCCTCCCTGTCCATCACCAACTCCCGGAGTTCACTCAAACTCATGTCCATCGAGTTGTTGATGCCATCCAGCCACCTCATTCTCTGTCGTCCCCGTCTCCTCCCACCCCCAATCGCTCCCAGCATCAGAGTCTTTTCCAGTGAGTCAACTCATCGCATGAGGTGGCCAAAGTATTGCAGTTTCAGCTTCAGCATAAGTCCTTCCAATGAACACCCAGGATTGATCTCCTCCAGAATGGACTGGTTGGATCTCCTTGCAGTCTGAGGGACTCTCAAGAGTCTTCTCCAGCACCACAGTTCAAAAGCATCAATTCTTCAATAATCAGCTTTCTTCACAGTCCAACTCTCACATCCATACATGACCATGGGAAAAACCATAGCCTTGACTAGACGGACCTTGGTTGGCAAAGTAATGTCTCTGCTTTTTAATATGCTATCTAGGCTGGTCATAACTTTCCTTCCAAGGAGTAAGCGTCTTTTAATTTCATGGCTGCAATCAGCATCTGCATCTGATTTTGGAGCCCAAAAAAATAAAGTCTGACACGGTTTCCACTGTTTCCCCATCTATTTCCCATGAAGTGATTAGTCATCTATTTTATGCACAGTATCAGTACAGTAAATGTATCAATCCCAATCTCCCAATTCCTCCCACCCCACCCCTACTTTCCCCCTTGGTATCTACACATTGGTTTTCTATATCTGTCTCTTTTATTTTTCTGCTTTGCAAATAGGATCATCTATACAGTTTTTCTCGGAGAAGGCAAATGGCAACCCACTCCAGTACTCTTGCCTAGAAAATCGCATGGACAGAGGAGCCTGGTAGGCTGCAGTCCATGGGGTCGCTACTAGTCGGACACGACTGAGCAACTTCACTTTCACTCTCACACACTGGAGAAGGAAATGGCAACCCACTCCAGTGTTCTTGCCTGGAGAATCCCAGGGACGGCAGAGCCTGGTCGGCTGCCGTCTATGGGGTCGCACAGAGTCAGACACGACTGAAGCGACTTAGCAGCAGCAGCAGCATACAGTTTTTCTAGATTCCACATATATGCATCAGTATAATTGTTTCTCTCTTTCTGACTTACTTCAGCCTGCATGACACTCTCTAGGTCCACCCACGTCTCTAAAAATGACCCAACTTCATTCCTTTTTACGGCTGAGGAATACACCATTGTATATATGTACCACATCTTTATCCATTACTCTATGATGGGACATTCCAGTTGCTTCCATGCCTTGGCTATTGTAAACAGTGCTTCTGTGAACACTGGAGTGCATGTATCTTTTTGAATTATAGTTTTGTCTGGGTATATGCCCAGTAGTGGAATTGCTGGGAAGCGTCTGCCTCCAGTGCTGGAGACCCGGGTTCGATCCCTGGGTCGGGAAGATCCCCTGGAGAAGGAAACGGTAACCCACTCCAGTATTCTTGCCTGGAGAATCCCATGGACGGAGAAGCCTGGTAGGCTACAGTCCACGGGGTCGCAAAGAGTCAGACACGACTGAGCGACTGAACGGAGAACGGAACGGATGGTAGTTCTATTTTTTTTTAATTCTTTTAAGAAACCTCCATAGTGACTGTATCAATTAAGACTCCCACCAACAGTGCGTAAGGATACCCTTTTCTGAACACCCTCTCCAGCATTTGTTGAATGTAGATTTATTTATGACGGCCAATTCTGATTGTTTTGAAGTGATACTTCATTGCAGTTTTGATTTGCATTTATCTAATAATTAGTGATGTTGACCATCTTTTCATGTGCTTGTTGGTCAAATGTAAATTGACAATACATTCCATGTGCTGAAGGACAGAGCACCTTTGGTAGCAGTCAACAAAACAGTACTCCAATCCCACAATCAAGAAGGCCTGCTCTTTCTGTCCAGAGGAGACGAGCAGAATGCAGTAAAAATTTTAAAGTCACAGTCACCTGAACCAGTCAAAAAGCACAAAAATTTTCTTCTTTAAGGAATTGTGAAGTATTTATTTCTCAAAGCATGTTTCTTAGGTTGTACAACTCTGGGGATTCTCTTTAGACAGAGGGAAGAGATACAGGTGTTCAGCCTTCAAGTTTTCTGCCAGTGGAAATTCTCTGGATATTTGGTTTCCTCCCAGCTACCTGCAGTGACTTTCTGCTCTTCCATATGTATGCATAAGATGCTGTCTAATCCAAGTATTATGAGAGACAGGTGCCTTTGGCCTCATCCAGTCTGTGACTCACCTGTGATACATCTAACACTGCCTAGATGATAAGCATTCAAGTGGCAAAACCGATCTCAAGCTTATTAATGTCTGCTCAGCCAGACATTCACCTCAACTGGATGTGAGAACAGGATGGGGAGAGCCAGGCAGAGCAGACCCATGTGCTATTAAGCAGGTGACTTTAGAATACTGACAGTGATTTTAAGACTGGATATTTATTTAAAATGATACATACTCATCTTGAAATGAATTTAGAGTTTAGAATCTAACACAAATGATATGCTTAATCTTATATTTTTCCTTCAACCATAAACTCTTGCAATAGCCACCAACACTTGCATCTTCCTTCAAAGCCTTTGCTCAAATATGATCTTTTCTGAATAAAGATGATGTGGAATATACACACAGTGGACTATTACTCAGCCACAAAAAATGATATAATGTCATTTGCAGCAACATGGATGGACCTAGAGATTGTCATACTCTAGGTTTGTCAGAAAGACAAATATCATGTGCTATTGCTTATATGTGAAGTCTAAAATGTGATACAAATGAACTTATTTACCAAGCATAAATAGACTCATAGAAAACTTATGATTACCAAAGGCAGTTTAGTTCAGTTCAGTCGTGTCCGACTCTTTGTGACCCCATGAATCACAGCATGCCAGGCCTCCCTGTCCATCACCAACTCCCGGAGTTCACTCAAACACACGTCCATTGAGTCGGTGATGCCATCCAGCCATCTCATCCTCTGTTATCCCCTTCTCCTCCCACCTTCACTCTTTCCCAGCATCAGGGTCTTTCCAAATGAGTCAGTTTTTTGCATCAGGTGACCAAAGTATTGGAGTTTCAGCTTCACAGCAGTCCTTCCAATGAACACCCAGGACTGATCTCCTTTAGGATGGACTGGTTGGATCTCCTTGCAATCCAAGGGACTCTCAAGAGTCTTCTCCAACACCACAATTCAAAAGCATCAATTCTTTGGCACTCAGCTTTCTTTATAGTCCAACTCTCACATCCATACATAACTACTGGAAAAACCATAGCTATTACTAGATGGACTTTTGTCAGCAAACTAATGTCTCTGCTTTTTAATATGCTGTCTAGGTTGGTCATAACTTTTCTTCCAAGGAGTAAGTGTCTTTTAATTTCATGGCTGCAATCACCATTTGAGTGATTCTGGAGCCCAGAAACAATAAAGTCTCGCTGTTTCCACTCTTTCCCCATCTATTTGCTATGAAGTGATAGGACCAGATGCCATGATCTTTGTTTTCTGAATGTTTAGTTTTAAGCCAACTTTTTCATTCTCCTCTTTCACTTTCATCAAAAGGCTCTTTAGTTCTTTTCTTTCTACTGTAGGGGTGGTGTCATCTGCATATCTGAGGTTATTGACATTTCTCCTGGCAATCTTGATTCCAGTTTGTGCTTAATCCAGCCCAGCATTTCTCATGATGTACTCTGCATAGAAGTTAAATAAGTAGGGTGACAATATATAGCCTGACATACTCCTTTTCCTGTTTGGAACCAGTCTGTTGTTCCATGTCTGGTTCTATCTGTTGCTTTCTGACCTGCATACAGATTTCTCAAAAGGCAGGTCAGGTGGTCTGGTAGACCCGTCTCTTGAAGAATTTTCCACAGTTTCTTGTGATCCACACAGTCAAAGGCTTTGGCATAGTCAATAAAGCAGAAACAGATGTTTTTCTGGAACTCTCTTGCTTTTTCAGTGATCCAACAGATGTTGGCAATTTGATCTCTTGTTCCTCGGCCTTTTCTAAAGCCAGCTTGAACATCTGGAAGTTCATGGTTCACATACTGTTGAAGACTGGCTTGGAGAATTTTGAGCATTACTTTGCTAGCGTGTTAGATGAGTGCAATTGCACAGTAGTTTGAACATTCTTTGGCATTGCCTTTCTTTGGGTTTGGAATGAAACTGACCTTCTCCAGTCCTGTGGCCACTGCTGAGCTTTCCAAATTTGCTGGCATATTGAGTGCAGCACTTTCACAGCATCATCTTTCAGGATTTGAAATAGCTCAACTGGAAACCATCACCTCACTAGCTTTGTTTGTAGTGATGCTTCCTAAGGCCCACTTGACTTTGCATTCCAGGACGTCTGGCTCTAAGTGAGTGATCACAACATTGTGATTACCTGGGCCGTGAAGATCTTTTTTGTATAGTTTTCTGTGTATTCTTGCCACCTCTTAATATCTTCTGCTTCTGTTAGATCCATACCATTTCTGTCCTTTATTGTGCCCATTTTTCCTTGAAATGTTCCCTTGGTATCTCTCATTTTCTTGAGGAGATCTCTAGTCTTTCCCATTCTATTGTTTTCCTCTATTTCTTTGCATTGATCACTGAGGAAGGCTTTCTTATTTCTCCTTGCTATTCTTTGGAACTCTGCATTCAAATGGCTATATTTTTCCTTTTCTCCTTTGCCTTTCACTTCTCTTCTATTCACAGCTATTTGTAAGGCCCCCATCAGACAACCATTTTGCCTTTTTGCCTTTCTTTTTCTTGGGGACAGTCTTGATCCCTGCCTCCTGTACACTGTCATGAACCTCCGTCCATAGTTCTTCAGGCACTCTATCAGATCTAATCCCTTGAATCTATTTCTCACTTCCACTGTATAACCATAAGGGATTTGATTTAGATTATATCTGAATGGTCTAGCGGTTTTCCCTACTTTTTTCAATTTAAGTCAGAATTTGGCAATAAGGAATTCTTGATCTGAGCCACATTCAGCTCCCGGTATTGTTTTTGCTGACTTTATAGAATTTCTCCATCTTTGGCTGCAAAGAATATAACCAAATATTTAAAAACTTGATATCATGAAATGGTTGTTGTTGTTCAGTCACTAAGTCATGACCGACTCTTTGTGACCCCATGAACTGCAGCACTCAAGTCTTCCCTGTCCTTCACTATCTCTCAGAGTTTACCCAAACCCATGTCCATTGAGTCAGTGATGCCATCCAACCATCTTGTCCTCTGTCGTTCTCTTCTCCTCCTGCCCTTAATCTTTCCCAGCATCAGGGTCTTTTTCAATAAGTCAGTTCTTCGTACCAGGTAGCCAAAGTTTTGGAGCTTCAGCATCAGTCTGTCCAATGAATATTCAAGGTTGATATCCTTTAGGATTGACTAGTTTGATCCCCTTTCTGTTCAAGGGACTCTCAAGAGTCTTCTCCAGCAGCATAGTTTGAAAACATCAGTCTTTTGGCACTCAGCCTTCTTAATGGTCCAACTCTCACATCTGTGCATGACTACTAGAAAAAACCATAGCTCGATGGAAAGGCTGGTTGCTTGTATGAGGAAAAGAGAGATGAGGGGAAATGGAGCTTCATTTAGGACAAGACAGGTTGGGGATGAGATAACAAGAAGAGAAGGGTCACTGAGACCCAACATCAATGGGGCTTAGACTCTATGAACCACCACAGAAGTATTGTCATTCTGAGGTCTCTTGAGGTGTCATTTTCTTTGTTAGTGTATAGCTGATATATTATTAACTTGCAAGATTTCAGAGAGTGTCTCACTCACCCAGTGAGCAGTGCTTTAGGCACCAGAGAGTCTGGCTCATGGTTTGAAGATGGAAGACTTTTAAAGAGCTCTCCTGACCTAGGCTATGTGACATGCATGCTCTTTGGAGTTAAACATTTCCAAAGCTACAGGAGTTATTTCATTCATTTAGTTAATAAGCATTAGTCAGACACCCACTCCACTAATCCTCAAGCATACAATGGTGATAAATCAGACAACGAAGGTTCCTGACTTCAAAGAGCTAACATTTGAGATGGAGGGGCTAGTCAGGAATAACAACAAAAAAACAAAACAAACAACTTTAAAATGAAGATAATTTAATGACTGTGGCAAATGCTATGAAAAAAATATAGAGAGAGTGATGACAAATAGCAGAGAGGCCACTCTGAGGAGGGGTCTGAGGAGCTGACATTAGAGCCGTGACTGGAAGGACAAACCAGCCATACAAAGGACAACAGAAAAAGAAAATTCCAAGCAGAGGAACAGCCTGGAGTCCTCTGGAGAGGGAAGGAGGCAAGGTTCAAACATATACCGTATACCGGAGCCAGTTCATAAAGAGGGATGCAGACCAGTTTTAGAGAGTCTGAATTTTATTTTATGTATGATTGCGGAATAACCTTTTCCCATGACTTCCAATTATGGCCATGTGTAAAGTAGGATAAATGAAAAATTTCCAGCTACAGACACCTAGAAACACTGGATAAAATGGCAATTTTGTTTTCGAAAACTAAGTGCATAACTGAACTCAGGAAAAGTAAAGGGAGAGTCCCAGGTGCCCATGAGCAAAAGAGTAAACGCTGACTTAGAAGTGGCATGCAGGAACATTCTGGATGCAGGAAAGGATTTCAATTTTGATCTGGATGATTGTTAAATGAGTGTAGATTTATATAAAGAGCAACTAAGCTGTGTATTTATGACTTGTACAGTTAACTACGGATTTTATACATTGATAAAAAATTTAAATAAATCAAACAGAGGAAAAATAGGGAAACCAATTAGCATGGCAATCAGTTTTTTTCAACTGCAATCATAGAAGCTAGCATCCAAATGAGTAACAGTTCAATGTGCTAAAAGCAAATATCTCGGTCTAGAACTCTATAATCTATTAAACATAGACAAAATAAAGACATGTTTAGACATAGAAGGTTAGCAACCACTGATCTTCACTGTGAATAGATTTAAATAAAAACAAAATAGCATCTAGCAGAAAAGAATAAGAAGCAACAATGACCGGTGGGAAATGTGTTACAGACACCACTGATCTGCACTCCCATATTTGAGGACCATCAAATCAGATGATGACTGAGGTTTGTTGTGAGCTTTTAAAGACAAATTCTGTCTTTGTTCTCACATCTATAATACAGAGATGATAATTGTTATCTTCTGCACATAATAGCTGTAAAGATTAAGTGTACGCATGCGCATCCCTGGGACAGCGCCTGGCAGCAGTGAGCTCTTACTGCATATTACATGTTTGAACCCTTGACAGAAAGCCTTGCTCTCCTGCCCTCTATCCAAAGAAAGTTTTTTTCATAGCTTCCATGACTCTCTTTCCTTACATATCACAAATGGCTTATTTTCTACCTAAATTCTTCAAGATGTTCATTAAACTATTTTTTTAGAAAGAGTACTGGGGATCCATTGAAGGGTTCCAAACCAAAGAGTAGAAGGCTCCAGTTTGCATTTAATTTATATATTATTTTATAATTTTGAAAAAGCTCTCCTGAACATACTCCTATCTGATTTTTTGCAGGTTCTAGATAGTGTTTGCATTGTTAATCCTATTTTATAGATGAGAAAGCTAAGCCTCTGAGAGGTCTTGCAGGTGGTGAATGACAATCTGGTTTACATTTTTAAGTGATCTGTGAAGCTACTGTATGGAAAAGAGGTAAGAGGGCAAGAATGAAAGCCAGAGAGTCACTTACAATGTATTTCAAAAGGAAAAGTGGGAGCTGATAGTGCTCAGCTGAGCATAAATTAAGGGGAAACGTAGAAAAATAATAGAAGCAAAAAATATGTGTCAGGATGTAAAACTGGTTACTAAAGAACTCCTGAAAAAACTGTGTGCGTGTGTATGTGTTCAGTCGTGTGCTACTCTTTGCCACCCCACAGATTGCAGCTGGCCAGGCTTCTCTGTCCATGAAATTTTCCAGGCAAGAGTACTGGAGTGGGTTGCCATTGTAAAAAGTTAATACCCAGATTCTCAAAAATCAGAAAATACAACTCGGAAAACTGCCTCATGGCCATCTAGCATCTTTTCTTTATGCAATACTTTTAAAAATCCTCGATTTCTATCCTAACTTATCTTCAACTATACAATTGCAGACTGTACAATTCTTACTCCCTTTGATCATCTGATTGAATCTGGCCTATATGTTTCCCTCTTCCTTCTCTATTCTCTATTCCATGCACCAAGAAGTCTCATGCATACTTCAAAGACTGACTCAGATTTCGTCTTCTCCACCCCCAGAGTTTCTACAGGGGGCATTGATATTTCCTCCCCTTATTTTCCAAATGGGCTATGTCCACAGTATTAATGGACCTTTCCTTATTGAAGTCTACCTTATCTTACAGTTACCTGCATTATCACTCTCCCTGGATTACAAAACCCCAAAAATTAAGGGAAATGTGATATTTGGTCTGCATCCTTTATATCTCCAGCTTTAAAACAATTAAAGGAACCTGAAGTGAAGAGGGAGTCACCGTCATTGAACGACTTGAACGGTGAGTCCTCTGGGAAAAATGAAGGACCAACTACCTCAGCGCCCAGCATAAGGTGCCTCTGGCTACATCATCTCCAAAAGTTTGCCTCTTTGAGTGTCAGACCTGATCTGACCAGAAACATATACCCACTGCCAAGTACCAAAGAGGAGAGAAAAAAGGCGAAAGCAAAAAGTACTCCTGCCTTCCGTTCCGTTCCATCGCTCAGTCGTGTCCGACTCTTTGCGACCCCGTGGACTGTAGCCTACCAGGCTTCTCTGTCCATGGGATTCTCCAGGCAAGAATACTGGAGTGGGTTACCGTTTCCTTCTCCAGGGGATCTTCCCGGCCGAGGGATCGAACCCGGATCTCCCGTATTGGAAGCAGATGCTTTAACCTCTGAGCCACCAGGGAAGCCCAAAGGAAAAAAAGAGGAATGAGCTTTTCCCTTTCCCTTTCCTGAGAACAAAGAAGATAAAGAGAACACTGAGCAGGCCTGAACATTCCTTGTTTTTCTTTACTTTAACTGCTCCTAAATCTGCATGTCTGTAACTAAGTTTGCTTTTCTGCCCCCTAACTCTGCAGGAGCTACAATTCACATTTTCTCCTTTGAGTCTATGCTAAATACATCCCCTGTCTGGTGTTTACCCTTACAAGAGGCTTCCCCTTACAGTTACATATCAGAAAGAATGCAGCAGAGCCACCAAACTGCCAGACTCAATTACTGAGTTACTGATGCCAGTCTAGCCTTTGAAACAAAGCAAGAGGGAGAAATCAAGATCCTATCACCTTTGTTGTTCATCACCAACTCCTGACTAGAAACCCTCGCTTTATATAAGCCCCTAGACTCCTCATGGAGGAGGGGAGCACAGTCTCTGAGGCATGAGCTTTCTGTGTTCCCCTCTCCACTGGCTGAGAATAAAAGCTACCTTTCTATTTGCTTCCAACTCTGTCTCCATATTTTTCATTTGGCTTCGGTGGGCAGAGAAGGCCAAAATTTTGGCCAGCAATAATATGGAGATGTTATCCCTCAGCTAAAAACAGGAAAATATCCTTATTTATTAGCATTTTGCTGTTTTGTATTCTATTCCTACACTTCTGTGATTGCCGAAGTTTTGCCCCATGAGGTGCTTCGCGGATACCAACATTAGGAATCAGAAAGCATCCATGGAGCAGTGAAGAGGGTCCAGCTTAAGAGACAAAATAGTACAGAATGGAAATAGAAATTGACCTCCTTACATAGAGAAGCAGCTGGATGTGCTCTGAGTTATGAGGATAATGTAGTAGTCTCCAAAGTTCACTTGAGGAGAGCAATTACAGCCTCTCAGACAGAATGTGGGAAACGCGTCTGCGGTGTTCATGTCCTCACAGGGTGGCAGTTGGAGAACTCTCCACAGAACCATACACAGGCCTTCTCCTGAAGAGCCTGAGGCCTAATTAAAAATATGTTCAGTTCAGTTACTCAGTGGTGTCCAACTCTTTGAGACCCCATGACTGCAGGACACCAGGCCTTCCTGTCCATCACCAACATCCAGAGTTTACTCAGACTCATGTCCATTGAGTCAGTGATGCCATCCAACCATCTCATCCTCTGTCATCCCCTTCTCCTCCTGCCTTCAATCTTTCCCAGCATCAGGGTCTTTTCCAATCAGTCAGTTCTTCACATCAGGTGGCCAAAGTAATGGAGTTTCAGCTTCGCACCAGTCCTTACAATGAACACTCAGGACTGATTTCCTTTAGGATGGACTGGTTGGATCTCCTTGCAGTCCAAGGGACTCTCAAGAGTCTTCTCCAACACCACAGTTCAAAAGTATCAATTCTTTGCCACTCAGATTTCTTTATAGTCCAACTCTCACATCCATACATGACTACTGGAAAAACCATAGCTTTGACTAGATACTTTTGATGGCAAAGTAATCTCTCTGCTTTTTAATATGCTGTCTTGGTTGGTCACAACTTTTCTTCCAAGGCACAAATGTCTTTTAATTTCATGGCTGCAGTCAGTGATTTCGGAGCCCAAGAAAATAGTCTGTCACTGTCTCCACTGTTTCCCCATCTATTTCCCATGAAGTGATGGGATCGGATACCATGATCTTAGTTTTCTGAATGTTGACTTTTAAGCCAACTTTTTCACTCTCCTCTTTCACTTTCATCAAGAGGCTATTTAGTTCTTCTTCACTTTCTGCCATAAGGGTGGTGTCATCTGTATATCTGAGGTTATTGATATTTCTCCCAGCAATCTTGATTCCAGCTTGTGCTTCTTCTAGCCCAGGGTTCCTCATGATGTACTCTGCATAGAAGTTAAATAAGCAAGGTGACAATATACAGCCTTGACATACTCCTTTCCCTATATGGATCCAGTCTGTTGTTCCATGTCCAGTTCTAACTGTATACAGACTTCTCAGGA
The DNA here is from genome assembly GCF_049115385.1 of Moschus berezovskii. Taxonomy (NCBI): domain Eukaryota; kingdom Metazoa; phylum Chordata; class Mammalia; order Artiodactyla; family Moschidae; genus Moschus; species Moschus berezovskii. Next base: position 34,680,579 of record NC_142480.1, read on the forward strand.
GGCAGGTCAGGTGCTCTGGTATTCCCATCTCTTGAAGAATTTTCCAGTTTACTGTGATCCACATAGTCAAAGGCTTTGGCATAGTCAATAAAGCATAAATAGATGTTTTTCTGGAACTCTCTTGCTTTTTCAGTGATCCAACAGATGTTGGCAATTTCATCTCTGGTTCCTCTGCTTTTTCTAAATCCAGCTTGACCATCTGGAAGTTCACAATTCATGTATTGCTGAAGCCTAGCTAGGAGAATTTTGAATATTACTAGCATGTGAGATGAGTGCAATTGTGCAATAGTTAGAGCATTCTTTGGCATTGCCTTTCTCTGGGATTAGAATGAAAACTGACCTTTTCCAGTCCTGTAGCCACTGCTGAGCTTTCCAAATTTGCTGGCATATTGAGTGCAGCACTTTCACAGCATCATCTTTCAGGATTTGAAATAGCTCAACTGGAATTCTATCACCTCCACTAGCTTTGTTCGTAATGATGCTTCCTAAGGCCCACTTGACTTCACGTTCCAGGATGTCTGCCTCTAGGTGAATGACCACACTATCGTGATTATCTGGGTCATGAAGCTCTTTTCTGTATCATTGTTCTGTGTATTCTTGCCACCTCTTCTTAATATCTTCTGCTTCTGATAGGTCTATACCATTTCTGTCCTTTATCGAGCCCATCTTTGCATGAAATGTTCCCTCGGTATCTCCAATTTTCTTGAAGAAACCTCTAGTCTTTCCCATTCTATTGTTTTCCTCTATTTCTTTGCACTGATCACTGAGGAAGGCTTTCTTATCTCTCCTTGCTATTCTTTGGAACTCTGCATTCAAATGGGTATATCTTTCCTTTTCTCCTTTGCCTTTCACTTCTATTCACAGCTATTTATAAGGCCCCCATCAGACAACCATTTTGCCTTGGAGCATTTCTTTTTCTTGGAAATGGTCTTAATCCCGGCCTCCTGTACAATGTAATGAACCTCAGTTCTTAGTTCTTCAGGTACTCTATCAGATCTAATCCCTTGAGTCTATTTCTCACTTCCACAGTCTAATCATAAGGGATTTGATTTAGGTCATAGCTGGATGGTCTAGTGGTTTTCCCTACTTTCTTCAATTTAAGTCTGAATTTGGCAATAAGGAGTTCATGATCTGAGCCATAGTCAGTTCCTAGTCTTGTTTTTGCTGACTGTATAGAGCTTCTCCACCTTCAGCTGCAAAGAATATAATCAATCTGATTTCAGTATTGACCATCTGGTCACTTCCATGTGTAGAATCTTCTCTTGTGTTGTTGGAAGAGGGTGTTTGCTATACCAGTGCATTCTCTTGGCAAAAGTCTATTAGCCTTTGCCCTGCTTCATTCTGTACTCCAAGGAAAAATTTACCTGTTATTCCAGGTGTTTCTTGACTACCTACTTTTGCATTCCAGTGTCCTATAATGAAAAGGACACCTTTTTGGGGTGTTAGTTCTATGAGGTCTCGTAGGTCTTCATAGAACCATTCAACTCCAGCTTCTTCAGCATTACTGGTCGGGGCATAGATTTTGATTACCATGATATTGATGGTTTGCCTTGGTAACAAACAGAGATCATTCTGTTGTTTTTGAGTCTGCATCTGAGTACTGCATTTCGGACTCTCTGGTCCACTTTGATGGCTACTCCATTTCTTCTAAGGGATTCTTGCCCACAGTAGTAAATATAATGGTCATCTAAGTTAAATTCACCCATTCCAGTACATTTTAGTTCACTGATTCCTAAAATGTCGATGTTCACTCTTGCCATCTCCTGTTTTACCACTTCCAATTTGCCTTGATTCACAGACCTAACATTCCAGGTTCTTATGCAATATTGTTCTTTATAGCATCGGACTTTATTTCCATCACCAGTCACATCCACACTGGGTGTTGTTTTTGCTTTGTCTCTGTCTCTTCATTCTTTCTGGAGTTACTTCTCCACTGACCTCCAGTAGCATATTAGACACCTACTGACCTGGGAAGTTCATCTTTCCATGTCCTATCATTTTGCCTTTTCATACTGTTCATGGGGTTCTCAAGGCAAGAACACTGAAGTGGTTTGCCATTCCCTTGTCCAGTGGACCACATTTTGTCAGAACTCTCCACCAAGACCCATCCGTCTTGGGTGGCCCTACACGGCATGGTTCATTCAGTTCAGTTCAGTCACTCAGTCGTGTCCGACTCTTTGCGACCCCATGAATCACAGCACGCCAGGCCTCCATGTCCATCACCAGCTCCCAGAGTTCACTCAAACTCATGTCCATCGAGTTGGTGATGCCATCCAGCCATCTCATTCTCTGTCATCCCCATCTCCTCCCGCCCCCAATCCCTCCCAGCATCAGAATCTTTTCCAGTGAGTCAACTCATCTCATGAGGTGGCCAAAGTATTGCAGTTTCAGCTTTAGCATCAGTCCCTCCAATGAACACCCAGGATTGATCTCCTCTAGAATGGACTGGTTGGATCTCCTTGCAGTCCAAGGGACTCTCAAGAGTCTTCTCCAGCACCACAGTTCAAAAGCATCAATTCTTCGGTGATCAGCTTTCTTCACAGTCCAACTCTCACATCCATATGTGACCACGGGAAAAACCATAGCCTTCACTAGATGGACCTTGGTTGGCAAACTAATGTCTCTGCTTTTTAATATGCTATCTAGGTTGGTCATAACTTTCCTTCCAAGGAGTAAGCGTCTTTTAATTTCATGGCTGAAATCAGCATCTGCAGTGATTTTCAAGCCCCCAAAAATAAAGTCTGACACAGCTTCCACTGTTTCCCCATCTATTTCCCATGAAGTGATGGGACCAGATGCCATGATCTTTGCTTTCTGAATGTTGAGCTTCAAGCCAGCCTTTTCACTCTCCTCTTTCACTTTCATCAAGAGGCTTTTGAGTTCCTCTTCACTTTCTGCCATAAGGGTGGTGTCATCTGCATATCTGAGGTTATTGATATTTTTCCCGGCAATCTTGATTCCAGCCTGTGCTTCTTCCAGCCCAGCATTCCTCATGATGTACTCTGCATATAAGTTAAATAAGCAAGGTGACAATATACAACCTTGACGTACTCCTTTTCCTATTTGAAACCAGTCTGTTGTTCCATGTCCAGTTCTAACTGTTGCTTTCTGACCTGCATACAGGTTTCTCAAGAGGCAGGTCATGTGGTCTGGTATTCCCATCTCTTTCAGAATTTTCCACAGTATATTGTGATCCACACAGTCAAAGGCTTTGGCATAGTCAATGAAGCAGAAATATGTTTTTCTGGAACTCTCTTGCTTTCTCCATGATCCAGCGGATGTTGGCATGGTTCATAGCTTCATTGAGTTAGAGAAGGCTGTGGTCCATGTGATCAGATTGGTTAGTTTTCTGTGACTGTGGTTTTCAGTCTGTCTGCCCTCTGATGGAGAAGGATAAGAGGCCTATGGAAGCTTCCTGATGGGAGAGACTGACTGAGGGGAAAACTGGCCCTTGTTCTGATGGGCAGGGCCATGCTCAGTTAATCTTTAATCCAATTTTCTGTTGATGGTTAGAGCTATGTTCCCTCCCTGTTATTTACCTGGGGCCAAGCTGTGGTGGAGGTAATGAAGATAATGGCGATGTCCTTCAAAAGTTCCCATGCATGCACTGCTACACTCAGTGCCCCCAACGCTGCAGCAGGCCACCTCCTACCCATGCCTCCACCAGAGACTTCTGGACACTCACGGGCAAGTCTGGGTCAGTCTCTTGTGGGATCACTGCTCCTTTCTCCTGGGTCCTGGTGTACACAAGGTTCTGTTTGTGCCCTCCAAGAGTCTGTTTCCCAGTCGTGCGTAAGACAGACTTGTCTCAAATGGCAGAAGCACAACTTGGCAAATTCCCCAAAAGGCAGTTTGAGGAAGCTACTGTGTGCTCAACGAAAGCAGACTCCCAGTCTGTACAAACACACCTAGAACCCTCACCCCTATTTGGCTGCCTGTATTTCAGGCAGACCTTTAGTCTCTTGACATGGGAAATTTAATTCTCCTACCTGTTGCAGGAAGGGGGAGCCCTTCCAGGGCCCATAAACTGGGCTCTTGTCTAAAATTCAGAAATGAATTGTCCAAGGAGACACATATGCTGACAAAGCAAGAGATTTTATTGGGAAAGGGCACCTGGGTAGGGAACAGCAGGGTAAGAGAACCCAGGAGAACTGCTCTGCCACATGGCTTGCAGTCTCAGGTTTTATGGTGACAGGATTAGTTTCCGAGTTGTCTTTAACCAATCATTCTGACTCAGGGTCCTTCCTGAGTTCATGCCCTATTCAGCCAAGATGGATGCCAGTGATAAGAATTCTGGGAGGTGGTCAGACATGTGCTATCTCATTTTGACCTTTCCTGAACTCTTCCTGTTGATGGTGGCTTATTGGTTCTGTGTTCTTTACCTGGACCTCCTGTTGTAAAACAACTCATGGAAATGGTTACTATGGTACCTGGCCAGGGTGGGCCATTTCAGTCAGTGTGCTTCCTCTGACATACCCAGTGAAGAGAGTCTAAAATAAGCAACTCAAAAAGACAGAACACTAAGGCAGTTTTCTTTTTGAGACTGAAAAACAGCAAATGGCCCTTTGCTAAGCCAGTGTTTGGTGGTGTTCTGTGGTGGACGTTGTGTGGCATGCTGGCAGTAGCATGCCTGGCAAGCCACAGCCACCTCTTCTCAACACAGAGTTAGCCATTCTGATCCTTGCTTTCCTCATGAATAAAATGGGAATACTACTACTTAACTCACAGTGTGATTATTAATGCAATAATGTTCAATGAAGTGTTCACATGACCAGCTGTGTGGAAATGAGGTACACCAAGTATCTCCACTCCTTTTAATGCCCCTCAGTCCCAAGCCCCCAACCCCTGCAGCAGCTACACCTTCTGTCTTCATTAAAAGAAGTAAAGGCAAAATAGGATCAGATTACACAGCAGACCAGCTGCACCAGACAAAGAACTCTGAAGGCTGAAATATGTCTAGGAAAATTTGGGACTTAATTCTATACTCAGCTGGCAAAATCTAAATGGCTCTAATTCACATGTGCATTCAAATATGCATGCATGTTTTATTTTAATATTAATAGTTCAATAGTATTTGTTACCTGGAGGAGGGAGTGACAATTCATTCCAGTATTCTTGCCTGGAGAATCCCAAGGACAGAGGAACCTGGTGGGCTACAGTCCATGGGGTCACAAAGAGTTGGACATGACTAAGTGACTAAGCACAGGACACCATTTGTTTTTTGCAGTCTCCTGGAATCTTCACAGGGGGATGGGATTGGGTAGCAGAGGACCCTTTTTTTTTTCCAGAGAACAACTAAAATCTTCATCTTTCTTTTAATGGCTATCAAGGCATTAAACTTGAAGACAGTATTAAGTTGTGCATGGTGGCATAAAAGCTGGGAGATAGACACTAGGAAAAAAAAATGGTCTGAATAAAATGACAGAAGGGACAGGGGAAGATTTAGAAAAAAGTACATCAGAATTACTAATTTCCAAAGGTGAGGAGAAAGAGAAAGAATATATAAAGCTGTGGGGGTAGACAAGAGAATGAATGATAAGAAACAAGATAGGGAATTTCTGGAAATGTTAGGTGCATCAAGATGTAAACATTCTCCCTCATCTCTCTCATGGAATTTTTATTAAATTCTACACTGCTCATTAATGCACTTAAACAAGTACATTTTATTTTAAGGGAATTTGAAAAGAAAAAAAGAGGCTAAATAATTAATTATAAGTATATAAAGGGCTACTACTGATGCTGGGAAAGGTTGGGGGCGGGAGGAGAAGGGGACGACAGAGAATGAGATGGCTGGATGGCATCACCGACTCTGTGGACATGAGTTTGAGTGAACTCCGGGAGTTGGTGATGGACAGGGAGGCCTGGCGTGCTGTGATTCATGGGGTCGCAAAGAGTCGGACATGACTGAGCGACTGAACTGAACTGAACTGAACTGAACACTTGTATTAATAGAAAAGCAGTTTCACTCCACCCTCCATGAAATAGATGTTGAACAAATACTTAAACACAGGACTGATGCTGAAGCTGAAATTCCAGTACTTTGGCCACGTGATGGGAAGAGCCAACTCATTGGAGAAGACCTTGATATTGGGAAAGATCGAGTGCAGGAGGAGAAGGGGATGACAGAGGATGTGATGGTTGGATGGCATCACCGACTCAATGGACATGAGTTTGAGCAAACTCAGAAAGATGGTGAAGGACAGGGAAGCCTGGCATGCTGCAGTCCCTGGGGTCACAGAGTTAGAGACTGAGCAAGTGAACAATGAACAACAATACAGTCCTTGGGATGCCAACTTGTTTTCTCAGTTCAGCTGAAATTTGGGGAAGAGGAGAAACCAGATTAAGACAACACAGAATGATGCTTAGAGGTCAGACAAGAGTCAAGAGAGGAGGGAGCTGAGGAAGCTGAGAACCCATTTATCTGCTAGGATTAGTGTGAGATTGCTAACCTGCTTCTACAGGATGGAACAACAAAGGAACTCTCACAAAGGCAGAGAGAGAGAGGAACAGCAATATACGGAAAGAGAATGGAAATTCACAAAGACAGAGAAAATGACTATCAATGTCCAGTGCTTCAGCAAGGTCCAGTGAGATCAGGAGACACAACTCCGGTTGGTGGCAAAAAGCCATCTCAGTGAAGAAATGAGACCAAGTAATATCACAGATTAACCGAAAGACAAATTTCAAAATGGAAGTTTACGAGAGACAGAGAAGGGCTCCATCTAAGGCTCACTTCTCCTACCCTGCAGGCTCTCCGTAGGCAAGTCCATCCATTTCAGTGACCTCCTAAACGATGATCTCCCCAGTCTGTCACCCATGCACAGACAGTCTCTGCTATTTCCACCTGCTTGTCCTATGGGAATCTCCATTTAACTGCATCCAAAATGGAACTAATCACCTTCCTCCTTGAGTGTTCCCCTTTCTACTTTCTCTATGAATAGTATTTACACTAAACACCTGAGGATGGCCTGGATTCCTCCCTTTCCCTCACTTGCCATAAAGACCACTAACCAAATGCGAATGGGACTTGTAACCCCTGGATATCGCTTCATCCTTCATCTTCCTTTCTTCCCCTACTCAATCAGTCTTTCGGGTCTTTGACTTCCCATCTGTGTTTTTTGTACCAGTTTCCCAACTGGTGTCCCTGTCCAGCCTGGTGCCACTCTGCATCACTGCTGGAATGACTCTTCTGAAACACAAATCTAACCAGATTTAGCTTTCCATCCTTAGCATCAGTGATCAGCATGGGTATGAGATAGGATAAAAATCACTTCCGTGCTTTAACTCTTTCTGTAAAAAGGAATCATGCTCAATTTCTTAACCTACAGCTGAAGAATTTCTGTGATGATTAATTCAACACTGCTTTCTAAAAACTAAGTTTTAATGATTGTAAATGTCAGGGAAACAAGCCCATAATATAAAGCTAAGCTTTAAAGTTTTAACAAGCAGACTCCTAAATTATGTTTTATAGTGTGATATCATCAATGTAAAATGCATACTAAAAAAATCCTAAAAGAAAAGGGTCTAAAAATTTAATTGCAAGTGTCTCCTAATGATGTAATTACAGACAACTATTATTTTTTTTGTAACACTATTCCTACCTCTCCCACAATGAGCATATAGTTTTTCTATAATAGAGGCAAAGGAGTCAACTTTTTAAAACTTGAGCTGTCTGAAAGAAGCACTGGTACACAAGAGAATTCCCAGTATTTAAAACTGCTGTCATAATTCTGAGAAGTGCTGCTGGATGTGACTACTTACTGAGCTGTTACAAGGAACTGGTCCTCTCTCTGTGCTTCTCTCAGCTTTAATGTCTAGGGGACATGATCAAGGACAGTTTTGAAAAACCCCACACTACCCAGCAAAGAGGGCTGAAAGAATACAGAAGCTGACAGTTAATTAAAAGAGGCTACCGTGTGGCAGGCAGCCCCCAACTGTGGTGGGTAACAATTGTAGCTCTTCTGGGACCTTGAAATAAAATTCTGAATACTAAAACAGGCACAAAATAAAGTGTAATTTATACTGGGACTTTAACACAACTGCTAAATGAAAATTCAGCCAATAATATTCTCTACCAATTTTATGCATATGATTCAGAGAAACTTAAAAATAACCCCAAAAGGAATCATTTATAGATTCTGTCTTTGAGCCTGGATTTTCATTAAAGGACTATTTTTCTACCTGTCTGTATTTTCAGTTTCTTGGCTTATCTCTTTCAAAAAGAAATTTCTTTGTAACTGTTTCTACCAAGCAGGAGAGAAGACCCATGTTAACTCCCAGGGGCACAAGGAGACTTCCCTAGCTTAGTTCTTCTCATTTCATATAGGACAATCTGCATAACAATTGTACACATAAACTTGTAAAAGTGGTCATTAGAAAAAGTTGCTTCAAATCAGTGGTTCTCAGTCAGGAAAAATTCTGCCCCCAAAGAGATATTTTCACGATCATAACTGAGGTGGTCTCACTGGCTTCTACTGGGTGGAGGCCAAGGATGCTCCCCCCGAATGCTGAGGGCAGTCTCCCACAACAAAGCATGATCCAGCCCCAGTGTCAAAACATCAAGATTGAGAAACCCTGAAACATCACAAAGCGTTAAGTAGCTCATGGTAGCCAGGTTTCAAGAGTGGGAGACAAATGCATATTTTTCTTTGTTAGACTCAAAGTCACCCACTGTCCCCCAAGGGCCTACCCAGAAGAATTCAGGACTCTCCAGAAACTTGGAGAATCCATTATTGAGTCTTTTCTGACCTTTCTCCAATACCCAAAGCAGCCAGCCTCTCCTTATCAAAATCAGAAATACCCTTCTAAATTTCATGCAACCTGTCATCACATTAACAATTGTTTTTCATCATATTATCATTTTATACTTGACAGACTATGTAACAACCGGACAGCAGAGAATAAGAATTAGGTTCATATTAGGCTCTGGCTTTGTACACAGTCCCAGAGTGGAAGGAAAGGGATCAAGGAGAAGATGATCAAGACAAAACCCAACTGTCCTCAAATTCCACCTGAATTCATTGTGGCAAACAGAGTCTATGGACTTCGGAGTAAGGATAGCTTGGTGTGAATCCCAACTCTACCATTTAATTAGCTAACCAGCACATAGGAAGTCATTCCCTTTTTAAGTCTCAATTTCCTCCTCACTTGAATGGAAATAATTACATTTACTTCCCAGTAATCTTTTTGATCACCCCAAAAATAAGTGATCGATAACCATTAGCTTCCTGTTGTCTTCTATATTCGACACTGTAACAGAGATTAGCTCACATTCATTTCCTAAACACTTGTACCTCTATGGAAAATTATTTAGTATCTCAGAGCCTTGATTTCCTCATCTTTAAGGATATACATAAAGTAAACACCAAATAATACATTAGCATCTATGTGTCTGGCACCCAGAAAGTGCTCCACGATGGCAGTTATTGTTACTCTTCAGTAAAGTCTCACAAGTGTTCATATTCCTAAAGATTCCTTGACCCCCTGTAAGCTCTGGTTAACATATGTGCACTCTTGCACCAATTAATTCACTTCCCTGAGTATCACTCCCTTAGAACATCTGAGCATTCCACTCACTTCCAGGGAGTCACTTGGTTCCTAGTGAAAAGAAAGTCCAGCATCTCAAGTAGACTCTGACTTGCCCTTGTCCTGGGACTTTCCAGAATGAGAATTTTAAGTATTAAATATCAAGGTTTATACTCACTATGATGCCTAGACCTTGGTGGTAAGTGAAAGTGCTAGTTGCTCAGTCATGTCTGACTCTTTGTGACCCCATGGACTGTAGCCTGCCAGGCTCCTCATTCCATCAGATTCTCCAGGCAAGAATACTGGAGTGGGTAGCCACTCCCTTCTTCAAGGGATCAAACCCAGATTCCCTGCATTACAGACAGATTCTTGACTGTCTGAGCCACCAGGGCTGTCTTCCTACCAGGGAAGCCCAGACCTTGGTAGACATCCAACTAAATCAATACCAACCCAGGAACAGGTACCTTGTATCTGGGGCTTTAGACGAGCCAACAGGACTGTCCTTAGAACTTTTGTACCCTTGTTGACTTTACATGAAATTATCTGATGGTTTACCTCCTTCACTACTTGGGAATTTACTTTTTTTTTTTTCTGTTTTGATCTCTGTAATGTATTTGTGAGATGATATGGAACTGTAACTTTTTACAGGTTTTGACCCAGAGCAATCAAAGTCAGCCTCTCAAAGCCAATGTGTTTGTTCTCCTGAGTGGTCAGCTCTACAAAGAGTTTCATCCTCCTCCAAGTTTGTCCTCCTTCCACCCTTCACTGAAGCACTGAGTTGATTTAGCAAAGACTCACAAATACAGGCAAACTTTTGTCCCAGAAAAAATTCCCACAATCTGTCACATCTTTCTACTGCAGTGGATTCTTCTTGCTGCAGTAGATAAGACAATAGAGTCTAAAAGGAACCCACGGTTATTTTCTTTTCTTCTTCCATGAACTAATTCCCAGATAATCCTGCAACATTCCTGCCTTATCCTCTGCCCCAAGACACAAATAACATCTCAACCCTCTTTACGTACAGCTTGATGAACATTTTACACTCCTGCCTTGTACCTGTTCACCTATCTTGCCACATAGACACCAATCAGATGCTCAGCAGGGCTGGCTCATTTGTTCCTATAAACTGAGAAAGCATAGAGCATGGCCCATCTAAGGTAAGCAATGTGTCTGATTAAAGAATGCACCTAAAACATTTGTCTATTTGCATGTACAATGGAACCACATAGGCAGAAAATATGAACAGAGATGGTTTATAAATTGGTGTAACTGTATTACTCATGCATCAAATGGATTGCCATCCAATCTGATGACAGACTGAGAAAGGGAGTCCTGGCCTTTGAGTAATGGAAGGTGGTGACGCCAACCAGCAGAGAGGCCACAGTGAGGATTCTGTAGGGCCTATGAGAACAGGCAATGGAGTACCTTGCCTGTTTTCAGGCAGGCCAATTCAGATTACCCCCTGGATCCTCTGGCTTTATTCCCATGCAACCATGCACCCTGGATCATCCCTCCGAGGAACAGCTTCTTCTCTGAGGAGCCTAGGCAGTGACACAGTTTAGACCCACTTATCAAAGAGTAGCTCTTGGGACAAGTCCAGACCAGCAGGTATATATGTATGCTAACTAAGCAAAAAGGAAATTCCTTTGAAGTTGCCGCAAATGAGCCAAACTTCAGTTAAAATTGAGAAAGGGGAGCAAGAGATGTTTTCTGGCTTCACTGTAGTACAGCCCTGCATAGAGTATTGTAGTAAATGTTGAGAAAGAATGTATCTGACAACAGCAGCTCTCAGGTCATTCTCAAGAATAAGGATGTTCTGTGTAATCAACAATTCCATGAGCCAAGAGATGACGGCCTGTCAAGTCAGTTTTAAGACACTTGATTCTATTATATATGATGATTCAAACTGGAAAACACTCAGTTTTCGGTAGGAAGAGAAACTGTGGGAACCGAAAACAATATTAAGAGTTGATCTGGTTCAAACCTCTCATTTTACAGATGAAGTATCAAAGCCTAGCAGATTAAATTGTCCAAAGTCACTAGTGGCTTTATCTTAACATTGTATTTATTTACTCACACTCCAACTTGTTTCAGAAAATATTTAAGGCAGCTGGGCCAAAAAAAAGAAAAGAAGAATACAGTTCAACAAGAGAAAATAAACATTAAATAAGCTTAAAGAGGAATGAGGAGGTAAGAGGGACTTTCCCATTGGCTCAGCGGTAAAGAATTCATCTGTGATGCAGGAGATGTGGGAGACATGGGTTTGATCCCTGGGTCAGGAAGATCCCCTGGAGACGGAAATGGCAACCCACTCCATTATTCTTGCCTGGAAAATCCCGTGGACAGGATCCCATGGAGTCTAAGTTGGACGTGCCTGACTACTCATGCACGAGGAGGTAAGAGTGAGGTCAGTACAGCATAAAGTCTTACATTTTTGGTTAGAAGCGGGCAACAAAATGGGTTCCAAGCTTTCTAAGAGTCAATAACACAAAGAAAGAGTCTTAATCTGTTTCATAGTTTGGTGTCTGTAAATTAAGACCCAGTTGCTTGGAAAATTATTAAGCCTACCAAGATCAGAGAACAGTTTCTCCCATACATTCTCATAGGGAAAACCCTGAGTATCACAGAAAGTCTACAGAGTCACATGGTTCTGATAACATCTCCCCATGTAAAATGAGGCACCACACCAAAAAGAGTTCAATAAAAGGCATTCTCTGGAGGACCAAGATGTTTCAGACACACAGTTCAATACAGGGATAGAATCTGGAGAACAGAGAGGAAAAGATGGACTATACATCCCTAAGGCAAGGACCAATAAATACCATTTTTTCTCAAACATAATCGTGATGGATGTTGAGTGTTGATCTGTCGATTCTTAACCTACACCCTCTTCACTCCGTTCTCTCTCGGCATGGGCCTTCTGTTCATCCACTCCATGTTCAAACAAGATCCAAGGGCATTCCTTGATGGCTCCCACCATATCAGTGAACGAGTTTTAGTCATTTGCCTCCTAAATATCTGAGAATCAACCAATTCCCTCCATCTACACCCATTGGTGAATTTCTACACCAATGTGTCAATATTTCATCTACTGCTGAATTTTCTGCATCTAATCTTATGCCCTTCTAGTCATGGTCCCTGCAGAGACCCTGTGACAGTTGGGAAGGGTATGAAAGACTGCGTTTCCACTGGTTGTGAATTAGAGATCCTCCTCGAAAGGTAGTTTTGGAGTTACTCAAAAAAGGAAAATCTTGGCCCCAGATTTTTAAATATCATGTAATACATTGTAAAAATGCTAAAGTGTAATTCTCAGAACAATTGCAACAATGGTCTGTCTTTAAAATCATGACCCCTGCACCCTGCACCCTACACCAAGTCTATTAAAACAGAACTATTTACTCATACAATAATTTTAGTTTTACCAAAATTTCACTAATCCACTAATATTTTTTCCTAAAAACCAAGTATGTATCTCCCATGAGACAAAAAGTAGAGTATAATTGGCCTTGTAAAGCATATAGTACCTATTCAACACCAGAATCAAAACCTCTAAACTCTTAAGAGTTAGTTATGCCCCCACCTCACTCTCATTCTATCCTCTGTTTGTAATAACACCCCCCACAGTTTTTCAATTCTGTGTATCACCACTGTAAACAGTTTTCAGTTCAGTTCAGTTCAGTTCAGTTCAGTCGCTCAGTCGTGTCCGACTCTCCACGACCCCATGAATCACAGCACGCCAGGCCTCCCTGTCCATCACCCACTCCCGGAGTACACTCAAACTCATGTCCACAGAGTCGGTGATGCCATCCAGCCATCTCATTCTCCATCGTCCCCTTCTCCTCCCGCCCCCAACCTTTCCCAGCATCAGAGTCTTTTCCAGTGAGTCAACTCGCCGCATGAGGTGGCCAAAGTATTGGAGTTTCAGCTTTAGCATCACTCCTTCCAATGAACATCCAGGATTGATCTCATTTAGAATGGACTGGTTGGATCTCCTTGCAGTATAAGGGACTCTCAAGAGTCTTATCCAACACCACAGTTCAAAAGCATCAATTCTTCGGCGATCAGCTTTCTTCACAGTCCAACTCTCACATCCATACATGACCATGGGAAAAACCATTGCCTTGACTAGACGGACCTTGGTTGGCAAAGTAATGTCTCTGCTTTTTAATATAATATCAAGGTTGGTTATAACTTTCCTTCCAAGGAGCAAGCGTCTTTTAATTTCATGGCTGCAGTCAGCATCTGCAGTGATTTTAGAGCCCCCCCAAATAAAGTCTGACACTGTTTCCACTGTTTTTCCATCTATTTCCCATGAAGTAATGGGACCAGATGCCATGATCTTTTTTTCTGAATGTTGAGCTTCAAGCCAACCTTTTCACTCTCCTCTTTCACTTTCATCAAGAGGCTTTTGAGTTCCTCTTCACTTTCTGCCATAAGGGTAGTGTCATCTGCATATCTGAGGTTATTGATATTTCTCCCGGCAATCTTGATTCCAGCTTGTGCTTCTTCCACTGGAATCAAGTACGTTCCTCATGATGTACTCTGCATATAAGTTAAATAAGCAAGGTGACAATATACAACCTTGACGTACACCTTTTCCTATTTGGAACCAGTCTGTTGTTCCATGTCCAGTTCTAACTGTTGCTTCCTGACCTGCATACAGGTTTCTCAAAGAGCGAAATGGCTGTCTGAGGAGGCCTTACAAATAGCTGTGAAAAGAAGAGAGGCGAAAAGCAAAGGAGAAAAGGAAAGATATAAGCATCTGAATGCAGAGTTCCAAAGAATAGCAAGGAGAGATAAGAAAGACTTCCTCAGCGATCAATGCAAAGAAATAGAGGAAAACAACAGAATAGGAAAAACAAGAGACCTCTTCAAGAAAATTAGAGATTCCAAGGGAACATTTCATGCAAAGATGGGCTCGATAAAGGACAGAAATGGTATGGACCTAACAGAAGCAGAAGATATTAAGAAGAGGTGGCAGGAATACACAGAAGAACTGTACAAAAAAGATCTTCACGACCAAGATAGTCACAATAACGTGATCACTGACCTAGAGCCAGACATCTTGGAATGTGAAGTCAAGTGGGCCTTAGAAAGCATCACTACTAACAAAGCTAGTGGAGGTGATGGAATTCCAGTTGAGCTATTTCAAGTCTTGAAAGATGATGCTGTGAAAGTGCTGCACTCAATATGCCAGCAGATTAGGAAAACTCAGCAGTGGTCACAGGACTGGAAGAGGACAGTCTTCATTCCAATCCCAAAGAAAGGCAATGCCAAAGAATGCTCAAATTACCGTAAACACTTTTAGATGTATTAATAGATATATTAAAGAGACAGTATTTTCAAAAAGAAGATAAGCACAATATACTACAAAAAAATATATCCAATATACTAAAACCTCTCCATGTGGAACATGGCATGTGTGTAAGGGAAATTGAAAAAATTATAAAGTTTAGGGTTTTTGCCCACCTTTTGATTCAGTCATTTTTCTGGTATTGAGTTGCATGAGTTGCTTGTGTATTTTGGAAATTAATCCTTTGTCAGTTGTTTCATTTGCTATTATTTTCTCCCATTCTGAGGGTGGTATTTTCACCTTGTTTATAGTTTCCTTTGCTATGCAAAAGCTTTTCAGTTTAATTAGGCCCCATTTGTTTATTTTTATTTCCATTACTTTAGGAGGTGGGTCATAGACAATCTTGCTCTGATTTAAGTCACAAAGTGCCCTGCCTATGTTTTCCTCTAAAATTTTTATATTTTCTGATTTTACATTTACATTTTAAATCCATTTTGAGTTTATCTTTATATATAGTGTTAGCAAGTGTTCTAAGTTCATTCTTTTACACATAGCTGTCCAGTTTTCCCAGCACCACTTATTGAAGAGACCATCTTTGCTTCATTGTATATTCTTGTCTTCTTTGTCAGAGATAAGCTGCCCAAAGGTGTGTGGGTTTATCTCTGGGATTCCTAACTCGTTCCATTGGTTTATATTTGTTTTTGTGTCAGTACCATTACCATACTGTTTTGATGACTATAGTTTTGTAGTATAGTCTGAAGTCAGGAAGGTTGATTATTCCAGCTCCATTCTTCTTTCTCAAGCTTGCTTTGGCTATTTGGGGTCTTTTGTGTTTCCACACAAATTGTGAAATTTTTTGTTCTAGTTCTATGAAAAAAGGCAATGGTAATTTGATAGGGATTGCACTGAATCTGTAGACTGCATTTGGTAGCATAGTCAGTTTCACAATATTGATTCTTCCAAAGCAGGAACATGGTATATCTCTCCATCTGTTAATGTTGTCTTTGACTTCTTTCATCAGAGTCTTTTAGTTTTCTGTATACAGCTGTTTTGTCTCCTTACGTAGGTTTCAGTTCAGTTCAGTTCAGTCGCTCAGTCGTGTCCGACTCTCCGCGACCCCATGAATCACAGCACGCCAGGCCTCCCTGTCCATCACCAACTCTCAGAGTTCACTCAAACTCATGTCCACAGAATCGGTGATGCCATCCAGCCATCTCATTCTCGGTCGTCCCCTTCTTCTCGTGCCCCCAACCTTTCCTAGCATCAGAGTCTTTTCCAGTGAGTCAACTCGTCGCATGAGGTGGCCAAAGTATTGGAGTTTCAGCTTTAGCATCAGTCCTTCCAATGAACACCCAGGACTGATCTCCTTTAGAATGGACTGGTTGGATCTTCTTGCAGTCCAAGTGACTCTCAAGAGTCTTCTCCAGCACCACAGTTCAAAAGCATCAATTCTTCGGCGATCAACTTTCTTCACAGTCCAACTCTCACATCCATACATGACCACAGGAAAAACCATAGCCTTGACTAGATGGACCTTGGTTGGCAAAGTAATGTCTCTGCTTTTTAATACACTATCAAGGTTGGTCATAACTTTCCTTCCAAGGAGTAAGCGTCTTTTAATTTCATGGCTGCAATCAGCATCTGCAGTGATTTTGGAGCCCAAAAAAATAAAGTCTGACACTGTTTCCACTGTTTTCCCATCTATTTCCCATGAAGTGATGGGACCAGATGCCATGATCTTTGTTTTCTGAATGTTGAGCTTAAAGCCAACCTTTTCACTCTTCTCTTTCACTTTCATCAAGAGGCTTTGAGTTCCTCTTCACTTTCTGCCATAAGGGTGGTGTCATCTGCATATCTGAGGTTATTGATATTTCTCCCAGCAATCTTGATTCCAACTTGTGCTTCTTCCAGCCCAGCATTCCTCATGATGTACTCTGCATATAAGTTAAATAAGCAGGGTGACAATATACAGCCTTGACGTACTCCTTTTCCTATTTGGAACAGTCTGTTGTTTCATGTACAGTTCTGACTGTTGCTTCCTGACCTGCATACAGGTTTTTCAAGAGGCAGGTCAGGTGGTTAGGTATTTTATTCATTTTGTTGCTATGGTAAATGGAATTAATTCCTTAATTTCTCTTTCAAATATCATATTAACACATATATGGAATCTAGAAAGATAGAACTGGTAAACTTGTTTGCAGGGCAGCAATGGAGACACAGACATACAAAATAGACTTATGGACGTGGTGGGGTGGGGAGAAGGTGGGACAAATGTTGAGAGTAGCATGGGAACATATACACTACCATATGTAAAATAGATAGCAAGTGGGAATTTGCTGCATGATTCAGGGAGCTCAAACTGGTGCTCTGTGACAGGCTGGATGATGGGATAGGATGGGGGTTGGGGGAGGCTCGAGAGCAAGGGGACATGTGTATACCTATGGCTGATTCATGCTGATATATGGCAGAAACCAACACAATATTATAAATCAATTATCTTTCAATTAAAAATAAAAACTATAAAGTTTAACAGAAAATGAATTGATAGTCTTCTCTTTAAACAAATAGATGCAAAATGAAATGACATTTCCAGCAAATTCAAAAAAGCTCAAAATTCAATTGCTTTATAGCTACAGTAAGGTTTGTAGTTTGTGTTTCCCTTTATTGCACAAATAAGCTCCAAAGGTGGCAGTGTTCTATACGAAAGGTAGTGCTTGCACAGAAGCCAAAATTAAAAGATCGAATTACTGATGGAAACTCACCTGTGAGCACAACCCAGCAAGAGCCACTAGCGGGGCTCATTTAGAGTCTCTTAATGGGTTTGCGTCAAAGAACTCCCTGAAGACTGAGCTGATTATATCGGGATTTCTGACTGCAGTGGTCAAAGCAACATCCACAGGATATGACAGGAATTATGATGGATATCGAAAGCACTGCAAGTTGAAGAGCGAAATCACTTTTCTACCTGAGAGTTCTGTTCCATATAAAACTCAGTATAGATCAACAGTGAAAAGTTAATCTCTTCCCAGCAGAAGTAATGAAGACATACAACACACAGTTCTGCCAGACAAAAAATCTTTTCTGCGTGAAGATTTTCTCCACAATCTAATTGAAAATTGTATATGATACTAAGTAATCAATCAGATTATTGAATATCCAGATTAACATGGGAAAAAACAATCACTTCTCATGATATACAGAAATTGATTGGAAGAGTTTAACAACAAATGCCTTTCAGATGTGAAAATATATCTTTGAATGTGACCTAAGGTTTGGTGCTATGATTAAAAATTTAACTTAAATATGGATAGGGGAAATTATTACTTTGTATAAAGAAAAAATAATTTTGAACCTATATTTATAGAGCCAAACCTAAATTTTTTTAACAAATATATATGCATTTAAAATGAAAACTAGTTAAAGTTAAGTAATTTATGAACCATAACTCCCTACTTCTAAAATGTGGGCTGTGCATTGTGACCTCCTTCCAAAGAGGATAGTGTGGAAAGAAGGGAAAATTTGAGTGAGGAACCTGACAAACACTACCTAAGCCACAATCAAGGTTTATATCACCAGTCATAAGTCATAGACTCTTAATATGATATGAGAATGGCATGTGGTCCTGCTCCCTCCCAACCCACTACCCCAGTCTAATGAATAAAACATCAGACAAACCCCAATTTAAAGACATCTACAAGACACTTACAAATAGCTGTAAAAAGAAAAGAAGCAAAAAGCAAAGGAGAAAAGGAAGATATAAGCATCTGAATGCAGAGTTCCAAAGAATAGCAAGGAGAGATAAGAAAGCCTTCCTCAGCGATCAATGCAAAGAAATAGAAGAAAACAACAGAATGGGAAAGACTAGAGATATCTTCAAGAAAATTAGAGACACCAAGGGAATATTTCATGCAAAGATGGGCTCGATAAAGGACAGAAATGGTATGGACCTAACAGAAGTAGAAGATATTAAGAAGAGGTGGCAAGAATACACAGAAGAACTGTACCAAAAAGATCTTCACGACCCAAATAATCACGATGGTGTGGTCACTCACCTAGAGGCAGACATCCTGGAATGTGAAGTCAAGTGGGCCTTAGAAAGCATCACTATGAACAAAGCTAGTGGAGGTGATGGAATTCCAGTTGAGCTATTTCAAATCCTGAAAGATGATGCTGTGAAAGTGCTGCACTCAATAGGGCAGCAAATTTGGAAAACTCAGCAGTGGCCACAGGACTGGAAAAGGTCAGTTTTCATTCCAATCCCAAAGAAAGGCAATGCCAAAGAATGCTCAAACTACAACACAATTGCACTCATCTCACACACTAGTAAAGTCATGCTCAAAATTCTCCAAGCCAGGTTTTAGCAATACATGAACCATGAACTTCCAGATGTTCAAGCAGGTTTTAGAAAAGGCAGAGGAACCAGAGATCAAATTGCCAACTTCCAATGGATCATGGAAAAAGCAAGAGAGTTTCAGAAAAACATCTACTTCTGCTTTACTGACTATGCCAAAGCCTTTGACTGTGTGGATCACAAGAAACTGTGGGAAATTCTGAAAGAGATGGGCATACCAAACCACCTGACTTGCCTTTTGAGAAACCTGTATGCAGGTCAGGAAACAACAGTTAGAACTGGACATGGAACAACAGGCTGGTTCCAAATAGGAAAAGGAGTACGTCAAGGCTGTATATTGTCACCTTGCTTATTTAACTTATATGCAGAGTACATCATGAGAAACGCTGGGCTGGAAGAAGCACAAGCTGGAATCAAGATTGCCGGGAGAAATATCAATAACCTCAGATATGCAGATGACACCACCCTTATTGAAGAAAGTGAAGAGGAACTAAAAAGCCTCTTGATGAAAGTGAAAGAGGAGAGTGAAAAAGTTGGCTTAAAGCTCAACATTCAGAAAACTAAGACCATGACATTTGGTCCCATCTCTTCATGGCAAATAGATGGGGAAACAGTGGAAACAGTGTCAGACTTTATTTTGGGGCTCCAAAATCACTGCAGATGCTGATTGCAGCCATGAAATTAAGATGCTTACTTCTTGGAAGGAATTTTATGACCAACCTAGACGACATATTAAAAAGCAGAGACATTACTTTGCCAACAAAGGTCGGTCTAGTCAAGGCTATGGTTTTTCCCGTGGTCATGTATGGATGTGAGAGTTGGACTGTGAAGAAAGCTGATCACCGAAGAATGGATGCTTTTGAACTGTGATGCTGGAGAAGACTCTTGAGAGTCCCTTGGACTGCAAGGAGATCCAACCAGTCCATCCTAAAGGAGATCAGAACACTGATGGGTGTTCATTGGAAGGACTGATGCTAGAGCTGAAACTCCAATACTTTGGCCACCTCATGCAACGAGTTGACTCACTGGAAAAGACTCTGATGCTGGGAGGGATTGGGGGCAGGAGGAGAAGGGGACAACAGAGGATAAGATGGCTGGATGGCATCACCGACTCGATGGACATGAGTTTGAGTGAACTCCGGGAATTGGTGATGGTCAGGGAGGCCCAGCATGCTGCAATTCATGGGGTCGCAAAGAGTCGGACACGACTGAGTGACTGAACTGAACAAGACACTTGGCCTGAACTCCCCAAAACTACCAGATTTCTTGAAAACAGGGAAAATCTGGAGATTGGTAAAAAGGTAAACTTTCAGCTACAAGATGAATAAGGTCTGAGGATCTAGTGGCTAGCATGCTGACTATAGCTGATAATGTTGAATTGTATAACTGAAATTTGCTAGGAGTGTTTTCATACACAAAAAAAAGATATTAAAAAATCTTTCTTACCCTATATATGAAAAATGAAAGTAAGATAAGGTATGTATCCTAACGGATAGAAATTCATATCCTTTAGTCTTCACAAAACAATCATTCGAGGTGCTCTGATTTGCATGTGAATAAGAAAATTCTAGAGTCCTAAAGACAAAAAAGAAAACAAAAACCAGGGCAAGTCTGAGAAACTGTCATAGCCAAAAGAAGCCTAATGAGATGTGATGACTAAACGTAATTTGTTATCCTGGATGAGATCCTTGAATAGAAAAGTAACAAAGTGATACATTACTATTAGGCAAGCTTTAGTTAACAGTAAGGTGTCAATGTCATTTCATTCGTTTTGACAAAAATACCATTCTATGTTAATAAGAGGGAAAAATGGAAGAAGGTATATGGGAACTCTGTACTATCTTTGCAATCTTTCTTAAAAATCTATTCTAAAATCCCAATTCCTTAAATTATTTTAATGAGTCAGTCAACTTTTCTGAAAAAAAATAGGCTACAAATATCTGAAGCCAGACTCGATGCAAAAGTCAGTAGTGATTATCCAACTATATCTATTATAAAGTGCTCATATTTCCACAGAGCTAGAAGAATCTAAACGCAAGACAAAAGATTACAGATTAACAAACCAATAAGTAAGAATGCACCTACCTACACAAAATCTTCCATGCCACATCTGACTAGCATCTTCCTTGTTTTCATTTTTCTAGGAAATAAATATCTTCAAAATAGAAGCCACTGTTTTACTGTTCTTGGTGAATACAAAGCACTGACCTTGGCTGACAGCAAAAATAAAATATGCCAGGCTAATATGGGATGAATTCAGAATAAAAAGTTACTTCCTCTTAAAAAAAATCCTTCCATAGGGGTGCCTAAAAATCCTTTTCCCAGGGTGTAAAGGCCCTCTTAACTACACAGATTTAATTGCAAATCCTTTCTGATTCATAATAATCCAAATTTCTACTCAAGCTTAAATGACTGGTGGGGTTGTTTTTCTTCCACAGCTTGGCAATCGCCTTTCATGAAGACATGGACAGAGAGGAGCAAAAGAAAATAAAGAAGGAAAGGACAGTAATATTCATATTGTAACTCAGAAGCTCAGCTATGTTTATATTTATATCTATTTCATATACACTGAAGTGAAGTTATAATTGGTATTTAGGTTGCCAATAAATCTCATGAGCCAAACGAAGTCTCAGGAGATATATTGGGAACCTAAATACCAATTAAAACATCACTTCAGTACAAAAATACATACTGATTTTCCAACACTGAATTATTCCAACTGGCTTTTGGAATCCAGACCATGTGTAAAACGTTGCCTACTGATATACATTCGCAGCAAGAATTTTACACGTGGCATCCACTTATTTATAATATTTGAGCAAAGATGCACCTATCCTCATCCTCACATAAGACCTATTAAAGTACCAATACTACCTGTCCTAAGGAAAAAATTAAGATAAAACACTAGTTGCAGAGTTGTTCCATAATAGTATTTATAATAGGGAAGAGCTCATTTCTAACAGAAAGACTCCTTAAGTAGCCATGTACATCTGCGTATTGGTATATTATACAGACATTAAAATCACTAAAGAAAATGTTTAATGTCAGGGAAAAATATTTATGACATTGGAGGGGAGAGGGTCAATTGCCAGTCTCTTCTCAGACCGTTCTTGTCATTCTCTGCTCTGTTCCATCTCACAGGAAACTATATTTCCTTGCCACATGGCATCCAGTGGTTCCAGGCAATGAAAGGCACCCGGAGAAACTGAATGTGGATATAGCTGACGACGTCACTACTGTCCTCAGGTCGCCTGGGATTCCTTTTCATGGTTTCTGTGTGCACCTTACCCTACTCCACTAGCCTCTATGTGATATCATTTCAGGGGAGTCCCTGCAGTTATTTTCCAGAAAACTGTTTAAGCTCCTGGTGCCCACTTTGCCTCTATAGAATGCAGAGTTGGAATGCCTGGGACTTTAAGGGGTAGTGAGAGAGGGGTCACCTTTAACCAGTGACGAACATGGCTGGGGGTAAGAAAACCCTGCTCCTTTGCCTCAGGAGAACTGAGACACAGTTTACACTCCAGATGCTTCCAGCAGGATCCAGCTATAGTGTCACCCCCAGGAATTCTGCTTGGCTTTCACCCCTCTCTCTTTATCCTGCATCTCCCACCACACCACCCTCCATGAGCATTCCTATAATAACCTTTTATAGATAAACCCTTGCCCCAGGAGAACTCAAGCTAAGACTGTAAATCTTAGAGTAGTTTTTCCCCTCTCTGTCTGGCTCCAGGGCTGTCACCAGCAGGGGCTGCTCTCCTCCATGGATCCAGCTCCTGTTGATTGATCCCCCCACTATGGTTGCTCAGCACTCAAGTCCCCAGTGCTAAGGTTAGAGCATTGTTCAAAAGAGCAGGACTGCGAGATCTAGGATACTTGGGTGTCTCAGATAAAACTGAAAATTCCTGAACCTCTATAAATCTCTTGGGCCTCCATTGCTATTTTAGATTAAAAGGGGATGGAGGTTTCAGAAATGAGCTTGCACCCAAGTTACTCCCTCATCTTATGGAGCCTGTGACTGAGAAGCAGTTGGCCTAAAGAATAGAACGGTTTACCAAGGCTCACTGAGGTTGGTGTGCTTTCTCAAGATGCAATATGTTTTAAAACCAGAGACCAATACAAGGGGCTATTTCTCCCACTGCCAATTATACATAGACCTAAAAGTAAAAGATGATAGAAGTGGTCCTTTTCCACTATTACACTTCATATTCCATCATTGCAAACTTGCATTCTGGCAGTTCACAGGTCTTAGTTCCCAAGCGGAAAAGATTTCAACTAAAAGGTTCACAAACCATTCCATTAAATTAAAAATTAAAACTGCCATCTGCACATTTCAGGCTCCTCATGCCATGGATTTAACAGGGAGAGGAGAAGTTACTGTTCTAGCTGTGATGATTTATTCAATCTGTCAAAAGGAAACTGCGTTGCTGCTACACAGTAGGGGCAAAGAACACTGTATGGGAAGCCAGAAGATGCAACAGGACAGCACGCAGTACTTGCATGTCCAGAGGCAAAAGTCAGTTACAAGATCATAATGACCCAATCAAGGCAGGACCACTGAAGACTCACATGATTCAGGGAAGAAAGGTTCTGATCAGTCCACCAAGAAAAGAACCCAGATAGAGCATGCCTGTATATAGGACAACATGGGATGAATAGTGGAAGAAGAAAATAATCAATGTCAATTATGGCCTCATGATCAGTTACAGAAATGAGAGCAATAGCAGCTATGCTCATTTGCATTATACACATGTATTTGTGTATATACATATATACACACATAAATACATATACAGGCTTCCCTCATAGATCAGTTGGTAAGTCATCTGCCTGCAATGCAGGACAGCCGGGTTTGATTCCTGGGTCAGGAAGATCCCCTGGAGAAGGAAATGGCAACCCACTCTAGTATTCTTGCCCGGAGAATCCCGTGGACAGAAAAGCCTGGCAGTCCATGGGGTCACAAGAGTTGGACACGACTTAGCAACTAAACCACCACCACCATATACGTGTGTGTGTGTGTGTGTGTGTTTATCTTTCTCCTTCCTCTATTTTGTTTGAGTAGCACTGATAAGCCATGATTTTGTAACTTAATTCTCAAAGAATCTGATCACAAATAGGAGTATCCACAATTCATAGTGGGAGCCCCTCCCTTGTTCTGCCATTCAGCATCCTGCCTCTTGGTCCAGGTTGCTCCCAAGGCAAGGGAGGAAAGAAGGAATTGTATAAGGACTGAGGGAAACCCCTCAGAGGCATTCGGGGCTTTATGACTGGAGGCAGCTGTCTATAGCTAGGGGAGAGGGAGCAAGCTCAGAAAGTCCACAAGACACAGGAGCCTGAGACCTTGAGAAGATTGGGGCTGGTAGGAGGACAGAGGCCACAACTCCCAGGCACTCCAGCTCAGGAGCAGGGAGCAGCAGCCATCAAAGACAAGGAGGGTTGGAAGACTGTCAGCGAGGCAGACCCAGGGGAAACTCGGCAGGTCCGAGTACTCACTCTTAAAGTCCCCACTCTCTTTGAGAAGCAGAATATCACCCCAGAGAAGGGCCAGAAACATACTCCTTTATTAGTCCCTGTTTGTACTTGAGATCTGGAATCTTTTCCAGTGATGGTATCATTGTCAGTGATTTCTGATGAGGTAGCAGCTACTGCAGGATACCTACCCATGCCCATTCCCATCCTCTTTGACTTCACTGATGGAATTCCCATTTTGTGCAAGAAATCTGCCCTCTTCTAGGCATCCATATGCTTTACTGAAGGCTAGACCCACCAGAAGCCCCAGGGACAAACCCTGATAGAGTTAGTTGCTCAGTTGTGTCCGACTCTTTGTGAACCCACGGACTATAGTCCCCCACGCTCCTCTGTCCACGGGTTTTCCCAGGCAAGAATTCTGGAGTAGGTTGCCATTTCCTCCTCCAGGGGTCTTCCCAACCCAGGGATAGAACCCAGGTCTCCTGCACTGGAGGCAGATTCCTTACTGTCTGAACCAAACACTGATAGACTTAAACCAATCATGGAAGCCCTAGTGGTCTTGCCAGTGACTGGCTTAGTCATGGGCACGTGCTTCACTTGTGTCCTATGAAACATGGGATGTCTTATCTCAGCTTCCTGGAAGATTCCTTCACTCTTAGGGAGCCACACTGAGAAAAGATGGTCTCTTGGAGATGTGGTCATATCTGGCCAGGACCCTTGGAACTATTGCAGTCCTCTTACAGTTATAAGGGGAGAAAAGTCCAAGGACAAATCCAAAAAGCCTGAGGATAGCAGAGCAGAAAGACAGAACATGGGGTCTCAATAATATAATTTATCCATTAAATTAGCCAATACTGGTCCAGCCCTGTCCTTGGTTTGTGAGACACTAAATATCCTTGCTTCAGTGAATTATATTTGGAGTTTCCTGCTGTTTGTAACCAAACATGCTCTAATTGATACAGGAAGTATCTCACTCTTTCTCCTGCTGGGTGGCATTTTAGCTGGAGTTTTAATACTAGGTATTCTAACAAATGACCCTCAAATCTTGATGGTTTAAACACAAAAGTACATTGCTGGTTCAAGATCAGATATTCGGCAATGACTTTTTCTGTGTGGTTCAGGGATTCTTGCTTCTTTTGTTTTACCGTCCTGATATCCATCGGTGTTTCCTTGACGTTATTGGTTGGATCCTATGAATTGAACTCACTGACAAGTGAATTGAGAAAATATGGAAGATGCCAGAAGACATCCAGGAGCCAGATCCATTCAGGTTAGATCAGCCACACGTGTTTTAGGCATATCCAATATATTTGTCAGGTGTGAGTTTTCTACATGCAACAGGAACCCAAGTACACTAGTGTTAGCAAATTGAGTTCATTTTTCCACACATTAAAAAAAAAAATTCAAAAATGGCAGCTTAGCACTAATACAACTAAAGATACCACCAAGGTCCAAAGATCCTTCAGTGTTCCCACTCTACCGTTCTTAGCACATGTCTTTCTCCTGCATGCTTCCAAAATGGTGTTATGCTTCAAGGGATTACAGAATTACTCTAAGGTCCCGACAGGAAGGAGGTGAAAGGAGAAAGGGCTAAAGGCATCTGCGCTTTTCTGCCTCTTTTTCAGTTCAGTTCAGTCCAGTTCAGTCGCTCAGTCGTGTCCAGCTCTTCACGACCCCATGAATCACAGCACGCCAGGCCTCCCTGTCCATCACCAACTCCCGGAGTTCACTCAAACTCATGTCCACAGAGTCGGTGATGCCATCCAGCCATCTCATTCTCGGTCGTCCCCTTCTCCTCCCGCCCCCAACCCTTCCCAGCATCAATTTCCTGGAAATCTCCCAGTGGGCTTCCACGTACCTGTGGTTTTTAGTTGGTTATTTTTTTGTTTTTTTTTTTGCCACAGCATGTAGAACCTTAGTTTCCTGACCAGGGATGGAACCCACATTCACTGCATTGCGAGTGTGGAGTCTTAACCATGGGCCACCAGGGAAGTCCCTTCCACTTTCTTTTCCTTGGCCAGAACTGCATGTTCTAGCAAGGGAGCTTGGTATACCAAGTATTTAACCAGTACATTGCCATACTGAATGAGAGCGGGCTTCTGTAACTAAGGAGGGAGGACAGGTATAGGGGAGGCAACTATGAGCACGCGCCTCACCTTGACATGCCAGTCACCCACAAACTTTAGCTGAGATCTCTCAGACACCGATTTTTTTCTACACCACATTTTAAGGCCTGTAACTCTAGAAAACATACACCCTCGTTTCTTTAATGTCCACCTGTTGAAGGAACTGGAGATTTCAGACTTGCTACCTCACATAAGATATAGCGCTGATTTCTTGTTTGAGTCAGACAGGAGTTTGACCTGATATAGACTAACATAGGGTGGGGTCCCCAAATCATTTATTTTCATCCCAGGCACTTCTGCTATCCTCTACCTTTATTCATGGTTTCCGGATCTAGGAATGAGATTTCCACTGACTGTGTCTATAACTTTGGTTAGCAGGAACAAGCACTGACAGTTCTGACTTCCCTGAGAATTAACAGGAAATGGAGGAGAGACCTCTCGGGTTCAAGTTCAAAGGCACCACTTAAGATGCAACTTTGAAGTGGGGGAGAGGCCGAGAGTACCACTTTGCATTGGCTCATCTATTTGTTTCACTCATCGAACACATTTTCAGAAATATTTTTGAACACATTTTCAGAAATATTTTCGAACACATTTTCAGAAATATTTTCTATTATGTGTAAGATCTATATTAGATCATCTGAAAGATACAAACACATTAGGCACAAACTCACCTTCCAAGATTTCATAAGATAGAGAGCATGTATGTACCAAAATAAACACAATACAAATTAAATCACGATATGCACAAAGGACTGGAAAAAAAAAATCACTTCCTCTGTGTCTGTTTAGAAAGGTGACTGTAGCATGCATCTGAGTCCTAAGCATGGATGGAATTTTGGTAGACAGCTATAGGCAAAAGGAGGTTCAAATGGAGGAAAATGTTCTAAGTATGTAGGCAAAGCCTCTCCCCAAGAGTGGAGAAGTCTCTATTTAGAAAATCTAGAAGAGATATAGTGGAGAAGGCAATGGCAAGCCACTTCAATACTCTTGCCTAGAAAATCCCATGGATGGAGGAGCCTGGTAGGCTGCAGTCCGTGGGGTCGCTAAGGGTCGGACACGACTGAGCGACTTCACTTTCACTTTTCACTTTCACACATTGGAGAAGGAAATGGCAACCCACTCCAGTGTTCTTGCCTGGAGAATCCCAGGGACGGGGGAGCCTGGTGGGCTTCCGTCTATGGGGTCACACAGTCAGACATGACTGAAGTGACTTAGCAGCAGCAGCAGAAGATATATAGAAAACAAAGTTATCAACATGGGTTGAGACCAATTTATGAGACCATGGAAGCCTACATCTTAGATGATTTGAATTATTAATATCAACCTGTCCTGGGTTGTAAAACTGACAAGAAGTGGGTTATTTTTTTTTTTAAGTTATACTTCAAAGGGACAGAGAAAGAATTTACAATTTTAAGTTTTTTGAAGTGAACGTACTAAGGAAATGAAGAATAGGACCAGGAGTCAAGATGAAGTCTGTCTCAAGTTTAGCCAAGCTGAAGGGGATTGGCTTCAAAATAAATGGGGGTCCATGTGTCACATGGAACCATAACACTGAGCTAAAACATTAAGTTACCAAATTCTGTATCTTTTTAATTTATTTAGGGAGTTGACTGTTTTAAATTACATATCAGGTTTTTGTAACAATGGCTTTCTATTTAAACTTGAAATAAACCTCTTCCTCAAAATTTATTAAATCAGTGCACATTCCTAACTACATGCCAACCAGCCTGCAATACAAAGATAGCACCAAAAGCAGAATCTCTCTTCATTCCACCTGTTCCCCAAAAATCCACGAACTGTGTATTTACTTGGCATTGATTCCAGCGTGGCTATATCTTGCTGTCACTCATCTCTAAGAAATTAATGGCATTAGTAAAACCAGGGCTGCCCTCCTATCAATGTAATCCTCAATTACCAATGTCACTAATGCGAAGGTGGGAAATGGAAGATTACTTACATAATTGCCACTTACTCTGATGAAAACACAGAGGGATCTGCTTTTTTCATGTGTCAATGAAACTATAATCTCAAACATATAATTTGAATGATTCATAAAGCAAACTGAGAGTTTGCCCTTGCTCAAAGGCAAAGAAAAAAAAAAAGGAAAAGTTAAATAGGTAGAAGTGGGGATAAAAATAGGTTCTCAAACAAAATACTGGGTGGCAATAGGTGTGGTAGGAGATACTTCTTCCTAAATAACAATTTTTCCTTAGGATCACTTGATTTTCTCAGAGTACATCTAAAATTTTCCATTTATTTTCTGCTTCTTCCAACAGCATGGATGACAGGAGCAATAAGTTATAGTGTAGATAGCATTTCTAAGATATATCTATGGAAAGGTCACTTGAAGAAAAATCCTGTACTCCCAGGGCAAGAAAATGAACTCCCAACCTCACTGATTATTTAAGCTACGGTTACCTTTCAAGATTAGGTATTGAAAGAATATATTAGGTGTTATTCCACAAAAGTATTTTTAATGAATTTTAAATCATTTTTTGACTTCCCTGGTGACTCAGATGGTAAAGAATCTGCCTGCAACGTGGGAGAGCCGGATTCAATCTCTGGGTTGGAAAGATCCTCTGCAAGTGGGCATGGCAATCCACTCCAGTGTTCTTGCCTGGAGAATTCCCATGGACAGAGGACCCTGACAGGATTCCCATGGGCTTGCAAAGAATCGGACACCGCTGAGCGACTAAGTACAGCACAGCAAATCATTCCTTATTCTTCCTATGGTGGTTCAGTTGCTAAGTTGTGTCCAACTCTTGCAACCCCATGGACTGTGTAGCCTGCCAAGCTCCTCTGTCCATAGGATTCTCCAGACAAGAATACTGGAGATTCTCCAGACAAGAATACTGGAGTGAGTTGCCATTTCCTTCTCCAGGGGGATCTTCCCAATCCAGGAATCGAACCCAGGTCTCCTGTACTGCAGACAGATTCTTTACTGACTGAGCTATTCCTCCTATACCTATTAACAATTTTCTTAGATAATTTTATGAATGAATCTGATGATTCTCAGGGACTATTTAGAAGGAATTTTCAAAGCCATGCATCAGGAAGACAAAAGAACTACTGCACTGACTTTTGGAGTGATTTTCAAAGTGAATGAAAAAAAGTCAAAAGCTTGAATTTCAGTGTTTTATGAAAATAAAACCTATGAAGGCAAAATTATCTAGGAATTAGAAATTAAATTTGGTTTCATTTAGTGTCAGATATATGGGGTCAGTTTTCAGGTAGAAGACACATATTTTCTTTTATTAATAAAAATAAGGAATCGCAACACAAAAAGGAATAAGCAGAAGGCTAAAATAAAGCTGAAACTGCAATACTTTGGCCACCTCATGCGACGAGTTGACTCACTGGAAAAGACTCTGATGCTGGGAAAGGTTGGGGGTGGGAGGAGAAGGGGATGACTGAGAATGAGATGGCTGGATGGCATCACCAACTCTGTGGATATGAGTTTGAGTGAACTCCGGGAGTTGGTGATGGACAGGGAGGGCTGGCGTGCTGTGATTCATGGGGTCGTGGAGAGTCGGACACAACTGAGCGACTGAACTGACTGAACTGAAAATAAAGTGAGAAAGTGAAGGGATAAGTGAGGGCCTAAGTCAGCTTTGCAAAGGGTTTCTGCTGAACCTGAAGACTTTATTCTTCTGCTTTGGAGTCTGTGTAAGTTTTAGGAAATAAAGCAAAGCAAACACAGGGTAAGGAATCTTATAAAAGATTCTCCTCCATAAAACTGAAATTTAAATGGGTTTTACCCCCAATATAAGGGTAAAAAAGAGATACCTTAAGGCTGAAAATACAATAGTCTCAAACTAGGCACTGAAAACAGGGAGAAAGTTTCCCTGAGAACTTATAACCACAATCCAGATTTCATAGAAGGTAGCAAGCAAGCCAAACCATGCAACAAAACTCAACTGAAATTTAACAGTGATTCTGCATTGGCTACTACCTGATGGAATTAGCAGGACCTTCCCTGGTAGCTCAGTGATAAAGAATCTGCCTACAATGAAGGAGACGCAGGTTCAAACCATGGGTCAGGCAGATTCACTGCATAAGAAGATGGAAACCCCCTCCAGTATTCTTGCCTGGGAAATCTCATGGACAGAGGAACTGGGCAGGCTACAGTCCATGGGGTCACAAGAATCAGACACTAGTTAGTGACTAATCCACCATCAGCAATGGAACTAGCAGTTGCAAACACAAACTGGAGACGTCAAAAATATTCCCTTAGATAAAATTAATACTAACAGCTCTAGCCAAAAATCACAACACTACAGGAAACTACACTGTAGGCAAAATTTTAAATACAACAAATGTTAGGTTTAGACCTGAAGGAATTTGAAAGTGAACGTCACTCAGTCATATCTGATGCTTTACAACTCCATGGACTATATTCCAATTCCCCATGGAATTCTCTACTCCAGAATACTGGAGTGAGTAGGCTTCCCCTTCTCCAGGGGATATTTCCAGCCCAGGGATCGACCCAGGTCTCCCACATTGCAGGTGTATTTTTTACCAGCTGAGCCCCAAGGGAAGCCCAAGAATACTAGAGAGGGGAGCCTATCCCTTTTCTAGCAGATCTTCCTGATGCAGGAATTGAACCAGGGTCTCCTGCATTGCAGGTAGATTCTTTACCAACTGAGCTATCAAGGAAGCCCTGAAGGAATTTGAGGCTTTTTAAAATTATCAGAATATTACTATTCTACACAGAATATTTAGTAACTGTTACAATAAAATTTAGAAAATTCAGCAGTGGTCACAGCACTAGAAAAGGTCAGTTTTCATTCCAATCCCAAAGAAAGGTAATGCTGAAGAAACTTCAAACTACCGCCCAATTGCACTCATCTCACACTCTAATGAAGGAATGATCAAAATTCTCCAAGTTAGACTTCAACAGTACATGAACCGAGAACTTCCAGATGTTTAAACTGGAATTCGGAAGAGGAACCAGAGATCAAATTGCCAACATCTGTTGGATCATAGAAAAAGCAAGAGAATTCCAGAAACATTTACTTCTACTTCACTGACTATGCTAAAGCCTTTGCCTGTGTGGATAACAACAATCTGTGAAAAATTCAAGAGATAGGAATACCAGAGAAATCTGTATGCAGGTCAAGAAGCCACAGTTAGAACCACACATGGAACAACAGACTGGTTCAAAATTAGGAAAAGAGTACGTCAAGGCTATGTATTGTCACCCTGCTTATTTAACTTATATGCAGAGAACAACATGCAAAATGCCAGGCTGGATGAAGCACAAGCTGGAATCAAGATTGTCAGGGCTGCCTTCTAAGGGGTTGCACAGAGTCAGACACAACTGAAGCAACTTAGCAGCAGCAGAGCAGAAAAAAGTGCTAATTAACAGAATTTTATAAATTAGAAATTCATGTTGAAATTTGCATGGAAATTAGTAAAATAAAAAGAAACAGGTCCTACTAATTCTAAACTAGTGAAGAAAGAAAGCTTATAAAAGACATAATCATTCCCCCCAAAAAATGAAATAAAGAGAACATATCCCAGGAAACATATTTAGGGAGAATTTATAAAAATTTAGCTATATATAAAAGGTAAGTATGTATATTTATTTTACATATTAAATATAAATGTTATATTTAATAAAAAATATATTAAAATACAGAAAAACAGAATTGTACAATAGTACAGGGAGTTAGTGATGGACAGGGAGGCCTGGCGTGCTGTGATTCATGGGGTCGCAAAGAGTCGGACACGACTGAGCGACTGAACTGAACAGAATGACTTAATCCAAGTATGTCAATCATTAAATGTCAATAGGCTAAATTCTGAAGTTAAAAGACAAAAGATATAAAAATCAGTATTAAAAATATAGCATGTATATCTGTATATGCATATCTAAAATATGAGCATACGGAAAAATCCAGTTAAAAAGTAGCAAAAGATAAGTAGTAACAAAGTTGAGGCAGTATCAAGCAAAATGAAGAAAAAAAATTGAAATTATGAAAGATAAAGGTAGTGACTAAAGAAGCAAAACTAAAGAATATGTGTGTTGAGTGTGAGTGTGTACGTGTACACACGCATGTGCTGCAATCCACTACATCTAGCACTGGACTCACTAATTGTGTCCATTAACATAACCCAGGACAATCAGAGTATCTGATTATGATGGTCAAGATAGGGCTGAGAGAACCCAAGCCCAAGGATATTTTTCCGTCCTCCACAATTCCTTCAAGTAATATACACAGTGTTGAAATCTGAATTTTAAATTCAAAGAAGGAATTAAACTCTAAAATGGTTCAGAAGCTATGGCCTGAGAAACTAAAGCTGTAAAGTGTTAGAAATCCCCAGGGACTCATCACATTCTCTCCATCAAATCCTCTAATTATTTCTCATAATTAAATACCAACCCCTTAGCAGGCTGAACTTAATCCACCTTAACTGAATAAAACAGGTCACTTTAACTCTCCAACACCACACTTTCTCCATCCCTTGTTTTTGTGACTATTGTTTAGTCTCTAAGTCACATCCAACTCCTTTGCAACCCCATGGACTGTAGCCCACCAGGCTGCTCTGTCCATGGGAATTTCCAGGCAAGAATACTGGAGTGGGTTGCCATTTCCTTCTCCATTGGATTGATCTTCCTGACTCAAGGATCGAACCCACGTCTCCTGCTTGGCAGATGGGTTTTTTCACAACTTAGCCAGCTATTGCTGCCCTCCTCTAAATTCTTTTTGCTGCATGTCAGCGTCAAAATCCCACCAATGATTCAAGGTGATTACACAATTTAAATGTCGCTCTATAAAACTTTCCTTCATCTCCTGGTGAAAAGTAACCTCTAAAATCACAAGACAGTAAGAACCATTATAATGATATCCAATACATAGCATTCTGTCCTCTATTATAGCTTAATGAAAGTGCAGGGTAGTCACCCTGGTCTCCCAGGGAGACAGAGGTCCTGTCATTCTATTTCCAGGCACACCTGCTACAACTCCTGGCCAACGTGGCAAACAGAACTTCAGTAATGACAAAGGCAGGGATTGATGTTCCCCAACAAAGAAGAGTAACACCTTCACCCCTTGGAAAGTGCTTGGGTGGGAAGAGAATACACTCTGCAAGTGAAGTACAGCTTGCAAAACTTTGAGACCCAGTGACCTGGCTATCCCAAGCCTGTCATTTAATTGAAAGCTGAAAATGCCAGCCTATCAGTTTATGACTTTAAAGAAAGACGCAGAAATGCTAATGGTCTTCTCAACATCAGAGAAGAGCAGAGCAGTGATGTCGGTAATGGAAAATTAAAATAAACTGTTCACAAAAGCAGTAACCACTGAAATATGGATTGAGGTCACCAAGGGGCAGAGTGACAGTGCTTTTCTCAGCAAAGACAAGTAGACTTCAACACCCCGTTCTATTAACAGTTCTTAGATGTTCAGGCAAATGAGGCTAATACATACATGCAGGGGAATGGACTTCCTTTGAAACTCTGAATATACTAATTAGATGTGAAGCTGAGAAGGATGAAGGTTGAAATGAAATGGTCATCATCTAACATTTCTTCACCTCCTGTATGAAGAGCCAATAGTCTTATTATGAAAACTACACAGGCTCAACTGTCAAGAATGAAATGGTGCTGCCAGATATTAACTCAGGGATTACTGTATGTTTTGAATCCCCAATTTCATTTCATTAGAGACTGTTCACAGAGAGCGAGCGTGACACACTATGCTGTTAATTTTTAACCATTAATCTGATCCCACTCTTTCTGCCTTGATGAAAAAGTTGCCTAAAAGCCCTAAAGTCTAGCTCTCTCAAGTTCGGCCTGCTCAGTGAATGGGAAGATTCTCATGGGAGCAGGAGTGTTAAGGAATGGATATCAGCTTGCAGAGCACAGATACGATACAAGACAAGAACTTGGCGTTTTGCTGTATCTTACCTGGCACCAACCCTGTGAGCTCTCTCCAAACCATCAAGGCTGAGTACATTCTTCTCACCCCTGATAGGAGGCATGAGTCAAACCTCCATTATTTCACAGAGTTATAACATATTAATAACATTACAGCTGCCAGATTATTGGGACTAGTCATTGCCATGTGGATCCCAAGTGATCCAAGCCCTGCATGGGTCTTGCTGCATTGCCATCTATTGGTTGCAGCTGAATTCTCTTTGGTAAGTTCCATGCCGCAGAGGCGTATGGAAGATTCAGTGTCATTCCATTTAATGAAACTGATTTCAGATATGAAATTGCCCCCAAGAACTAGAGTCAAATATGCTGCTTTCATTTATGTCATCCACCTGCTTCAAAAAGTTCAGAAATAAATTAGACTCCACATTTTTATTCATAATTCATATTTTTCAATAGCAACTGAAACTTAAGATCTGTTCAAATAAGTGTTTGAGAATGGAAAGCAGATCATGAATTACCTTTGTTGAAAATGACAAAGGGGAATGTTGCAGTGTTGGCATATTAATTGCCACAAAATTTAAGTGAAAATCATGCTTATTCTTTCTCATGACCATAGGATTGCTTTTGTCTATATACATCTATATACTAAGAGGAAAAATAGAAATTTTTTTTAACAGTTATGTGACTGTTGGCTTATAACCTTAAGACTGAATATTATCAGAGACTGTATTTGGTAGAGGAACTTAAATTTTTTTTTGGTTTAAACAAGATCTATCACAGGAAGCTGGTTTTTCTCAACAACCTTCAGATAACTAACCCACATGCTATGATTTAACTAATCTAGCTTTAACTTACTTTGGAGAAGGGAATGGCAACCCACTCCAGTATTCGCGCCTGGAGAATCCCGTGGACAGAGGATCCTGGCAGGGTATAGTCCATGGGGTTGACTGAAGATGTTTAGCAGACTCTAACTGACTAGTCAAAATGGAAATTAGAAAGATGCTCTTAGAATTAACAGTTTATGTAAATAGATCAACTTCCAGAATGGTGGTGTGAGCACCATGAACCATCTCCCCAGTGATAAAGACCATTCACAGCTGCTGAAAATTTAATCTCTGGAAATTTTTCTAAGGGCACATAGTAAGTAGAAAAAGCCTACTTAAGAAAATCTACTAAACCTTGGTAAGAACCTGAAGAGACCGAAGCATCTGAGCCATGACTTACTCTTCCACCCCCAGATCATTTACTGTCAATGTGGCTTCACAATGGATGTCCTACCTTCCTACCAAATTTATAAGCTCCTTGAAAGCACATTAAAAAAAAAAAAAACACTGTGTCTCACATATGCTTTAGATCAGTGTAATAGAAAAGGCTCCAAACAAATATTCCCTGAACAAGATTGCTTCCAGAGGCAACTATTCAAGGGGAAGACAGGAATTTACGATGGGAGAATTCTTCTATTGTTCTGGCTCTTGTGGTAACACAGAACCATAATGTGTAAAGCTGCTATTCTCCCCAAAGTGGGGAATCTTCTCTAAATATACCCAGGCTGTTGGAAGTAGACTCACTCCTCTGAGAAAGAGAGGTCAAATGGTGAGAACTCCATGTGGCAGAGACATAAGTTAGTGTGGATTGAATTCTCTGATTCAAAGGAAAGCTAAGCCTCTAATAACTAAGTATGAAACTGTGCGCTTGTCTATCTAGCCTTGTTCTTTAGCAGAGACTTGTGTTGGGGGCTTCCCTGGTGGCTCAGAGGTTAAAGCGTCTGCCTCTAATGCAGGAGACCCAGGTTCATTCCCTGGGTTGGGAAGATCCCCCGGAGAAAGAAATGGTAACCCACTCCAGTATTCTTGCCTGGAGAATCCCATGGACGGAGAAGCCTGGTAGGCTACCGTCCACGGGGTCACAAAGAGTTGGACATGACTGAGCGACTTCACTTCTTTTGTGTTGTCCATGGAGCCCTGGTTCTTGTGAAATCAGTTTAAGAGCCACTCAGAGGTATTGGTGAAGCACTGGAGAACTACTGGGCTCTTTGTTCAGTGACTGCTTGTGTAACACATGGCATCTCTGAGGCCATCAGGGTTGTAACAACGGAGATTTCTGATGGTTGGTGAAGTCATCCAAGAGCACTTTCAAACAGCTGCTGGAGAAAATCAGAATTACCATGTACGTCTTCCTATGGGCAAAACTAATTTGAAAGTAATTCAAGGGAATTTCGTGAAGTTTATTCACATGTCAAATTAGTCCCTCCATAGCAAAAAAGAATGTTCAAAAACAGATCAGGATTACATGAGCTTATATTAGGAAGGAAAACAAACTGGTAATTCCTAATAGAGGAGCAGAGTGGCCTAAGGCAACAATGGCTTTTTAGAGAATCCTAGCAAGCCCTGACATTATGGCTCCACAGCTACCTGGGAGGCCACAGAGCCATGGTGGGGACCAGCATGATCTGCCATGTTTTTCCAGGGCACTGCTAACTCCCTTCTGGTTACCCTCTCAGCAAAGGCTGGCTGCAAGAATGACCTGCCACTTCATGGGACAAGAGCTTGAATGAACAGGAGGCTGACTGACAAACTTGTCTCTTTACCAAGTTCATTTTTCTTGGCCTGCCTCCCTACAGAGGTTAAAGGAGCTAAACACTACACCTGCAGTGAAGTATAAGACAGTCTTCTTGTCTATTAATAGAAAGGATTTTCTTAATAAAAGATTTAGCTATGACTGATGCCACCGCTTTTATACCCCCTGCATTGAAAAGAGGTGTTACCACAAGGTACAAAGCCTAGAGAATTGTCCAGACGGTAACTGACATCACTGAGCCGCTGAACCAACCCCAGCCAGGACCTACTTTCAGACTTGCCATTATGAGACAAAAATAAAGTTCTTTTTATTAGTCCTCTGTTGGTCAGGATTTCTATTTCTTACAGCTGAAGGCATTCACAACTAATTCTATTGCTTTACCAGGATAGAGAGAAGACTGCTATCATTTTGACAGGAGATTGAGGCTTTATACAGAAGAATGTGGAAAGTCATTGTAGAACTCATGTCATAATTTTTTTATTTCCTGCACATACCATGCTATTAGGCATCACAGGAAAAGTCACTTGTACTAAGCAACCCACAATCTCATATTACCCTGCATGGTCCTGCCACAGAGTAGGACAGTTAGCCCTTCTAATGAGCACTCAGCCCTTATATACATGGAAGACAAAGGCTAACCCTCGCCATTTGTCTTGGAGACTCTCAGCTTGTAGTTTAAAGCCTTTTTCCTAAAGTTCTTTCCCAATGTGGTCAACAAACTGGAAAAAGTTAGAGTCCACACTAGAAATAGTAACAGTCTTATTACCCAAGAGTAATGTAAACCTTGATAGCAGTGGATATTTGTCCCCAGATCAGCTCTGCCAATACCATATAAAAATTTGTTAGAAATGCAAGTTCTACGGCTCCTACTGACAAACAATTACACGTTAAGAGTTTGAGAAACATTTTCCCTATAGTGTAAGGGTATATGGAGTGAAATGCTCTCCTCCTGCTTTCATGTTTTCCTTTTCTCCCCACCTTCTTCCAATCCACTTTCCCCGCTTCTCTTCTGTTAATTTTAACTATCTTCAGATGTTATCCAAATCCATCATTTGGTCTTATTACCAAGAGAAGCACTGACTTCACACTAAGGCTCATGAGACATTTTCCACGTATAGATCAGAAGTAACTCAAATCTAGCTTTCCAAGTATTTAGCTAATGAGTGTCACACCCAGGTGGGAAGCAGAGTGAAAAGTCCCAGTACATGTCTGTCTGTACCCCTACTAAAGACACTGAACCCCTTTTCTTCATTCAATCCATCTTAAATCCTGAGTCTTTAGTCTCATTTTTCATTCCTTCCTGTCCTAGTCCCTTCAGGTTTCCTTAGCCAAAATATCATACACTGACTGGCTTTAAACAGAAATGTATTTCTCACACTTCTGGTGTCTGGGAAGTCCAAGGTCAAGATATTAGCAGATTCAGTGTTTTGTTCACTGTGTCAGAAGGGGTTAGAGTTCTTTATAGAGTCTTTTATAAGGGCACTAATCCCATTCATGACTTTACTAGCGTGTGAGATGAGTGCAATTGTGCGGTAGTTTGAGCATTCTTTGGCATTGCCTTTCTTTGGGAATGGAATGAAGACTGACCTTTTCCAGTCCTGTGGTCACTGCTGAGTTTTCCAAATTTGCTGGCATATTGACTGCAGCACTTTCACAGCATCATCTTTCAGGAGTTGAAATAGCTCAACTGGAATTCCATCACCTCCACTAGCTTTGTTCGTAGTGATGCTTTCTAAGGCCCACTTGACTTCACATTCCAAGATGTCTGGCTCTAGGTCAGTGATCACAACATCGTGATTATTTTGGTCGTGAAGATCATTTTTGTA
Source organism: Moschus berezovskii (assembly GCF_049115385.1). Taxonomy (NCBI): domain Eukaryota; kingdom Metazoa; phylum Chordata; class Mammalia; order Artiodactyla; family Moschidae; genus Moschus; species Moschus berezovskii. The sequence goes on from NC_142480.1 coordinate 34,719,625, forward strand.
CAGTTCTTCTGTGTATTCTTGCCATCTCTTCTTAATATCTTATGCTTCTGTTAGGTCCATACCATTTCTGTCCTTTATCGAGCCTATCTTTGCATGAAATGGTCCCTTAGTATCTCTAATTTTCTTGAAGAGATCTCTTGTCTTTCCTATTTTGTTGCTTTCCTCTATTTCTTTGCATTGATCACTGAGGAAGGCTTTCTTATCTCTCCTTGCTATTCTTTGGAACTCTGCATTCAGATGCTTATATCTTTCCTTTTCTCCTTTGCTTTTCGCTTCTCTTCTTTTCACAGCTATTTGTAAGGCCTCCTCAGACAGCCATTTTGCTTTTTTGCATTTCTTTTCCATGGGGATGGTCTTGGTCCCTGTCTCCTGTACAATGTCACGAACCTCCGTCCAGAGTTCATCAGGCACTCTATCAGATCTTGTCCCTTAAAACTATTTCTCACTTCCACTGTATAATCATTAGGGATTTGATTTAGGTCATATATGAATGGTCTAGTGGTTTTCCCCTACTTTCTTCAATTTAAGTCTGAATTTGGCAATAAGGAGTTCATGATCTGAGCCACAGTCAGCTCCTGGTCTTGTTTTTGCTAACTGTATAGAGCTTCTCCATCTTTGGCTGCAAAGAATATAATCAATCTGATATCGGTGTTGACCATCTGGTGATGTCCATGTGTAGAGCCTTCTCTTGTGTTGTTGGAAGAGGGTGTTTGCTATGACCAGTGCGTTCTCTTGGCAAAACTCTATTAGCCTTTGCCCTGCTTCATTCCATGCTCCAAGGCCAAATTTGCCTGTTACTCCAGGTGTTTCTCGACTTCCTACTTTTGCATTCCAGTCCCCTATAATGAAAAGGACATCTTTTTTGGGTGTTAGTTCTAGAAGGTCTTGTAGGTCTTCATAGAACCATTCAACTTCAGCTTCTTCAGCATTACTGGTTGGGGCGTAGACTTGAATTACTGTGATATTGAATGGTTTGCCTTGGAAATGAACAGAGATCTTTTGGTCATTTTTGAGATTGCATCCAAGTACTGCATTTCAGACTCTTTTGTCGACCATGATGGCTACTCCATTTCTTCTAAGGGATTCCTGCGCACAGTAGTAGATATAATGGTCATCTGAGTTAAATTCACCCATTCCAGTCCATTTTAGTTCACTGATTCCTAGAATATCTACATTCACTCTTGCCATCTCCTGTTTGACCACTTCCAATTTGCCTTGATTCATGGACCTCACATTACAGGTTCCTATGCAATATTGTTCTTTACAGCATTGGACCTTGCTTCTATCACCAGTCACATCCACAACTGGGTATTGGTTTTGCTTTGGTTCCATCCCTTCACTCTTTCTGGAGTTATTTCTCCAGTACACTCCAGCAGCATACTGGGCACCTACCGACCTGGGGAATTCTTCATTCAGTATCCTATCATTTTGCCTTTTGATACTGTTCATGAGGTTCTCAAGGCAAGTATACTGAAGTGGTTTGCTATTCCCTTCTCCAGTGGACCACATTCTGTCAGACCTCTCCACCATGACCCGCCCATCTTGGGTGGCCCCACACGGCATGGCTTAGTTTCATTGAGTTAGAAAGGGCTGTGGTCCATGTGATCAGATTGACTAGTTTTCTGTGATTATGATTTCAGTGTGTCTGCCCTCTGATGCCCCCTCACAATACCTACTGTCTTATTTGGGTTTCTCTTACTTTGGTCGTGGGATATCTCTTCACAGCTGCTCCAGCAAAGCGCAGCCGCTGCACCTTACCTTGGCAAGGGGTATCTCCTCAAGGCTGCCCCTCCTGACCTTGAACGTGGAGTCACTCCTCTCGGCCCTCCTGTGCCCGCTCAGCCACCGCCTCTTGGACCTGGGGTAGCTCCTCTCGGCCGCCGCCCCTGGCCCCGGGCATGGGGTAGCTCTTCTCAGCCACGATTCTGAGAGTGGTCGCTTGCCTGCCGGAGCCAGCATCTACACTAGTAAAGTCATGCTCAAAATTCTCCAAGCCAGGCTTCAGCAGTACGTGAACCGTGAAATTCCAGATGTTCAAGCAGGTTTTAGAAAAGGCAGAGGGACCAGAGATCAAATTGCCAACATCTTCTGGATCATGGAGAAAGCAAGAGAGTTCCATAAAAACATCTATTTCTGCTTCATTGACTATGCCAAAGCCTTTGACTGTGTGGATCACAAGAAACTGTGGAAAATTCTGAAAGAGATGGGAATACCAGACCACCTGACCTGCCTCTTGAGAAACCTGTATGCAGGTCAGGAAGCAACAGTTAGAACTGGACATGGAACAACAGACTGGTTCCAAATAGGAAAAGGAGTACGTCAAGGTTGTGTATTGTCACCCTGCTTATTTAACTTATATGCAGAGTACCTCATGAGGAACGCTGGGCTGGTAGAAGCACAAGCTGGAATCAAGATTGCCGGAAGAAATATCAATAACCTCAGATATGCAGATGATACCACCCTTATGGCAGAAAGTGAAGAGGAACTCAAAAGCCTCTTGATGAAAGTGAAAGAGGAGAGCGAAAAGGTTGGCTTGAAGCTCAACATTCAGAAAACAAAGATCATGGCATCTGGTCCCATCACTTCATGGGAAATAGATGGGGAAACAGTGGAAACAGTGTCAGACTTTATTTTTTTGGGCTCCAAAATCACTGCAGATGCTGATTGCAGCCATGAAATTAAAAGACGCTTGCTCCTTGGAAGGAAAGTTGTGACCAACCTAGACAGCATATTAAAAAGCAGAGACATTACTTTGCCAACAAAGGTCCGTCTAGTCAAGGCTATGGTTTTTCCTGTGGTCATGTATGGATGTGAGAGTTGGACTGTGAAGAAAGCTGATCACCGAAGAATTGATGCTTTTGAACTGTGGTGCTGGAGAAGACTCTTGAGAGTCCCTTGGACTGCAAGAAGATCCAACCAGTCCATTCTAAAGGAGATCAATCCTGGGTGTTCATTGGAAGGACTTATGCTAAAGCTGAAACTCCAATACTTTGGCCACCTCATGCAATGAAATGAGTTGACTCACTGGAGAAGACTCTGATGCTGGGAGGGATTGGGGGCAGGAGGAGAAGGGGACGACAGAGAATGAGATGGCTGGATGGCATCAGTGACTCGATGGACATGAGTTTGAGTGAACTCCGGGAGTTGGTGATGGACAGGGAGGCCTGGCGTGCTGTGGTTCACGGGGTTGCAAAGAGTCAGACACGACAGAGCAACTGAACTGAACTGAATCCCATTCATGAGGGCTCCACCCTCATGACCTTATCACCTCCCAAAGACCTCACCTCCCTCCATCACCTATGACCATTAGTGTTTCAACATATGAGTTGGGGGGGAGTGGAGGGTGGGCACAAACATTCAGGCCACAACACTTTTTTTCTCTTCACTTAGAAGTCAGTCAGCTTTCACTTCACTTTCAAAGTGGTTCTTACCATTTCAATCTCCAATCATTATCTTTGCTTCTGCCTATACTTCACACTATTTTCATTTTTTTCCATTAGGAGAGTGAAAGCTGAGCTTCAGTGAGCTGTGGTTATATATCCTAGAGATTCAGTCTAATTATCTCGTGCTAAACAGGTATTAGTTTCACCCATTTTTAATTGGCTGTCACAGAATGTCCTTTTTGAAGAAGTGAGCTCAGTGTGAACCCCTCCCCGCTCCTCATTCCCTTTTACTAACCTCTAATTTATGTAAATGTTCACAAAAGTTGTGTTTACTTCCTTCCCAGCTGTGCATCCCCCTAGCAGATTTTTCAGATACTCCTCACATATTTTACTTATCTCTTAAAGACTGCTGAAAATGTGATTTGTGTTGTACATTCATTAGAATGTCATCTAATACTATTGCCTCTACCTAGAAACATAAAAGAGCGTGGAGAATAAACCAAAGCCATAAGACACCCACTCCCCTGTCCCAGTCTGAGGGCACGGCAGAGTTCTCCCTGATACCAGTCAAGTGCCCTCATTTAAGCATCGAAAAAACAAGTTTTAAAAGTGCTATAGGACACACATCTCCTCAGGTAAGAGTTGTTTAAAGGTACATCAAAAAGCTTAATGTGAGTGATGCCTAGGATATCAGTATGTCCTCAATATGAGCAGAGCTACACTCTAACCTTTATATTCTCCCTTTCTCTTTGGTCCTGATATTTTTTCTATTTCTGTTTTATTATGCTCTTTGATGGCACCATAAGTCCTTTTTGGAAAAAAACACATGATATCAGTGATTTATTCTTAAAAACAGCTGCAATATTATATTACTTTCAGCAATAAATGGTAATAATAGCAGCAATTATAAAATGATTTTTAACTTTTCTAAGCATTACCTTAATTTTTTTTTGAAGAATCAGTCAGTCAGTTCAGTTCAGTCGCTCAGTTGTGTCCGACTCTTTGCAACCCCGTGAACCACAGCACGCCAGGCCTCCCTGTCCATCACCAACTCCCGGAGTTCACTCAAACTCATGTCCATCGAGTCACTGATGCCATCCAGCCATCTCATTCTCTGTCGTCCCCTTCTCCTCCTGCCCCCAATCCCTCCCAGCATCAGAGTCTTCTCCAGTGAGTCAACTCATTTCATTGCATGAGGTGGCCAAAGTATTGGAGTTTCAGCTTTAGCATAAGTCCTTCCAATGAACACCCAGGATTGATCTCCTTTAGAATGGACTGGTTGGATCTTCTTGCAGTCCAAGGGACTCTCAAGAGTCTTCTCCAGCACCACAGTTCAAAAGCATCAATTCTTCGGTGATCAGCTTTCTTCACAGTCCAACTCTCACATCCATACGTGACCACAGGAAAAACCATAGCCTTGACTAGACGGACCTTGGTTGGCAAAGTAATGTCTCTGCTTTTTAATATGCTGTCTAGGTTGGTCACAACTTTCCTTCCAAGGAGCAAGCGTCTTTTAATTTCATGGCTGCAATCAGCATCTGCAGTGATTTTGGAGCCCAAAAAAATAAAGTCTGACACTGTTTCCACTGTTTCCCCATCTATTTCCCATGAAGTGATGGGACCAGATGCCATGATCTTTGTTTTCTGAATGTTGAGCTTCAAGCCAACCTTTTCACTCTCCTCTTTCACTTTCATCAAGAGGCTTTTGAGTTCCTCTTCACTTTCTGCCATAAGGGTGGTGTCATCTGCATATCTGAGGTTATTGATATTTCTTCCGGCAATCTTGATTCCAGCTTGTGCTTCTTCCAGCCCAGCGTTCCTCATGATGTACTCTGCATATAAGTTAAATAAGCAGGGTGACAATACACAACCTTGACGTACTCCTTTTCCTATTTGGAACCAGTCTGTTGTTCCATGTCCAGTTCTAACTGTTGCTTTCTGACCTGCATACAGGTTTCTCAAGAGGTAGGTCAGGTGGTCTGGTATTCCCATCTCTTTCAGAATTTCCCACAGTTTATTGTGGTCCTTACAGTCAAACACTTTGGCATAGTCAATAAAGTAAAAATAGATGTTTTTCTGAAACTCTCTTGCTTTTATGATGATCCAGCGGATGTTGGCAGTTTGATCTCTGGTCCCTCTGCCTTTTCTAAAATCAGCTTGAACATCTGGAAGTTCACAGTTCACATATTGCTGAAGCCTGACTTGGAGAATTTTGAGCATAACTTTATTAGGGTGTGAGATGAGTGCAATTGTGTGGTAGTTTGAGCATTCTTTGACATTGCCTTTTTTTGGGATTGGAATGAAGACTGACCTTTTCCAGTCCTGTGGCCACAGCTGAGTTTTCCAAATTTGCTGGCAAATGAGTGCAGCACTTTCACAGCATCATCTTTCAGGAGTTGAAATAGCTCAACTGGAATTCCATCACCTCCACTAGCTTTGTTCATAGTGATGTTTCCTAAGGCCCACTTGACGTCACATTCCAGGATGTCTGGCTCTAGGTGAGTGTGTGTGATCATACCATCCTGATTATCTGGGTCGTGAAGATCTTTTTGGTACAGTTCTTCTGTGTATTCTTGCCACCTCTTCTTAATACCTTCTGCTTCTGTTAGGTCCATACCATTTCTGTCCTTTATTGAGCCCATCTTTGCATGAAATGTTCCCTTGGTATCTCTAATTTTCTTGAATATCTAGATGAAAATATTAATAGCTTTGTTAAGGCTTTTTAATATTTTTATTTGCCAATGAGGTAAATAAATTTTCTATTTCTAACAATGACCTTAGTAAAATATACATACTAGTAAATCACCTGAAGAGAATAAATTATCTACTAGAAGAGTAGAAAGAAATTACAATATTATATACTGTCAGTGCATTTTCTAAGATCTTCACAAATCAAAAGACATTTTATTACAATAAAGATCCTTAATTCAACTTCAATATCAATTCTTTATAAAAACAATAAAGTTAACTAATTCTGAATACTCATAATCATTGAAATAAGGGGTTTTTTAAATTTTTTAATTTTTCACTCATAGCATGTGGGATCTTAGTTCCCCAACCAGGGATCAAACTTGCACCTTTTATGGTAGGAATGTGTATTCTTAACCACTATACCACCAGGGAAGTCTTGAGATAAGTGTTTGATTGGTCTGTATATGAAATGACAACATCTCTGGCAAAGTAAAACTTTATGAGTGAAATTAATCATTATTAAGATGTAAATAAAAGGAGAAAATTGGAAACAAAATATCGAACACTAAAGGTTTGGGGATGGAACTTCCATAAGCAGAGTAAATGTTGTATTACTGAAGGGATAGTGCAGACTTCAGTAAAAGATGGAAATAATTAAAAATTAAAAACCAGTTGATGCGCATCCAGTATCACTCACTGGCCGTGAGTGAAGCATAAGGTATTGGTGGAGAGAATGCTGCAGAGCTATATCAGGTCCGTGCGTACTGACTCTTCAGTCGTATCCGACCCTTTGCAACCCCGTGGACTGCAGCCCTTCAGGCTCCTCTGTCAATGGGATTCTCCAGGCAAGAATGCTGGACTGGGTTGCCATGCCCCTCCTCCACGGGATCTTCCTGACTCAAGAATCAAACACCATGACTCTTATGTCTCCTGCATTGGCAGGCAGTTTCTTTACCACAGCGCAGAGCTAGAGAGTATCTTAACCCTTCGTCAACTCAATCTTCTGAGGGACTTTTTATCAACATAAACAATTTTCCACATATACTATGTAAATCAATGAAAAAACAAAACCTCTGTCCTGAATCTCATCACACGAACTCACATGTTTCCCATGAAGCTTTTAATTTAATATTATTGATGCAACATAATGGTTCTTCCAAATAGTCTTAATTTTTTAAAGAAATATTTCCTATTCTTACATTTATTACCAGACTGAAGTCAATGGATTTTTATTTTCAAGGGAAAAAATATTTCCAAAAAAGGTTTTGGATTTTGTGGCCTAGTAGAGCAGTGCTTGGGCCATAGCAGATGCTCAATTGCCTTTTGTTGAATAAATAAATGAATATAGTATCCACCCAGGAAACTATATTTCTGGTTCATCATAACTTTTCTTTGTCAAATAATTCAATGTCTTAATTAATTTTCTCTACTGAATGGGAGGAAAGAAGTTATCATGACAGAGAAAAATAGGTAAAAGATAAGTAGTTATCTTTAAAAAGAGGAAAAATAAGAAATTAAGACAGATATATAAATAATTAAAATACAAGATACAGTAGGGTAGGTGCCCAAAAACTTACAAACATAATACAGTTTAGAAATAAGAAAATATTTTATTCAAGCAGGATAAGCATTTTATGGAGGCTGTCTTACTGAGTATACATCCTGAGGGACTGGTGGAATTTGAACACGTGGAGAAAACATGAGATGAAACAGGACACATATGAGTTTTTAAATTGCAAAAAATAAAAAAGATATATCCAAACAAATACCAGTTAGAAATGGAGGAGACAACACAATTTATGTAGCAAAATATTGTACAATAAAATGAAATATTTAGGCATAAACTAAGCAAAATGTATTCAAAACCTATATGAGAAGAATATAGAAAGACTCCTAAAGGACACACAAGTAAACTTGAACAAATAGACATTCATTCCATGTTCTTGGATGTGTCATCATGAATATATAATCTTTATAAATTATATTAAATATATTATATAAATGTTCATTAAATACATTTATAAATTTAATGTGTTTGTTAGTCTCTCAGTCATGTTTGACTCTTTGTAACCCTATGGACAACCACCAGGCTGTCTGTCCATGGGATTCTCCAGGCAAGAATACTGAAGCAGATTGAATCCCCTTCTCCAGGGGATCCTCCCAATCCAGGGATTGACCCCCAGGGTTTCTACATTCCAGGCAGATTTTTTACCATCTGAGCCATCAGGGAAGCGCAAATTTAATGTAATCTCAAAAAAAAAAAAAAGTCCATTTTTCCCAGCCTAGGATAGGAGTAGGGTACAACTTGGCAGGTTCAGAGCCTCTGTGTAGCTAGGTCTCAGAGGAGAGGGTCTCTGGGGATGACTGAATGGAATTTCCTAGCCCCAGCCTAGGAAACCCAGCAACAGGCACTCTGTTTGAGAGAGTGGAATCATCCACAGACCAGATTTGCCCCAACCAGGAATGGACGTTCTTAACGCAAACTTCACTGCAGCAGGCTGATCCACACAGATGGACGGAGGCTCAGAATCCAACAGCACAAGAGTGATAGCCAGCAACGGCAGCCTCAGGGGTTTTCCATCCTTGAAGGTGGAACTCTTGTTTCCACTCAAAAAGGCCTTATGGGTTCTCAGTTCAGAAGAAAGGGGGACAGGGGCGAGAGGGTGGTGATGCCCATCTTGTCATCTGCTAGGAGGGCTTCAGTTCAGCTCAGTTCAGTCGCTCAGTCATGTTGAACTCTTTGTAACCTCATGGACTGCAGCACGCTAGGCCTCCCTGTCCATCACCAACTCCCGGAGTTTACTCAAACTCATGCCCATCGAATCGGTGATGCCATCCAACCATCTCATCCCCTGTCATCCCCTTCTCCTGCCTTCAATCTTTCCCAGCATCAAAGCTTAAGCCAGATTTAATTTGTGTGAATTGTGATTATTTGAACCAGTCTAATATATTGGTGGTGGAAGATGGGGAGAAGATAAGATCTGATCATTGCCTTAGGAGATAAAAACTCTAAGTGAGGTTGTATTATTGAAGTCTCCTAGGAATGCTTGTGTGGTGTGAGGGCAGTAGAACAGGGCAGAATGGTATCAATTGACCTGGAGTACCAAACTCACAGAGACTCTGGAGCTATGCTAACTCTGCAGAGATCTTCTGATTGAACCAAGGGGCCTGTGACTTTGTTTCCTCTGGTTGGCCGGGTTTTTTTTATTAGGTTGTATACCTCAGGAGAACCCACCTGCCAATGCAGGAGACATAAGAGACGTGGGTTTGATCCTTGGGTTGGGCAGATCCCCTGGAGAAGGACATGACAACCCAGTCCAGTGTTCTTGCCTGGAGAATCCCATGGACAGAGAAACCTGGCAGGCTACAGCCCATGGGGTCACAAAGAGTCGGACACAACTGAAGCAACTTAATACACACACCAAAACTACCACTTCCCCTCAGGCAAGGCAGCTCCCTCTGCAGGCAAAGGGTAAGGCTTAGAGAAGGACTCAGGTGGGAACCATCAGCAACCAACACATCAGGTATCTGGGAGAATGAATAACCTTTTTTCTGAAGGGGTGATGCCCACAGCATCCTTTCCATTAATACCCACATTGCCAATGGTCATACCACTTGGATGTTGCTACTCAAGTTCATCATCAAAATTATGAAATCACCCAGACAAAACTATAATTCAAAAAGAAACATGCACCCCTATGTTCATATCAGCACTATTTACAATAACCAAGACATGAAAACAACCTAAAGGTCCATCAACAGATGAATGGATAAAGAAAAGGAGGTACATATATACAGTGGAGTATTACTCAGCCATGAAAAAGAATGAAATAATGCCTTTTGCAACAACATGGATGGACCTAAAGATTATCATACAAAGTAAAGTAAGTCAGAAAGAGAAAGACAAACACCATATGCTATCACTTATATGCAGAATATAAAATGAAATATAAATCAATATATCTATGGAAAAAACAGACTCACAGATGTGGAGAACAGACTTGTGGTTGCTAAGGGGGAGGGAAGGAAGGAGAGGAAGGGATTGAGAGTTTGGGGTTAGCAGAGACAAACTGTTAGGATGGATCGACAACAAGTTCTTACTGTATAGCACAGAGAGCTATGCTCAATATCCTGTGACAAACCATAATGGAAAAGAATATGAAAAAGAATACATATTCCTATGTATAACTGAATCACTTGGCTTAACACCACATTGTAAATAAAGTATACTTCAACAATTTTTAAAAAGATTATGAAGCCAATGTGCCCACACATCTCCATATTCCCCGAAATTTTAACCCAGTGATCTACATATAATAGCTACTCAATAGTTATGTACTGATTTAGAAGTTCAAAGGCTGGAGACCAACGGAATAATCATTCACAGTGATGTGACAGGCAGGTGGGAAAGCTAGTCTGAGAAGAAAAGAAATGAAGGTGGCCCATTTTGGAGAAATTCAATTTAAATGATTCCAGCTAGATAAATATGTTCAAAGGGGGTTAAAAATGCATGATAATAGCTTGGGAACACATCAATGTTACGTAACAAAATTTATGACATATTTACCTCAGGTTTTAAGTGAAAAAACATCTGTAGGCAGAAGGTGGACAAATGTTTCCATAAATATGTTTACAGAAGATGCAATATAGTTAAAACAAACATCAAGGGTACCCTTGCAGGTATAAACAATGTAAAGGCCATGAACAGAGGGGTTAAGGGATAATTCTACTCCATCCATCTTGGGAGTCAGTTTGTGAAAGCAAAAACAGAGTTGTAAGTACAAGAATAATCTCAATCTCATTGCTCTAAGCCCTCGCCACCTAAGACAGGTGTCAACATTTTTACATACTAAGTGCTCTCCCTAAACATTTCAAAATACTCAGAAGTACTCACAGTTCAGTTCAGTCTTTCAGTCGTGTCCAACTCTTTGTGACCCCATAAATCACAGCATGCCAGGCCTCCCGGTCCATCACCAACTCCCGGAGTTCACTCAAACTCATGTCCATAGAGTCAGTGATGCCATCAAGCCATCTCATTCTTTATCGTCCCCTTCTCCTCGCGCCCCCAATCCCTCCCAGCATCAGAGTCTTTTCCAGTGAGTCAACTTGTCACATGAGGTGGCCAAAGTATTGCAGTTTCAGCTTTAGCATCAGTCCTTCCAATGAACACCCAGGATTGATCTCCTTTAGAATGGACTGGTTGGATCTCCTAGCAGTCCAAGGGACTCTCAAGAGTCCTCTCCAGCACCACAGTTCAAAAGCATCAATTCTTCGGCGATCAGCTTTTTTCACAGTCCAACTCTCACATCCATGCATGACCACGGGAAAAACCATAGCCTTGACTAGACAGACCTTGGTTGGCAAAGTAATGTCTCTGCTTTTTGATATACTAAGTTGGTCATAACTTTCCTTCCAAGGAGTAAGCATCTTTTAATTTCATGGCTGCAATCAGCATCTGCTGCGATTTTGGAGCCCAAAAAAATAAAGTCTGACACTGTTTCCCCTGTTTCTCCATCTATTTCCCATGAAGTGATGGGACCAGATGCCATGATCTTTGTTTTCTGAATGTTGAGCTTCAAGCCAACTTTTTCACTCTCCTCTTTCACTTTCATCAAGAGGCTTTTTAGTTCCTCTTCACTTTCTGCCATAAGGGTGGTATCATCTGCATATCTGAGGTTATTGATATTTCTTCCGGCAATCTTGATTCCAGCTTGTGCTTCTTTCAGCCCAGCACTCCTCATGAGGTACTCTGCATATAAGTTAAATAAGCAGGGTGGCAATATACAACCTTGACGTACTCCTTTTCCTATTTGGAACCAGTCTGTTGTTTCATGTCTAGTTCTAACTGTTGCTTCCTGACCTGCATACAGGTTTCTCAAGAGGCAGGTCAGGTGGTATGGTATACCCATCTCTTTCAGAATTTTCCGCAGTTTATTGTGATCCACACAGTCAAAAGCATTGGCATAGTCAATGAAACAGAAATAGATGTTTTTCTGGAACTCTCTTGCTTTCTCCATGATCCAGTGGATGTTGGCAATTTGATCTCTGATGCCTCTGCATTTTCTAAAACCTGCTTGAACATCTGGAAGTTCATGGTTCACATATTATTGAAGCCTGGCTTGGAGAATTTTGAGCATGGCTTTACTAGCGTGTGAGATGAGTGCAATTGTGTGGTAGTTTGAGCATTCTTTGGCATTCCCTTTCTTTGGGATTGGAATGAAGACTGACCTTTTCCAGTCCTGTGGCCATTGCTGAGCTTTCCAAATTTGCTGGCATATTGAGTGCAGTACTTTCACAGCATCATCTTTCAGGATTTGAAATAGCTCAATTGGAATTCCATCACCTCCACTAGCTTTGTTCATAGTGATGCTCTCTAAGGCCCACTTGACTTCACATTCCAAGATGTCTGGCTCTAGGTCAGTGATCACGCCATCGTGATTATCTTGGTCATGAAGATCTTTTTTGTACAGTTCTTCTGTGTATTCTTGCCACCTCTTCTTAATATCTTCTGCTTCTGTTAGGTCCACACCATTTCTGTCCTTTATCGAGCCCATCTTTGCATGAAATGTTCCCTTGGTATCTCTAATTTTCTTGAAGAGATCTCTTGTTTTTCCTTTTCTGTTGTTTTCCTCTATTTCTTTGCATTGATCACTGAGGAAGGCTTTCTTATCTCTCCTTGCTATTCTTTGGAACTCTGCATTCAGATGCTTATATCTTTCCTTTTCTCCTTTGCTTTTTGCTTCTCTTCTTTTCACAGCTATTTGTAAGGCCTCCTCAGACAGCCATTTTGCTTTTTTGCATTTCTTTTCCATGGGGATGGTCTTGGTCCCTGTCTCCTGTACAATGTCACGAACCTCCGTCCAGAGTTCATCAGGCACTCTATCAATCAGATCTAGTCCCTTAAATCTATTTCTCACTTCCACTGTATAATCATAAGGGATTTGATTTAGGTCATATCTGACTGATCTAGTGGTTTTCCCTACTTTCTTCAATTTAAGTCTGAATTTGGCAATAAGGAGTTCATGATCTGAGCCACAGTCAGCTTCCAGTCTTGTTTTTGCTAACTGTATAGAGCTTCTCCATCTTTGGCTGCAAAGAATATAATCAATCTGATTTCGGTGTTGACCATATGGTGATGTCCATGCGTAGAGTCTTCTCTTGTGTTGTTGGAAGAGGGTGTTCTCTTGGCAAAACTCTATTAGCCTTTGCCCTGCTTCATTCCGTGCTCCAAGGCCAAATTTGCCTGTTACTCCAGGTGTTTCTTGACGTCCTACTTTTTCATTCCAGTCCCCTATAATGAAAAGGACATCTTTTTTGGGTGCTAGTTCTAAAAGGTCTTGTAGGTCTTCATAGAACTGTTCAACTTCAGCTTCTTCAGCATTTCTGGTCAGGGCATAGACTTGAATTGCTATGATATTGAATGGTTTGCCTTGGAAATGAACAGAGATCTTTTGGTCATTTTTGAGATAGCATCCAAGTACTGCATTTCAGACTCTTTTGTTGACCATGATGGCTACTCCATTTCTTCTAAGGGATTCCTGCCCACAGTAGTAGATATAATGGTCATCTGAGTTAAATTCACCCATTCCAGTCCATTTTAGTTCACTGATTCCTAGAATGTCTACGTTCACTCTTGCCATCTCCTGTTTGACCACTTCCAACTTGCCCTGATTCATGGACCTAATATTCCAGGTTCCTATGCAATATTGCTCTTTACAGCATCGGACCTTGCTTCTATCACCAGTCACATCCATGGCGCAGCCGCGAGACGCCGGCTCCGGCGCAACCAACCACGGGCAGAAGTGTGGCCAAGAAGAGCTACCCCACGCCCGAGGCCAGGGCCAGTGGCCGGGAGGAGCTACCCCACGTCCAACAAGCGGTGGCTGTGCGGGCGAAGGAGGGCCAAGAGGAGCTACTCCACGTTCAAGGTCAGGAAGGGCAGCCTTGAGGAGATACCCCTTGTCCAAGGTAAGGTGCAGCGGCTGCGCTTTGCTGGAGCAGCTGTGAAGAGATGTCCCACGACCAAGGTAAGAGAAACCCAAATAAGACAGTAGGTATTGCGAGGGGGCATCAGAGGGCAGACACACTGAAATCATAATCACAGAAAACTAGTCAATCTGATCACATGGACCACAACCCTTTCTAACTCAGTGAAACTAAGCCATGCTGTGTGGGGCCACCCAAGACAGGCGGGTCATGGTGGAGAGGTCTGACAGAATGTGGTCCACTGGAGAAGGGAATGGCAAACCACTTCAGTATACTTGCCTTGAGAACCCCATGAACAGTATAAAAAGGCAAAATGATAGGATACTGAATGAGGAATTCCCCAGGTCGTTAGGTGCCCAGTATGCTGCTGGAGAGCACTGGAGAAATAACTCCAGAAAGAATGAAGGGATGGAACCAAAGCAAAACCAATACCCAGAAGTGCCCACAGGTAACATTTAAATGGTCCCTGAGCCTCACCAAGATTAGGCTCTTGATGAAATTACTTTCTCAGCATCTCCAAGGGTGCAGAGGGGAGAGGAGGCGGTAGCCATGAAGGAAGGGTTAATCAAACACCTTAAGAGCCACTGCCTATGCCTAGCCATCCCCTGGCTCCATTGATGCTGGCTTTGGACCCATGTCATCCTACAGGCACAGATTTGTTACCAGTGACCCCCAGATGTCTGTGGCTTATCATTCCCTCCAGTTAGTAGAAAAAGTCTTTCCTTTTTCTGGTTCACTTCTTCACAGATGATCTCTGTGTGGAGCTGTTTTGAACCTAAGGCAATAGTTATTTTTCCTTCTCAGAGCTCAGGGGCACTTGCACAGTTAGATTTATCTCTCTTGAGCACCTGGAGGACCTGGTTAGGGAGATGAGTCTTTTTGCACAGGTGGCCTCTCAGTGTTCCAGCTTGGCTACTCCTTTCCAAACCTGTAATGAGCTATTGTTCCATTTATCATTACCTTTTCTTGGTTCCCATTTCCCTTTCTTTCTTTCTTTCTTTTTTTAATGCGGACCATTGTTAAAGTCTGTATTGAATTTGTTACAACTCTGTCTCTGTTTTATGTTTTGGTTTCTTGGCCCCAAGGCAGAGGGGATCTTAGTTCCCCGACAGGGATCGAACCTGCACTCTTTGCATCGGAAGGTGAAGTCTTAACCACTGAACCACCAGGGAAGTCCCTTAGTTCCCATTTTCTTTCTCTACCTCTTCCCATGGCTTCCTTCCTTTTGGGCTACCCAAAGTGCCCCAAAGTGTGAATCTCACAGTCAGGTCCCTAACATGGTGCATCATGACTGACTCTGGCTGATTTCCTTGCATCAGACAAGTTCCACTTAAAAACAAAAAGTATAATCAATTTTCAATACAAAGAGATAATGGTGTCTGAAAGCCTGGGGATAACAGTTAAACTCATTGAAAATCAATAAAAAGCCCTTGAAAGGACACCATTCTCTCCAGCGACATTTTTCTTAATGCTGGATGTCCCATAGCACCAGGTAGTCAGGTAATGGGATTGATTTTTATATGGTTCTGGCCTAAGAACATGCGCATTATAGGGAACGTGGAAGGGCTGAGGAGAGAAGAGAAAAATGGATATTCTTTGCCTTCTCTCTGGCACAGCTCCACAACTCTTGAAGGAAATAACCTCTGTACATATAGGATTAGGAAGCAGGTTTTTCAGCCATTACATTGAAGTGCTGGGAACCACCCCAGAGCCTGTAGGAAGTGACTATATTCCCACTTCTGCCACTAACGTGTGCCCTTGGGTGCCCTCACTTAACCTGTGTGGGTATAAAACAAAAAGAAAGACACCAGCCCATTCTAAGTCAGCACCCAGCTCCAAGCATATCTACCAGTGATTTCATGGAATAAAGTAGATAATTTTCTCTATTCCCAAAAATATTTTCTCAATTCCAAATAATTTTCTCTATCCCAGAATTCCTTTGAAATAACCCTTATTTTTAAATTTTCTCTATTTCAAAAAATTAAAAATTTAAAAGTAAGAGTTATTTCAAAGGAGTTTTAAGAAATCATTAAACATTTTTGGAAAACAATTTTCAGTCCTACCAAGGGATCAACATGATAAAGCCTTTTCTCTAGAAAGCAGAGGGACAGACAAACTGCTCACCTTCCATCGGAAACACCGACTCTGGATCAGTTCTGTCAAATGTGGACCAGGTACTGTTCTTTCACAGCTGGCCACGGATTTTTACAACCGACTTTTTTTGCTGTCTCTATTCCGTTTTCACCTTTGACATGGGACTCTTCTGGCCTTCAGCTCTATCCCCCGGATTACATCATGCCAGCTCTGCCATCTGTCCTGCACACCTCGCTCTCATGAATAAGCAGCCAAAGTCCATTGTTTCATACCCATGGGTTAAGATGAAACATTCATTTGAACGAACACAGACGAGTCAGAAACATTTTTAGGAAGGCGGGAGTCTGTAGGAGCTGGCGAATGATGACAGCATATCAACTTAGAAATGTCCTTCTAAGAATAAAACCCAGTCAAAAACCCAGAACAAATAACTCAGCTATTCCTCCAAGAAGAAGCTATGGAGAAAATCTGAATATAAGATACAATTAAAGAATAAATGTTGGGGCAATTACCCACTCCCACTGCTCCACAGGGTGCCTGGATGTTCAACTTGACCTTCCAGTCAGATGGAATCTTCTTGAACTTAGATTTGAATTTTGCACCCTCTTTTTTTTAGGAGAACGATACAAACAATCCTCAACTTACAGAGAAATCACTGCTTCTTCCCCTGGCTACCCTTTTCTTCCCTTTCCTCCCTGCCAGGGCCCAGCTCAACCAGCAGACTTTCTGATCTGCCTCAATCCGCTCTCCCCTGCTGCTAGAACAGAGCCGCCAAGGGTGTCAGTGCTCTTGGGAAGAGAATTAAGGAAAGGGATTTAAGAAGTTTTCACCACTAGGTGTATCAACTGGAAATATCCATTATCAATCAAATCAAAAACCTTAGAAACAAGAGATTTGTGGTTTTCTTAGTGAGAGATGTAAAGATAAGTGGTGTTGAGATTGATCCAAGCACACAGCGATTTCATCAAGGATCCAGGTCTTCTCTTAGATACTGCTAGTAGTTTGAGATGCTTCTCTCCGAAGAGTTCCTCATCACGGTATCCAACCAGCGTTCTGGGTCAAGTCTGGGTACAGTGACTCTCTGAACAGGGTGGCCTCTTATGTAGGCAGGACACTGAGGGGCAAAGGGTGGTTATTGATCTCCGGTTCTTTTAAGGCCCTTGACACACTGGTGTGAAAAGCAGTGAACATCCAATCACTTGTAGTATTCCGACAAGGTGAGTTAACACCTACGTAGTGATGAAGAAAGGAACAGAAGAGATATAAAGGACTAGATTACATCAGTACACAGATGACTCTAGTACAGGTCATAAGAGAAGAGGTGCCAACAGGACTTCAGAGGACAGAGAGAGCAGAGCTGTTTGGGGAAAGCAGGAGGTCTTCTGCAGGAGGTGGCTTCTGGGCTGGATTTCAAGGTATGAATAGGATGAAAACGTGAGCTGAACAGGAGGGGTGTTATGCAGACCCTTGGATGTTAGGCAGCAAAAGCTATATTTACAAAGGCACGTAACAAGGCATTAAAAGTTGCTGATGATAAGAGACATAATCAAAGTTCTGCCAAAAAGCAATTAATCTGGAATGGACATAGGCAGTGGATGGGGGACACCAAGTTCAAGAGGCCCACTCAGGAGACTCAACAATCCAGAGAGAAAGAGAGAAGAGCTGATCTTCTAGCAGTGAGACCAGACAATGAGGAGACAGACTCTTTGGGCCCTGGCACTGACAGGATGGGCAGGAAAGACAAAGGGGGAATCAGTGACTGTGGCCTTGCAGATGTGGCCAAGCCAGCAGGACCATCAGCGGGACAGCAAGGTCAGGAGGGATGTCCTTGTGTGGAGGTGGAGAGAAGCATAGAGAGAACTGTCGTCTTCAAAGTGCTGACTTTTAAATGCATATCCTGGCACACAGGTAAATAAACCAGTCAGCTGTTGGAAACAGGAGCCTGCAGTTTGGGAGACAAGTAATCAGACGCGAGAGGTTCAGCTGTATGCACAGTATAGTTGAAGCCTAGGGAGTGGATGAAGTAACCAGCGAGAGAATGCAGAAGAAAGAAGGAAAGAGGAAGGATGGGGAATGGAAGGGGATGGGAGTGGGGGAACCAGGCACAGAGGCCTAGAGAAAGCCCATATTTAGAAGGAAGGTTATATTCTCTCCACACGGGTCACACTGTGAGAGGTCACTTGAGGGCAGACTGTGTCCTGTTCACTGCCACAGTCTCCCGTGTCTCCCACAGTGCACGCACTCACACATCACTGAATGATTGCATAAAGCTAAAGGGGGCAAAAGTTAAAATGGGAAGGAGACACCCGAAAGAAACTGAGCAATGCCTAGGAACATGCCTCTTCTGTAAGGAAAGAAGGAATTTGAAGGATAAAGTTTTCTCTGGCATCATTTCCTACATCAAAATGAAAAAATAAAAGGGTGAGAACTGAGAGAAAGCTCCTGGATCTGAGAATTCATTCTGCTGAGCAGAACGGAAGAACAAGCTCAGCAGAACCCTCAGGGAAGAGCCCACGTTGCAGTCAGTTAACTAGGAACCAACAGTTCAAAAGGGAAGAAAAACAATGTATATAAGTGATACACTCTTGCCTTTAAAGGATTTCAGCTTTCAGTCAGTCAGTTCAGTCGCATCCAACTCTTTGCAACCCCATGAATCACAGCACACCAGGCCTCCCTGTCCATCACCAACTCCCGGAGTTCACTCAAACTCATTTCCATCGAGTCAGTGATGCCATCCAGCCATCTCATTCTCTGTCGTCCCCGTCTCCTCCCACCCCCAATCCCTCCCAGCATCAGACTCTTTTCCAGTGAGTCAACTCATCACATGAGGTGGCCAAAGTATTGGAGTTTCAGCTTTAGCATCAGTTGGCTAAGTCAGAGTCGAGGGAAATTTTTGCTTAGTGTAGAATTTCCTGAAAAGTGTTCATAGTTGTTAATAAACATTACAGAAGAAAACAAAGGGGAGATGGTGGGGTTTACAGTAAAATAATTTGGGGATATAATGAGTGAGCCAAAGTAAACAGATTTCTTTTCAGCATTGCAGAACTTTTTCAGAACGTATAACAAACTACAGGAAATTCTAAATATTCAAAAAGGAGATAACAGTAGATAGACTCTCAAAACTATTTGACAAAGTGGTTCTCTTGTCCACAGTGGACCTCCCAAATCTAGTTATTAGGTAGCTAGACTTTAGCAAATGTGTTTTAAATGAGAGAATTTTATAAGCCTCTCCCCTTTCAAGAAGAAATAGACACTGAAAAGGGAGAGGTTAGGAAGCACTAGGCAAAGGGGTACCTGATGGGGAAGTTCCAGAAAATATAAGTGGGACAGAGTATACAGGTGAAGGAGGGAAGGATGCTCTTTCTTCCACTGAGAGACAGGAAGAGGGAGGGAAAGAAGAAGATGTCAGCAAAATTTACAGGGAGAAAAAGCGGATGCAGTTCATAGCAGAAGGCTTTATTCTTTAGGGAAAAAAAAAATGTGGAAAGGGTAAAAGGCAGGGTTGGCCAGGAGAAAAAAAACATGAAACCATTGATCTGGGAGGGGAACCAGGGACAAGGGAACTGTGAAGAAGGGAATGAAACAATATTAGTTTCAAAAATGTGTTTTTATTAACTGTCATAATTATACATAAGCTTCGGCCTAAAGTTTCATTTTAATGGAATTTACCCCCAGAGATATATTTGCATGAGTCTGTGGTTATATGTACAAAGATGTTCATTACACCATTGTTTATAGTAGCAAAAAAGATTTTAATAAATATATGTAAATTAAGAGGAGCTAATAAATTAGGGCACATCCTCACATTAAAACGCTAAATAGCACACAATAAGAATGTACAGACTTGAAAAAATTTTTCAAATAACAGAACTATCCTATGATCCAGGAATTTTACTCCTATGTATATATTCTAATAAAATAAAAATACTAATTCAAAAAGATGCATACATCCCAATATTCATAGAACCAAAATTTACAATAGCCAAGACATCGACACAACCCACGTGTCTGTCATCAGTTTAACGGATAAAGAAGACATGGTGCATGTATACAATGGAATACTACTCGACCATGAAAAATAATAAAATAATGTTATTTTCCGCAAAATGGATAGACCTGGAGGGTATTATGCTGAGTCAAGTCGCTCAAACAGCAAAAGACAAAAACTGTATGTTTTCATTTATATGTTGACTCTAAATAAAACAAGTAAATGAACATAACAAAGCAAAGACAGGCTCCTAGTTAGAGAACAAACTGGGGTTTACCAGTGGGGACAGGAGGGAAAGAAGGGACAACATAGGGGAAGGGGATCAAGAGGTACAATTATTAGGTGTAAAATAAGATAGGAGGGTGTAACGAGGGGATATCGCAACATTTTGTAACTTTAAATGCAGTGTGTTCTGCCTGTGCTTAGTTGCTCAGTTGTGTCCAACTCTTTGCAACCCATAGACTGTAGCCCACCAGACTCCTTTATTCATGGGATTCTCTAGGCAAGAATACTGGAGTGAGTAGCCATCCCTTTCTCCGGGGGATCTTCCCAACCCAGGGATCAAACCCTGGTCTCCTGCATTACAGGATTCTTTACCATCTGAGCCACCAGGGAAGCCCTTAAATGGAGGATAATCTACAAAAATATCGAATCACTATGTTGTATACTTGAAACTAACATAGTATTGTAAATCAACTAAATTTGTTTAAAAATTACTGATTTAGATGTCCAGTATATTTTATTAGGTGCCTAAATCAATTTATAGAATAATATGTACGGTATGAACCCATGTGAAAAAGTCTATGTGTGTGTGAGAGTTGTTGCTGTTTAGTTGTGCAGTCGTGTCCAGCTGTTTGCGACCCCATGGACTGTAGCCCACCAGGCCCCTTTGTCCATGGAATTTCCCAGGCAAGAATACTGAAGTGGGTTGCCATTTCCTTCTCCAGTGTGCATGCATAAGTACAAACAGATATGTGGTGGTTGCACATTAAAGTAGACACTTGTAGCCTGTAGGTTTGGAGGAGCCCAGGCTGGTAAGGAAGGGGCAGTTTTCACTTTTTATTTGACATCTCTCTGTGTGGATTTTTTACGGTGAACACATACTATAATACATATATAACTTTTATAAGTTGTTTCTTCCTGGGCTGAAACTCTTGAAACCCTCCTTCTCCCCTGCAGTATATCACTGTCCCCTTACCTCCTCATCCCCCAGGGCCCAAGAACCATCTCTGTGATCAGAGATTTCTGCCTAGATCTGCTGACAGTTCACTTTGTGGCTCTGGAAAAGTCACTAACCCTTCCTGGGTCTCCAGTCTTCATTAGATTATCACAAGAACTTTAGCCAGCTCCAAGTTTGATTCTAATTCTATACCAGACTAGAAAGGGCCATGCTGGGATGAAAACATGAACTACGAAGAGAAAACAAGTTTTGGTTTCCAATAAATACAGTAAAATTGATTTAAGTATTTAAATCAATGTTTATGGAACATTGGAACATGGAAATTATGTTTATAAAACATGTGCTTAATCACTTCAGTCGTGTCCGACTCTTTGCTACCCTGTGGACTCTAGCCCTCCAGGCTCCTCTGTCCATGGGATTCGCTCGGCAAGAATACTGGAGTGGCTTGCCATTTCCTCCTCCAGGGGATCTGCTCAACCCAGGGATAAAACCTGCATCTCTTATGTCTCCTGCATTGGCAGGTGAGTTCTTTACCACTAGCGCTACCTGGGAAGCCCCTTTGAAACATAAGCATATTTATAAAAGAAGCCTGATCATGTATAACTAAAAAATAGTAAAAATACAGACTCAGAAATTATTTCTATAGAAACACAGTATTTCCTGAATTTTCCTTTTATTATTACTTCTTCTCTGAGCTCATATTTTATCTCATTTTTAATTTATTTAGTTTCAAGGAGAAATTCATTGTCTCATTCACTTTTCATGATATCCAGTCCAGCTTTGCTCCTACAGTTAGAGTGCAGATGTTTCTTATAGCCACTAGGGGTCAGACCGCTACATTAATACAAACAATCCCAACTTGAAAAGTAGCAATAATTGGTTGAGGGCTGTGCCAACTTCTTTTTGTGCATTAGAACGGAAGACTGGTCATTTAAATTAAACGTTACATTAAAAAGATAACGAGGAAGAATGTATTTCACAAAAGAGTCTCAGAAAGTTGAAACTATCATATATAATAAATAGTATATAATAAAAAAAGTTTCATCCTGAATAAAAATTTCAATTATTCACTTGCTCTTTCTGGATGGCAAGATCTTATCCCTATCTAAGTGGGTTCAGATTGGAGAATTAATCATTGACCTGGGCAAATGCTAAGAGAGCAGAAACAACTAAAATGATAAAACATGTCAGCAAAAAAGAAGAAATCCTCATTTTTTAAAGGATGGACCGCATGACTAGCAGAGGATTGAGATGGATGGCAGAAACATTTTTCCAATGGCTTTCAGCCATGGTAATAATAAATCTGAATCATCTCACAGCAATGAAAGTGTTCAGGGATATGTGCAGAGGGCAGCCCAAGACGGCCTCTGAGTCTGTCCCAGGTCTCCTGCAAACTGACCCTCTGACCTTGAATGAGCAACTTGTCTTCTTTTGATCCTGAAGAAGATTATATAATTTATAAAGAAACTTTAACCTAAAATTAAGCAGATTTATTTGTAATAGTATTTGTTTATATAGAAGATAAGAAAGTAAGGGAAAATGTGCCAAAGTTTTAAAAAGAAAGGTTTTGGCTGTCAATATACATTATCATAAATTTTCATCATTTAAAAAATGTGGAAAAACTGAGATCATAGATCATGTCCATAGTCAGACAGAGTTAAAGTAATGAATAATAACTCAAACCTGAATTAATTTACATTTTTATTGACCGAGTACTCTGAAGTAAATACGCTAAGCACATATGTGAAAAGATATGCAGATCATTCTCTGGAAAAATAAATGAGAAATTCGAAAGTGATTACCTGTTGGGGTGGGGCAGAATTGGATCGATATGGATTTGGGTAGGATGGGTGTAAGAATATAAGGTGTAATTCTTCATACGTTGTTTTGATATTTTTATTCATGTGAATCTATGACCTATTTTTAAATTTTTTAATTAACTCAAGAACTTTATAGATAGTGACAGAAATGTGCGTCAATACAAAAGCAAACACAATTGAAAATCCGCCAAGATAGGATGGGGATTAGAAACAGACATTGGAATATCTTTTCTAATAGAAGTTGCTCATACAAGAACGATATTGTATTTTAAAGTGGCTGCATCAAATTACCTCAACCAGATTGGTGATGTCAAGATGACCGTATCGAAAGGTTCTATCTGGCAGTTTTATCATCTGGGCCGCAGACTCTCACTGAAATGCTTGTCCCTGACCCTACATCTCCAGAGGGGCACTGAATCAGAACAGTACGATTCTATCCCCCTTTCTCTTTACACACACAGGCACATGCACCCACAAACATGTTTCTTAGCAAAATCTTTATTAATGTTCACCTATGCAAATAAGCAATGGAGATAGTTACAAGCAACTCAGTTGTACAAAGAGCTGAACCTTGAATCCCAGACTTCCTTACACTCGGTTTAGTGTAATTCCTATTGAAATTCCAGCAAGATAATATCTAACTATAGACAAGATTATCTTAACATTTAAATGAAATGACAAAGAATAGCTGAAACAATAATAGCTTAAATATAAAGTTTAATATTTAATAGCTTAAATATAAAGAAGAAAGTGGGAGAAATGAGTATACTTGATTTCCACTTATTATATAACTACAGCAATCAAGACTTTATGGTATTGATAGAGAAATATACACACAGCTCAGTGGGACAGAATAAAAAACTCAGAAATAGACCCACATGGATAAGTCCAATTTATTTTTGACAAAAGTGCAAAGCCAATTCAGTGGAGGAAAGATAATCTTTTCAAAAACCAGAGTAACTGGATGCCCATAGGCCTAAAAGATGAACCTTGGCCTAAACTTCACACATTAAACAAAAATTAGCTCAAAATGTACTAAAGAGATGAAATGTAAAAGTAGATATTTTTAGAAAAGAAAAAAAAATAGGAGAAACTCTTCCAAATCTAGGACAAGGCAAAAAGTTCTTAAAGTTGACACCAAAAGCACAATTCATAAGGGGAAAAAAAAACTGATATATTAGAATCTACCGGAATTAAAATGTTTGCTCTATAAAAGATCTTAAGAGGACAAACAGAAAAACTACAGATTGGCAGAAAATATTTTCAAACCACATATCTGACAAAGAACAAACAGGTATTTAGAATAAATTAAAAAAAAAAAAAGTTTCCTGACTTCCCTGGAAGTTCGGTGGTTAAGATTCCACACTTGATGGTAAAGCTGAAACTGCAATACTTTGGCCACCTCATGTGACGAGTTGACTCACTGGAAAAGACTCTGATGCTGGGAATGATTGGGGGTGGGAGGAGAAGGGGACGACAGAGAATGAGATGGCTGGATGGCATCACCGAGTCGATGGACATGAGTTTGAGTGAACTCTGGGAGTTGGTGATGGACAGGGAGGCCTGGCGTGCTGTGATTCATGGGGTCGCAAAGAGTCGGACACGACTGAGCGACTGAACTGAACTGAACTGAATGCAAGGGGTGAGGTTAGATCCCTGATCAGGAAACTAAGATCCTGCTTGCCTCGCGGAAAGTCCAAAAAAAAAAAAGCACATGAAAGTATATTTTTAAAAAATTCTCAAAACTCAGCAATAAAAGTTATAATATGGGCAAAGACATGAACAGACCTATTATTGAAGAGGATATACAGATGGCAAATAAGCAAATGAAAAGAAGCATAACATCGTTAACCATTGGGGAAATGCAAATTAAAACCTCACTAAAACATCATTACATATCAGAAATGCTAAAATAAAAAATTATGACTACACCCAATTCTATCAAGGAAGGAGAGAAACTGGGTTCCTACATTGCTTTTCTCTGAAACCAGAGAAAGGAAAACATGGTTTCACAGAAAAACCTTTACAAGAATGTTTCTATCTACTTTGTTTGTAATAGCCTAAAACTAAGTGTAGCCCAGATGTCCTTTAACGGGTGAATGGTTACACAAACTCTGGCATATCCATATTATGTGATACTACTCGGTAATAAAAAGGAATGTTGCAGCAATAAATGCAACAACTTGGGTGCATCTCCAGAGAATTATGCTGAGTCAACAAAGCCAATCCCAAAAGGTTGTATACTGTATGATGCCATTCCTCTAATATCCTTGAAATGAAAACCTATAGAAGAGAGAACAGATTAGTGAGTGCTGCGGACTAAGAACAGGGTTGGGGAAGCCTGGGTGCGGGAGGGGGAAGGAAGGAAGGAAGGAGGGCTATAAAAGGGCAGCCCAAGGATCCTGTGCTGATGCGAACTTCTGTATCCTATCTGCATCCATGTCAATACCCAGTTGCAATATTGTACTACAGTTCTGCAACTTCTGTGATAGAAGTTACCCATATCTCTTATGTTTCCTGCATTGGCAGGTGGGTTCTTTACCACTAGCGCCACCTGGGAAGCCCTGGTATCGTTCCCTTTGGGGGACAATGAGTAATGGGTACATAGTATTGCTCTGCATTATTTCCTGCAACTGCATATGAATCTATAATTATGTCAAAATGATTAATTTAATTTAATGAATATATGTATATACATACAGATAAGCTATGGGCTCAAGTTTAGTTACAGAAACAAGGTCAGTAGCAGCCATGTATACTTCTTCACTAGTTATATATGCATCAATATAAATAAATATGTGTGGGCACAGGTTATTGGGCTTCCCTGGTGGCTCAGAAGGTAAAGAATCTGCCTGCAGTGCGGGAGACCCTGGTTCGATTCCCGGGTCAGGAAGATTCCCCTGGAGAAGGGATAGGCTATCCACTCCAGTATTCTTGGGCTTCCCTTATGGCTCAGATGATAAAGAATCTGCCTGCAATGCGAGAGGCCTGGGTTCGATCCCTGGGTTGGGAAGATCCCCTGGAGAAGGGAACAGCTACCCACTCCAGTGTTCTTGCTAGAGAATTCCATGGATAGAGGAGCCTGGTGGGCTACAGTCCATGGGGTCGCAAAGAGTCGAACACAACTGAGCAACTTCTACTCACTTCACGGGCACAGGTATTAAGCTGTTGTCTGTAAGTTCTAAATTTGCTCTTGTCTCTGCATTATTTTTCTTGGATGGGGACTCTACAAATCATATTTCCATTTTCTTAGCTTCTTCCCTCTTAAGCCACCAGCAGAGGGTGACATAGGGAGTCTAAGCCCGGAAGAGAATGAAGAGACTTCCTCTTCATTGGCTTCCCCTGGGTTTACCCTCTGTTTCATGTTCCCCTGAACATCACATGATGACATGTCTCCTTCCTCTAAAGAGTAGCAAGGCCTTCCAGTAGCAGCAGTGGAATTCAATTTGTATTTTTCTCCACACTTGCAAAACCAGTCCCATAGAATGGATGTCAGCAAACGTTGGCTGTTGCGGACCAGAGAGTAACTATTTGAGACTCTGCCGGACAAACTATCTCTGTAGCAGCTACTCAGCTCTGCCATCACTGCGAGACAGCAGCCAGAGACAATAAATGAATGAGCATGCCAAGCACAACTTGATTTATAGACACCGAAATCTGAATGTTATATAATCTTCACATCTCACAAAATATTATCGTTATGGGTTAAATTGTATGCCCCTCAAAGAAATGTTGAAATCCTAATCCTCTTCTCCTGGGAACGTGATCTTATTTGGAAACAAGGTCTCAGCAGATAGGATCAAGATCAGATGTTTCAATGCCATTCTCCCACATCATCCCACCCTCACCCTCTCCCACAGGGTCCAAAAGACTGTTCTATACATCTGTGTCTCTTTTGCTGTCTCGTATACAGGGTTATCGTTACCATCTTTCTAAATTCCATATATATGCGTTAGTATACTGTATTGGTGTTTTTCTTTCTGGCTTACTTCACTCTGTATAATAGGCTCCAGTTTCATCCACCTCATTAGAACTGATTCAAATGTATTCTTTTTAATGGCTGAGTAATACTCCATTGTGTATATGTACCACAGCTTTCTTATCCATTCGTCTGCAGATGGACATCTAGGTTGCTTCCATGTCCTGGCTATTATAAACAGTGCTGCAATGAACATTGGAGTACATGTGTCTCTTTCAGGTTCAATGCATGATACAGGATGCTCGGGGCTGGTGTACTGGGATGAACCAGAGGGATGCGATGGGGAGGGAGGTGGGAGGGGGGTTCAAGATGGGGAACATATGTACACCCAGGGCAGATTCATGTCAATGTATAGCAAAACCAATACAATAATGTAAAGTAATTAGCCTCCAATTAAAATAAATAAATTTTAAAAAAATTTTTTTAAGTTGAAGCAATTAGAATCAAGAAATTTATACAAAAGAAAAAAAAAGATCAGATGAGTTCATTAGGGTGAGTCCTAACCCAATATGACTGATATTCTAATAAGAGGAGGAAAACATTGTAAAGACACAAACACACCGAGAAGAGAGTGCTGTGTGGAGCTGGAGGCAAAGTCTGGAGTTTAGCCACTGCAGGGCAACCAGCAGATGCTAGAAGGAGGTGAGAAAGCGGCCTACCCAGAGTCTCAGGGGGAGGACAGTCCTGTTGACAGCTTGATTTTGGATTTCTAGCCTCCAAACTGAGAAAGAGTAAATTTCTGTTATTTTAAGTCCCAGTTTGTGAAACTTTGTTACAGTAGCCTTAGGAAATTAATACAATTATTCTTATGATTTTTCTCCACTTGTTTACAAATGTAACAGCATTCTTTAAAAAAATTCTTTTTTAATGCAGACCATTTTTAAAGTCTTTATTAAGTTTGTTACAATATTGTTTCTGAGGTTTTTTTTTTTTTTAATGCCTTAGCTTTTTGGCCATAAGGCATGTGAGATCTTAACTCCCTGACCAGGGATTGAACCCACACCATTGGAAGGTGAAGTCTTAACCACTGAACTGCCAGGGAAGTCCTCAAAATGTAAAAACATTCTTAATCCATAGTCCACACCAAAAAACAACAACAACAACAACAGTAAGCTGGTTTTGACCTATGAGCCATAGTTTGCAGACCCCAGCCATAGAGCCTCCTAACCCAAAGGCACCAACACCAGCCAAACTGTGTTCCCTAAGGCCTGAGTTTTAGCTCCAACTACTAAATTTTAGTAAGTCCAACCTTTTTTCCTTTCCTCCCATCTTGGGGGAAGATAGTTACTTTCTGTAATTGCTGCTTTTATTTTACCTTACTGTTCTCTTTTTCTCCTACAGTTAGCTAGTTACTAGCTACACATGTAGTTTGCAATTATTTGTATTAAGTTCTCTTTGTTAAAATAACTGTGTGATTTCTGTCTCCTAGTTGGACCCTGACTGGTATAATTTTCTTTTTTAAAAAATTCTTGAAGATTTTGCATGAAGTACACTGATCTTCAAGGATTTATGCATGCCTTGGTAATTATTAAATTTAATTTTAGGTTATTAAGACAACTCTTTGCAGAGTTGGAATTTCTGACATAAAAATCACATACTTTATTTGTCACAAACTTTAATTAACAATCGTTCTCCCTTAATAGACTTGTTCCTCTGAGGATCCCTAAGTGCTTTAGAAGAACTGTGGAATTAATATCATGTTACACTGAAGTAGGAATGCAGCTGCCAACGTCTTATAATGTTTAATGTGTACCTGCCCTTCAACCCAGCAATTCCATGTCAGGTATTTACCCAGAGAAAATAAAAACATATGTTCACAAGAAAGACTTGCACAAAATGTTCACAGAAACCTTGTTCATAACAGTCAAAATCTGGCAACAACCCAAATGTCCACTCACGGGAAAATGGATAAAAAATAGTTTATCCATATAATGAAGCACTACTCGTTAAAATAAAGAAATGAAGTACTGTTACACAGAACAACATGGTTAAATCTCAAATACATTATGTTGTTTTTGTTTGGTCACTCCTTCGCATCATATGTAGATCAAGATTTTTCTTTAAGTTCATTAACCAGTGAAAGCAGAATGGATTGGAGGAGCAAGAGTGAAAGTGCATGGATTAAGGAGAATAAAATGAGTTCCCCGGGCATGGCATCTAAGTGTTAAAAGAGCAAGAATAGCTCTCCATGAACAGCAGCTGTTGCAGAAGGACTTGGCAATGGAAAAGGATGAGTGAAGACAAAGTAGAGAGTCTTTTATGATGCTGGAATGCACACAATATTTTAATATAATTTCAGGGTCTTTGGAGAACACCCCAGGTGGAAAACCAAAGCTTTAAGACACAGCGCCATTGCCATTAATGGTAGGCAGAGCTCTGGGATTTGTTGAACAATTAACCACGGCGTCCTGGCTTCCACCACCTGCTCTTGTTCTCACCGCCTTCCTTTCGCCCCACCCTCAGAAGGCACAGGAACCTCAGGAGCATGGTGAAGTTAGCTGTAAAATATGCAAGCCCATTTGCATTCTCTGTGCACCTATGCACTCATAAAAGAAGGCAAGTATCCAGAGTGTGCTGGGAGCAGAGAGATGCAAACAGAGTGCTGCCTTACCCTGAATCATTTAGAGTGAACGCTCACACACTGCAAAGCGATAAATACCTGCCCAGATCTCTCTGGTTGACTTTTCCTGTCTGGCCCTTCACTGTGGCCCCTTTGTCATACTAAAAATAGTTTAGTAAACATGCCAGCAATAATTGAGTCTGTTTTCCCCAATCTCTAAGGCACAGGAGTCTGATATGAAACTGAAAATATTTATTCTGAATTGAGAGATGAGGTTTTGAGTACAGATGATTCACTAGTCTTTTAAACTAAAGATGAAAATGTAATTTTTCTGACCCTGACAAGTATTGTACCAATGTGTTTAGAGCATCCTATAAATATTAGAGAATATGGCATGCCCTTTGCCTTATTCCTTAAGGGAAATACCAATACAATCCAGTCACCTAAAGAACTAGGTCTGTATAACTTTCTGTTACAAAAATTAAAGGAAAGGGTCCTGGACTTCCCTGGTGGCCCAGTGGATAAGAATCTGCCTGCCAATGCCAGGGACATAGGTTCGATCCCTGGTCCAGGAAGATTTCACATGCCTCAGAACAACTAAAGCCCCTGCGCCCCATGAGCCACAGCTATTGAAGCTCGAGTGCCTAGAGCCTGTGCAGCAACAGCCTCTGCAACTTGAGAAACCATTGCGATACGAAGCCCACGCACCACGACTAGAGAGGAGACCCTGCTCACCACAACTAGAGAAATCCCACGCACAGCAATGAAAACCCAGCACAACCAAAAATAAATAATACAAAATAATAACAAAATAAAAGTGCAGTTTGAAACAAAATAAAACAGTCCTACAGTAAATCTTAAGGTCTTCTCTTCACTGAAATTTCCATGGAGCCCCTCTGGTTGCTCCAAGCCAAAGGCCTTCCCTCCTCTAAATTCATCTAAATTTATCTGGCATTCACACATACTCCTCATAGTGTCTTATATCTTGTTATGTGATTTCCCTGCTGTTACAAGACCTCAGAGGAAGTCCTGTATCTTACCTGTGTTCTCCATAAAACTGGTGAAGCACCTGATACATCATAAAAGTTACTAAAAGTTGGGGATAGTATAGGAAATGTGGTTTAAAAAAAAAAAAAACACATCCAGAAAAACAAGACCTGAGAACAGTTCCCTTGATTTTTAGCTCATCCTCTTACATTTCTATCCTGAGGGTAAAACCTAAATGAAGTTGAACTGTTCATGTTTTTCAGGAGTCTGCTTTCCAAATTCTGGCTCTGGGTTGTCTGGATGATAGAAGATGAAGACCCAGCCTTGAAATGGGTACAGCCCCAGGGAAGTAACTTGAACAGTTTGTCCCACCACGCTCTGGCTTGGGGTCAGCCCAAATGTGTTTTGAAAGGACTAACAAACTGGCCTGGCCCACCTTTAGAAGCTGACACAGAAGAGACCAACCAGATCTTCCTGGCTCACTGCAATTTAATTACCCTAAGCTCACTTTACTGTCAGATCACCACAACCCCAAGAGCCACCTTCCCCTCACAGGAACAGGCTCAGCTCAGGCAGCTGTGTTCACGGTGACATAAGGACTATAATTGAAAAAATGAGACATTCCCCCCCCCCACACACACACAGGAGCTCAGCCCTACACTGACTATGCTGTGAGGGACCCTCTAGGAGTCCCAGTTTTAAAAGAAAGGACAATGGTGCAAGACCCAAAAACCACATTTTTGAGGAAAGTCTAAGGAACTGAGAGTGTTCAGCTGAGAAGACAGAGGGCATGGTAGCCATCTTCTAGAATGTGAAGGAAGAAGATGTACGAATATGTCAACCATTCCACAGATAAGCAGATGGCAAATTAGAAGCAGTGAGTGAAGCTCATAGAACGCAGACATCTTAGTCTGGTTTCCTTAGAAAACAAACTTTAAGGCAAAGCTTGGGTCTGACTGTTTTATTTGGGGGTGCCATCTCAAAGGAAAAAAAAGCAAAGGAAAAGAGATGTGAAGGACTGTGAGTTTGGGATTAGCAGATGCAAACTATTATATATAGGATAGATAAACAACAAGGTCCTTCTGTATAGCACTGGGACCTACATGATTTCTCCTGTGATAAACCATAATAAAAACAAATATGAAAAAGAATATGTATATATGTATAACAGTCACTTTGATATATAGCAGAAATTAACACAACATTATAAATCAACTAAACTTCTATATATATATTTTTTTTTTAATGAGAGATGAGACACAGGGAAGGAGGGAGACCAAATACAAGACAGTGTGTTCCCAACCTGCCTACAACTTTCAAAACACATAGCTGGTCCCACAGGACGGTTCTGGAGAGGTGGTTCCAGTGCCGGAGGAGGAGGTAGCAATTTAACTTCTGGATCCTTCCTATCTCTCATCTCTCCCCATATGGCATAAATACCCTTACACTTCTGAGTGGCTTTCCTCTGCTCCTTCAGGGACGCCAAGAGCCAGAACCCCCATGGGTCCAGTGGGATCAGACCTGGAAACTGGAGCTGCCCCAGCTCCCACTGTAGTGGGTGTGACAAAGAGCCCAGCTTTCACCCCAAGGAAGACCAGAGACAACTCTAGGGTGAGAAGACAAAGTGACCACGATGGCAGCAGTGTTGAAGACTTTATAACTGCAGGAGCAGCAGGAGAGGGGGCTGCAAGCCAAGAGCTGGGGCCAGACAAGGCTGAGCAGATACGGACTGGTCCACAGAGGCACTGGTACAGCAGGTCTTCAGTTCAGTTCAGTTTAGTTCAGTCGCTCAGTTGTGTCCAACTCTCTGCGACTCCATGAACCACAGCACGCCAGGCCTCCCTGTCCATTACCAACTCCCGGAGTTCACTCAAACTCATGTCCATCGACTCGGTGATGCCATCCAGCCATCTCATTCTCTGCCGTCCCCGTCTCCTCCCACCCCCAATCCCTCCCAGCATCAGACTCTTTTCCAGTGAGTCAACTCGTCGCATGAGGTGGCCAAAGTATTGGAGTTTCAGCTTTAGCATCAGTCCTTCCAATGAACACCCAGGATTGATCTCCTTTAGAATGGACTTGTTGGATCTCCTTGCAGTCCAAGGGACTCTCAAGAGTCTTCTCCAGCACCACAGTTCAAAAGGTCTTAGTAAGCCATTATTTTCTAATACTCAAAAGCATTCAATAATGGAGAAGTCCGGCACTTCTCAAACATCAAGTGAACACAAACTCCTGGGGGTCTTGTCAAATCACAATTCTAAACCAGCAAGTCTGGGGTGAGGCCCGAGATTTAGTATTTCTAACTACCTTGAAGTGTTGCCCTGCTGCTGCTCCCAAAAGACCACTTTGAATATTTAGTGGGAGGTCTGCCCCATAAAGTAGTGAGTTTTATGTTCCTGGATGTTTTAGCACATCCAGCATCGATTGCTGTGCATGATGTGCTGTGTTTTAGCACATCAGCATCCAGTGACTTCTGTCACAAAAAGTCAAGGATTTCAAAGAAAATTCTGAGTGGGGTAAAAGACCATTATAGAACCTTCCAAATCAAAGGTTTTGATTTATTTCCAAAACCTGATAAATACTAAACCAATGATGATGAAAATAGTTAACAAAGAAGACATGCCTAGCTTTCATCGTCTTCAATGCTCATTCTTCAATGACTCCTTATCAGACCAGAGCACTATTAGGCCACACTTTAACCGAAATTTGCCATTTTGTCTAATGATGATTGACTGAGGATAGATTTATTATAATTTGGTCAGTAATTGAAGGGATGGGTGCTTTTCTCATTATCCCATTTCCAAAATCCCTCCTCATCCACAAGAAACCCAAGGAGTAAATACAAAGATGTTGACAGGTATAGAAAAGACGTCTGAGATCGTTAGAGATTTTCTCCTTCAGAGATTTATGGAATATGAGTTAAATTCAAATTTAAAAAATGTTATCGTTTTACTTCATTCCCTGACAGATAAAACCTGAAACAAAATATGCTCAATCCAGAACCTTAGGGAATGGGAGTTTCTGGATAGCTGAGTTTTCTAGAGAGATGAAATTCAACACATTAGAACTACACATATTTTTCTTCTTTCTCCATTATTCATAACCACTTAGACCTGCTCTACAAAACTGAGTTACAGATAGTTGTTTCTCTTTACTTTTCAATTAATTTCTCAAAGTCTTATATTACCTAACGTTATCTAATATCAGTGTTTTTAAGCATCCTCCCCACATACACACTGTCCCCAAGTTCTAGGCTGCCATGCTCCATAGACAGTGACTCTTAGCTTTCATTTCTCCAGCCCAGACTGGATTATAGCTGCCACTGCTTCTCTCTGCCACTTGGTGGCACTGTTGAGAACTGATTCTATACGACAGCGCAGCCCACTGCTGCAAGGAACCTTTGTGTGTGGTGAGGTGTGGGGTGTGTGTGTGTGTGTACAGTCACTCCAATTGTGTCCAACTCTTTATTGACTCCATGAACTATATTTCGCCAGGCTCCTCTGTCCATGGGATTTCCCAAGTAAGAATACTGGAGTGGGCTGCCATTTCCTACTCTAAAGGATCTTCCTGACCCAAGGATGGAACCTGCATCTCTTGTGTCTCCTGCATCGGCAGGCAGATTCTTTACCACTGTGAGAAGCTAGACACCTGTAAAGATGTCTGTGGTTCCCTGAGAAAGGGCAATACCATCTCCCAGCGGTCAGCTCAGCCATACAGTGTTCCCAACTTAGTTTCAAATGTCTTTTTAGTCTTTATGGCTTCACACTATCATGAATACTTCAGGGCGTAATACATAATGACTGAAACCTACTACCTCATCTTGACTGGATGTGAATCTATTTTAATTTGCTGTGTGTGTGCTCAGTTGTGTTGGACTCTTTGCTACCCTGTGGACGGTAGCCTGCCAAGATACTCTGACCATGGAGCTTCCCAGACAAGAATTCTGGAGTGGGTTGCCATGCCCTCTTCCAGGGGATCTTCCCCACCCAGGGATCAAACCCACGTCTCTTAGTCTTCTGCATTGGCAGGTGGTTTCTTTACCACTAGCACCACCTGGGAAGCCCCTTATATCAGTGTGTATCTTGAAATATAGACAGGAGTCCGGTCTTAAATATGCAGTCCTACAGCCTGTTTACCTCTTGCTTCAGGAGAAGTAAACACGTGCTTGTGATGAATGGCTGGCGTAGAGCTCATCCTCATCTCACCCCAGGAGGTATGAACAGGAGGCCAGTTGTAAATGCCTGGCCTGGGGCCCATCTGTCTCCTGCCTCAGGTGGCTTTAACAGCAGACATTGACTTCCACCTCAAGACTAGAAGTCCGAGATTGGTTAAGGTGACGGC
Organism: Moschus berezovskii; assembly: GCF_049115385.1. NCBI lineage: Eukaryota > Metazoa > Chordata > Mammalia > Artiodactyla > Moschidae > Moschus > Moschus berezovskii. The sequence continues at coordinate 34,754,631 of NC_142480.1, forward strand.
AGGGTGGGTTCCTTCTCAAAGCTGTGAAGGAAGGATTTATTCCAGGCCTCTCCCCTCGGCTGGTAGATGGTCAGCTTCTCCCTGTGTCTTCACACGGTCTTCCCTCTATGTATGTCTCTGTGTCCAGTTTTTCTGTCATGAGGACAGCGGTCATTTTGAATTAGGGCCCACCCTAATGGCCTCACTGTAGCTTCATTTACCTCTGTAAAGATCCTATCTCCAAATAAGGTCACACTCTGAGGTACTGGGAGTTAGTTCAACATATGAATGAGGGGGGAAGAGGGGAAGATACAGCTCAGCCCATGTGCGCGTGCTAAGTCGCTTCAGTCGTGTCCGACTCTGTGAGACCCCATGGACTGTAGCCCACCAGGCTCCTCTGTCCATGGAATTCTCCTGGCAAGAGTACTGGAGTGGGTTGCCATTCCCTTCTCCAGGGGATCTTCCCAACCCAGGAATAGAACTCAGGTCTCCTGCATTGCAGGCAGATTCTTTACCATCTGAGCCACTAGGGAAGCCAGTTCAGCCCATAATAAAATCCATATTTCAAATACTTTTGTTCATAGTGTTGAAGTTTTGGGTCAACTTTGTGTCATTTGTGATCAGCTCTGCCACTGACCTTGCACTGTTACCTAATATTAACTTTATTATATGATTCATTGGAGAAGGAAACGGTAACCCACTCCAGTATTCTTCCCTGGAGAATCCCATGGACGGAGAAGCCTGGTAGGCTATAGTCCACAGGGTCGCATAGAGTCGGACACAACTGAGCGACGAAACGGAACGGAACGGAACGGAACGGATATGATTCATAAGAGAAGTCTTTTTTAATATTTTACATTTACTTTTATAGTTCTTGAAGGTTACTTTCCAATTACACGTGTTATAAAATCTTGGTTGTATTCCCCACGATGTACAATCCATGCTTGAGTCTGACTTACACCCGGCAGTTTGCACCTCCCCCCCTTCCTTATCTTGCCCCTTCCCAAATGGTAACCACTAGCTTGTTCTCTACAAGCAGAAGTCTTTTACGATCCTGGCTCGCTTAACCAAGCTCACAAAAATTGCAAAAGAACACCAAGATGCTGGAAGAAAACTAGTCAGTGGTACCAGTGCTGTGCGAGCCCCACCATTCCCTCAGGGTGCCCTGGCCATCTATATCCAGACCAGTTGAGGGCAGTACTAATTTCTCTGGTGCCTAGGGTAAAGTGTTAGTTGCTCAGTCATGTCCGACTCTTTGCGACCCCGTGGACTGTAGCCCACCAGGCTGCTCTGTCCATGGAATTCTCCATGCAAGGATACCGGAGTGGGTTGTCATGTCCTTCTCCAGGGGATCTTCCCAACCCAGGGATCAAACCCACATGTCCTGCATTGGCAGGCAGGTTCTTTTACCACTAGTACCACCTGGGAATCCTGAGTAAAGCTCCTGTTTATTCTTTTTCATAAATTAAATAAATATATGAGTTCTAACATCTTTTCCAGTATGCCAGTGGATTGTGATCTTCCCTTTTGGGAGACCTCTGATCTGGCCTGTGGGAGGAATTACCCAGACATTTTCAAATTCCAACTGGGGAAGTTATTTGTAAGAAAGGCCTTTGGCTATGAAGTAGGTCGTGAAATCATGTTGTAGTCAAATCAAATCAAAAGGGCTCACAGAGCTTATGATTCTCACATTCTCTTTTCAGCATCTCCAATACACAGGTACTTAATTGTTCCCCGGGGTTTAAGGCAGTGGACTGAGAATAAAACAGGCTCCAGCAGCACTTCATTAGCTCTGTGGATAATACCATCCCATCCACATATTTGGGAGCACTTGTTGAAAATGTCATTCAGAGGATATCAACCCTTCCTGAGTCGTTTGATTGAATTTGTAGAATAATGTAATAGGAACTGTGTTCTTCACAAAAGTCACAAAGCAATAATGATGATAGGGGTTGGGGATGAAAGATGCCAAATATTCTGTCCAATTCAATCAGACAAACAGATTAATGCATTCAGTGCTACAGGCATAGACTTCAGCAGAGGGAATGGCAATGTTACTTTTTTCCTAAAGAATTATAAGGGTAAAAATCTACTGTTTATAGTGAATTTGGCCAACTGTAGTCTAGCTCCGGGGGCCTAAGCAAGTCATCAAAAGAGCGACAATACAGTGGCCAGGGGTCTATTTAGAGGAAACCCAGGGCCTGCTAAAGGGAAAGGAGGCCTCTCCAGGAAAGCAAGAAGAAATACTATCTCAAGGTGCCCCTATGGTCTCAGAGCTGGCCCTGACTGCTGCCCAAATGCAAAAACAGCAGGAAAAGCCAGTTACCTAGAGAAGACCATGTTTGATGTTTATCATCCTCGAAGTGGATTACAAATGAGCACAAAGTAATTACTTTCTCCAATACTGGGTGGAAAGGAAATGTATGGGTGGGCATTATAATTGTATCTAATCATGGCACAACAAAAGTCGAGCAGGGCTGGGACCTTAGTTCTCTCCTAGGTGATCCTAGGTGGGCTGCCCATCTTATTGACCTCCTTCCCCAGCACATCAGGCTGCTGTGTGTTCATGATGTTTATTGCTAGATAAGCTCACGTCTCTATTCTACACAATGGCCTCACTCCCAACACTTTGATCAGGACCTCCTTTCACTGCACACACAGTTCTGCCATGATACATATGATCTTATTATACCCTGACTTTTTTTTTGAAATGCCAGCCTCCCTTACTAGACAGTGAATTCATTAAGATCAGGCACTGTGTCTAATCTTGGTATTTCCAGTGAAAAGATAGATCTTGGCACTTTCTAGGTACTCTATAAGTTTTGGGGAACATAATGAATAATAACCAGGTCTCTTGTTGAAAAATAAACAAAGCGGCCAAAGGGCTTTGTTCAATGGGCTTTGCTTCGAAGTCCCTAATGTTGTTATATACATGGTCTCACAGACCTCTCACAATAAACCTGTGGATTCTCACCAAATATTTTCATTCTAGAGCTTCCCAGGTGGAGCTCAGTGGAAAAGAATTTGCCTGCCAATGCGGGAGATACAGGGGACTCAGATTTGAGCCCTGGGTCAGGAAGATCCCTTGGAGTAGGAAATGGCAACCCACTCCAGTATTCTTGCCTGGAAAATGCCATGAACAGAGGAGCCTGGTGGGTGATAGTCCGTGGAGTCTCAAAGGGTCAGACACGACTAAGTGACTGAGCATGCGTGCACTTCTCACTCTAAAGACGGGAAACATGAGCTCAGAGGATAGAAATGGTTTGCCCAGCGACTCAGAGCTTTTAGCAACAGAAGTAGGGCTTCCACCAAGAATATCTGATGCCAAAATTCAGTTCAGTTCAGTTCAGTCGCTCAGTCGTGTCCGACTCTCTGCGACCCCATGAATCACAGCACGCCAGGCCTCCCTGTCCATCACCAACTCCCGGAGTTCACTCAAACTCATGTCCATTGAGTCAGTGATGCCATCCAGCCATCTCATCCTCTGTCATCCCCTTCTCCTCCTGCCCTCAATCTTTCCCAGCATCAGGGTCTTTTCAAATGAGTCACTTCTTCACATCAGGTGGCCAAAGTATTGGAGTTTCAGCTTCAACATCAGTCCTTCCAATGAATATTCAGGACTGATTTCCTTTAGGATGGACTGGTTGGATCTCCTTGCAGTCCAAGGGACTCTCAAGCGTCTTCTCCAACACCACAGTTCAAAAGTGTCAATTCTTCGGCACTCAGCTTTCTTTATAGTCCAACTCTCACATCCACACATGACTACTGGAAACACCATAGCTTTGACTAGATGGACCTTTGTTGGCAAAGTAATGTCTCTGCTTTTTAATATGCTGTCTAGGTTGGTCATAACTTTTCTTCCAAGGAGCAAGCATCTTTTAATTTCATGGCTGCAGTCAGCATCTGCAGTGATTTTGGAGCCCAAAATTAGTCAATGCTTTTTTCCCACTTTATAGAAACCCATGCCCTCTATGTAAAGAAGGAGGCACTCATGCCCAGTGGTTCTAGAGATAGGAATGAAGTTCTGGTTCTATAACTGAGAAGATCAGGATTGTGAGTTCCTTTTTTATAGTGATAGAATTCTAGAACAGTAGCTGGGTATTCTGTGCAATGATTGAATGACAAATGAATGAATGGACAAGCTGCCAGGCCTTACGACGTTAGCAATTCTCATCCAATAATACATGTTAGCATTGGCTTCAGGTGCAAACTAAAACCTTCAGATCAGGCCTGAATGGCTTTGGAGCTGATTCTCAGAGAAATTAGGTGTGGGACAAATGAGTTTTCATTAAAACTGAGACTTTTGCTCTGCAAAATGGCACTGTACTAGTTCATCTCATGGTGGCCACCTTTGCCTTGAGTTTCCTCAAGAAACTGTAAAAAGGATAAATATGAGGCCCTGTCTGCTCAAGAATATTCCCATGTAGTACCCTTAGGATTCTGAACAGATTTTCTGGGGTTGGGGTATTGAAAGCTCTCAAGGAGAGAGGCTTTGGAAACAGATGGACCTGGGAAGGAATCCTGGTTTTTCTCTCACTGCCTACATGACACTGGGAAAATTCCTTAACCTCAGCATACCTCATCTGTGAAACTGTGTTAATGGTAATGTCTACCTCATAGGGTATTTTTTAAATAAGAATGAAATAAAGTAACACTTAGGTAGAGTCCAAGGGCCTCCGAAGCCCCTAATTTTTCTTAAAATCCACAAAACCTATGATGAGTCTGTGTTTTCATTTTGATGATAATCTAAACAGTCAGTACAAACATAGCTCATGTCAGGACTTCCCTGGTGGTCCAGGGGTTAACAATCTACCTCCTAGTGCAAGGGACCTGAGTTCAATCCATGGTCAGAGAACTAAGATCCCACATGCCATGGGGCAACTAAGCCTGGAACTACAAATAGAGAAGCCTCTGGGCTGCAACCAGAGAAAGCCTATGTGTGCAACAAAGACCCAGCACAGCCGAAAAATTAAAATCAATAACAAACAAAAACTTAGCTCATGTCATCTGGAGGAATATGAGGTTCCAAGGGGTACGTGTTTGTGTTTACAATCAGGTATACACCAAACCAAGGACCAATGATGTTACCATACATTATGCAAGAGTTTTGTAGCAATTTGAACAAAGACAAGTCATGGGAGAACTGAGTCATTTCATGGCACAAGATTGCTGATAAGTTGAACATCCAAGCACTGAGTGATGTTTCAGCTTAGTGCATATTTATGTTGTCAAAAAATAAGCAGTAGGCACTCATCTGTTCAAAGATACTTTCTAGTTTTCAGTGTGTGGAGTGGGCACTCTGACTTAACCAACCCATTAATACTTTAACCAGTTATTTTATTGTTAAAATAGTAAAAGAATGATAATGAAAATGACTGCAACTTAAATAATGATTGAAAATCATTAAAACAAAGGAAAAACAGTCATGAGTAAAACATAATTATGCCAATGGAGGAGGAGGAAGATGGTGGAGTAGGAAGACAAGGAGCTCACCTTCCTCCACAAACACATCAAAAAATACATCTAGGGACTTCTTAGGTACTGGAGGTGGTGGTAGCTAAGACTTCATGTTCCCAAAGCAGCGAGCCCAGTTTTGATCGCTAGTCAGGGAACTAGACCTCACACGTCTAACTAAAGATCCCACGTGCCTCAACTAGAAAAAGATCCTGGGTGCCACAACTGAGACCCGGTTCAGTCAAATAAATGTAACAAATAAATAAATATAGTTATGGGTCAACACACTTGAACTCCATGCTAACCACAGATGAAAAATACACAATAGAGTCACAAAAACCAAGAAGAAAGGAAATAAAGCATAATACAAAAGAAAACCATCAAAACACAAAAAGGAAAAACAAAAAGAAGAAATGAAAAGAAAAACTACGAAAACAACTGAAAAACAGGGATTAAAATGGCAATGTGCTATCCTGTGCTTAGTCGCTCAGTCGTGTTCGAATCTTTGTAACCCCATGGACAGTAGCCCACCAGGCTCCTCTGTCCATGGGAATTCTCCAGGCAAGAATACTGGAGTAGGTTGCCATGTCCTTCTCCATGGAATCTTCCCAACCCAGGGATCGAACCCAGGTCTCCTGCTTTGCAGGCAGATTCTTAACAGCTGAGCTACCAGGGAAGCCCAAAATGGCAATAAGTATATGCCTATCAATAGTCACTTTAAATGTCAATGGACCAAATGCTCTGATCAAAAGTTTTATTTCTCAATAGGCACAGAAAAAGCATTTGACAAAATTCAACAGCCATTCATGATGAAAAAAAAACTTTCACCAAAGGGAGTATAGAGGGAACATATCTCAACATAGCTAAAGCTCTTTACGACAAATCCACAGCTAACATAATACTTAATGGTGAAAAGTGGAGATCCTTCCTACTAAATTTAGCAAAAAGACAGATTCCCACCTTCATCACTTTTATCTGATTTAGTATTGAAAGTCCTAGTCATAGCAGCCAGATAAGAAAAAGAAATAAAAACTATCCAAATTGGAGGAGAAAGAGGTAAAAACTGTCCCTGTTTGCAGATAACATGATATTCTATTTAGAGAACCCTAAATTCCCCCCACAAAAACCATTAGAACTACTCCAGCAAGTCAGCAGGATTAATATGCAGAAATTTGTTGATTTCGATATATTGATAATGCAATATCAGAAAGAGAAAGTAAACAAAAAAATCTCACTTAAAATCATGTTTAAAAATATGCATGAATAAACTTAACCAAGGTGGTGAAAGAACTATATGCTAAAAATTATAAAACATTGACAAAGGAAACTCAAGATGATTTAGAGAAATGGAAAGATAGCTCATGCTCTTGGAGTGGAAGAATTAATATTGTTAAAATGACCATATTACCCAAAGAAACTTACAAATTTAATGGAATCCCTATCAAAGGACCCATGACATTTTTCACAGAACTAGAACTAACAATTCTAAAATTTATATGGAATGACAAAAGGCCAGGAATAGCCAAAGAATTCCTAAGCAAAAAGAACAAAACTGGAATTATAACCCTTCCAGACTTCAAACTATACCACAGAGATATAGCAATAAAAATAGTATGGTATTGCCACAAAAACAGACATAAATTAATGGAATGGAACAGAAAGCCCAGAAATGAACCCACACACCTATGGTCAATTAATTTTCGACAAGGGAGGCATGAATATACAATGGAGAAAAGACCATCTCTTCAACAACTGGGGTTGAGAAAGCTGGACAGCTGCATGAAAATCAGTAAAGTTGGAACACTCCATTACACTACAAAAGTAAGCGCAATATGATTTAGAGACTTAAACATAAAACAGGATACAATAAAACTCCTAGAAGAGAACACAAACATGCTCTAACATAAATCATAGCAATATTTTCTAAGATCAGTCTCCCAAAGCAAAGAAATAAAAGCAAAAACTTAAAAATGAGATTTAATTAAACCAAAAAGCTTTTGCACAGCAAAGGAAACCATAAACAAAATGGAAAGGCAACCTATGAAATGAGAGAAAATATTTGCAAATGATGCAACCGACAAAGGGTTTAGTATCCAAAATGAACAAATAGCTGATACAACTCAATACTGCAAAAATAAACAACTCATTCAAAAAATGAGAAAACTGGAATAGACATTTTTCCAGAGAAGTCATACAAATGGCTAACAGGCATATGAAAAAGTGCTCAGTATCACTCTTCTGTTTTCTCTTCAGTTCTGAATACAAAGTATAGAAGTGTCTAGAAATTAAAGTAGAATCTTTAGGGTTTCTTCCTTCAAGGTACTTACCACGAGTTGGGAAAACAGTAAATATTCAACAAGGATGGGTTTATTAGCACATATAGTCTTCTAGAAGGAAAACAAAAAATGACAATATGTGTAAATATGTTTAAACTGCCTACGTATTGACCCACTAGCCCTAATTCTGGAATTTATCCTAAGACGACAATTGAAGAGATGCTCAAAGTTTCATGTGCAAACATGATCCTCTCAGTATCATTTAAGATATAATATTTAAACAAAAATACAACAGCCTGCAAACTATTTCATAAAAGATTACTATGAAATAATGTTTTTCTTTTCTAAGACTTTTCTGATACAGAAAAATGTTCCAAGGGTATTTTAAATCAAAATTAGTTTGTAAAACAGTATGTTTACTAAATCCAAGTATTTTTAAAATGTGAATAAAAATGAAAATAACCAAAAAAAGAGAGAGAATTACAAAACACTTCCATCCATATTTTAAATTTTACAGAGTAATTCATTGTTTTGTACTCTTGTATTTTTAATGATATTTAGCATAATTTTCAGGAGAAGGCAATGGCAACCCACTCCAGTACTCTTGCCTGGAAAATTCCATGGGCGGAGGAGCCTGGTAGACTGCAGTCCATGGGGTCGCTGGGAGTCGGACATGACTGAGCAACTTTACTTTTACTTTTCACTTCCATGAATTGGAGAAGGAAATGGCAACCCACTCCAGTGTTCTTGCCTGGAGAATCCCAGGGATGGGGGAGCCTGGTGGGCTGCTGTCTGTGGGGTCGCACAGAGTCGGACACGACTGAAGCAACTTAGCAGCAGCAGCAGCAACATAATTTTCAAGAGATTAAAAAATATATCATTTTTAGATTTGATAAAACCTGTTTAGTTTGAGCTATAATTTGATAGAATTTATAATTTAGCAGAAAACTAGTATTTTTAGGGCTTCTTATTTGAAGGGAGAAAATACATAGACTCTTAGGCTAGAAATGAATTGCATTAAACCTGTGTTAATCTAATATTTGAAGCATAACGATTTTCAAGAGGAAAAGTTCAATAGAATGTGAAATTCAGTAGAAGAAATATACAGGAAGTTGGATCATTGCTTTCATTTTTAAAATTCATCTTGTTATATTTGTGTAGTCTAAATGTTTTCTGACAAGTACTTTTACTATGATGTTACTAATGATTGTTTAAAAACCAAACTCTTGGACTTCTAATAACCAATGTTATTTTGTTAATTTTGGAAACTGCTTCTAAAATATAGTTACTGTCAAAAAAAAAAAAAAAGAAAGAAATGCAAATTAAAACCATGATGAGGTATCAACTCACCTCAGTCAGAGTCAGTTCAGTTCAGTTGCTCAGTCATGTCCGACTCTTTGTGACCCCATAAACCGCAGCACGCCAGGCCTCCCTGTCCATCACCAACTCCCAGAGTCCACCCAAACCCATGTCCATTAAGTCGGTGATGCCATCCAACCATCTCATCCTCTGTCGTCCCCTTCTCCTCCTGCCCTCAATCTTTCCCAGCATCAGGGTCTTTTACAAATGAGTCAGCTCTTTGCATCAGGTGGCCAAATTATTAGCTATCATCAAAATGTCTACAAAAATAAATGCTGGAGAGGGTTTGGGTTTGGAGAAAATGGAATCCTCCTACACTACTGGTGAGAATGTAAGTAGGTGCAATCACTATAGAAAATAGTATGGAGGTTTCTTAAATAACTAAAAGTAGAACTACCATATGATCCAGCAATCCCACTTCTATGTATATATATATATCCAGAAAAGATGAAAACTCTAATTCATAGAGATATATGCACCCCAGTGTTCATAGATACTCCATTTACAATAGCCAAGACATGGAAAGAAACCAAATGCCCATCAACATATACATACAGATTGGCTTAAGAAAATGGAATATTACACAGCCATAAATAGAATGAAATATTGCCATTTGCAACAACATGGGTAGACTTAGAGAATATTATTCTCAGTGAAGTGAGTCAAACAGAGAAATACAAATATTACATGATATCACTTATATGGGGAGTCTAAAAATAATTCAAATGAATCTATATACTAAACAGAAACAGATGCTGACATAGAAAACACTTATACTTAACCAAAGGACAGAGGGACAAATTAGGAGGATGAGGTTAACACCCACAAGCTACTATGCATAAAATAGATAAGCAACAAGGATTTACTGTACAGCACAGAGAATCATATCTGATCTATTGTAATAATGGAATATAGTCTGAAAACCCCACATAATTATGCCATTACCTCTCTTGATGAATATATCCAGCATCCAGCACTGGTAATTTAAGTTCAACCAATACCTCCTTTTTAATGTCACTAATTTGAAATATTTGATTGTAGTTTTGTTAATATTTAACTTATAATCTTTTTGTTTTCATGATTTATATACACATATAGCTTTATATTTTATATATTTAATGCATTTTATTATAAAGAATGATATGATGTAATGCTTTTGATCAGCAAGAATTTATTTCATTTCAAAGGGATCTATGTAAACCCAAGATTACTCGAGTCAGATATTGAACCAGACAGCTTTTCCAGGCCTTAAATTTTCTGATAAGAAACTAATGACTTCAGGGTGCAGGGGAGAGGAAGCAGAGCCATGAGGTGATCTAAGATCATCATAAGACTTTTCATTATAATTATTATACAATTTTCTCTGTGCTTTTCCATAAGGATTAAGAAAAGACAGCAGATGATCATGAATGGAATGCTATTATGCAAATTTACAACTATAAAGGGAAGCATCTCACACTTTGGCATGGCTATATCTCATCACTCAGAAAGCAGTAAACGGGGAAAGAGGTAGAAGTTACCACGTAGTCAAATAAAGACCGCTTACCTGCAGATAATTCATCACAAAACTGCTCATTTGTGAACTATGAAGTCCATACATCTGAATATATTAACCCAACGACTTTGTTGCAGGAAACCAGCTGAAAGTCTCTAGGTGACCAATATCAGCTCCTATTTTCTCCAAGCCAAAACAACGTCAAAGGCATTTCTTTTCAAAGTCCCAGGGAAGGTGGGAAGGAGATGAATTTCTTTTAATATGTGCATTAACTCTTAGGTTAGCATCCCCTTTGCTTCCATCCGTGGCCATCACATCCTACTTTCATTTAAATACCCTGTTTTGGCAACTCTGTGATTCCAAACAGAGGGGACAAAAGTGAAAGTAATAGCGTGGCAGGGTCTCCACTTCTGTAATCTGTATGCTAAGTTAAAATCTTGTTGGTTCAAGTCAAAATAGGTTTCCAAATTGTGGAGTCAGACACGGAATGTCATAGGTGGATGGTTAGACTGGTTGGGCCAGGCTAAGAAAATACACCACCAGGAAGGGCAGGCTGCCTTGGACTAGCCCTAGAGTGACCTGATAGTGATGCTGTGTCTCACATGCTTTCTTCTTTTTAGTTATAGCATGAATGGATCTTCTCAAATAAGTGAAGGATTATGGGCTAGAAGAGAGCTGCTAAAATCACTTCAGTCGTGTCCAACTCTGTGTGACCCCATAGACGGCAGCCCACCAGGCTCCCCCGTCCCTGGGATTCTCCAGGCAAGAACACTGGAGTGGGTTGCCATTTCCTTCTCCAATGTGTGAAAGTGAAAAGGGAAAGTGAAGTCGCTCAGTCATGTCTGACTCGTAGCGACCCCATGGACTGCAGCCTACCAGGCTCCTCCGTCCATGGGATTTTCCAGGCAAGAGGACTGGAGTGGCTTGCCGTTGCCTTCTCCGTAGAAGAGAGCATCTAACCCCAAACAGCAAATACACAGCATGTCCACAGATGCTTTGAGGGCAAGTTTGGCCCCATAACCACCATAGTGGCTCACAACAGCAAGCTGTGTCTCTTTCTGAAACATTTGAACTCAAGATTGATGCTGAGAGTCAGTTGCAATAGATTTAACTGGAAATACAAAGACACAGGCAATAAAGACACAGACAGTTTTATTGACATTTTTTGAGCAATTACTGGGTCCCAGGAAATCCTTTAATTGTTGTTGCTCAGTTGTGTCCGACTCTTTGCAACCTCATAGGCCACAGCTCACCAGGCTTCCCTGTCCTTCACCATCTCCCAGTTTGCTCAAACTCATGTCCATGGAGTCGGTAATGCCATCCAACCATCTCATCCTCTGTCATCCCCTTTTCCTCCTGCCTTCAATCTTTCCCAGCATCAGGGTCTTTTCCAATGAGTCGGCTCTTCACATCAGGTGGCCAAAGTATTGGAGCTTCAGCTTTAGCATCAGTCCTTCCAATGAATATTCAGGGTTGGTTTCCTTTAGGATTTACCGGTTTGATCTCCTTGCTGTCCAAGGCACTCTGAAGAGTTTTTTCCAGCGCCACAGTTGAAAAGCATCCGTTCTTCCATGCTCAGCCTTTTTTATGGTCCAACTCTCACATCTGTACATGACAAACTGGAAAAAACTTAGCCTTGTTACACCCATTATTTAGTTTCATCCTGTAATAAGATAGATACAGTTAGTATTCTCATAATTCAGACAAGAAAACTGAGGCCCAGAGAATTTATTATAAAATGCTCAAGATCATACAAATAATAAGCCAGAATTCTAATTCAAGCAGTATTATGCCAGGACTTCAGCAAAGTCACACTGCTGCAGAGACAGAACTGTTGAATTATGAGAGGAGTGATGCTAAAGCTGAAACTCCAATACGTTGGCCACCTCATGCGACGAGTTGACTCACTGGAAAAGACTCTGATGCTGGGAAGGATTGGGGGCAGGAGGAGAAGGGGATGACAGAGAATGAGATGGCTGGATGGCATCACCGACTCGATGGAGGTGAGTTTGAGTGAACACCAGGAGTTGGTGATGGACAGGGAGGCCTGGTGTGCTGTGATTCATGGGGTCGCAAAGAGTCGGACACGACTGAGCGACTGAACTGAACTGAACTGAACTGAAGGCTTGACTTATGAGAGGAGTAGGCACTAGAGAAAGAAATCACAAACTCCTAGAGGTGGACAAGCCATGAGTCAGCCTGGTTGGCCATTCCTGATTCTGAATCACCCTCCGTGCTCCTAGATCACATCCCAGTTCCTGGATGCCTTGCTGTGCCACCGAAATTGGTCACATGTATCCTGTTGCGCAACTCTTCCTGAGTTCCCATGAAGCCTGTGTTCTTATTCCCACAAATATTCTTCTAATAAGCCTGCTCTATGCCCTTGGATAAGCTGGGGGAAGCTCACTTTCTTGTTTCTCAAAAGCCTAACGCTGAAGCAAACAGGAACTGTTATCTAGCAGTGGGTCCGCAAACCTTAGGTACATCAGAATCAACCTGTAGAGCATGTTAAGCCAGATTTCTGGGCTCCACCCGCTGAGCTACTGATTCACTAGGCCTGGGTTGGGGGCCCAAGAATTTGCCTTTCTAACAAGTCCCCTGGTGATGTGGATACTGAAGATCCTCCGAAGACCACACTTTGAGAACCGCTGATCTAGCGCCTTGCTCCCCCAAACATGGAGAACAGCAGCATCAGCCTTACCTGGAACTTGTTAGAAATGAGACTCTCGGCACCCACACAGGCCTACTGGGTTAAAATCTGCTTCTAAACAAGGTCCCCCGGTGCTTTCTGTGCACATTAGAAGCTGGAGGGGCACTGCTCGAGCAGAGGTTCCTAATTGACCACACGCCGAAATAGCAGGAAGCTTTAAAAACAACACTGATGCCTTTTCCACACACAGAGATGCTGCTTTTGGTGCCTGGCCCCCTTCTCTGGAGATACTGATTTAGCAAGTTGGATGTGTGGCTGTGATGCAGGGATGTTTGAAGTCTTTCCCTGTGAGTCTTACATGCTGCCAAGGTTGTGAACCAGTGGTGCAGACGTGCTGACTTCGGTTGATCTGCTAATGTTTTTTTCTTGCCCCACACTCATTTACAAAGTATGTCCTTCTAGAAAGAAAAAGAGCAGATGCTATAGTATTTTTTAAACTGACAGAAGAGAAGAAAAAGTGAAAATAGTTTCATGTCTGAAATCTCTATTTTGGCCAAGATCAGCTTCAAGTTGTAAAGAATTGAAGAGTAAAGGGAGACCAACAGAATAAAATCATGTTTAAATCCAGCCACTATTACTGCAGCACTGGTCTGCTGACCCAGCAGAGGAGTCAGAGAAAAACACGCGGTTCCCAAATGAGGGTTTCTTCTCAGAAGGAAGTGTTTCACTGCAGCCCCATTTCCCTGTGAAGCTCTTTTCCTCCCCTAGCTTTTTATGTGTTTGTCCAGTTTTTTAATAAGATGTGTGACTTTATACAAGTTATCCCATTCTCTGCACCTCAGGTCTGTCAACTGGAAATGGAGACAGATCCCTAGCTCCACAAAGTGTGGAGACCAAGTAGGATTCTCTGCAACATGCCTGGCACATGCCTGGCCATACAGGGAAAGCACGTCTACCTGGGAGAATTCCTCAATTAAGAACTTTAGTGATTAGGTAGCTAATGATCTGTAATACCCTCCTCTCGAACAAGAAGAGCGTGTCCGGCCTTTTACAGGAAGTTACAAACACTTCAGCCAGCAAGTCTGGAGGAAAGGCCAGATCTGGACCAAGCAGGCTAGTCAGCAGGTGCTCAAAAGTCAAGTACTGCAATCATGAATCAGAAAGGTCTCCTGCAGCTCCAATGGCCTCTAAGATAGGCAGCAGCAGGAAGCTCTCTAAATCTCACTATAGTCATAGAATTCGGGACATGAGCCCACTCATCAAGGGTGCAGTATTTCAACCTACGTATTCAAGCAGGTTGTGAAAAGGCAAATACTTCTATGGGCTTTTGAGAGATAATTTTGACATTGGAAATATAAAGACGAAGGGGTTGACATGAACAGTGAACATGCCTCCTGCAAGCCTGCTTCTTTCCAACTTCCCCCTTATCCACCTTCTTTTGAGCCCTGAGATGCATGATGTTTAAGAAGGCATCTCTCCTCAAAGGTGTTTTGTAAGGCCTCAGAAGCACATCCAGCTTTGAGTCAATATACTTTGTATACTGATGAGATATTGCAGTAAGCTAATTCAGTTCAGTTCAGTTCAGTTCAATCGCTCAGTCGTGTCCGACTCTTTGTGACCCCATGAATCACAGCACACCAGGCCTCTCCATCCATCACCAACTCCCAGAGTTCACTCAAACTCATATCCACAGAGTCGGTGATGCCATCCAGCCATCTCATTCTCTGTCGTCCCCTTCTCCTCCCACCCCCAATCCCTCCCAGCATCAGACTCTTTTCCAGTGAGTCAACTCATCGCATGAGGTGGCCAAAGTATTGGAGTTTCAGCTTTAGCATCAATCCTTCCAATGAACACCCAGGATTGATCTCCTTTAGAATGGACTGGTTGGATCTCCTTGCAGTCCAAGGGGCTCTCAAGAGCAACTAGTTGATTAACAGATAGTGCACTGCCTTGGCCTCAGGCGATAAGGCTGAAATTGCCAAATGAGAGGATTGACAGGACACAAGGGGCTTCTGTGTCACTCACTCAGGAGTTTGTTTTTCGAGGGATGGGTGAACAGGGCCTGGAGGAGGGCACATGGGGGATCTTCACAGGGCTCCATTACTATCAGGAAAACAAGGGCTTCCAACTCTTGGAAAATGCAACAGTAAACAGAGTCCTTCCTAAATTTTATTCTGTTTTCCCTCTTTCTATCACCCCAAGACCTACTTTCACTAAAGTCAAAGAGGCCATTAAGACTCAGAGACCCTTGGGTGTGCCTTCTGGAGGGTCATAATTAGCAGGATCTTTTAAAGGTGCCCATTTCTCTGGCTAGCCTCTTACCAAATCAATCTTAGATCCACTTGCCCACCCCCACATGCAACAAGCTAATCTACTGACACTAGATAGTAAGGAAGGAAAATACAATATCTATTTCAGGGCTCAGCAGGGAGTACAGGCAGCTAAGGCTCAAAAGATAAAAACACTGCTGGCTTTCAGAGAAAGGTTTTTACAGGTAACCTTGGGAGTGAAGGCTATAGGGTATAGGACTTTCTTCTGATTGGCTGGTGGTGATGTTACAGGGTGATGTTTCAGAAATCTGAATCATCAACCTCTGGTTCAGCCAGTCTGGAGTCTAAACGCTTGTGGTCAGCATGTAGTCATCATCCTCCATCTTGGTGGAGGTCTTCATTTCTGCAGAATAACGCAAAGGTCCTGCTCAGTTTCAAGCCCTTGCCCTTGCTCTAACACCTGGTTTGGTGAGTGGGATCTGGACCAGACTCCAGCTATACCCACCCTTTGGAAATGCACCCACATTGCAAGGGACCTCACCTTCCTACCCAGCCCAGATCAAAGGAAGACTAGACTTTGGAGGGGGAGCCCTCGTGGAGAAGGGACAGAATATCTCTCCCCACCATCGAAGGAAAGGAACCTTCCCAAAGCCAAGGTCTTGTCTGCTACTCACCCACCGTGCAAGTCCTCTAGTGTCTTGAGTGTTAAAAAATGGCTCCTCACACCCAGAAATTCCCTAAGAGACACTGGCTACTCTCCAAGCTAAGAATCACCTAATGGTGAGTGGATTGGGAAGTAGGAAACATTATCAGCATCTTGGAGGGGATTACATATGCCCACCTGGAGACTATGATATGTGACCAGCTCCCTCACTGGTGCATGTCCTCTCCCACCACCCCCACCAGAGTCTTCAAATTCCTCTCTGGTGAAGTAATAGTGAAAAAATATATATAAATGTAAAGAGAATCAAGGGGTTTCTCTCGTAGCTCAGATGGTAAGTGGTCTGCCTGCAGTGCAGGGGACCCAAGTTCAATCCCTGGGTCAGAGAGACCACCTGGAGAACGGAATGGCTACCCACTCCAGTATTCTTGCCTGGAGGATGCCATGGACAGATGAGCTTGGCAGGCCACAGTCCCTGGGGTTGCAAAGAGTCAGTTGGACACGACTGAGCAACTAACGCTTTCAAAGAGGATCAAAGCAGGAAAAAAATGTTTGGAAATTACAGATAGGCCTTCAAGTCAAAATTCTGGAACATATGAATGGTGTCTGTCTCTGTCCCAAGCAGTTCTTCTGTTCAACACCACACAGGGGCGTGCGCTCCCCTGACTACTTGCATAAGAATCACTTGGGGCACATGTCAAAAATACATCCCAGGCCTACTCAGCCAGAATTACTGGGAGCAGAGCTGGAAATTCATATCTTTATACAAGGTCCCCAGGTGACTTTTATGTCTTTTAAAGTTTGTGTATGACTAATGGACTAGAACATTAGTCATAATGCTTCCCTGGTAGCTCAGAAGGTAAAGTGTCTGCCTGCAATGCAGGAGACCTGAGTTCGATCCCTGGGTCAGGAAGATCCCCTGGAGAAGGAAATGGCAACCCACTCCAGTACTTTGGCCTGGAAAATTCCATCGACGGAAGAGCCTGGTAGGCTACAGTCCATGGGTCGTCAAGAGTCAGAAACAACTGAGCTCCTTCACTTTCACTTTCAATGGACTAGGATAGGTAGCTTATCTCATGAATATTTATTCATCTAATTCATCTGCTGATGACTTCGTTTACATTTAGAGAATGGAGTCTGAGTCCCTAGTGTCATCACACAGATATCTATTAGACTAAACCTAGCATAATATAGTTCTACTTTGCTGTAAGCACAGAACGACAATCTAACTTCTAATGGCTGTAAATAATCAATCATAAGCTCTGACTAAGCAGTTCCCACTGAACTTACATGAACTCAAGCATTCAGCTCTAAAACAGACCTTAAAAAAAACAAATCTGACTCAAGTAGCTGCTTTATTATCTTATGTGTAGCCCCAGCCATTCTGTTTCTAACTCTTGAGATGGTGCTGAGTAGGAGTTCTTTGTTGGAAATAAGAGGGAAAACTCAAATGGTATTGAAGGAGAAGCAGATAAATCAAACCGTCACATTGAACAGGGCAGTCCAATTCCTGGTCACATTCAGAACCTCATTTTTAGGGCGCAGAGGAAACTGTAAAGTTAGAGGGTCCTGAGGGCTTTGGGTCAGACCAAGAAGACAATTTACCGTGAAGTAGCCAGGGTGTAACAGGTTCTTTCCCAATTCTGCTGTAGCAAGTTACCATAAACTTGATTGCTTTCCATATCTTCTTTTTAACCCTTACATTTTTAAAGAAGATAAATGAAATCAATTATGTATACAACTGAAAGAAAATTAACCTCTTTGCCATTATTTTCTGCATTTAATTTCATTCATATATTACATGCCAAAGACATCTCCTCAGGTGCACTGACTTTTATTCATCTATAAAAAATTTCATGCAAGTTTCACATGTACTTCAGCACCTATCATAAAGAATCATACAGTGTCATGAACGCACTAAGCATTAAAATGTAAATTGAGAGGAAGAAAAGGTGAAAACAAATTGCTTCAGGGGGAAAACAAGAGGTCATTCTGAAGTATAGAGTCAAGGGAATTGTGGAAGAATAGATGATAATGCTACTAGAAACCCTGGCTGGAACACACTGGTGCATAGAAGAAATCAGATTCTTATTCTACCAGCTGCAGTTCTGCCTGGAGCAGATTTTAGTGACTCTCCTAAGTGGAGCAGATTTCAGTATATGTCTGTATTTCTATGTAGACACCGGTCTGGGATCACACATAAACTCAGCTCACCATTCTCTGCCTCTGGCCCAGAAAGATTATGGTCTGTCACTGACTATTCTTCATGTATCCTCCCCAAATTCAAGCCATAAAGAAATGTGTGAGGGATGAAGTTTACCACATCCACGCCTTCCCCATTCTACCTTCTCCTCCAGGATAACCACTAAATGGTATGCAGCCTCCCTAACCTTGTCCCAGGGAAAAGGTATACTTTTGTATACCTTTTTTGTTGTACATATTAATATATCCTGGGTACCCTCCCATGTAAGTATATACAGTTCTTATATTGGCAGCTCCGCATCTATCGATAGGCTTCCTCTTCCCTCTCTGTGAACTAACAAGAAGCTTACAGGGGATCGACCAATATTTCTCACCCTGCAAGTCATCAAGGTTGGGAAATATCTTTGATTTTTTCCAACACTCAACTTCTGGGAGGGCAATTGGGCAGCAATCACTGAAGAATCCCCAAAATGGCATAAAAGAAAGAATGTGGGTTTAGATTCAGTCAAGCCTAAATCCTCTACTTAATAAATTCATAATCTTGATCAAATCACTAAGCCTTTCTGTGAAGAGTGCTCCCAAGACTGCTGTAAGAATCCAATTATAAGGAACATTAGATGCTCAATAAATGTGAGAATTTCTTACCTTTTCTTTGTCCTCCACCTAGGCCCTTTGAACGCCTGGAGTCTGTCTCTCTACCCACAGGCCACTGGTGCCACCTGGCACAGCCTTGCTCCCTGCTTGAGTCAGGGATTGGGGCTTGCTTTTCCGTCTCCGTCCAACCAGCTGATTTCTCCAGAGGTTGCGCTTTTGTCCTCGCTCTTTCTCTGCCTTATACTTGAAAAGATATTCTTGGAGGACACTATTTTTCCTCATTGCCCCATCCTCCTCCTATAGTTTAAGAACCTCATTCCCTTCCTCTAGATCGCAAAGCCTACCTGACACTAACCCAGTATTGTCTCTGCCAAGCTGGGATTTGGACATGACCTATTAGGTACCTTCACCCCCTCGTAATTCAGTCTCCAATATAAATGGATATAAACCCTGAGTCCTCACCCCAAATCTCACCTCCTGTTCCTTCTCTACCAGTTTTTCCTTTGTTAGAATAAGACATTGCAGAGCAGTCTCTAACAGCCTCCCAGGAGCAAATGCTGAAGGCTTATCTAGGTTCTAGCAAGTGATGCTGATGAACAGAAAGAAGTGAAAGAGAAAGATATGGCTCTCACTGATCTGTTACTCTTCATTACCTATTGGCTTGCATACAACCACTGGCAGTATAAGAAGTTTCCCCTTCTCCCCAAATTGGAACAATTTATCCATCTACAGGGATAAAGATAAGATAAAGGCAACTGGATAAATTAGCACACAAGATCCCATACTGATGCAAGGGACAGGGGTGGAAAACAAAAATCACCACTAACACTCTAAAGCTTTGAGACCAAGTTTTAGCTTACAGACCTAATCGTAGCTTTCACCTTTTCGCAACTTCATCTGTTACTTGTCTGAATCATATGTATATCTGATTGCCAGAATAGCAGACACACGATGTTAAACATTCTGCTATTATTAATGAAACTTCTATCAGTACTTCCGACTCAGTGTTATTACTAAGACCACTAGCATTTTTAAATATGACATAATTATAAGGAATGAAATGTTAACGTATTTTACACAGTTGCTGTCTGTGCCAGTTAAGATACTAGTTCAGCTGCTTAAACAGAAACCAAATCACAATGGGCCTAGTCCCTTGCATGCAGTGTGGGATAATGTGTGCTCATTTATCCAATTGTCTCTGTCTGATCTTTATCCCTATAGATTAATAAATTGTTCCAATCTGGGGAGAATGGGAAGCTTCTTATACTGCAAGTGGTTGTATAAAAGTCAATAGGTAATAAAAAGTAATGGAAGAGCGAGAGGCATGTCTTTATCCTTGGCAACTTTACTTCCTTCTCTTCATCAGTATCACTTGCTAGAACCTAGATTTTTAAAAAAAGAGAGAGATGGAATTCTATTTCTTTTGGTAAAGTTCCCTCTGATTGGTTGCAGGGAGGAGCTGTACTCCATAAGATCATTCAGGGACCAAGGCTCCTATCTTAATGTTTTGTCATTCCTTAGAGTGTTCTTCTTGTCCTTATGGTCAAATTTGGCTCACCCACTGCTGCATCATATATCAACCTACAGAAAGGGAGAAAGAAGACTTGGAGGGCAAGCTGCTTTCTTTTGGGAAGATGTTCTGGAAATGGTGTCCATCACTTCTGCTTACATGCACTGGCCACAACTTGGCTTGTGGGGCCACACCTTGCCAACGGAAGCTGGAAATGTCATTTCTAGTGAGTTCTTGGACCTCAGGTGGTTCTGTTATCAAAATTCCATCATACCTTGTACACAACTTTTAGCCTACCTTTTCATGTAATACTTTAACAACATTGCCCCATGTCATTAGTAAATGTTTATGAATATCATCTTTAATGTTTATATAATGGTCCTATACATAAAGTGGTTTTCCAGTTTTCTTGCCTGGAGAATTCCCATGGACAGAGGAGCCTGGTGGGCTACTGTCCATGGGATAGCAAAGAGTTGGACATGACTGAGCAAATAAGCACAGCACACACATGAAGTATTTTCCCTACTGTCAGACATGAAGGTTGTTTCTAATTTGGGGATTTTATAAATAATACTGCAATTAACATCCAGTATATTAATTTATTGAAAAGCAGAGACATTACTTTGCCAACCAAGGTCCGTCTAGTCAAGGCTATGGTTTTTCCTGTGGTCATGTATGGATGTGAGAGTTGGACTATGAAGAAGGCTGATCGCCGAAGAATTGATGCTTTTGAACTGTGGTGCGGAGAAGACTCTTGAGAGTCCCTTGTACTGCAAGGAGATCCAACCAGTCCGTTCTAGAGGAGATCAATCCTGAGTGTTCATTGGAAGGACTGATGCTAAAGCTGAAACTCCAATACTTTGGCCACCTCATGCGACAAGTTGATTCACTGGAAAAGAGTCTGACACTGGGAAAGGTTGGGGGCGGGAGGAGAATGGGACGACAGAGAATGAGGTGGCTGGATGGCATCACCGACTCTGTGGACATGAGTTTGAGTGAACTCCGGGAGTTGGTGATGGACAGGGAGGCCTGGCGTGCTGTGATTCATGGGGTCACGAAGAGTTGGACATGACTGTGCGACTGAACTGAACTGAACTGACTGATATTAATTTTTACTTGCTTTTCTGATAATTTCCTCGAGATTTATTTCTACAAGTAGAATAGTTTTACTTAAAAGTTGCAACTATTAACCTTCTTCTCAGCAACAAATGAGAGGGTCAAATTTATGGCACTATCACTAGGAATAATCTGGTGTTTCTTTTTTTTAATCTTCACAAATTTGATTGAAAATGGTATCTAATTGTCATTTTCGATTTCATTCCTTTAATTATCAGTGTGTTTATTTCATTACTTATGAGTGTTAGCAAGTTCCAAATTTTTGTTAACTGCTTGTATATATCAGAGAAGGCAATGGCAACCCACTCCAGTACTCTTGCCTGGAAAATCGCATGGGCGGAGGAGCCTGGTAGGCTGCAGTCCATGGGGTTGCTAAGAGTTGGACACGACTGGGCAAGTTCACTTTCACTTTTCACTTTCATGCATTGGAGAAGGAAATGGCAACCCACTCCAGTGTTCTTGCCTGGAGAATCCCAGGGATGGGGGAGCCTGGTGGGCTGCTGTCTATGGGGTCACACAGAGTTGGACACAACTGAAGTGACTTAGCAGCAGCAGCAGCAGCTTGTATATATACTCTTAGGAATTTTTCTTTGCCATGCATTGTCTCAGATTATTTTTCTCGTGTATAAAACAAGGCAGTAATAGTACCTGCATAATACAGTGTGGTGAGAATCAGACTTTGTTTCTTCTACCCTATTTGTTCTGATTTCTTCTGGATAAGGACTGCAGCCTTGGGCTCAGACTTTATTTGGGCCACCATGTATTGGTCTGAGGACCTCTGTTCATTCTGCCACATCACCCTATCTTATTTTGTTCAAGCACTGATGATTATCAGAAATTATACTTTTCCAATGGTCTACTTGTTTTTGTCTGTCTCCCTGCCCCACCCTGACCCTACCGCCCCACATCCCCTACCCCCTAGAAGAACCAGGTCCTAGATTCTCCTTTTCCCTGGTGTTTCTCTACCACCCAGAGAGCCAGCCTCTGGCACATAGTAGGTACTCAGAAATACTTGCAAGATAAATAAATGAACCTCCTTCCCTCACCACCAGAATCTCTTGCCTATGTAAAATACTTAGGCACAGTCTGCAATTACCTCTTTCCAAAAACAAGTCTTGAAACTCCCGCACACCCCCTCCTGCATGCAAACACACTCGCTCACTCACGCTTCCAGGCTCTGGTCTCTGCCTCCCTCTGTCACACTTACCATCCCAGTTCCACATACCCCCACCAATTACACTCGAACATTCCCCACATTGCATTGCACACCTGGCGCAGTTTCTACTAAGACCTGTAGTCTCTAATCAAGATGGAAGAGAAGAAAGAAAGGAGGAGGAAATCTGGCTCATTGGACTGCTAAAAAATATTGTCTTCATACAGAAAGAAATGTGGTTGCCTGGCTTTCTGGTTTGCAGCCCTGGGCTAGGAACAGATTGTGACAGTAACAGAGAGCCCTTTCCTGTCTTCTGCCAGATGATGCATACTTTTCCAAGACAGAGGGTAGAGTAAACAGAGTCCACGACGTGTTTCTCAATCCAACACCATTGATGTGGCAATTTGTGCAAATCCTCCCAGAGCCCAGATATGATTGTCTGGTATCCTGATTATCAGAACTGCTGTAATGAACAACAACAACCACAAAAATACTTGTACATTTGCAAAGGAACTTTCCTGGAATGTTAGGAGAGGACCAATAAGTACCTCACCTTCTGGGCGTCCCTTGTGGCTCAACTGTTAAAGAATCTGCCTACAATGTGGGTTCAATCACTGGGTTGGGAAGATCCCCTGGAGAAGGGAAAGGCTACCCACTCCAGTATTCTGGCCTGGAGAATTCCATGGACTATATAGTCCATGGGATCTCAAAGAGCTGGACACAACTAAGTGACTTTGGCTTTCAGCATGCCTCCTATTAAATTGGAAGTCTAATGTCTACTTTTAAATTCACTGTTTTTTAGCATGAAGTAAGAGACAGGGAGTATACGTATTTTTGGACATTTTGTTCTATTTCACGTCTGTCATCTCAGAATTATTATGAGAGATTTCAAATACACGTTATTATTTTTAAATAAATTCCACTTTAATTAATATACTGTTACAGTCTATAATTAGAAGAGTAACTAACTGCTTTTGAGGCCCAATAATTAAGGAATTAACTTGCAGAATTTCTTTGACAAATTAAAAAGCAGGTTGAACATGTAAATTGTATTTGGAACTTAACCTAAATAGTCTCCAGCAAAAATATGGACTATCCTTCTGAATTGCCCAGGGAAACCATACCCCTGTACTTCCCAATTGTTAAGCATCTCCCAACCTCTATTACCCTTTCTGCACCTACTTGGCTTCCTTTGTGAATTAAACGGAAGTCCACTGCAGTAAGCCTACTTCAAAACTATATCCTGACCACCCTCAACCCCAGATTGTTCCATCTTGAAACATAAGGAAACAACCTCTTTTCTCACTGCTCCATTTAAAGGGGTCTACAAATTCATGAAAATACTGCATGTTGCATTAGAGTCATGCCAGAGACATTTTTCCTGGTTTGGAGAAGCACTGGGAAGAGAATGAGCTATGGACCAAATAACCAAATCCTCTTGTATGTTCCAACATGTTGTGCTATGCTCAGTCACTTAGTCGTGTCCAACTCTGCAACCCCATGGACTATAGCCTGCTAGGTTCCCCTGTCTGTGGGATTTCCCAGCAAGAGTCCTGGAGCAGGTTGTCATTTCCTCCTCCAGGACTCTTCCTGAGCCAGGGACTGAACCTGGTCTCCTGCATCTCCTGCATTTGCAGGCAGATTCTTTACCACTGTGCCACTTGGGAAGCTCTGCCATGGGAAGCTCTGCCACGTTCTAAACATGGATTCAGTGGGGCTGTCTATTGTGGCTAACATCCCGCATGACCAGAATTGAAGCCAACTCAGTCGTCTCTTCAATCTCTTCCAGACCTGGCCGGGCTGGACAGCTGGGCAGCTGGATAGGGCAACCTGAGCATAAATAGGTGGGGATAATATTTACTGTGATAAACACAGTGCTGGTGTGGCAAGCTACCCATAATATCCCTGGTCAGAGATATGGTGACACACTGTATCTCTCTCCAAGGCCTCTTGTCCACCTATGGTTTGAGTGATTACATCTAATTCCATCTCAGCACTTCAAGTACTTTACAAACTGATGATCTCATACTCCATGCTAGGATATTCTTGCTTATACTGGGAATCTAAGACATTCTTATTATCATTATGCATTCAGAAATGTTGATTTCTATAATACAGAAAATGTTAGGAACTGGCACGTCTGTGAAACTAGAACTTACAAAACCTGTCTTGTTCTTGCTGCTAAGTCACTTCAGTCGTGTCCGACTCTGTGTGACCCCATAGATGGAAGCCAGGCAAGAACACTGGAGTGGGTTGCCATTTCCTTCTCCAACGTGTGAAAGTGAAAAGTGAAAGTGAAGTCGCTCAGTCGTGTCCGACCCTTAGCGACCCTACGGACTGCAGCCTACCAGGCTCCTCCGTCCATGGGATTTTCTAGGCAAGAGTACTGGAGTGGCTTGCCATTGCCTTCTCCGTGTCTTGTTCTTAGGTAGCATAAAATAGTCAAGGAATAATTTGGTATCTAATAAAACTACTCTTTATTATCACAGGAGCTCTCTGCAATACACAGATACAGATGCTCTAAAGGAATAAAATCACAGTGTTGATACACTGTACCCCCGGCATATGTAAAGATGCAGCAAAATGACATACAAATATATAAAATTATATAGTGATTTCATGGGAAGATGTTAAAAAATGTCCAAGGTTCTCAGTTTATAAAACCAATTTTCAAAAAGTTTTAGTACATCAACAAAAGGTTTAGTGCATCGGTAAGACCTAACCCAGTAACTAATGAATCTGGAGGATTCAATCTCGGCAAAACCATCTTTTTTTTCATGGTATTTTAAAGGACATTAAATCTCTGATGGTCCCAGATTATGCTTTAGAAGAGTTCAAAGAAATGGCTTTGATAGAGGTGGCTTTGAATGTGGACAGACGATCATTTCTAAGAGGAAACTTGAAACTAGGTTGAGGCAGTGACAGCAAAGAGCAAACGTAGGTCCAGGAGCTTGTAAGCAAGGTTAGCCTTTAATCATGGCAAGAGGCCTGCCTCACAGGTACCTCAGAATGAGAACAGTTAAAATGCTACTGGCAGAAGCAGGAAAGCATCCAAGCTATCCTGCAGGACTTCTAGTTCCCAGGTGAGACTGATAAGATGGGTTTATCCAGAAGAGATATGAAGGGGACATTAAACAATTTTTCTGTTGAAGAAGTAGTTTTAGAAACTCCTAGGAAACAAAGTGTGCTGACCTGAACTTAATTCATGAACCTCACCTAACTGGGAGCGAGCCCTAGGCTCCCTGACTGGCAATAGGCCTTAGAGGCCATGTAGTCAAAGTACCTACATCAGAGTTCCCTGGAGGGCTGCCTGCAAAACAGCTAGAGCAACATCCTCCTCCTCTGACCCAGGCCACTCCATGGGGGCTTCTGATTCAGTTGGTCTAGAATGAAGACCAAGCATCTCTACTTTCAACAAGTTCTGCTACTGGAGATGCAACTTGGAAAGAGAGGGACAGATCAGACTGATAGAGTTCAGGGTCCAGGAACCTGGCCCACCTGCCACCTGGAAACAGAAAACTTGGATGAATTTCCAGGCAGGAAGTCACATCAAGGGACTATCAGACGGGATGTCCCAGCAAGAGGCTAGGGCAGGGTAACAGGTAGTGATCCAAGTAGACAAGCAGGCAGGCAGACGCCAGCATCTCCACCCAAAAGTCGAGAAGGAGGCGTAGTCACAGCCAAGGCCAGGTTCAGAGGCAGATACTCAGTCTTGAAAATTATCAGGCTCTGAGAGGGGATCAGACACAGGCAGGGAAGGACCGAAGAAGTCCATGGGGGTGAGCAAAGCTGGAGCTCAGTCATGAAAGAAAGGCAGAAACCTGGTCTTTGACACTAAGACGGAACCGAGGGGAATTAGTATTTGCTGAATACTTCTCTGTAAAGTACTATTTACAGGCTGTCTCCTATCGCCCTCCCTGTGTTACCCTAACACATGCTGATTTAATGCCCATCTAAGAGGTGAGGTGAATTTACAAGGAGACCATGGGCCAGTTTTTATCTCTCTGGGCCACAACATCATCACCTTCAAAATGAGTGGAAGCATTCTTACTCTACAGAGTCTGGAATGGATAAAGGGAATTTCATGGTTTCTAAAAGGAAATCCTTAATTTTTGTGGTACTATTTTTGCAAGACAGTATGTTCAAAAACCTCAGGTCTTTCTATATCCAGTTACCCTCTGTGACTAGCTTCTAAAGCCCTCTGTTAACCAATCATACCCTCTGTACAAACCACATTTCTCACCACTGCTCTGAGCCCCATATGCAACCAACCCAGAGGGCCACCAGACCCCTTCATCATCCTCACCATGGTCTAGACGGCCGTCCTCACCCACACATCCTTCCCTTCTCCCTTCCGTATATAAACAGCAAAACTGAACGAAGCTTATCTATGGTCCCAGGCACTGCACCGAGTATTGTGCTGGTATTGTCTCCTTCAAGCACCACAATGACCCTACTCAGTAGGTACCTTTATTTAAACCCTTTTTACCAACGAGTAAACTGAGCCTCTAAAGAAGAGAAGCAGCACATGTAAGAACAGTCACGTCTGACTCTTTGTGATCCTATGGACTGTAGCCCACCAGGCTCCTCTGCTCGTGGGGATTCTCCAGGCAAGAATACTGGAGTGGGTTGCCATGCCCTCATCCAGGGGATCTTCCCGATCCACATTTATTAATAGTAAATGGCAGAGCCATGAGGTCAACTCAGGTTTATCTGTAACCCATGCCCTTGGTTCCAGCCCACGCCATGCTCTCTGATGTTGACCAAGCCGTCCATCACTCAAGATCGAACTTAAACCCCAAGAAGTGCAGGGCAGCTCTATGCTTCACTGGATCAAAGGAACACCAAAAAATCGATTAAAATAGAGAATCAGTGGGAAGGCTTCATTATCCCTTGCAAAAGGTGCCTTTAGGGCAAAGAGGAAACTGGTGAAGCTCAATGAATACGTAACTGGAGTTTTCTCATAGGGAGACAGGCGCTAAGCCTCATTTTTAAAAAAAGTTAAAAGCATGAAAATAGATAGTAACAAATTCTTGAGGAAAATCGCCCTAAACTTTTTGATTTTAGCTCTGTTTCAGTGGAGATGGTGTTTTAGGACAAACACGTCACAGTCTACCCAGTTCTCATCTCAGAGTCTTTCCTCTCTGCCTGCCTGAAGGCTTCCTCACCCACATCTGCAGCCCGGAGCTTGCCCAGAGAAATTTAAGAGTTCCAGGCTCACACTCTCTGAGGATTGTTGCCACTTACACTTCTCTGGCCCCAACCTTATACTCAGTTTCAAAAACTGAGAGACAGTAGATAAGTATATAGATAAGAGAATTATACACAAATGCAAGATTTATGGATCTCTATAGATCAATTTGGGCTTCCCCTGGGGCTCAGTGGTAAAGAATCCGTCTGCAATGCAGAAGCCACAGGTTTAAGCTGAGTCGGGAACATCCCCTGGAGGAGGGCATGGCAACCCACTCCAGTATTCTTGCCTGGAGAATCCCGACAGAGGACCCTGGTGGGCTACAGTCCATAGGGTCACAAAGAATCAGACACGACTGAAGAGACTTAGCATGCACGCACGCATAGATCAATTTAGCTATCTTACCAATTTAAATATATCTGTATATCAGTCACCTGGTAGGTGATGTGGTGCAGTTTAACACATTTATATTAAAAGGTCCACTGTGCACCAGCCTCAGTATTGGGCACTAGGGAAAAAAAATCAGAATAAGAACTGGTTCCTATCCCCAAATAATTTATAGTCAGTATTATGCACCTAGATGTTACCTCATTTAGTCATCAAAACCTATGACATCATTATTTTAAACAGAATGAAAAGAGAGACCAAGGACATCCAAAGAAATTAAGCAATTTGTTCAAGGTTATACAGAGAGTAAGTGGTAGATGCCTCTAGCCCCCAAATATAACACATCTGGCCTCCATGTGCTGCTTCTGAGTTTTTCTAGGATCTAGTCTTGGACTTTGATCTTGTTTCTAGCACTTCAATCAACCTATGGATCCCTTTCCAGATTTCTCTCCCAATAAATTTATGCAACCTAGATGTCCATCGGCAGGCAAATGGATAAGAAAGTTGTGGTAGATATATACAATGGAATATTCAATTCAGTTCAGTGTAGTTGCTCAGTGGTGTCCGACTCTTTGCGACCCCATGGACTGCATGCAGCACGCCAGGCTCCCTGTCCATCACCAACTCCCGGAGTTGACTCAAACTCATGTCCATTGAGTCAGTGATGCCATCCAACCATCTCATCCTCTGTCATCCCCTTCTCCTCCCACCTTCAATCTTTCCCAGCATCAGGGTCTCTTCAAATGAGTCAGTTCTTCACATCAGGTGGCCAAAGTATTGGAATTTCAGCTTCAGCATCAGTCCTTCCAATGAATATTCAGGACTGATTTCCTTTAGGATGGACCAGTTGGATCTCCTTGCAGTCCAAGGGACTCTCAATGGAATATTACTCAGCTATTAAAAGACACATTTGAATCAGTTCTAATGAGGTGGGTGAAATTGGAGTCTACTATACAGAGTGAAGTAAGTCAGAAAGAAAAATACCAATACAGTATATTAACGCATATATATGAAATTTTAAAAGATGGTTACAATGACCCTACGTGAGACAGCAGAAGAGATACAGATATAAAGAACAGACTTTTGGACTCTGTGGGAGAAGGCGAGGGTGGGATGATTTGAGAGAATAGCATGGGAACATGTATGTTACCATATGTGAAATAGATGACCAGTCCAAGTTCGAGGCATGAAACAGGGCACTCAAAGCTGGAGTACTGGGCCAACCCAGACAAGATGGGATGTGGAGAGAGGTGGGAGGGGCGTTTGGGTTAGGGGACACTTGTACACCCATGGCTGATTCATGTCAATATATGGCAAAAACCACCACAATATTGTGAAGTAATTAGCCTCCAATTAAAATAAATTAATTTTTTTAAAAAATGTATGACACTGGTTCTCGACTCTACTTTCACTTTTCACTTTCACACATTGGAGAAGGAAATGGCAACCCACTCCAGTATTCTTGCCTGGAGAATCCCAGGGACGGGGGTGCCTGGTGGGCTGCCGTCTATGGGGTCACACAGAGTCGGACACGCGCTGAAGTGACTTAGCAGCAGCAGCAGCACAACACTGGTTCTGGGAACTTCCCTAGGGCTTGAAATTCTTTCACCAGACTCCAGGTGGCGCACTGTCACTAGAGGCGGTGCTTGCCGGCCGTGGACTGCTGGGCCTCAGCATCTGTGAGCTCAGTCGTGTCCAGTTCGTTGCCATGCTATGGACCTCCATCCTGTGGAGCCCAGGCTCCTCTGTCCATGGGATTCTCCAGGCAAGAATACTGGAGTGGGTTGCCATTTCCTCCTCCAGGGGATCTTCCTGACCCAGGGGTTGAACTGACATCGTCTTCATTGGCAGGCAGATGCTTTACCACTGAGCCACCTGGGAAACCCCCTTGCTTAAGGAAAAGAAAGCCACAGTGCTGGTTCCATTGTTCCTTCAAGACCAATATTATTCCAGCGGTGACCTCCCTGATGCTCTCAGCTTCACCAGATGGCATCATTGCCTGTCTCCTCGTCCTCTCAACACCACGCTCTGCCTAGCAGCCTGCACGCCCTCCGGGGCCTCCTAGGCCTGCCGGGGTGTGTCCTAGATCTTTACCTCTCTGATGTGCCCCATCTCAAGGTGCTTAATCACCTCATGCCTGACTCCACCCCAAGATATGATAGGAAGTACTGTAAATGCATTCAATTCTCCTGCAGCTCAGTTTGTCAGTAAATAACAGCATATAAAATGTCAGGAAGGAAAGAGTTCTGCGCCAGAAGAGAGAGGACTGGCAGGCTGGAGGGAGTGGTCTGAATTAATCTGTCTCTTACACACCTACACACACACATGCACACAGTCTCTCCCTTTCACATGTCCAAATACAGTTTCTATATCCTTCTCCTCATTCTCTCTTTCAGGAATGGTTCTTATTTTTTAAAGATTTTTTTTTAATGTGGATTTTTTTTAAGTCTTTATTGAATTTGTCAATTTGTTATGATATTGTTTCTGTTTTACATTTTGGGGTTTTTTTTGGTCACAAGGTATATGGGATCTTAGTTCCCCTACCAGGGATCAAACCCACACCCCCTGCATTGGAAGGCACAGGCTTAATCCACAGGACCACCAGGGAAGTCCCTCAGTTATGGTTCTACAGAACTGAAGTTCAGGGCAAGGAATTCTCACCCAGAGCCACAGTGAAGGGGCCAGAGTGACTTATGAGACCCGTGAGGCTTAAGCTTCCAGGCTCCTCACTCTCACTGGCCTCTCTGAGCCCCAGGAATCTGCTCTGAGTGTCCCAAGTGGTAAAAGGAAGACAGGTTACAACAGGAAGCATTTCATGAAAGCTTTTCTGATAAATTGCCTAAAAAGATCTCTGAAGAAAGAAACTTAAATCTCTGAGGAGCCATGCAGAGGAGCCTGGCGGGCTACAGTCCATGGGGTTGAAAAGAGTCAGACACTACTGAGTGACTCAACAACAGCAAATCATCTCAGAACAGTGTTGGGATAATTCGGTCAACAGTGAGGGTGGAATGTATAGCTTGGTGCCTTATTAATCATGGAGAACCATTCAAGCTTTCTGGAATGTGATTCTACCTTGAATATGATCAGAAGAAAAGGAGTTAAAAGCCTCCAGGAATGAGAGTTGCAAATTGATTTAAGGAAATAACACAGTAAGGAAACAGCAGCTAATTTCACTTTAAAAGAGAAATTAACTGACTTACCTAGTGGTGCAGTGGTAAAGAGTTTGCCTGCCAGTGTGGGGGACACAGGTTTGGTCCCTGGTCAAGGAGGATTCCACAAGCTGCAGGAAGTCTCACCCATGTGCCACAACTAATGAGCCTGTGCTCTGGTGCCCCTGAGCAGCAACTACTGAATCTCAGGTATCTAGAGCCCATGCTCCACAAGGGAAGCCACTGCAATGAGAAGCCTGCACAATGCAACCAGGGAGTAGCCCCCACTCTCTACAACTGGAGAAAGCCCTGGTGCAGCAATCAAGTCCCGGGCATGCATGCTAAGTCACTTCAGTCAGATCCAACTCTTTGTGACCCCATGGACCAGAGCCTACCAGGCTCCTCTGTCCATGGGATTCTCCAGGCAAGAATACTGGAGTGGGTTGCTGTGCCCTCCTCCAGGGGATCTTCCAAACCCAGGGACTGAACCCATTTCCCACTAGCACCACCTGGAAATCACAATGAAGATGCAGTGCAATCTAATTAATTAATTATTTTTTTTAAAAAAAGAAAGGTGGAACCTGATGACCTCTTAGCATCGGCCACCTCCATACACTGGGATTTTAAAAAAAAAGAAATATAAGAAAGAAAAAACTATTACCAATATACTGCAAAAGTGCAGGTTATGTGCTTCCTTATTGATTTAATGAATTTCTTGGCAAATTTCTATCTGCTTAGTTGGTTAGTCATTGGTTAGTCTTCCTTTATAGTAAGAGTCATAGTTTTAGTTTTCCATACAGTAATGACTATCACTATTGCATTTTATTTTCTCAGTTGATTTTGTACTCTGAGAAGTAAAGTATCTCAGTCGTGTGTGACTCTTTGCGATTCCATGGACTTTAGCCTTCCAGGATCCTCTGTCCCTGGAATTTTCCAGGCAAGAGTACTGGGGCAGGTTGTCATTTCCTTCTCCAGGGGATCTTCCCAACCCGGTGACTGAACCCAGCTCTCCCACACTGAAGGCAGACGCCTGACCCTATGAGCCACCAGGGAAGCCCTTGTCCTCTAATGCCACTGTTTCCTCGTATTGTGGAAAAAACTAGAAATTTCTTTCAGTTTACAAGGTACCTGTGACTCTCTCCCAACTGCCCTTTATCTTGGAATGTGGAGCATCCTGAGTTGACTCGCCCATCACTGTTCCTAGATAAAGTCTGGTCTATCTGCTCGAGATCCTACCCTCTGGAGGACATGTTGATCCCCGGCACTGAGACCTGTCACCAAGGCCTTTGGAAGTGACCTTATCCCCATCTGAAAAGCTAGATTCTAATTCTATCTCACTGCAAAATGTCAGGTCTCAACCTTCCAACAGAGCTGTTTAGACCAAAGCAAGAGATACATGGTTAGGCTGCCAAAGGACATCAGAAGGTTAGAGGCTGGGGTTTTTATTCAATTGTAGACCCTTTTGCTTTCCTCTGAAGGGAAAAAAAATACATATTATTAAGGAAAATTTTCCACTAACTGCAGTCGTGTTCAAAGCACTCACAGAAAGTACTTTGAATGCACGAGGTTTCTCTCAGGGAAGAATATTTACTATTTCAGAGAGGGGAAACGATTCAGCCATAAATTTCTCCCACCTACCCTAGCACCCACAGTTAGGGGAATTAATTTGCTTTTGCCTAATCTCCATGACAAAGCAGTCCTGTCTGACCTCTCCAAATCCAGTCAATCTGGAGATTGTATAACCAGAAGGAGCGGCAGTAAATTCTCAAGAGAGGACAGAGGTGAAAATGGGCTGAAGGCTGGAATCACCAATTGCTTCCTAAATTTGTGGGCTCAGGGATTCTTCCTAAATTGCAAACCATAGCAAGATGCTTAAATCTCCCCTTCCTTTTTTTTTTAATTGATAAGTTGTAATTCTTTTTGAAAGACAGGAAACATCTACCCCAGCTCTTATTTGTTTATTTAAATCACTTCATGAAGAAGAAAATGCAAGTGAAAACACAGCTACCATCACTATACATTACTTTCTAAAATGATTTATAACATAACACAGCATAAATAACAGTCAAAATTAGAGAATCATCTACTCACTAAAGGCAAAGCCAAATCATCTTTCTTTCAGCAAATGTTTGCTAGAACCTCAAAAATATACATGACATGAAAAACTTCAGAAGTAAAAGAACTATACAGAATACAGCTTAGCGGTCTGTATTTAGTATGTGCCAAATAAATTCTTACTATGCTTCCATCTAGAATTATAATGACCAATACACGTTTACATGCTCTTAGGAGGAGTCTGTGCAGCTTCAACATCATTCAGTTAATTAAGTGTTATAAAGGCCATGGCTAATCTGCCGAAATTATATTGCCAATTCCTCCTTACTTATCTAGTTGATTTATTAACCCCATATTGCATTTTGTCTGACCTCAGAATGACACACAAACATAATGAAAGTGAAAATTAAGGACACCTGCCGATGAGGTTCAACATCTAAACCCGTGACACTGTGGGCTTGGAGAATGATAGAGTTCTTGCCATGTGCTGTCCAGGGATCAAGGTGGCAACAGGCTGTCCTGCAGCCAGGCCCTCACATTTGAAGGAGGGAACTGTCCAGTGGTGATTCCTCTGGGCAACATTTGTGCTCTGCTGTAGAGAAAATCCAATCAGGGCATTACCTGATTTGGTACATTGATTTTTGCCCTAATAGATATGGATTATCTGCCAGGCCATGGCCTCCTCCTAGATGTACTGCAGGGAGAAACCAACAGATATTCTTCTCACACCAGGCTGGTAGCTTAATCTGTACCTTACACAATAACCAGGGCAGTCTCTGATTAATATTAGTTCAGCCACTTTGGGAATCTGGTTGGAGAGGAAGCAAAATAGTTGCCGTGCTTCACAAATAATACTGACTCTGACATAGCAGGAAGAGAGTGCTTTAGGAAAAAAATAGGAACAGATAAATTGTCAGTGGAGGTAAATATTTCTAAGTGTTCATATGACAAGCACACCTTCCTTCCTGCCCGCTTAAGATCTTTCAGCGGTTGGTTTTGCGTTTAATTTTTATCCTGGATTCTTAGACTTCTGTCAGTAAGACGGGATGATTTTACAAGGAGAACTGGTCCTGCTAGCTTTGAGTGGTTTCTACGTCATTTTAGGCATTGAGGAACACATTCCACAAGGCAGTGTGGGAAGGCGAGCACCTGACTGTGAGTCACAGACCTGGGTCTGGTGGTGGCTCCAACGACAACAATCACAGAATCACTGTCCGGGTCAGTGTGGGATTGGTAGGCTACTTTCTGCCGCATCCAAAGGAAACGCTGTGGGAAAAGATTGTAAGAGAGTCCCAACAATTTATAATTCTTTGGAAGAGAAACAGAGACCGTTAAGTCAAGGGGTATAGACAGATTCCACATGGAGGCAGAGAATGGGGCAGTTAGTCAAACAGTTAATACAAAAACCACTCCCACCTGCCACAGAGAAGGGAAGACAATATGCACACACCTACCAACACTTACCTCACGAATCTGAGCTTTCAGATCAAAGGACATTCTTGCCCTGATTCATTACTTCAAGTACCCAGTTCTTTTCCTTAAAAATCTCAATTTCACATGGGTAGAGATAACCTCCCGGAGAAGGCAATGGCAAGCCACTCCAGTACTCTTGCCTGGAAAATCCCATGGACGGAGGAGCCTGGTGGGCTGCAGTCCGTGGGGTCGCTAACGGTCGGACACGACTGAGCGACTTCACTTTCACTTTTCACTTTCACATATTGGAGAAGGAAATGGCAACCCACTCCAGTGTTCTTGCCTGGAGAATCCCAGGGACAGGGGAGCCTGGTGGGCTTCCATCTATGGGGTCACACAGAGTCAGACACGACTGAAGTGACTTAGCAGCAGCAGCAGAGATAACCTCCGGAGAAGGAAATGGCAACCCACTCCAGTGTTCTTGCCTGGAGAATCCTGTGGACGGAGGAGCCTGGTGGGCTGCCATCTATGGGGTGGCACAGAGTCGGACACGACTGAAGTGACTTAGCAGCAGCAGCAGAGATAACCTCGCTAAGGACAATATTCTAGACCTAAAAACCACTTATTTCCCTTTGAATTTCGTTTCTGAGGAAGACAAATGATTGTGCTATGTTCTCATGAATGGAAGCTTAAGACTTCTGAGCTCTATGGATTAAGGGATTAAGATTCAAAGTCTTCAGGAGAGCATCTCTTCAAGGCATCTCTCTAGGGTGTCAGACTGAACCCTGGGGTTTTCGGGTAACTCTAGCCAAGCGTTAAAGCTCAGTCCCATAGTCGTGCTGCCGTGAGATACACATCAAGATTGCAATAAATGCAGTTCCTCAGGTTTAGATAAGCTTGGGGTGATTTTACTGCGGTCATTAGTTTAATTTCTGGAAAGAGTTTGTGAAAAGTTCTTCTCAAACCAATACATAAGATGAGAGAACAATACACCAACTTTGCACATTCAGTTGAAGTATTATTTAGAAGGGACAAAGGAAAGAATTCACTCATTGTATCTTACTCTTTGATTCCAGAAAGGAATCCAGCATTCCTAATTTTTCAAATGTATTTGAGACATACAGCTATATGTACACATACTTCTCAATTTATGACTACCCTTAATTGTTTTTATAACTCAAGAATGACATTTAGCATGACAAATTCCTTATCTTCACAAGGTAGGTTACTTTAATAATGCATAATAGTTATTGAGAATTTTAATTCAAAGCCTTTATTTATGTTACATCTTTATAGTAGCTTTGAGTGGAAGACAGAAGGTGCTCTATATTTATGACTACAAGATGTTAAATGTAACTTCCTGAGTATAACCTAGTTGCCTAGAAAAATAAAATGCTGCTTCTAGAAGCACCTTCTGTTAAAGCATCTTATGTTGAGGAGAAACTGACTGAACAAATGTGACAGTGTAAAAAGAGAAAACGTGACGATGCAAACTCCGTATTTACTGATACTACTACTTTATGAAACTTGGGCTCTGAGTGTCAGCCTCCCTGTAAGTTGTCAAATTAACCGCCAAGTCTCATAAACTTGGGAATCCAAACTTCCTTACAATTTACTGGATGAATCTTAACCTGCAGTCCATGGGGTCACACAGAGTCGGACACAACTGAAGTGACTTAGCAGCAGCAGCAACAACCCAGCATTATATGTACGCCCAGAATTTCAGAACAAACACTGATTTGTTTTACAGATTCAAGGAATAATAGGATGCGGGAGGGTATGTCAAAATCAAGGATCTTGGCCAAAAAATATGATGTACTGACAACAGAAAGTAAGGCAAAGTAATATGACTATACATCACATTGCGTGCATGCTAGTCACTTCCGTTGTGTTGGACTCTGTGCGACCCTATGGACTGTAGCCCACCAGGCTCCTCTGTCCATGGGATTCTCCAGGCAAGAACACTGGAGTGGGTTGTCATGCCCTCCTCCAAACATCAGGTTACATAATTTTTAATACTTGAGGAATAATATCTTCTTAGAGCTATGTCTGCGTGTGTGCTCTGTCGCTTCAGTCGTGTCTGACTCTTTATGACCCTATGGACTGTAGCCTGTCTGTCTCCTCTGTCCATGGGATGTTCCAGGCAAGAATACTGGACTGGGTTGCCATGCCCTCCTCCAGGGGATCTTTCAGACCCAGGGATCAAACCCCTATCTCTTATGTCTCCTGTATTGCAGGCAGGTTCTTTACCACTAGCGCCACCTGGGAAGCCCTCTTGCTGCTGCTGCTGTGTTGCTTCAGTCGTGTCCGACTCTGTGTGACCCCATAGACGGCAGCCCACCAGGCTATCCCGTCCCTGGGATTCTCCAGGCAAGAACACCAGAGTGGGTTGCCATTTCCTTCTCCAGTGCATGAAAGTGAAAAGTGAAAGTGAAGTCGCTCAGTCATGTCTGACTCTTAGCGACCCCATGGACTGCAGCCTACCAGGCTCCTCTATAAAAATCTTCAAATTAAATATATATGTACATATGCAAATCTCTGTGTATATGTGTACCTTGACCCCTTATATTTAACATCAGGTTTAAAGGGAGCTTAGCACATGGAAAATCGAAGGCTGACCCACAGACTCATTGAATCAGTATTGATATTTTCAAGATCTAAGCAAAAATTTAGTGTCTGTATATCTTTGTAAAGTTTTAGGGTGTGTATCATTGTAAAGTTACTCCTGTCCTTACCCGCAAAAGACCTATTCTTTTTTATGTCTTTCCTATTTTTTTGTAAACTTACCTATTGATTTATGAAATGATGCTCATAGTAGAAAATCCTTTTTATTTTTTTGATGTTGCTTTGTTTTTCATTTGGCAAAATTTATTTGGCAAATGTTGAAAACCTGATATGTCTACAAGTTTGGGGAGTGGCATAGGTATTTTACTTGTTTCTTGATATTCTTACTTCGGGGACATAAGACCCAGAAAACATACAGCAAACTTGATCTGATGTTTGAGGTGCTTTTAAATTATCTTCGCTCATCAGTCCTAGGTCTGGCTCCCGCAGTCACATGGTTGTCTCTCTTGCACATGAAAGCCCCTTTATAGTTGAAGACAGTTCCTCTGCTGCCCCTAAGATCATTTTTCTTCAGAATAAAAAAAAAAGAACCCTTTTATTGTCTTCAACTATCCTTCTGAGTCAGACCTCTAAAAACAGCTTGTCAAGAGGAAGAAAAAACTTGAAAGAATATGTATATGCTGTTATTATTATTATCATTTAAAGAAAAAAAATCACATCCCTTCTATGTTTGATAAATGAGGAAACTGAATCCAAGTGTTTACGAGGCTTAACCATGATCAAACAGCTTCTGAATGACATTCAGAATATGGCAAAACAAAATGCCTTGCCCTTGATAAATGTATGCATGACGCCCAAGGACAGAGACAGTAGCAGATGTATATAAATTGATTCAACAAACATTTTCATTGTGTAAACTATGCCGTGCCTCACTTAGGGCAGGAATTTACAAAGAACATGGAAGAGTCCTGTATCTGAGGTGTTTACAGTCATGACACAGTATGTAAATAAAATAGTGAAAGTATTCTTAAAAGTTACATGAGAAAATAGGAACAAACACAACGAACTTCACTTGGGAGAGCTGGAAAGTCACAAGAGAGGACGTGATATTTAGGCTAAGGCTGTGAAGGATGAGTAGAAGTTTGCTAAGGTGTTGTGTGCATGCTAAGGGTCCTGACCCATGACCTAAGATATTTTCTGCAGAAGAAAGAGCATGTATGGAGGGGAGATATAGAGTTCAAGCCTAGAGGTGAACCTCAGATAACTTGGAGACATCCAAACAGAATAGCCAGGAGGCAATTACACTCTGTGTGTGTGTGTGTGTGTTAGTCACTCAGTTATGGCCGACTCTATGCGATCCAATGGACTATAGCCCACCAGGCTCCTCTGTCCGTGGAATTCTCCAGGCAAGAATACTAGAGAGGATTGACATTCCCTTCTCCAATTACACCATGGAAAGGAGAACTGAAAGAACAGACTTAGGAGGTACATGTATATAGACTCTAGAACTGCAAAAAACTTTTCCACTCTTCTACTAAATAGCAAAATGCTTTGATTAGAAGCTTAGAATGAATTACTTGTAACTCTGTGACCCAAGAGGGTTTTCTGTTCTGAAATATGCTGCAGAAACTCATTTTCACTGATAATGATGAAATGAGAAGGAGAACAGGGTTGAGTTTCAACACTAACATCAAACTTTCTATCTTCAGCTCATAGATATGTCCCTTTAACCCACAGTCAGCAGGTTCTCAGGGCTTAAAGACTATTGACTGTAATTGTCGTCCTAGCAAAACAGAAGTAAAGGGCTACCCTTAGCTTTGAAATTTCTTGATACTGCCGGCTTAAGATTCAGTTCAGTTCAGTTCAGTCGCTCAGTCGTGTCCGATTCTCCACGACCCCATGAATCACAGCATGCCAGGCCTCCCTGTCCATCACCAACTCCCGGAGTTCACTCAAACTCATGTCCACAGAGTCG
This sequence comes from Moschus berezovskii, assembly GCF_049115385.1. Taxonomy (NCBI): domain Eukaryota; kingdom Metazoa; phylum Chordata; class Mammalia; order Artiodactyla; family Moschidae; genus Moschus; species Moschus berezovskii. The sequence continues at coordinate 34,794,085 of NC_142480.1, forward strand.
GTGATGCCATCCAGCCATCTCATTCTCTGTCGTCCCCTTCTCCTCCCGCCCCCAATCCTTCCCAGCATCAGAGTCTTTTCCAGTGAGTCAACCCGTCGCATGAGGTGGCCAAAGTATTGAAGTTTCAGCTTTAGCATCAGTCCTTCCAATAAACACCCAGGATTGATCTCCTTTAGAACGGACTGGTTGGATCTCCTTGCAGTCCAAGTGACTCTCAAGAGTCCTCTCCAGCACCACAGTTCAAAAGCATCAATTCTTCGGCGATCAGCTTTCTTCACAGTCCAACTCTCACATCCATACATGACCACTGGAAAAACCATAGCCTTGACTAGACCGACCTTGGTTGGCAAAGTAATGTCTCTGCGTTTTAATATACTATCTAGGTTGGTCGTAACTTTCCTTCCAAGGAGTAAGCGTCTTTTAATTTCATGGCTGCAATCAGCATCCTCAGTGATTTTGGAGCCCCAAAAAATAAAGTCTGACACTTTTTCCACTGTTTTTCCATCTATTTCCCATGAAGTGATGGGACCAGATGCCATGATCTTTGTTATCAATGATTATTACAGTAATCCAGGCCTATGCCCCAACCAGTAACCCTGAAGAAGCCGAAATTGAACAGTTTTATGAGGACCTACAAGACCTTTTAGAACTAACACCCAAAAAAGATGTCCTTTTCATTATAGGGGACTGGAGTGCAAAAGTATAAAGTCAAGAAACACCTGGAGTAACAGGCAAATTTGGCCTTGGAGCACAGAATGAAGCAGGGCAAAGGCTAATAGAGTTTTGCCAAGAGAACGCACTGGTCATAGCAAACACCCTCTTCCAACAACACAAGAGAAGACTCTACACATGAACATCACCAGATGGTCAACACCGAAATCAGATTGATTATATTCTTTGCAGCCAAAGATGGAGAAGCTGCATACAGTTAGCAAAAATAAGACCAGGAGCTGACTGTGGCTCAGATCATGAACTCCTTATTGCCAAATTCAGACTTAAATTGAATAAAATAGGGGAAAACCACTAGACCATTCAGATATGACCTAAATCAAATCCCTTATGATTATGCAGTGGAAGTGAGAAATAGATTTAAGGGACTAGATCTTATAGATAGAGTGCCTGATGAACTATGGACAGAGGTTCGTGACATTATACAGGAGACAGGGACGAAGATCATCCCCATGGAAAAGAAATGCTGAAGATTATTTTCAGGTAAATATGGAAGTGACTTCTGGAGGCTGATAGGCACTCTGTAGGTTTTATTTTTGCATCCTAGCAGAGATAGGCAGCTTGGTTTAGGTGTCTGTAGATTTGAAGCATGTCTGAGAGATACTGACACACAGATTCACCATCATTAATTCTATCTGTAAAGGCAGACGGCTGGTGGACAGAGAAGGCTGCCAAGGAGCCACTGTGTGCCAAGCAGTATCACTCTGATCATTCTGTTAAAGTGAACGAGCTTGCCTCTGTCAGGATTACTCTGCAGTGAGAGAGGCTGCACACAGCAGGCTGTGCTTGCGTGAGACGATTTTGGCAGAATCTATCCAGCCTGGTGTCTGCTGAGCCTGCCTCCTGCAGGCTCCCTCCAGCACCCACCAACTCCACTCCTAGTGTCACCCAGAATGGAAGCTTGGACCTCATCATCTTAGTTTCTAGCTGCACTTGCACACAGTGCCAAGCACATCATAGTAGCTCCAGGAAGATTTTTTGTTTGATGATAAATACAGTTGACAACAACAGTCACAAAATTTAAAAAAATGTTTTGAGTCAACCCCACCTAGCAGCGCTGCCTGCCCCCACGATTACCATCCCTGTGTGGAGGTCTTCAGAAGACAGTGATCCAGGAAACTTCCTGCCAACACTGTTTGCTCCTTCTTTCTTACCCACCCCTTGAAAGTTTCAACTTGAAATTTTGAATCCTAACCTGGATCATCAGTTGGGCTTATTTTAACCTCTAATACTACATTTCAACTTACTGAACAAAATGAGCTCTCTCTGTCCTGAGGCTTCTATTTTGAGTTTTATCTTGGCACCATTTAAGCATGCACTTAAAACTGGCATTTTTTTTTAAGCTTGGATGAGATGCAGAATAATTTTCTGTTATGCACGACTGAGAGGCAGGAAAAACATTTCAGAGAAAAAAAGCTCCCTCTAAGTGGTTGTAAGAATAATTGGGGATAGAACTGATAGAGAATTTCATTTTAGCAGCATTAAAATGTGGAACCAAATACTGAAATGTCACTTCCCTACTTTGCGGTATGTTGCCAATCATATGTAACAACTGTGATTAAATCATGTTTTAGTTGCGTCTAAAGAATTCTCATCAATACGCCTGCATTATTCTGTCAGTATAAGTTGGATAAGAACATTTCAGTGTGCTATTGTTTATTATCTATCCCTCAGCCATACACAGAGCCCAGGAAGGGAGAGTCCTTAGTAAATACACTCTAATAATGACCCCAGGACATTTCGTCTATGCACAAACGGTGCTGAAAAAATATACCCCAATAACAACCCCAGAACATTTATGAACAAAAGCTGCTGTCATTATTTCTATTGGTAGCTTGTTTTACACATTGATGGCAAGAAAACTAAAAGCCTCCATTAAAAATACAGAGCTTCAAAATAAAAAACCAAGACTTAGATACAATCCATTCAAGAATATTGTCTTCTTGAGCTGTTGTTGGTCAGCCTCTTCCAGTTTTATCTGTCAGCAAAAATGCCAAGATAGTTTCAGGGAATATTACACTCAAAAATGTTGCTTCTATATATGTTGGCAGGAAGCACATCTGGGAAGGAAAATCTTCTTGTCCTAGAAGCCTGTAGAAATTGGTAAAAAACAATGAAGTGAATCCAACCTGCAAACCAAAACAATGAAAGTGAAAGAAGTATTTTATAAAGGCTTTAGGAGGAAATTTGAGGTATTTTTCTTTTTTTTCTTTTTTTGAAAATTTTTAAGTCCTGCATAGACTCTACTCCTTAACACTTTCTCTATCTTGTTATGGGGGGAAAATAGTTTTTATCTTGTTATGAACGCTTTAGAGGACACTCTGAGCAATAATTTGTGGTCTTGTGGGATAATCCATTTCAAAATTAATTGTGAAAGCAAGGCCACAATTTAAAGAAAGTCTATGGCTAGTTTTCCAGGTACTTGATCGTGAAACTGATGCATTTCTTGTTCTATTTCTCCCTGACTTCTTTGTCTCACTAAACAGTTGAAAAGCTTTGTCCCAAGTCTCCAATCACTTGCCTTATTCTTTTCCTTCCTCTCACTCATCTCTGTTACCTACTGCCCCACTCTGATCATTAATTCACATCAAGGTCTCCACTTATGTAAAGTTATAGGAATCCATCTCTTGAATTTCATGATTTTTTCCACATCAAATTTAATGCCTAAAGCCATATACATCATCTTCTACCCAGATGACTTCTGTTGTTCTGGCAAAGAACACATACCCTTCCAAAGACTTCATCAGCTAATTATCTCACATTTCCACCCCATTATCTAGTTTTTAAGATTTTTCCACCAGGCATGCGTGCATGCATGCTGAGTTGCTTAAGTCGTGTCTAACTCTTGGTCACCTATGGACCGTAGCCCACCAGTCTTCTTTGTCCATGGGATTCTCCAGGCAAGAATATTGGAGTGGGTTGCCATGCCTTCCTCCAGGGGATCTTCCTGACCCAGGGATCGAACCCTTGTCTCTGGCATCTACCTGCACTGACAAGTGGGTTATTTACCACTAGTGCCACCTGGGAAGCCCTTTTTCCGCTGTAATATCACCTAATGTTATTTCTGGGTGACAGCATTTTATAACAATGTATTAATTTTTTAAACATATACACACTGCATCTCTGATATATACATAGATGATTCATTTCCCTACATACTTATATCTTGTGTCTGTCTCTTCTTATCTCAATAACAATCTTTGTGTTCCTCTTTTACTTCATTCCTGAGCTCGTATCACCTGTCCTCAGACCCTCACTTCTGACTTGGCTGAAAAGATGGAAGGCTTCCAATGTGTGTTTTCCCTATTTCCTTTCTTACTGCTGCTGCTACTACTGCTAAGTTACTTCAGTCGTGTCCGACTCTATGCGACCTCATAGACGGCAGCCCACCAGGCTCCCCCATCCCTGAGATTTTCTAAGCAAGAGTACTGGAGTGGGGTGCCATTGCCTTCTCCTCCTTTCTTACAAACCTCAGAATTTCCAAGAATACTCAGATATTTCTTCCTCAAGTTTTCTAATTGGCCTTGGTTCTTTGCCTTTATACCTCTTCTTGAATCTTGGCCCACAATTGAATATCTCCTGTCTCTCTCTGGCATCTTTTACCTCTTCCTGAAAAAAAAGAAAAAAATTAACTTCTTCTGTAACCACAACACTCCTATAAGTCATCTGAGAAAAAAGGCCTTGTTTGGCTTTGCTAATCTCTCAGTCTATCAGACTAATCCCCCTTTTCTTATAACATTCTTCTTTATTTATTTTTTCTTTTTTAATATTTATTTATTTATTTGGCTGCAGCAGGTCTTAGTTTTGGCATATGGGATCTAGTTCCCTAACTAGGAATCAAACCTGGGGCCCCTGCATTAGGAGCATGGAATCCTAGCCACTGGACCACCAGGAAGGTTCCTCATCATTCTTCTTGAGAGAGGTTTCCCTTCCCTCTCTACCTTCCCAATGGTTCCTCCACTGCTGTACTCTTTTCAGGTGTCAGCCCGCTACTGATACAGCTGTCTTGAAGAGCATCATTTAATTCCCCCCAAAGAAACCCAATAGCCTCATCGCAGTTCTTATCTTCTTGGCTAATATGTTTGCCACCGCCAACGGCCCCCTGATTCCCAAAATTCTCTCCTCCCTTGGCCCCGTGGCTCTCTAATCCTCTGAGTTCCTTTTTATTTTCTTGACACGTATCAGGTTTCCCTTTTTGACCTGTCCTCCTCATTTTTTCCCTTAAATATAGATTCCTCACAAGGTCCCATCCTTAACCCCCTCCCTTTTCTCTATATATTCTTTTTCAAGTTCATTCATTGGCTCACATGTGATTTGTTGGCACATTTGTATGTCTTGGACTTCCGTAATGGTCCAGAGGTTATGAATTTATCTGCCAATGCAGGGGACAGGGGTTTGATCTCTGGTCTGGGAAGATTCCACATGACATGGGGGCAACTAAGCCTATGTGCCACAATTACTGAAGCTGGCTCTGCCCTAGAAAACCTGCTCTGGAACAAGAGAAACCAGTGCAATGAGAAGCCCATGCACTGCAATTAGAGACTAACCCCTGCTCACCCACAAGAAGAGAAAGCCCTCGAGTAGCAAAAAAGACCCAGAGCAGCCAAAAATAAATAAACAAATAAAATTATGGGGATTTTGAAAGATGAATTTATCTTTTTTTTAAATTGTATCTCTTACTTCTCTCTTGAAATGAAGGTTCGATTTCTAGCCACTTTTTAGATGGCTTATCTTTTTGCAGGCACTTCAAACTCAACATGTCCAAAATGTAGCATAACATCTTCCCTATACATTTCCTCTCCTGCCTGAAGTTCCGGTTTTATCCATTTTCTTCTGTATTAAAAAAAAAAAAAAAAAAACCTAGTTGCATTATTCTATTTGCTCAACTGTTTCTTCATAGGTATTTTAAGTGATCCTTATTACTGGATTACTCTTCTGTCTAGCAATCCAGATGCTGTATATCTTTTCAGAGCAAAGTGTGGAGTCCCTACTGTTCTGCAGCCTGACCACTGCTTTCTTCTGACACCTACATCACTTAGAGTCCATCCCTATCATTGAACGTTTAACAATTTATTACTTGTGACTCATTTATATTTTTAAGATTTTTTATGTGGACCATTTTTAAAGCCTTTATTGAATTTGTTACAATATTTCTTCTGTTTCATGTTTTGGTGCTTTGGCCCCAAGGCATTATGGGATCTTAGCTTCCTGAACAGGGATCGAACCTATACCACCTGTTGTTTGGAAGGTGAAGTCTTAACCCCAGGACCACCAGGGAAGCCCCATGACTCATTAATTTTTGTTTATATTTTTATCTAACTTTTTATGTGTCTATATTTCACTTACTCCAGGTTTATTGAGATACAATTGAGATATAACCTTGTGTAAATTTAACATGTACAATGTAATGATTTAGTGATTTAAAGAGTCGTGTCCAACTCTTTGTGACCCTTTGGACTGTAGCCCGCCAGGCTCCTCTGTCCCTGGGACTTCCCAGGCAAGAATACTGGAGTGGGTTGCCATTTCCTTCTCCAGGGGATCTTCCTGACCTAGGGGTCGAACCCGTGTCTCTTGCACTGCAGGTTGAGTCTTCATCCTCTGAGCCATCAGGGAAGTCCCAATATATTGTGATATTACTTCTATTTGAATTATTTATTATTATTATTATTTATTTAATATTTATTTAGTTATTTGTCTTAAAATATTGAATTTTTAAAAGCCAGTTGAATAGTTCTTGATCTCAGTTGCTCTCTCTCTCTTTTAATTTCTCTAGCCTTTTTATTTCTCCTTGGTAAATTTTTAACTTTTATCATGCCTGGAAAAAGCTCTGGAATGAAAACACTCAGTGATGGCTGTTCCGGAACACCACTTTCCGTGGTTGTCTGCCTGCTTATCTGACCACTTATTTTAACTGTCTCCCCAGGTACTCTGTTTCCCACCCACCAAATATTCATGCCCTGTAAGCATTTCTCTTTGGCTCTTACCTCGTCTCAGCTCGTGGCTCTCCTTGAATAACTAATCTACTCTCAAGTGGGATTTAGTAGGGGTCCTTCGAGAAATAAAAGCCAAGATGCAAAGGGAAGTAAGAAGGGATCTGGTAGAGGCTGAAAAACCACCAGACTGCAATGCCGGCCTGACCCTAAGTAAGGCACAGAGAGGTAGGGAGGTCAGGTGGAAACATCCTGAGTGTTATGCAATTCTGTGAGTGTTTGGCAAGTTCACTGGCGAGTCTGCAAAGCAGTCTGTTATCAGAGGAACACCCATTTCCCTTCTGCACTCACTCACTGCCTGGGAGCAGCCCTTGGGAAGACTGGCCTCGGTGCAAATACAGGAAGGATTTCAAAGTGTAGCAGCTGGAGCCCTTGGTCAATTACACTTCCTATGGTCAGTGATGTAAAAAGAGCATTGCACGGCTGTCACAAACCACCACCTCACCATTTCCAGACTCTAACCTCCAGCCCTGGTTTCTAAGTATCAGAATCATAATTTTGATTGCCACCAATCACCTTCAACAGATGGCCCATATGAACCTATTAATGTTCACAATTAACTGTTATTGAGTCCCTATTATACACCAGACATTGTACTCTCCTGAAGAAGCTGGACAAGGAGGTGAAAGAAAAGAGTGTTAGTCACTCAGTTGTGTCTGACTCTTTGGGACCCCATGGACTATAGCCCACGATTCTCCTATGTCCATGCGATTCTACAGGCAAGAATACTGCAGAATTACTGAATTACCATTACCTTCTCCAGGAGATCTTTCTGACCCAGAGATCGAATCTGGGTCTCCTGCATTGCACGTGCATTCTTTACCAGCTGAGCCACCAAGGAAGCTCAAGAATACAGAGTGGGTAGCCTATCCCTTCTCCAGGGGATCTTCCCAACCCAGGAGTTGACCCAAGGTCTCCCATATTGCAGGTAGATTCTTTACCAGCTGAGCCAAGAAGGAAGGCTGGACAAGGGGATAGACATAATAAATAAATTAGAAGTCCTTTGTTCTCTCAAGAGATTGTGTACCTATTGCATACCAGACACTGGGACAAAGTCTGGAGATAACAACGATGAGTAAAACATGATATGTGTCCTAAGGAGCTCACAGTCCAGCTGGTAAGTTGAATCAGAAATCACATAATTATCATACAATGTAGCATGTGTAATAGGAAAGGCATAATCTATGTCTTGAAGTGTAAATAGGAGGTGTCCACATAGACAAGGGGAAAAACAGGGTTTCCTAGGTTTTTAACAGCATAAGCAAAGATGCATTGACAAGTAAAAGCATGGGGTGTGAGGAACTACATCATCTTACTGTTATAATTGACAATTTCAATAATTTAAGTGAAGAATAAATGCCTGAGTTGAATGTTTGCCAAGTAACTGAAAGACTATGAAAGGAGAAAGAAGGTATGGGAAAGATATTTAAGAGATACAATTGTGAGGATTTGGTGACAGACCGCATTTAGGATGGCAGAAAAGAAGAATCTTCTCAATTCTAGCATGCCCAACACCTGTCTCATTTCCTGCATTTCATCTCTCCCTGCCACCACCACTCACGGAGGTGCTCTAGTTAGAAACTTCAGTGAGATCTCAACCTCCCAGAGCTTGGCAGGCCCACGATAAATGCATAATGAGCAAACTACTTCATATCTCTGACTCCAAAACATGAATTGGCATCATTGCTTATATCACCAGAGTTCTTAGCAACCACAGAATCCATTCTGGCAAGCATAAGCAGAAAAAGGATTTATTAAAGGGTATTATAGCTCATAGGAGAAGGAAATGGAAACCCACTCCAGTATTCTTGCCTGGATAATTCCATGGACAGAGGAGCCTGGCAGGCTACAGTTCATAGGGTCACAAAGAGTAGGATACAATTGAAGTGACTGAGCAGGCAGGTAGATCAGAGGATAAAAAGAGAGCTGGAGAATGACCGGAGGTTACATTTTCAAGGGATAATGTTCAAGACCAAACCACAGAACTGCTCTGAGGAGGAAATGGCTGCCCGCACCTCCAACACTAAATATTAAACCTTGGAACCTGACTGAAATGGCTGCTGCAGCTGGCACCAGGACCACCTCTTTGTCAGGCGTTCAGCCTGCCCAATGCTGCCTGTGGTGGTGATCGCTGTCAAAACTGGGCGCCACCCCTAGCAGCAGCCGAAGTCACATATGGAGTCTGTTTCCTTGGGTACTGGCATCAATGGATATATCTTCCTGGATGTATCTGACTTGTGGAGCCTGGGTCACTTGTTGAGTTTCAACTGCAAGGCAAACTGAGACACTTGAGTTTTATCTTCAAAGTTAGAAAGTCTGTGTTGGAAAAGTGGAGTTCTTAATGGTAAAATCACCAAATATAGGAAATATTCAAACTGTGATGAGCAGCTATACACATGACATGCATAGCTTCACTCATTTTTTGATTTTATATGTCGATAAGAACTAATTTCGATACCTATTTTAAAAAGGTACCAAGCGAACAGTCCAAAGTTTAAAAGCAATAGTCCCTGCCTTGAAGCAAGCATTTCAGAAGCTTAGACTTCTTTAGAGTGTGAGACTCTTTGCTCCTGCAAACAGTAGGTTGATGCAAAAGTAATTGCAGTTTCGGACTCTGAATTTTAAATTATTATAACTAGGCTCAAGTACATCTTTATTAATCAAAATGGGAACCATTACAATCAACACATGCTTGCCAAAGAGAAATGTTTGTTTCTGTAGCATAAAAATCTGTGTTTCGGGTTCGACGAACTCTTGGAAAGCATTTTCTGCCTCCTGCTGGTTGCAAAAGTGATTTTACAGCAAAAAGTTGTTGAGGTGCTTAAGAAGCGGTAGTCAGTTGGCAAGAGGTCAGGTGAAAGTGACGGATGAGGCAAAACTTTGTAGCCCAATTCATTCAATTTTTGAAGTGCTTGTTTGCAATGTGTGGTAAGGCACTGTCGTGGAGAAGAATTGGGCCCTTTCTATTGAACAATGCTGGCTGCAGGTTTTGTAGTTTTCAGTGCATCTCATCGATTTGCTAAGCATACATCTCGGACGTAATGGTTTTGCTGGAATTCAGAAAACCAAACATCTGTAGTGGATCAGACCACCAGCAGACCACCAGTCAGTGACCATGACCTGCTTTTGGTGCAAGTTTGGCTTTGGGAAGTGCTTTGGAGCGTCTTCTCAGTCCAGCCATTGAGTTGGTAGTTGCCAGATGTAGAAAATCCACTTTTCATCACACGTCACAATCTGATCAAGAAATGGTTCATTGTTGATCTGTAGAATGAGAGAAGACAACACTTCTAAATTAATATTTTTTTTATATTTGTAGTCAGTTCATGAGGCACACAGGATTCCCAAGTGGCACTAGTGGTAAAGAACCTGCCTGCCAATGCAGGAGACAGAAGAGATGCAGGTTCAATCCCTGGGTCAGGAAGATCCCCTGGAGGAGGGTACAGCAACCCACTCCAGTATTCTTGCCTGGAGAATCCCACGGACAGAGGAGCCTGGGGTGTTACAGTCCACAGCATCACAAAGAGTTGGATATGACTGAAGCGACCTGGCACACATGCACACATGAGGCACCCACTTAGCAAGCTTTCTCACCTTTCCAGTTTGCTTCAAATGCCAAACGACCATAGAATGGTGGACACATAATTCTTCGGCAACTTCTTGTATTGTTGTAAGAGGATCAGCTTCAATGATGATCTCAGTTGGTCATTGTCAACTTCTGATGGCCGGTCACTGCACTCCTCAACTTCAAAGCTCTCATCTTCAAAGCTCTCATCTCCTTTGGAAAACTTCCTGAACCACCACTGCACTGTACATTTGTAGGCAGTTTCTGGGACAAATGTGTTGATGATGTTGCAAGTTGTCTCTGCTGCTTTAGGACCCATTTTGAACTCCAATAAGAAAATTGCTCAAGTTTGCTTTTTTGTCTAACATTATTTCCATAGTTTAAAAGAAATAAAAACTAAACAGCAAGTAATGTCATTAGCAAAAAAAATAAATGAGAAATGCACATTAAAATGATGTATAACATAACCACATTTATTATGAATGTAATCCAGTATCAAATGGCAAATTAAAACAATGCAAAAACTGCAATTACTTTTGTACCAATCTAATAGTCCCACAAATTTTCATTGCAACTAATATGTGACATTGCTTTAGGTAAATGGTTAGGCTGATGTTCCACAAAATACATCCCCCTTTTCCAGACCTGTGAATTAGCTGACAATTTCTTCCATTTAGTGAGTTCCATTATTTATCTTGGATTGAGTAATACTCTGTATTCTTCTACCTTCTTCAAATTGAAGTGTTTGGGAGTGCCGTATATCATTCTCCCAGCTACCACTGCTAGTTCTTGAACAGAATTTGTTCAAATAGTTTATGATCTGAACAGGTGCTTGCAATAGAACTTTCTGTGATGATAGAAACGTTCTAAATCTATATTGTCTGATCAGAAGGTACAGGAAGCTATGAAGCCTTTGAAATATGACTAGAGACTCTAAGGGACTGGATTTTTCATTTATTTAACTTTCACTAATTTACACTGAAATTTAAAACAGCTACATATGGATAGCAGCTAGTGAGTTAACAATGTAGATATAAACCTTCAATATTTAAAAAATGATCCTAGGTTCTTCAATACCCAATATTCTTTCCATTACCTCTATTTATGCAAAATATTATTATTCCTGTTATCTGGGATTGGGTCATTTTCCTTTCTTTAAATTTTATTGGCAGTCTTGATATACACTTGAATGTCTTCTTTATTAGAATCAGTCATAACTGGGCCCAGTACAAGTAAGTAAAATCAGGATGATCTGGATAACGGTAAAAGCCTCCTTGATCCATCTGTTTCCACCAGAAAGATAATTCATATGTGTGTGTGTGTGTGTGTTTTAACAATAAACGAATAGATTATTCATAATGATTATAGGTATGTCTTTGAAATCTAGTGCCAGGGGAAAATGGCTAAACACTAGACAATTGTGAGATTAATTAAGTGACCTTAAATGAAAATAAATGCATAATGATGAAACTAAACTAATCACAATTTATGCTAAAGAAAAAAAAGGAGCATGAACATGAATGCTGAGTCTACATTTTATCAGTGTTGAATTAACTATCCTACTCATGGGCATTCTCAGTAGGAGCCTACTACAAATTCAGCAATGCCTGGCAGCCAGACTTCATAGCAGAACATAGATACACTTTTAGTTTATAATTTAAAAACTTTAGAATGCACTTGAGAGGACAGTTAAATTGAATACAAATTTACCAGCTGCATAAATTGTGTCATCCACCTGGAAAAACTGAAGGAAGGTTGTGCTTTGCTTTAGATCGGTTCATAGCCCAAACAAGGGACTCTCACAGTTTGAGAATCCCTGCTCTAGAGAGAACATCGTGGAACTTAAACTCTTTGTTCTCTGACACTGTGTTCCTCCATTTGAGTCACAGTCTGCAGAATTTAAATGGATAAACAAGCAGATAAGATAAGCAAGGATCAAATGCATGATGTTTAACTGGACTGGGTATTAAAAGGCAGTTGTATCTACATTGAAATTTTCCTCACCCTTCTAAAATACAATCTTTTCCATAATGAAATCCCTCTTGACCCCTACACATGAAATTTGGACGAAACAAAGTAGAAGAAACTGGAAAGCTGACAGGGGTCAGCAAGAAGGTCCTTTGAAGTGTCAGCTACAAATTGGCACTTACCAAGAGCATTGCCAATGACAGAAGAACAAAGGCATCTGCCATCTGCCTCTGCAGAGATTGAACCCCATGTTGCTATGGCTGTTGACCTTCAACAAGCCCTGAGAGAGTTCAGGGTGGAATGAGGCACTCTGTGCTCCAGGGAATCTGGTGGGACAGGTCTTTAGATAGTTGGATGTTTTTAGGAACAGATTTTATGATCTCAATCCTTGCATCTCCTCATATCTAGAGAAGCACTAAATCCCTTCATGGTGACATCAGATCCTCACGACTAACAAAAACGCTTTTATAAAAATGAGTGCTTCATGGTATTGAACTCCCCCTTCACCAAAACTTTGTATATTGGCTTTTCCCCACTGCCGCTTTGGATCGGTCTCTCGGAGCAGTCTCTCAGAGCTATCTGAGATGCTGCCTCCTGGGCTGCAGTCCTCATTTCGCCCCAGATAAAACTTAACTCGCAACTCTCAAGTTGTATATCTTTTTTTAGTTGACAGTTATGGCAACTGATGAAGCGACCCAGAGTGGACTTCCTTCCTTCGACTGGACTCCATGAGGAACTGGAACTTTGATACCAGCAGTGGCCCCTTGCGCCCATCCGCCTCCTCGGGGAGTACAGACGAATATGAGTAAGTCTCTCCTGGTTGTTGAATCTCCCATATTGGTTGAGATTCCAGGTTTTATTTGGCAGTGGAGCAGGTTATCTGCCCCCTCCCAGTAGGAAAGATACAAGGGGGGGGGGGGTTCCAGGTGAAACATCTGGGGCACACCCATCCATGTTCTAGACTCTGAGTGGGGCTTGGCTGAAAGATACTGAGAAATTTCCACCCAGGCAAAAGATACTGGGTGGGAGTGCTGGCTGAAATATGCTGGGAGAATTGCCCACCCAGTGGAAAGGTACTTGGTGGGGGGGGCTCACCTGGGAAAAAAATCGAGGAATACCTGGGGCTTGCCTGAAAGATACAGAGGTCCCTCCATTGTAGGGGAATAAATAGTCTTGGCTGAGTGGTTAAGAGGCTGATCTGACACTGTTCCTCAATTTGACTGCCATTATAGAATTTATCAGGATGAAAGTGAAGAAATACATCAGAACTTTTCTCTGAAGAAAAGGCCTCCTGGCCAGTTTCGATTTTCTCAGGTGACTGAGAAATTTATAGGAGTGGTGGAGGCCTCGTCCTCATACCGTGCAGTAGTCCCATAGGGAAACCCAATCATTAATTAAAATACTTGCTTGTCTGGGGGTTGCACATAAGAACTGGCCATTCAGCGACCATGGTGGTCTTAGATTGCCGGAGGCAGAATCCGAGACACGTAAGACGAGCTGAAAAAAACTCTAGGGTGATTCCTGGAGGAGTTAAGCTCACAAGCAGCACATGGGCCCACTATGCAAGTTCACCTGTGATTTTTGTGCCTGACAAATTCAGCTTAAAAAGGGAAAATGAATCTCTCTAAAACAGAAACAAAGGGGTGTCAGAAAGCCAGCCTCTGACTAACACTCTAGCCAGATTCAGGTACAATACCTGTGGAGCTCATATTTGCAAGTATCTAGTTAATTGGAGAAATTATACTAAGAGATCTCAACCTAAAATGACCAAACTGGGGTTCTTTCGATATTCCAAAATTGTTATTTTGGAAACACAATTAGAAAAGGCCTGCCGTGCTTACTTTGACTGGTTATCTAGAAGCTTCTAAAACAGGAAATGATAGAGTGACTTCTTCTCAGGACGCCAATAAGAAATTGCTTGAAACTATCAAAACTAAATAAGGCTGCTAGCACTGACTTTGCCAGGTTGCAGGTCTAGTGGAACTGGGAAGTCATTTGGCTTTTGATTTCTGGGCATCACTTTACCATCTATTTGATGTACTCCTGCCATATGGCTTTTGATTTCTGGGCATCTCTTTGCCTTTTATTTCAAGTATGACTCCCGGCTGGTGAAGTTCTGATTCGGTTTGGTTTTGTTGGTTTGGTTTGAGAGCACAGGCATCTGGTACAATCTGCTCAAGTCAATATGGGAACTGCTCACTCTAAGTTTCCACACTCCACCTCGGAACCCCGTGGGGGAAAAGAAAAAAAATTTTTTTTGACTGGTCAGTCTATAGCTATGATCCAATGACAAGAAAAATAGCCTAAAAATATTAAATCTTTATCAACATAGGATAGGAAAATGGACTGAAGTTCCCTTATATCCAGGACTTCCTCCCGTATCTCTTTTAGAATTTTTGCCCTGAAGAAATAACTCCTCCTATATACATTAAGACCAGAGCTCTCTGGATCACTTTATCTAGACCATGTCTAGCTCCTGAAAGCAAAAGGATAAAGGGGAGGGGAGGGGGCATCATGATACTATGGTGATAATTTTATGAAAAATAAATATGTAAGTCATCCCTAAACATTCAGAAAATCCAAGTCATATGGAAGCCAAACTTCAGATTTTCTCTCTTTGAAAAGTGATATAAAATCCAGTGTATCAAGAAGAATAGTTCCACAACAGAGACAGAGATATTCTCTAGAAAAATAGAACATTGAACTATTCTTAAGATTTCTTTGAACTGAAAATAAAAATATAGGGTCCAATCTGAAACATAAGTGAAAGATTTGTTTAATGCTCCTGAATCTAACTTCCTCCAGTCAACCTGATAGTATAAACTACTTGTAAACCTTTTCACCCAACAGTTCCTTTCAATGCCTGGAAGTAGAGAAGAGAAAAATCAATAAATTAATTTTAATGCTTCATATTATCCTTGGGAAAATTCTTGGAAAATTTTCTGTGACACATTCTTGACAGATTCCAAAATACACTGTTAATATGGTGCAAACTCATTTCTCCAAGTAGATTATAACCTAACATGATTTCTATATACAAAAATATGGATATCGATAAGTCCAGAGAGACCACTCCTCGTATATTTACACATGACATAGGTTCCAGCTTTGGAAATAGTCACAAGCAGATCTTTTCAGCCCACCTCCTATATATATCTAGATTCTACAGTGGTTATCTTCAAAGAGAGGTGCTCATACTCCTGAGGACTAGAGGAGAAGAAAATATTAGAACATCTACTTACGTGTGTACAAAAACTAAGAAATAGATTAAGGTTACTGATATCATCCTACTAGGTCCTTCACTTGGCTCACTCCTTATAAGGATGGTCACACCACATGAATGCACAGCGCCAAAGGTCGGCAGAGGAAAGTGAAGGGATTTCATGATACAGAAGGACTGGCACTGGCAGCCTCACCCACTTTCTGCTTCTAGCAAATTTCAATAAATTGTAGTTTACATGTGCTAAGTGTAATTAAAGGTATTTAATCTTCATTAGTAGAACCCTAGGCACTGGAGTCTAACTGTTAAAAGGAGAGTCTCTAAATGGCCAAGTATAGATCCTGCCTGACTTTGAACAAGTTTCTTATTAACTTGCCTCTGCCTTAGTTAATCTCATCTGTAAAATGGGGATGAAATGGAACTGGTAATTATGAGATTAACTGAGTTAATATTTGTAAAGGGCTTAGAAGAGTGCCTGGAAAATATTAACAGTAAGCTCCATGTAAGTCTCTGTTAAATAAATATGTATTCATAAGATGAGGACTGTCTGTGAAAATATTTTGTGCTGCAGAGAGATTCACAGGTTACTCCATGGCAAAACATTTCAAAGGGGAATTATATAGCTTTCTATTATAGAGAAGAAATGTGCTCCAAATTTGCTGATCTTTCTGTGATGCTCTGGCGGAGACAAGTAGAGAAACCCCAATTGCCCATCCCGACAGGACAGTCAAAGTCAAGAGGCAGACAATAAACAGGATGGATGTGCCCAAATCAATGTTGTGCTCAATCAATATCCTAGCAGATTTTTTTTAAAAAAGAAAATTTGCTGATCTTTTCTCTGATGACAAGTGCCTGGCAGTAGTAAGCCTTGTACAGATTTTAAAACAAAATGAATCTATCCCATCAAGGTAAAAGTGAAGTTTTAGGAGTGAGTAAGATAGTAACTCCTGGAGAAGGAAACAGTAACCCACTCCAGTATTCTTGCCTGGAGAATCCCATGGACAGAGAAGCCTGGTAGGCTACAGTCCACGGGGTCGCAGAGTCGGACACGACTGAGCGACAGAACGGAACGGAAGATAGTAACTGCTTCTTTTTTAGTACTATGGAAACAGTCTTCTGAAAATGGGTGTTTAGAAATGTTTATATCATCATGTGATTTTGTTTGAAAATGTGTGTCATTCATTAACATTTCTATTTCTACACACATACAAAAAAAAACCGCAAACCTTGGAAATGGAATTTTGTAATCCATTGCAAAAATCTGGAGTTTCATTGACATCTGGAAATGTTTGAAAAATTTAAAAAGCAACCATCTTATTTATCCCTTATGTTTTTATTTATTTTAAAGCAATGTTTATTTTAACTTTGTCTCATTCTTTTAAAATTTTCTTTTTATGTATGTTTTACATCCATGCTATGTTAGTCAAGAAGGAACATGTACATAATTTATAAGTAAATAATTAAGGGCTATATGATTAAAATATTTTTACTGATATGGATGAATGATTTTTTTTGAAAGGCCACTATCTTACTGCCCAGAAAGGGTCATTGTTGAATGCCTGCTAGGTGATAAACTTATCATATTGACTTTACTTAATCTTCACAATATCTCTAAGAGATGGGCACTCACATATTTCTTATCTTATGGAATAGAAAACTAGGATTAAAAGAAGTTAAATGAAAGCCACAAAACCATAGAGCATGCAAGTGATTGAATAGAAATTGAAACACAGTTCTTCCTAGCTGCTCCAAGGACATAATGGTAACCATGTTGCTTCCCCCACTTTCCTAAACACAGAATTGTGGTGACACTGTGCAGAAAAATAAATTGAGCAGAATTATAGTAGAACATTCAGGATGGTTATGCTAAAAGATTCCGTTCCGTCATGTCCGACTCTTTGCGACCCCATGGACTGTAGCCTACCAGGTTTCTCCGTCCATGGGATTCTCCAGGCAAGAATACTGGAGTGGGTTACCATTTCCTTCTCCAGGGGATCTTCCCGACCCAGGGATTGAACCCGAGTCTCCCGCATTGGAGGCAGACGCTTTAACCTCTGAGCCACCAGGGAGATAGTTAGCTATATTTTAGTTACATATATACAAGCAGTCTTCAACTTTCAGATGGTTTGTGCTCTAAACATGGAAATCACATGTTAGGAATGTAAAATGCATTTTCTTCTAGGAATAGAACTAATGATAGTGGCCAAATTTCTGGACTGGACACAATCCTACTTTTCTCATCACATATCTGAATTATTAGACATTAGCAATGAAAAACAGTAGAAAATTGAACTTCTGCAATGTCAGCAATTGAATACACACAGAATCAGGATATTGCTGCTTAAGGAAAAACATGCTCCCAAGGACTGTGATAATGTATAGGGAGATTTTTTGCCTGTTTTCAAAGCAATAGTCCTCCTTTTCGTGGACTTCAGAAGTTAATGGCACCAGCTCTTTGTTGTGTTGTGCTGTGCTGTGTCATGTCTGATTCTTTGTGACCCCACAGACTGTAGCCTGCCAGGCTCCTCTGTTCCATGGGGATTTTCCAGGCAAGAATACTGGAGTGGGTTGCCATGCCCTCCTTCTGCGTATCTTCCCAACCCAGGGATTGAACCCAGGTCTCCCACATTGCAGGAGGATTCTTTACCCTCTGAGCCACCAGGGAGGCCCCAGAATACTGGAGGGGATAGCAAATCCCTTCTCCAGGGAATCTTCCTGACCCCAGATTTGAACTGGGCTCCTGCATTGCAGGTGGATTCTTTACCAGCTGAACTAGCAGGGAAACCCCTATGCTCTTCACAATGTGTAATGTAACCTCAAAGTATATAAATTTAATGTTCTTGATGTTGTTGTTGTTCAATCACTCAGTCATGTCCGAATCTTTTCAACCGCATGGACTATAGCCTGCCAGGCTCATCTGTCCATGGAATTTCCCAGGCAAGAATACTGGAGTAGCTTGCCATTTCCTTCTCCAGGGGATCTTCCCAACCCCAGGATCAAACCTGTGTCTCCTGCATTGACAGGAGGAGTCTTTACGGCTAAGTCACAGGGAAGACCCATGTTCATGACAGAGGTGTATAATTACTGTTCTCTCACTTTTATAAGAATTGATTAAGTCTGATTTTTGAGCTAAGTGGAAAAATAGGGAAATAGACAAGAGAAAGAGGTGGTGAGAGTTCGATTTTCCTGAGATAATTGGAAAAAGTCTAAAGAAAAGGAGAAGAGAATAATAAGATTAGCAACGATGTGTATTTGTAAAAAAAATAAAACACTGTTTTCAGTAAAACTGGCATGGAGTGGAAAAAAGACAAGCACGCAAGTGCTTATTTGAACCATTCACTGGTTCTGCTAGGTGCCCATTTTGCTGTTATAGTATCATCTTGTTTTTGGATAAGGTAGGCCCTTCTTCCCCCCTCCCCCCGAGATTTCCAGGAGCTCAGTTGGTCCGGGGAAATTGGGTTGATGTGTGATGGTGACCAGGATGGAAAGGCATCAGGTGTCCTGATGGATGAACATCAGGCATCTGGGTCACAAGAACATCCTCAAGGTAGCTTTGAGAGCAGAGAAGGACCAATGACCAAATTGTGAGTCCAGAGTTTCTAATTCAGGATGCACGTATGGTACTGCATTATTCCTCCTGGCAATGAATTAAAATGAGCAACCTCCACTGAGAGAAATATTCAACTAATCACTCTGAAACCTCCTAGGATTCCCTACTCCAAAGAGGATGAACATTAGCTTTGGAATACTTTTCAGAAAACTAGTCATTCTCATCTTTAAGAGAAAAATGTTTAATATATTTTCTGTCAGCTTCCCTAGGTTTTCAGTTCAGTTCAGTTCAGTTCAGTCACTCAGTCGTGTCCGACTCTCTGCGACCCCATGAATCACAGCATGCCAGGCCTCCCTGTCTATCACCAACTCCCGGAGTTCACTCAAACTCATGTCCACAGAGTTGATGATGCCATCCAGCCATCTCATTCTCCGTCGTCCCCTTCTCCTCCCGCCCCCAACCTTTCCCAACATCAGAGTCTTTTCCAGTGAGTCAACTCGTCGCATGAGGTGGCCAAAGTATTGCAGTTTCAGCTTTAGCATCAGTCCCTCCAATGAACATCCAGGATTGATCTCCTTTAGAATGGACTGGTTGGGTCTCCTTGCAGTATAAGGGACACTCAAGAGTCTTCTCCAACACCACAGTTCAAAAGCATCGATTCTTCGGCGATCAGCTTTCTTCACAGTCCAACTCTCACATCCATACATGACTACGGGAAAAACCATAGCCTTGACTAGACGGACCTTTGTTGGCAAAGTAATGTCTCTGCTTTTTAATATACTATCTAGGTTGGTCATAACTTTCCTTCCAAGGAGCAAGCGTCTTTTAATTTCATGGCTGCAATCAGCATCTGCAGTGATTTTGGAGCCCAAAAAATAAAGTCTGACACTGTTTCCACTGTTTTTCCATCTATTTCCCATGAAGTGATGGGACCAGATGCCATGATCTTTGTTTTCTGAATGTTGAGCTTCAAGCCAACCTTTTCACTCTCCTCTTTTACTTTCATCAAGAGGCTTTTGAGTTCCTCTTCACTTTCTGCCATAAGGGTGGTGTCATCTGCATATCTGAGGTTATTGATATTTCTGCCAGCAATCTTGATTCCAGCTTGTGCTTCTTCCAGCCCAGCGTTCCTCATGATGTACTCTGCATATAAGTTAAATAAGCAAGGTGACAATATACAGCCTTGACGTACACCTTTTCCTATTTGGAACCAGTCTGTTGTTCCATGTCTAGTTCTAACTGTTGCTTCCTGACCTGCATACAGGTTTCTCAAGAGGCAGGTTTTAGCACTTAGAAATACGCTGTATACACTGGCTATTCTCTTCTTCCTTACAATGTCATTTTTTTTTTTTTGCTTAAAAAGAAATTTATTGTCTCACAGTTCTGGAGATCCAAGATAGGTGTTAGCAGGTTTGGTTGACAAACTTGAGGCCTCTCTCTTGAGGTCTCTCTCCTTGACCTCTGTCCTGAGGCCTCTCTTCTTAGCTTTTCTCCTGAGGCCTCTCTCCTTAGCCTCTCTGCTGAGGTCTCTCTCTTTGGCTTGTAGGTGGCTGCCTTCTCATTGTGTCCTTCCATGGTCTTTTCTCTGTGTGCATGAATCCCCTATGTCTCTCTTCTTATGGATAGGGCCCTATCCTGATGTCCTTATTTAAACCTAATCACCTCTTAAAGACCTTTTTTTCCTTCCCAGTTTTATTGAGATGTAACTGACATATAGCAAGTACCATATAAATTTAAGATGTACAGCATAATTATTTAACTTACATACAGCATAAGACGGGCTTCCCAGGTGGTGCTAGTGGTAAAGAACCCACCTGCCAATGCAGGAGACGTAAGAGATATAGGTTGGACCTGTCAGTTGGGAAGATCCCCTGGAAAGAGGGCATGGCAACCCTCTCCTCTTGCCTGGAGAATTCTATGGACAGAGGAGCCTGGCGGGCTACAGTCCACAGGGTCAAAAAGGGTTGGACATGACTGAAGCAACTTCACACACACACAGAGCATAAAATGATTATCAATAAGTTTTGTGAACGTCCATCATCTCATACAAATAGAAAACAAAAGAAAAAGTTAAGCATATTTTTCCTTGTGATGAGAACTCTAAGGATTTACTGTCTTAACTTTTGTATACAACATACAGAACTAATTATTTTTCATCACATTGTACATTACACCCCTGGACTTATTTATCTTATAACTGGATAAATAAGTTTGTACTTTTTGACTGCCTTTATCTAATCCCACCCTCCGCCAACCCCTGGCCTCTGGAAACCACAAATCTGATCTCTTTCTTCATGAGTTTGTTTGTTTCCTTATTTTTGAAGTATGCATTGACCTGTAATACTGTCTCAGCTTCTGTTACACAACAGAACGATTTGATATTTCTATACATTTCAAAATGATCATCACGGAAAATCTAGTCACCATCTGTCACCATACAAAGATGGCACATAATCATTGACTATATTCTTCATGCTGTGCATTTCATACCTGTGACTCATTCGTCTTGCCATTGGAAGTTTGTAAGCTCTCCGTCTCCCTCACCCATTTCTTTCTTCCCTTCGTGCCCCTCCCCTCTGGCCACCACCTCTTTGCTCTCTGTATTTATGGTTGTTTCTGTTTTGTTATGACCACTCATTTGTTTTGGTTTTTTTTTTTTTTGATTCCACATATAAGTGAAATCCTCATATAAGTGAAATCTGACTTATTTCACTTACCATAATCTTCTCTAGATCCATCCGTAATGTCCCAAATGGCAAGATGGCATTCATTTTTGAATGGCTCAGTAATATTCAATTGTGTACATATATCCACATATTCTTGGTCCATTCATCTATTGATGGACACTTAGGTTGCTTCTGAATCTTGGTTATTATAATTAAATGAACTCCTGCTTTGAACATACGGGTGGTGGTGGTTTAATCGCTAAGTCGTGTCCGACTCTTGTGATTCCATGGACTGTAGCCTGCTAGGCTTCTCTGTCCATAGGATTTACCAGGCAGGAATACTGGAGTGAGTTGCCATTTCCTTCTCCAGGGGATCTTCCTGACCCAGGGATCAAACCCGGGTCTCCTGAACTGCAGGCAGATTCTTTACCAACTGAGCTATCAGGAAAGTCCTAAACCTAGGGGTGCATATATCTTTTTGAATTAATGTTTCAGTATTCTTCAGATAAATACCCAGGAGTGGAATTGCTGAATTGTATGGTTGTTCTATTTTTAACTTTTTGAGGAATCTCCATACTCTTCTCCACAGTGGCTGCACCAATTTACATTCCCGTCAATATTGTACAAGGGTTTCCTTTTCTCCACGTCCTTGCCAACACCTGTTCTTTGCTGTCTTTTTGGTAACAGCCATTCTAACAGGTGTGAGGTGATATTTCATTGTGGTTTTGGTTTGCATTTCTCTGATTAGTGATGGTGAGTATCTTTCCATATGCCTGTTGGCCATCTGTATGTCTTTTGGGGGGAAATATGTCTTCAGATGCTCTGCTCATTTTTAAATCAGGTTGATTTTTGTTTGTTTTGTTTATTTTTTAATTTATTAATTTTGATTGGATGTTTGTTTTGATGTTGAGTTGTATGAATTCTTTAATAGTTTGGTTGTTAACCCTTTATTGGATAGATCGTTTATAAATGTAGATAGCCTTTCCATTTTGTTGATCGTTTCCTTCACTGTTCAAAAGCTTTTTAATTAAACAATTATTTATTTGTTTTTACTTTTATTGGTTGCACAGGGTCTTCATTGCTGTGTGCTGGCTTTCTCTAGTTGTAGTGAGAGGGAGCTACTCTCCAGTTGCAGTGTGCTGGCTCCTATTGCAGTGGCTTCTGTTGTTGCAGAGCACAGGCTCCAAGCGTGAAGGCTTCAGTAGTTACAGTACATGGGCTCTGTGGTTGTGGCACACAGGCTTAGTTGCCCCTGGCAGGTGGCATCTTCCTGGACCAGGGATTTAACCCATGACTCCTGCATTAGCAGGCAGATTCTCAACCACTGGGCCACCAGGGAAGTCCTCAAAAGCTTTTTAGTTTGACATAGTCTCATTAGTTTACTTTTGTTTTCCTTGCTTGAGGAGAAAAATCTCCCCAAAATATTACTAAGAGCAAACCCACTCCAGTATTCTTGCCTGGAGAATCCCATGGATGGAGAAGCCTGGTAGGCTACAGTCCATGGGGTCGCAAAGAGTCAGACACGACTGAGCGACGGAACGGAACGGAACGGAAGATTATACTGCCTATGTTTTCCTATAGAAGTTTTATGGAGAAGATTTTCAACACAGCGAATATAGAGGGAAACTACTTCAACATGTAAGCACCATAGATAAGTCTATAGGTAGCATTATATTCAACGGTGAAAAGCTGAAAATATTTCTTCCAAATCCAGGAATAAGATGAGAATGCCCACTCTTGCCACTTTTATTCAACATGGTATTGGAAGTCCTAACCACAGAAAGAAAAAGAAATAAAAGGAATCCAAATTGGAAAGGAAGAAGTAAAATTGCTGCTGTTTGCTGATGACATGATACTATGCACAGAAAATCCTAAAGATACCACCAAAGAGCTACTTAGAACTCATCAATGAGTTTGGTAAAGTTGCAGGATACAAAGTTAATATACAGAGATCCATTGCCTTTCTACACAGTAGCAGTGAACTATCAGAAAGAGAAATTAAGGGGAAAATCCCAATTATAATTGCATCAAAAAGGAATAAAATACCTAAGAATAAATCTAGCTAAAGAGATAAAAGACCTGTACTCAGAAAACTGTTAAGACACAGGTGAAAGAAATTGAAGAGGACACTTAGCAGATGGAAAGATACACTGTGTTCATGGATTAGAAGTGTTAACATTCTTAACATGACCATGCTACCCAAGGCAATCTACAGATTCAATGCAATCTTTATGAAAATATCAGTGGCATTTTTCACAGGACTATAAAAAATAATTCTAAACTTCGTATGAAAGTGCAAAAGACCTTGGGTAGCCAATATAATTTTGAGAGAAGAACAAACCTGGAGATATTATGCTCCCTTATTTCAAACTATACCAGAAAGCGACAGTAATCAAAACAGTTTGATACTGGCACAAAAACAGACACTTAGATCAATGGAACAAAATAGGGAGCCCAGAAATTGAGCCACATTTATATGAACGTTTAATTTACAACAAAGGAGATAAGAATATACCATGGAGAAAAGACAGGCTTTTCAATAACTGGTGTTGGGGAAACTTAAAAACTACATTCAAAAGAATCAAGCTGGATTACTTTCTCATACTATATTCAAAATTAAATTCAAAGTGGATTAAAGACTTAAATGTAAGAGCTTAAACCATAAAACCTGTAGAAGAATACAGTACGTGTTTAAATTCTTCATCATCCCTAACCTTGAGATAGGGCATTCGTTCCGTTCAGTCGCTCAATCGTGTCCGACTCTTTGCGACCCCGTGGACTGTAGCCTACCAGGTTTCTCCGTCCATGGGATTCTCCGGGCAAGAATACTGGAGTGGGTTGCCGCGACCCCGTGGACTGTAGCCTACCAGGTTTCTCCGTCCATGGGATTCTCCAGGCAAGAATACTGGAGTGGGTTGCCGTTTCCTTCTCCAGGGGATCTTCCCGACTCAGGGATCGAACCTGGGTCTCCCGCCTTGGAGGCAGACGCTTTAACCTCTGAGCCACCAGGGAAGCCCCGACATAGGGCGTACATTACTGTTATTCACCTTCTTCCTCCTTGAAACGCTCATCTTCACCGAACTCCTGTCACTTTGCTCCTACTTTTTAAAATGTCTCATTTCTGTCTGTCTATGACTTTATATTTTCAGCATTTCTGAATTTAAATATCTTTTAACATTCTTCTTTCAGCTCTGTTTCTTTTCTTAAACATTTCCACGGGGTGCCATTCACACACAACTTGAACAATTACCCTCATTGAATGATCCCCCTGTACAACTGACCCTTGAACAACATGGTTTGAACTGTCAGGTCCACTTACATGTGGATTTTTTTCAGTGAACATCTACAACAGATTCTGAAGTTGATTGAATCCATGGATGCAAGACCATAGACATAGAGGGCCAACTAGAAAATTATTTATGGATTTTTGATGGCATGCAGGGTCAGTGTCCCTAACCCCAAATTATTCAAGGGTCAACTGTTTATCTTTGTCTCCCTCATATTTACGTCTCTGGGCCCCTAAAGTCTCAGGAATGGACATCGATGCTCTGTAGTAATTCAACTTGTTAAATCCAGTAGGTTCTATTTCCTCAGTGGTTTCCCCTTCTTATCTCTCTATGCAGTCCTATTGTCAGGTTAGCAATTGGAAACAATCATTTCCATCCTGAGCTGTAGGATTGCAACCCAAATTCTCTCCCTACTTGTAGCTTTCATGTGTGAATTGTTGTTCGAGTTGCCTTTTGCAAGCATAGTTTACATATAATATCATTGTTCAGTACAATAGCCCTGAGAAGAACCTAGCCAGTCTGGGTGGGAATTTTGACCTACAGAAATAATAAATGAGTGTCATTAAATTTTAAGCTGGTAAACTTGTGGCAGTTTGTTGCACAGAAATGGAAAACTAACCCAGTCTTCACGACATGGCAGCTAACATGCCTTAGATTGAGCAATCCAAGAGACAGCAAGGAGGTAACCACAATACTATTTTGTGGAAAAGCGATGTACAATCTACTGGTTAAATGTCACCAAGTCACTAGTCCCCACCCAAACTCAAGGGGGGAAAAATTAAGCTTCACCTCTTGGAGCGAGGAATATCAGAAATTTGTGCTTGTGTGCTTAGTTGCTTGCTGCTGCTGCTGCTAAATCACTTCAGTCGTGTCTGACTCTGTGTGACCCCATAGATGGCAGCCCACCAGGCTCCCCCGTCCCTGGGATTCTCCAGGCAAGAACATTGGAGTGGGTTGCCATTTCCTTCTCCAATGCATGAAAGTGAAAAGAGAAAATGAAGTCGTTTAGTCAGGTCCAATTCTTTGCAACCCTATGGACCATAGCCAGCCAGGCTCTTCTGTCCATGTGATTTTTCAGGCAAGAATACTGGAGTGGGTTTCCATTTCCTCCTGCAGGGAATGGCAGACAGATTCTTTACCACTAAGCCACTTGGGAAGCCCCAAAGAATTTGTGGATATATTTAAAAGAAACCATAATGATAACAGTAATAACTAAAGTTTTCTTATTTTTACTACTGTTAAATAATAGTTCATTTAACATAAAAAAAGTAGGTAGCATTATTGCACACATTATATAGATGAGGAAAATGAAGCACAGAGAAATTAAGTAATGTTCCCAAGGTCATGGCTAATAGCTGGCTGTGTTGGATGCCCGTCCCAGTATCTTAACTCTGCAGCCTGAGTTCCTAGCCACTATGTTAATTTTAGCAATGCAGTTAAAAATAAGCTTCACAATAAAATCTGTAAACAAAGTACTAAAATATTTGCCAATGAAAATATAACTGACCAAATCCATAATTAGTTCAAAGACCATTTCTTTATAATTAGGAATGACCAATTAATGACTGAAGTCTACCTGAAGGGCAAATGGAGTGGTTTGTTTAAAACTATATCTTCTATAATTTTCTCTAAAATATTTTATTAATGTTTTGAATATCAACATCAAAAGTAAGCTTACTGGACTTTCCTAGTTGTCCAGTAGTTAAGAATCTCCCTTGTAAGCAGTGGACATAGGTTCTATCCATGGTCCAGGAAGGTACCACATGCCATGGGGCAACTAAGCCCATGTACCACAGTTACTAAGCCCATGCTCTAGAGCCTGTGAGCCCCAACTACCGAGCCTGTGCACCAAACTACTGAAGCCCATGCACCCTAGAGCCCATGCTCTGCAACAAGAGAAGCCACTGCCATGAGAAGCCCACGCACCACAACTAGAGAAAGCCCACACACAGCAGCAAAGACCCGATGCACTCAAAAATAAATAAATAAAATATTTAAAACAAAAGTACGCTTACCAAATTGATGAATGGCAAGAATATAGTAGGGTAACCAATATATCAGAAAATAGGACCAGGATCCTAAGAAGTTTCATAGTATACCTAACAGAATGAAGTTTTTAAATGATAAAAAAAAAAAAATAGAAGTTCGACAATTGAGTACTGAATTGAGAAAACTGTCAATATTTGCACTCCAAAAATCAATTTTAAGCAGGTGTTAAGCTGACTCTAAACTTAATGTACGTCAACACTGGTGACAAACATTAAGTGATGTGTCTGCCAGAACCTTGAATAGAATCTTTGGCAATTTTAGAAGCCAAAGTGATGGTACTCAGGCCAGATTCAGAGAAACAAATCCAGTACTGACTGCTACAGTGAATTAGGAATACAAGCCTTTATGAAGAAGAGGTTAACAAGAATTTCAGGAGTCTTAATAAAGTGAAACAATGTTATAAGAAATACAATTAAACACCTGGGAATATCTGATTTAGAAAAGAGAAGAAAAAAAGGAACATATATTTCCTGATTTAAATACTAGAAGAACTGATATAAAAACAACCATCTTCTTTTGTGTGGTTTCAGAAGGCAGGACTAAAATAAATGGGTAGACATTGTTGGGACGCAGATTTTCAATCACTAGAAGAACTCTAACTATTTTAGTCATCTTACAGCAGTCCAGACTGTCTTAGAAGGTGGTTACATCTCAGTCACTAGAGGAATTCCAAAAGTAGCTGAATGGCCACTTGTCAGATGCTGTATGAAAGATCCAGTGTGTAGGCAGCAAGTTGGGAGAAAAATTACTTCTAAACTACCTTCAAACTCTAAATGTCTTCAGTTTTATTCTATGAGTCCTCGATATCTCCTCATCCTTAATTTCCACTGTTAATTTCCACTTACTAAACCTTGGTCCCCAGCCAAGCATGGCTACTCCCTGTTCCCCACACTCACCTTTCATTTCTTGGCTCTGTACTTTTTCTTATCTTCCCTTCACATAGATGGACTGTTACCCTCTTACCTGATTGCCATAGTCACACCCATCTGTGAAGATCAATTGCAAAGTTTCTGCATTTCTAATCTTTTCTCCAATAACCAATTATCCTCTTCATTTCCTTCAGTTCAGTTCAGTTCAGCCGCTCAGTCATGTCCGACTCTTTGCGACCCCATGAATCACAGCACCCCAGGCCTCCCTGTCCATCACCAACTCCTGGAGTTCACTCAAACTCATGTCCATCGAGTCAGTGATGCCCCTTCTCCTCCTGCCTCCAATCCCTCCCAGCATCAGAGTCTTTTCCAGTGAGTCAACTCGTCGCATGAGGTGGCCCAAGTATTGGAGTTTCAGCTTTGGCATCAGTCTTTCCAATGAACACCCAGGATTGATCTCCTTTAGAATGAACTGGTTGGATCTCCTAGCAGTCCAAGGGACTCTCAAGAGTCTTCTCCAGCACCACAGTTCAAAAGCATCAATTCTTCGGCAATCAACTTTCTTCACAGTCCAACTCTCACATTCATACATGACCATGGGAAAAACCATAGCCTTGACTAGACGGACCTTGGTTGGCAAAGTAATGTCTCTGCTTTTTAATATGCTATCTAGGTTGGTCATAACTTTCCTTCCAAGGAGTAAGCGTCTTTTAATTTCATGGCTGCAATCAGTATCCACAGTGATTTTGGCACTATATTTATCTCTCTTGCATAGTTTTTTGGACACTATTTTGTAAAAGACATTTTTAATCTTTATTCCCTATAAAATTGAAAGCTACTTGAAGGCAAGGACCATCTATTGCTCATTTCAGCATTTCTGTTCAGCGTTAAGTATGACTGCCAGTGATAGCCTTAATAAGACATGCTTAATAAACTGGATGTGACAGAGTTACTGCATGAAATCAATAGCAATATTGGAAGGGTAATTTAAATATATTTTCCTGATTAAACGTCCTTCTGAAGTGAAATATTCGTGCCTCTTTCATTGATCCTAATTCATTTTTTTTTCTGCCTGATTTTTCAGATTGTGGTATAGTACATGGCACTTATCGTTTTAACCATGTTGACGTGTATAAGGGCATTCAGTACATTCACAGGATTGTACTATCATCACCACTAAGCAGTTCCAGAACTTTTTCATCACCCAAACAGGAAACCCCAAACCCATTAAGCAGTCACTCCCCGTCTGCTTCCCTCCCAGCCCCTGGCAATTGCTAACCTGCTTTATGTCTCTATCCTCTTGCTGCTGCTAAGTCGCTTCAGTCGTGTCCGACTCTATGCAACCTGTGGACGGCAGCCAACAGGCTCTGCCGTCCCTGGGATTCTCCAGGCAAGAACACTGGAGTGGGGTGCCATTTCCTTCTCCAATGTGTGAAAGTGAAAAGTGAAAGTGAAGTCGCTCAGTTGTGTCTGACTCTTAGCAACCCCATGGACTGCAGCCCACCAGGCTCCTCTGTCCATGGGATTTTCCAGCAAGAGTACTGGAGTGGGTTGCCATTGCCTTCTCCCTCTATCCTCTTCGTTCTTTAAAAACTCTAACACAAAATATTGTGCCAAGTAGTTATTCAAATATTTGTCAAACTAAATCTGAGTAAGAAGGAAGTCCTCCAAAATATGTATGATGGAAGAGAAATAAGTAGTAGAAGAGATCTATATTTTAAAGGGCAAATTATTTTAAAAGTTTATTGTTTCTGAGCATAACAATTCTGAGCATTGTATAGAAGAATACTAGTGATTTTGTCAAGCAAGCACTTTGAAATATAAAGTGTTATGCAAATGCTTAAAAAATTGATGAGCTATAAAAGCAAATCAGAAATTAGCTGTGCAAAAGTATTTTAGAAGAAAGTGTTTTAAAGCTAATTGTCTAATTTTGCAATTAGAAATTTCTAATTTTCCTCCAAATACACAAGAATGATTAAGATGGCAAAAACCAGCTTAGGAGTTGGTTTTAAATAGATTTTAGGTTTTCCATATAATCTTCACTGCTTATTTAGTAATATTCAAATACTTTTTTTAAAATTTTGCCTTCTTAAAAACCATCCAAGGGATATCTCTGGCAGTCCAGTGGTGAATGCTCTGCACCTCCGTTGTAGAGGGCATGGGTTAGATCCCTGGTGGGGGAACCAAGATCCGACATGTTTCGGCCAAAAGAAAATTCAAGAAAGGAGGATTTCTTTGTTGTATGCTTGTATGCTTTCTGGGCATTGGAAGATGCACAGAGGTGATTCCCCATGCCAGTTGTCACTTCCATGCAAAACCTCATTTAAAATTCTGGCACTAGTTTGTAATCTCGTCTATCAGTGGTTGAAAAAACTGAGTTTGACACATGAAAATGTTGCTTTAATTTTTCTCTTCCTCCATAGGTTTATAATTTTACACTTTTTATTCCTGCTGCTGGAGAATTCACTGCTTTATGCCTCAGTTTCTCCATCAGATAAACTGGTTACATAGATCTTGTAACTGAGAGAAACTGCATTGTTTATTTAGTATTAAGAGCACTCTCACTGCAGAGGGTTTTCCAAAGTATAATGATGCAATGGTGCACAAGTGACAAATAAGTTAATTAAATTCAATGACATTAAACTAACCATAAAACTCCCAGTGCGCACAAAATGACTCACTTCCAACAAGCCCTGTTTAATATCATGAAATTGTAAAGGGTTATGATTCAGTCAGCTACTATTCCAAACAATCTAGAGGCCAAAATTAGGAGCATCTTTTCAGCTGAAGAAGAGGACTACTTTGGTGCCATGATTATTTTTACTTATTTTAACCCATTCAGGACATTTCTTAAGTTACATTTTATTTCTTTGTATATCACAGGTGAAAAATATGGAATGAGGGAATTTCTTAAATCATTATAAATGAAAGTAGAAAACTTAGTAAATACATAAAGAGAACAAATGAGGGGAATCTTTCAAAAAGTGGCAGGACTGTTATTGAAAGATATGGTAAAAGTCTTATTGGGACTCCCTGGTGTTCCAGTGGTTAAGACTCCATGATTCCACTGCATGGGTTCCATTCCTGGTTGGGGAACTAAGATTCTGGGTGTTAGGGGCAGGGGTGGGGCGTCTTATTGCTAGAGGTAATGTAAATGCATACTGCCTTTCTGGGACTTGACAATGGTCTTAAGAATGTACATATTCTTTGCATAAGCAATATCACTTCTAGGAACTGATTCTAGGGAAAGAATTTGGTAAGTGAGAAACACATATGAACAAGAATGTTCAAGCATTATTTATAATGGGAAAAATAATCTTAAAAATCCCTAACATCCAAAAATAAAGGGTTAGTTAAATTATAGAGCATGTAGCTGATTAAATACTAGACAATTATTAAAAATGATTATGTAGTTCTATATTATTGTCATGGAAAGAAGTTACAATAAAATACTTGATGATAAAAAGTTTATGCGAAGGATGAATCCATTGTAATTAAATGTATATAAAAATACACACATGCCGGCACCCACAGAAAAGAAGTTCTGCAAAGATAAACAATGAAATTTTAACAAAAATTATCTCTAGGTAGTACACTTATATAGGGGTTTTTCCTTTTCTGCTTGTTTCCTAATTTTGCTAGTTATCACAGATTTCTTATGAAATTTAAGTAGATTTTTAATATTTAAGTAATAAATTATAATGTTAATATTTAAATTTAAATAGCTTTTTCTAATCCTAAATTCTATTGAATTAACTGAAATCTACTGCATTATTCCCAGATGACTATATAAACTGCAAAAATAATAAATGTGGATAGGCGGATGGAAGGACGGAGAACTGATCGTGAGTAATCTCATTATTGGAGCTCTGCTGTTCACACAAAACCACCTGTTTAAAGAACGTCTTAGGAAGCTCTTCTGCTAAGAATATTTGAAAATGAAATGACTTTAGTAAGTCTAAATGACTTTCTTTTCAATTCAGTGTATATTTATATAAGTCTCATTTTATAAAAAGATGGACAGTGAGCCCAATTTATCTCAAACTAAATGATGTAACTAAGTGATTCTGATGCTGTCCCTTTTATAGCTTAGACTAGAAAGCTATTAAGATAGCCAAATAGCTCTTTTGTGATAATGTTTATGCCATAATTCTTTCAAGTGAAGTCGCTCAGTCGTGTCCAACTCTTTGTGACCCTTTGGACTGTAGCCTACCACACTCCTCCATCCGTGGTATTTTCCAGTCAAGAGTACTGGAGTGGGTTGCCATTTCCTTCTCTAGAGGATCTTCCTGACCCAGGGATTGAACCTGGGTCTCCCACATTGTTGGCACAGACGCTTTACCGTCTGAGCCAAGGATATGTATTTAAACATCAAGCAGCACAATAATATTCTATAACAAACTACCCTAAAACTTTGTTGATGCAAGAATGCACATTAAATGCTCTGTTGGTGGCTATGGCCTGATGGATCTAGACTGGTTTTGCTGCGAAAGTATGCTTCAGAAAGCAGAATGGCTGAACTTGGGGCCAGGCTTTGAACTGGGTTCGGGTCTTGTTCATTCGTGTTTGTTCTGGAATAAAGTAGCAGCAACTAGCTAAGGCATGTCCTTCTCGTGGCAGATCATCAGAGCACAAAAACCAGGCAGAATTATTGTAGCCTCTTCTCACTTCCATTATCCAAAAAGCAAGTCACAGGGCCAAAGTCTGAGGGTTCAGTTCAGTTCAGTTGCTCAGTCGTGTCCAACTCTTTGCGGCCCCATGAACCACAGCACACCAGGCCTATCTATCACCAACTCCTGGAGTCCACCCAAACCCATATTCATTGAGTCGGTGATGCCATCCAACCATCTCATCCTCTGTCGTCCCCTTCTCCTCCTACCCTCAATCTTTCCGAGCATCAGGGTCTTTTCAAATGAGTCAACTCTTCGCATCAGGTGGCCAAAGTATTGGAGTTTCAGCTTCAACATCAGTCCTTCCAGTGAACACCTAGGACTGATCTACTTTAGAATGGACTGGTTGGATCTCCTTGCAGTCCAAGGGACTCTCAGGAGTCTTCTCCAACACCACAGTTCAAAAACATCAATTCTTCAGAGCTCAGCTTTCTTTATAGTCCAACTCTCACATCCATACATGACTACTGGAAAAACCATAGCCTTAACTAGACAGACTTTTGTTGACAAAGTAATGTCTATGCTTTTTAATATGCTGTCTAGGTTGGTCATAGCTTTCCTTCCAAGGAGTAAGTGTCTTTTAATTTCATGGCTGAAATCACTATCTTCGGTGATTTTCAGTTCAGTTCTGTTCAGTTCAGTTCAGTCGCTCAGTCATGTCCGACTCTTTGCGACCCCATGAATCACAGCACGCCAGGCCTCCCTGTCCATCACCAACTCCCGGAGTTCACTCAAACTCATCATCGAGTCAGTGATGCCATCCAGCCATCTCATTCTCTGTCGTCCCCTTCTCCTCCCCCCAAAATAAAGTCAGTCACTGTTCCCATTGTTTCTCCATCTATTTGCCATGAAGTGATGGGACCAGATACCATGATCTTAGTTTTCTGAATGTTGAGCTTTAAGCCAACTTTTTCACTCTCCTCTTTCACTTTCATCAAGAGGCTCTTTAGTTCCTCTTCACTTTCTGCCATAAGGGTAGTGTCATCTGCATATCTGAGGTTATTGATATTTCTCCCAGCAATCTTGATTCCAGCTTGTGCTTCTTCCAGCCCAGCGTTTCTCATGATGTACTCTGAATATAAGTTAAATAAGCAAGGTGACAATATACAGCCTTGACGTACTCCTTTTCCTATTTGGAACCAGTCTGTTGTTCCATGTCCAGTTCTAACTGTTTCTTCCTGACCTGCATACAGGTTTCTCAAGAGGCAGGTCAGGTGGTCTGGTATTCCCATCTCTTTCAGAATTTTCCACAGTTTATTGTGATCCACACAGTCAAAGGCTTTGGCATCATCAAAAAAGCAGAAATAGATGGTTTTTTTGAACTCTCTTGCTATTTCCATGATCCAGCAGATGTTGGCAATTTGATCTCCAGCTCCTCTGCCTTTTCTAAAACCAACTTGAACATCTGGAAGATCACGGTTCACGTATTGCTGAAGCCTGGCTTGGAGAATTTTGAGCATTACTTTACCTGCGTGTGAGATGAGTGTAATTGTGTGGTAGTCTGAACATTCTTTGTCATTGCCTTTCTTTGGGATTGGAATGAAAACTGACTTTTCCCAGTCCTGTGGCAACTGCTGAGTTTTCCAAATTTGCTGACATATTGAGTGCAGCACTTTCACAGCATCATCGTTTAGGATTTGAAATAGCTCAACTGAAATTCCATCACCTCCACTAGCTTTGTTTGTAGTGATGCTTCCTAAGGTCCACTTGACTTCACATAACAGGATGTCTGGCTCTAAATGGTGTGAGTGATCACACTGGTGGCAAGAATACACAGAAGAACTATACAAAAAATCTTCATGACCCAGATAATCATGATGGTGTGATCACTCACCTAGAGCCAGACATCCTGGAATATGAAGTCAAGTGGGTCTTAGGAAGCATCACTACGAACAAAGCTAGTGGAGATGATGGAATTCCAGTTGAGCTATTTCAAATCCCTAAAAGATGATGCTGTCTGAGGTTTAAGGAAGAATCTTCTGTCCAAAGGGAAGGGAAAGTGATTGAATACTGGTTAAATAATACTTCTAGTTATTTCAGTGACCCAGAAATAACATACAAGATACTTAACAGAAAACAAAATCTATAACAGGAGACTTTAATTTGGGGGTTTATAGAAACTAAGTCAGTTCTTGAATGGGCATTTCCACCACATTCTATTTTTGCTTTTAATGTCTTGTCTTCCCTTTCCCTTTCCTGTCCCACTAAATCCATCTCAATCAGTCAGCCATCCTCCCACGTGTGAGGCCAGAACTACACTGTGCGAGCAGGCATTCTGTCCACCTGTATAGTTTTTCATAGGCTGAGGAATAACTGCTCACTTAACTGGACACCTTCACAGGAAATCTCCCCTAAGAACAACCAAAGTAAGTTGAATAATTCTCCCAAAAGAGAAGCTGTTTTACAATAAATCTGAAGAAAGTCATAGAAAGGTGTTTTTCCTCTATGACTGCTATCCTCTAGGGATAAAAGGAGAAATGGAAGTTAAACATGGCTGTATTTCATTCTCTTTAGGTGAAAATCAGGAGTCAAGAATGTCACTGGAAAATACAATCATACTTCCCCAAGAGCTCTCCTCTCTGTCACCAAAGTATCTACTGTGTAAAAACCTTCAAATGTGCCCTTGCTTAATCTCCATCCAACTGCCAGAGTTCTCCAACTCTCCCACTTATTGCTTTTATCCCCAGCGTGGTATAGTTTACACTGTATCATCCATAACACAGAGAGGAAGGGTAACATATTCTCTTGATACCTATTTGAATTATGCCCACAGATACAGGTAAGAGGAAGCAAGAAGGAAAAACACAAGGAAGCACAATGGAGATCTACGCTGTCTCATGAGACCTTCAGCATGGAAGTGACTTTGGACTGGTTCTGGGAAGCATAACAGAGTTGTAGATGGTCACAGAAGACAATCTGCATAAATCTGAACTCTTGCCAAGAAAAATCTGTGCTTGAGGTGAGAATGCCATCTACCAATATAATTAAAGCCTACAGTGGACAGTTAGAGGAGGGGAGTGGAGTCCTGTCAGTTTTGCTGAAATCAGTCCTTTTGGAGGCTTCTTCCTCTTTTCTACTTTTCTATTCTTGAGGATCACAGGGTGGTGAGACTCTGAGTCATTATGAAAAAAAGAACAGTCAAGGTATTTAAGTGGAGGGTGGGGGTGGACAGCAGAGGGCTGACCCCACCCCACTCCTCTCACTGCCCCCTGCAAACTGGGAAGACACTAGTTCCTGTTCGAACCAGCTCATTTCCTTTCTCCAGTTCCAAATATAATATCAGAAAGTGGGAAAAAAAACACAAAACTATACTTTCAGTCTTTGCCTAATGCATTTTCTGTCAAATTAAGACCAGAACTTACTTGAATAAGGTAGCTTTATTTTTCAAGAAAAGAGACACTTTGGGCAAAATTCTATAAATTTAAATAAAGAAATAGATAATTTGTTATAGATTATTTGAAAATTACATTTAATAAACTATAGAACCTATATGGTATCCATAAAGCAGGGACGTTGTGCATTTAGCAGTAGTGCTGTGTGCTGGATGGCTGCTTAGGTTTAAAACTTTTGAAGATTTAATCCTAAACTGGAAGTAAGAGAATTAATTGTTTAATGTATACAATGACAATAAATAGATGCAAAATACTAATTAACAAAGAGTTCAGGGATTAAGATGAAGGTATTCTGCTAAAATTATTCTATTAAAATGGCTAGATGTTAATTAGGTTTTCATGATTAAAGCTTAAACATTCTAAAAATAATATACTTCTAAAACTGCCACCATAGTAAAACAAATATTTTTATCCAAGGGAGTACACTGTCTTGTTTGATCTCTCAGTAATATTCAATACCAGTGACTACACCTTCCTTCTTGAAATATTATTTTCTTTGCTCCAGAATTACTCAATATCTCTCCAGCCCAGTGTCACCTTTGATAGCTCCTCCTCTTCAACAAGACCTCTTAACACTGTACTTCCTCTGGGCTGAAAATTAGCTGCTTCTTCCCCAGTCGTTCTATACTCATTCTATACAATGGCATCAAATGCCATCTAGATACTGCTGCTGCTAAGTCACTTCAGTCGTGTCCGACTCTGTGTGACCCCATAGACGGAAGCCCACCAGGGTCCCCCGTCCCTGGGATTCTCCAAGCAAGAACACTGGAGTGGGTTGCCGTTTCCTTCTCCATCTAGATACTAAAGGTTCCCAAATATGTAATTCCCAACCAGATCTATTTTCTGACTTCCAAACCAGTATACACAACTATCTGTCTGACTCTTCCACTTAGTTCTCTGACCAGATCTCAACTTCAAGGCCAGAGTAGATTTTTCAGTTTTCCTTCCTAAATTTCTGTCTATACCAAATATGTCAGTGACATCCCTATGTACCTAGTGATTTAAGGAAGTAGCAGAGAAGCACAGAAGTTGTAGTTAATGTTTCCATTCTCACTCCCAGCCTACCGGTAAATGTTACTTTTCTTACCTCCAGAGGATAGCTCTGTCTGTCCTCTGCTCCTCATCGCCCCAGTTTTCAATCTCATCTAAATCATCCCATCTCTCTCATGCAGACCACTGCAATGGTCTCTAAAGTGGTTTCCCTTCTTCCACTCTTATTTATTTTAACCTATTTCCCACATACCACAAAAAGGTATTAAAATGTAAATAGGTTCCTGCCACTTCTCCACTCAAGAGGCTTCAGTGGCTCCCCATGAGACAAAAAGATAAATTCTGCAGGCATCTCATGAACTGGGTCCCCAGTGTCTACCATTCCCCTCTTACTGTGCTCTAATCACTAGTCCTTCTTCCGTTTCTGTAATGGCATCATGCTCTTTCCCACCTCTGAGTTTCTGCCCCTCTGTTCTTCGTTTCCATATGGAACATTCTCCCTAAGTCCTCCCTTATCTAACTCTGATTCTTCCTTCATTTCTTCAGACAGCTTTTCTTGATGAACACCCTCTTTCCCAAACCAGCTGAAGTTCTGTTATATATACATTCTGACTTCATAACACGAGTCATAGTTTGTGAATGTATATCTATTTGTTTAATAACTTTCTTCCGCATTGACTGTGAGGTCCTTATGTCAGGAATCCCTACTGTATCCCAGTTCTAGAACAGTGCCTGAGTAAATTTTTAATGTTGGGTGTGTGATTAGTTGAAATTATATATTTATTTATACAACTTTATGTGCTGAACTTTTAATGAAATTAAGCTGGTTTCATAAACAGCCTCTAGTTAGTTACCCCATGTGTTGTTTATAAAATGTACATAATGCTCTATCAAATATATATGACAAAATACACTTAATCATTTCCTGTTTTCTGAGAAGCGTTACCTATTTTTGCTGTCATAACTAACACTGCTACAACAGAGCTATTTCCTTGTTAGAAACTCACTGAGGTGGGGACCACAGGATGACAATATTTTATTATTTCCCTCTACCCACAGGATAATCAGCATTTCTTTGATATAACAAATAACAGTACCCCCAAAATGACCAATCTTGAATAATTAGGCCAAACTTTTTAAAAGCTTATCAAAGAAAACATACCTACCCTTCATGAACACCACTCCTACAGGAGGGTCTCCCCACGTGGGTCATCACACTTATTGTATGAGTCACAACAGTATTGACACTAGTAAAGTCTAATTTCTTAAAAGTCCTTAAGTCTCAGGAACATTTTTCATTATATTTTATGTGTGGTAAAATTATGACACCAGGATGTCTGTTGGGAAGATATGTTTATTGTGAATGTGATATCATAAATCTGATCTAGAGTCAAGGTTTTTCATTGACTCAGCTATCAAGAGCAATAAAATGACTTGTTCTTTTAACTTATTACTTATAGCCAGAAACTGATTATTTTACTCAAGGATGCATTACAGAAACTTGAAACAGGAACACTAAATATTTTTTCAATAAGATTTCTTTCTAAAGAAAAGTGCTAGAATATGAAAGGGACTTCCTTGGTGGCCCAGTGGTTCAGACTCTTCCTTCCAATGCAGGGGTTTAGGGTTCGATCCCTGGTCAGGGAGCTAAGATTCCCACATGCCTTGAAGCCAATAAACTAGAACATAAAACAGGAGCAATATTGTTACAAATTCAGTAAATACTTAAAAAATGGTCAAAAAAAATACATCAAAAAATTTTAAAAAGATATTAGATTCTGAAAAATATTTTTTAAATACATTTTTTTTAAAGAAAAAAAGAGTGTATTGACTTTCAAATAGAAACAGACATAGAACAGAAAGCAAGTGAAGAGGTAATCCTTTCAGAGCTTACAACACACTTTCTTAAAGCTGGGGGTCAAGGCCATAGCAGATAGAATTGTAATTCTGTTCCAGAAAGAGGCCTGGGCCAGTTCTGGATGGTGAGTGCAGTGATGGGTTGGCTCACACTGGTTAGTCGTGTCTGACTATGACGCCATGGACTGTAGCCTGCCAGGCTTCTCTGTCCATGGGATTCTCCAGGCAAGAATACTGGAGTGGGTTATCATTTCCTTCTCCAGTGATGGGGTGGATTTGAACCTAATCTGGTCCAGTTAACTCTTGGAAACTGTGACAGTTCCATGCCCAGTGTACTGGGGCTCTTTTGGACTGGACATGATGTGATTCCTGGGTTTCAATTTCAAACAGGCTCAAGTCCACCCCTAGGACTGAACTAAATTTTTCAGAAATACTTACTTCACTAATGGAGTTCTTTCTTTTTTCTTCCCTCCTTCCATCCCTCCCTTCTTTGCCTCCTTCCTTCCTTTCAGCTAATAAAAAGCTCCCCCCACTGCACCACCAACCCAGGGCCCACTGTCCTAGACACTCTAGAAGATAAAAAGAATGTTCTGGCAAATCTCAAGCTTCTAGCAGGATGGATTAGACTCTTGCAAACATATTTGCACAGTGTAAACAGACCCCAATAAGAGCCAAAGGGAAGATCCAGGTAAGTGAGGGGAGATACCTCTAGCTGACATGATCAGTAAAGATTTCCACAGAGCAGGCACTTCAGATAGCTCAAGGAAAAACAGGGTAGGATTTAGATACGCAGAGATGAGGCCTGCGGATTGGAGTGAGAAAGGGCATCCAGGGCAAAGGAAATAGATTTCACCATTAAGGTGTCTTTTCTTTTCTCCTTGTCTTTGTTGGCTGGGTATTCTGGGGCAGTGCTCCGTAAACTTTAATGTACAGATGAATTACCTGGCAATCTTGTTAAAATGCAGATTCTGATTCACCTGGTCTGGGTATACAGAAATCTGTATCTCTAACAAGCTTCCAAGTAATACTGAAGCTGCTAGTCTGAAATGTGCACTTTCACTGGCAAAGTCCTAAGCTGCAAGTTGGCAAGGTGAGGCTGTATCAGTGGGGAATTATAGGGTCACCCATGGCTGGGCAGGTCTGCATGGCCTGAGAGCCTCTGGGACACAGCATTACGTGCTTCTTTCACTGTTAGTCTTTGGCAGGGCTCAGGGGCCATAACAAACAGAGGGAAAGAGCTGCCGGATGCGACAGAGATGACCTGTCTTCAGCTTGTGAGCAGATTGCATCATTCTGTCCTGTAAACTAGCAGCACAGAGACCAGGGAGAGATGGCAGCTCTGTGTGTGTAAGCAGAAGAAGGAATTCTTTGTTCACTCAAAGCCTAGCCGCTTTTCTGGATCTTGGCGGAGAAAGTCATTTTAAAACAAAAACAGGTCCTTCAAAAGCATTGATTAGGATGCTTCAGTCTATCAAACTCTGAATTTAATGCAACAAACCAGGTCTGAGTTAAGGTGGAGGGGTAGCTGAAGGTGATCGCTAATTGCCTTAGTAGGTTTTAATTTTTCAGCTGGATACTATTCTTCAGGCAGGATTTTTAATTCAAGTAGGTGAAGAGAGAAGAGGAGTTACACCTGAATATTTGTGATTGAAATTCAGAACTAGTCACTGTCTAAACTTATGTATGTCTTAGTAAATCCTGAGTCCTAACTTAATAAGTATAAATGTTGAAATCTTTAAACTATTAAATCCCCTTCCCACCCCAACCTTAGGCTTTTTCTGTGGAAATAGTAATAGGTGAAAACACTAGGACACTTGGGCAGGAGAAGGTGGAAATTTTATAAAAAGCACCTTCTATATAAGTAAAATTGTTTTTGTGAAAATAGGAATGCTATATTGCGGCTGTAGAGATAAAATATGATTGCTGTAGCTCAGAAGCTTCTTAGAAACAGCTTGGATTGGAAATCCAAAACATACTATAGGTTTCCCTCTCCCATTTTTCTGGAAGTTACCAAAATAGTGGTCATGGGTGGAAAGTAATATTTATTCAGCACTTCCTGTGGGCAGGTACTATGCTAAATATTATGTGCATGTTCCTTTTTAATCCTCCAATTAAAACGATGTGCATTTTTTGGAGATAAGAAATCTAGTATTTAGACTTTGCCCAAGGCTATAAACAAGAAGAGTTGAAGCACAGGTTCAAACATAATCTGTCTAAAATAAAATTCATGTCCTTTCTCCCATGGTATGCAATTATTTAAAAACAGAGCAATGAAGTCCAGGACATAACCGTCTTTTTGCGAGACTAAAATTTCTTTGGTTTTATTTTTTTCAAGGAACAACTGCTTCAAGTTTTATTCTATGTCTTATCTATATGTTGGTATATGAAAGTTGAAGCAGCTTAGAGGATAAAGTAATATCATTAAAGAAGCAAAAAGGAGCTTTGAGGAAAATGGAAGGCAAGTAAAATTAAAGGAAGACTGAGAATGGCTGTTCGTCATGCCTCTAAGTAATGTTCTCCTGCAATGAATGGCAGTTGACTCAGTTCCACCATGTTTCATGTCAACAGTTAATATTTACCCTGTTCTCAAAAGCACAGGAGAGAAAGAAACTAGAGGGTTTGTAAATTAGGAACAAAATGTTATCTTAGAGCAACTCAGTCAAAAAAGAAGATGAACTCCAGTTATAAACTGGGTAGAAACCT
This sequence comes from Moschus berezovskii, assembly GCF_049115385.1. Classification (NCBI taxonomy): domain Eukaryota; kingdom Metazoa; phylum Chordata; class Mammalia; order Artiodactyla; family Moschidae; genus Moschus; species Moschus berezovskii. The sequence goes on from NC_142480.1 coordinate 34,835,587, forward strand.
TAAAAAGTAAAACCACAGAACAAGACTAATTGTGAAGGAAATAGACTAGGATCCCAGGCATAAGCTCCATTGATACGTATATAAGTGTTAGTCGCTCAGTTGTGTCCAACTGTATGCAACCCCACAGACTATAGCCCACCAGGCTCCTCTGTTCATGGGATTCTCCAGGCAAGAATACTAAAGTAGGTAGCCATTCCCTTCACCAGAGGATCTTCACAACCCAAGAATAGAACCTGGGTCTTCTGCATTGCAGATGGATTCTTTACCATCTGAGCCACCAGGGAAACCCTTCAGGCCTTCTGCACCCCACCATATCCATGCCACTAGAAATGAGACATTTCATTTCCAATCTACAAATGATGCTGCTGCTGCTAAGTCACTTCAGTCATGTCCGACTCTGTGTGACCCCATAGACAGAAGCCCACCAGGCTCCCCCATCCCTGGGATTCTCCAGGCAAGAACACTGGAGTGGGTTGCCATTTCCTTCTCCAATGTGTGAAAGTGAAAAGTGAAAGTGAAGTTGCTCAGTCGTGTCCGACCCTTAGTGACCCCACAGACTGCAGCCTACCAGGCTCCTCCATCCATGGGATTTTCTAGGCAAGAGTACTGGAGTGGCTTGCCATTGCCTTCTCCGCTACAAATGATACCCACAATCAAGAGCCACAGATCTATCCTAGCCTGGGGGTGCTCACTATTATTGCCAGGGGAATCACTATGGAAAGTGAAATGAGACCCCAAATTTCAAAAGAATCCATAGTTTTGAAGACACTGGATGGGAATAAATGATAAACTATGGAATGATAGGGAAAGGAACTAAAAGTTCTTCAATATATCTTTTCTACCCCTCACAACTAGGATAGTTTCTCTTATTACTCCTAATACTGTGGAATTTTATTATGGAAATGTCCCTCCGAGAACAAAATATTCCTAAAATTGCATATATCTTTGGAAAGGTTGATAGTCTTCCACAGATGAATGGGATTTAGTTTACTCAAGTTATTTAGTTCTAATTTGTGTTATAGTAAAGGAATGCTGATTTTTAAGACTAGAACGCAACAGCCACTCTGGGTGAGACAGGTGACTAGAGGCACCTAGGAAAGGTTTTAGGAGAATACTGGGGGGAAAGGCACAAAAGGGGCAGAAAGGCGCTAAAGATTATTTTCACCTATTTTAAGACCAATACTGGTGCTATACTCACCGAGACAGGAAAAGAAATGTCCTCCGTTTTGACGCTTCTCTACAGAGGGCACCCAACTCTGGTACCATTGCAAACAGCAAATATTATTAATAAATAGGCTTCTCTGAGCTGGTTTAGTGACACAGCTCTTCTAGGAACATGAATGGTGTGCCACACAACTTAAAGAAAGACTCTTTCAGGTCTAAAAACAATGTATAATTTTTGGTTGAACCATATGAAATTGCCAATATTCAAGTGACTGTGACTAACAAAAATCAGTTTCACATGGATCAACCTAAAGGTTGATAAATTGAGGCTTCCTGAATTTCTCACCTGAAGTCACATCCTTGGAATGAAGGATTTGGAAAGCTATTAACCAAGCTGTATAGGATATATATTTTTAATACTGATTTTACTAGACTTGAAGATATACTGTGATTGATGATGCTATACCATAAGTGATGGTGTTAAATATAGCGATGTTATAATGCACAGTTCCCTAGGTCAAGCTCTTTGTTCGTGGCAATTCATTCCATTTGTTATTTAGACAGTACCTCCTTCTATAGCAATGGCAGTCTAGGACACCTAAACATGTTGGTGTTTTAGGCTGTGGTTGACAGTGGGCAAAGTTCAGGAGAACCCTACCTGAACTCAGTTTTTCTTGTACCACTCAATGCTCAGGTTTACCATGTGATCTGGTATCCTCGTGGCCATGAGTTGACTTGTGCCATAAGAGAAAGCCGCTTTCATGGTTTCCTTTTCTATTCCAGAACATAAGTCATTTAAAAGTCTGCAATTTGGCATCATCAGTGCTACAGTTTTAGGGTCAGACTTTAAGGGAAAAAGCCAAGTATGCTTGTTTTCATGCTCATTGGGTATTTCTGTAATTATATATAAGAAACTGGTAACAATAGTAGTTTTGGGGGCGGGAAACTAAACTTTTTCTCTCTAGTGAGTTTCTTTTTTTTTGCCTTGAGCATCTTTTTTATTATCATGTATTAATTATTACAAATAATAAAATAATTAAAAAAACAAATACAATTAATTTAAAATTTAAGTAGACAAAGCACTTTACTTTGTGAAAGCACAAAGCCACTCCCTTTATAAATGTTTACATCCTGTTCTTGCTCTCCTGTACAACCTTATCATCGTTGTGATTTTTAAAAATAATTCTTAGGAACTGTGGGAAGTGAAACAGAGATACCAGAGATTTTGATGATGGAAATGGCTATTTATTCTGCAAATATTTGCAATTACCTGTTATGTGCTAGGTCCTGGGCCAGGTACTTTCTCCTTTCCATAACTTCTTATATAAACACCTAAGTTTTTTTTTTTTTTTTCCTTTGCAAGGTCTGCATGCTTAAAATGCTTCCCATAGATAAGCAGTGGTCTGTTCTTCAGGAATGCAGAACCAATGAGTTCACCTGCAGGAGGAATCTCACAGGGCAATCAGGGAAGTCCTAGGTGTCTGGTTGAGGCAGAGACTACACTGATGTCTCCCGAGTGTGTCTGCTCTCGAGTGTGTGTGTGGGGTGGTGGGGTGGGAAAGCCATTTTGAGTTAGATCTGCAATATTGAGAAAACAAAAGATAAAAAGGAAGATTTTTTAAAAAGGAAGGTGGTAGAAGGGAAGTGGCAATAGAAACTAGTATAGGGACTTTATTTTTCCCTTCCAGTTTTCAGTTCAGTTCACTCAGTCGTGTCCAACTCTTCGTGACTCCATGGACTATAGCATGCCAGGCTTCCCTGTCCATCACTAACTCCCAGAGCTCACTCAAACTCATGTCCATCGAGTCAGTGATGCCATTCAACCATCTCATCCTCTGTCGTCCCCTTCTCCTCCCACCTTCCATCTTTCCCAGCATCAGGGTCTTTTCCAATGAGTCAGTTCTTCCCATCAGGTGGCCAAAGTATTGGAGGTTCAGCTTGAGCATCAGTCCTTCCAATGAATATTCAGGATTGATTTCCTTTAGAATGGACTGGTTGGATCTCCTTGAAGTCCAAGGGACTCTTAAGAGTCTTCTGGAACCCCACAGTTTAAAAGCATTAATTCTTTGGCACTCAGCTTTCTTTATAGTCCAACTCTCACATCCATACATGACTACTGGAAAAAACATAGCTTTGACTAGATGAACCTTTGTCAGCAAAGTAATGTCTCTGCTTTTTAATATCCTATCTAGGTTGGTCATAGCTTTCCTTCCAAGGAGTAAGCGTCTTTTAATTTCATGGCTGCAGTCACCATCTGCAGTGATTTTGGAGCCCCCCAAAATAAAGTCTCTCACTGTTTCCATTGTTTCCCCATCTACTTGCCATGAAGTGATGGGACCAGACACCATGATCTTAGTTTTCTGAATGCTGACTTTTAAGCCAACTTTTTCACTCTCCTCTTTCACTTTCTTCAAGAGGCTCTTTAGTTCTTCTTCACTTTCTGCCATAAGGGTGGTGTCATCTGCATATCTGAGGTTATTGATATTTCTCCCGGCAATCTTGATTCCAGCTTGTGCTTCATCCAGTCCAGCATTTTGCATGATGTACTCTGCATATGAGTTAAACAAGCAGGGTGACAATATACAGCCTTGATGTACTCCTTTTCCTATTTGTAACCAGTCTGTTCCATGTCCAGTTCTAACTGTTGCTTCTTGACCTGCATACAGATTTTTCAGGAGGCAGGTAAGGTGGTCTGGTATTCCCATCACTTGAAGAATTTTCCACATTTCGTTGTGATCTACATGGTCAAAGGCTTTGGCGTAGTTAATGAAGCAGAAATAGATGTTTTTTTTTTAAATTCTCTTGCTTTTATGATGATCCAACGGATGTTGGCAATTTGATCTCTGGTTCCTCTGCCTTTTCTAAAGCCAGCTTGAATGTCTGGAAATTCATGGTTACGTACTGTTGAAGCCTGGCTTGGAGGATTTTGAGCATTACTTTGCTATGGTGTGAGATGAGTGCAACTGTGTGATAGTCTGAACATTCTTTGGCATTGCCTTTCTCTGGGATTGGAATGAAAACTGACCTTTTCCAGTCCTGTGGCCACTGCTGAGTTTTCCAAATTTGCTGGCATATTGAGTGCAGCACTTTCTCAGCATTGTCTTTTAGGATTTGAAATAGCTCAACTGAAATTCCATCACCTCCGCTAGCTTTGTTCGTAGTGATGCTTCCTAAGGCCCACTTGACTTCACATTCCAGGATGTCTGGCTCTAGGTGAGTGATCACACCATCGTGGTTATCTGGGTCATGAAAATCTTTTTTGTATAGTTCTTCTGTGTATTCTTGCCACCTCTTCTTAATATCTTCTGCTTCTGTTAGGTCCATACCATTTCTGTCATCTATTAGGCCCATCTTTGCATGAAATGTTCCTGTGGTATCCCTAATTTTCTTGAAGAGATCTCTAGTCTTTCCCATTCTATTGTTTTCCTCTATTTCTTTGCATTGATCACTAAGGAAGGCTTTCTTATCTCTCCTTGCTGTCCTCTGGAACTCTGCATTCAAATGGGTATATCTTTCCTTTTCCCCTTTGCTTTTAGCTTCTATTTTCTTAGCTATTTGTAAGGCCTCATCAGACAACCATTTTGCCTTTTTGCATTTCTTTTTCTTGGGGAGGGTCTTGATCACTGCCTCCTGTGCAAGGCCACAAACCTTCGTCCATAGTTCTTCAGGCACTCTATCAGATTTAATCCCTTGAATCTATTTCTCACTTCCACTGTATAATCATAAGGGATTTGATTTAGGTCATACCTGAATGGTCCAGTGGTTTTTCCCTGCTTTCTTCAAGTCTGAATTTGGCAACAAGATGTTCACGATCATGTTCCAGTTTTACTGCGATAGAACTGACATACAGTGCTATATACATTTAAGGTGTACAGCATAATAATTTGACTTACATACATCATGAAAGTATTATCACAGTAAGTTTAGTGAACATCTCTCATCTCATGTACATAAAAAATTCCTTGTGATAAGATTTCTTAGGATTTGCTCACTTACCTTTCATATATAACATGTAGCACTGTCAATTATATTTATCATGGTTTACATTATATACTCAGTACAGATTTATCTCATAACTGGAAGTTGGTACTTTTGACTACCATCATCTATTCCCCTTCCCCCCACCCCTAGCCTCTGGTGATGACAAATCTGATCTCTTTTTCTTTCAGTTTGTTTTTAAAGTACAATTGATCTATAATGCTGTGTTGGTTCCTGTTACATGACATAGTCATTCAATATTTCTATACATTTCAAAATGATCACCATGGTAAGCCTGGTTACCATCTGTCATCATAGTAAGATATTACATCTTTAATGACTATATTCCATACTGTACATCTTATACCTGTAACTCACTTATTTTGCAAATAGAGGTCTGTACCTCTTAATCTCCCTCACCGATTCCTTTCTGTACAGGGACATTTTAATTCACAAAATCATTGAATTACCCTAAAGCAGATTCTGAAGACCTGTAAACAGAATTCTGAACACACAGAGAGCTTGCTAAATCAAAGAGGCTTACTACTTAAGACTATTTTTATAAAGCTATAGAACTTCCTTGTTTAAATTTAGATTTCATATAGATGATGTGTAGATAAGAACAATGCTTTATATTTGCTTAAATTTTCAGAGCTTTCAAAGCCCTTAGACGTATAATGCTGCTGTAAATCCTCAAATAAATGCTATGAGAACTGTTTTTCATTTCACAGACCAGGAATTTGTAGCTTAGAAGTGGAGCCATTTGCCCATGGAAACATGGTAGAAAATGGCTGAGGCTTAGACCCAGGAGCCCTACTTGATGGCATTAAGCTAGCCCTACCAAAAGCTTCTCCAGAAATAAGCAGAAACATGTGAATTTATTAGGGAAATCCCTTTATTAAAAAAAAAAGCCACAACACTGAATATGCCCTGCACTATGCTGTGCTTAGTCACTCAGTTGTATCCGACTCTTTGCCACCCCAGGGACTGTAGCCTACCAGGCTACTCTGTCCATGGGGATTCCCCAGACAAGAATACTAGAGTGGTTTGCCATGCCCTCCTCCAGGGGATCTTCCTCACTCAGGGACTGAACCCAGGTCTTCTGCATTGTAGCCATATTCTTTACCAACTAAGCCACCAGGGAAGCCCAAATATGCCCCAGGTATCCCCATTTCTCCCATTCTCCTCTTCCAAACCACCTTCCTGGGTCTGCAGCCCAGCCCATCCTCCTAAAGTTCAGTTTGGATTACGTCACTTTCTTCCCCCAGCGTCTGTTAGCGCCACACAGCCTACGAAATGAATTCAGGTTCCACAGATGGACAGCCAGTGCCTCTGCCTCAGCTCCCATCCACTTCTCCAACCCTCTTTCCCATTCAGTAAGGTGTTCCATATATTCTAATCAAGTAGACCAGGATACTACCAGCAGGACCTGACCTAGGGTGAGGCGGGCTGCAAAATTTCACCAGACATCAAAGAACTCAATCATCAAGATAAACGTTTCAGTGCAATATTTTAAAAAATGAACACAAAAATTGAAAAATATAAAAAATTAAAATAAAACTGGGTCACGTTACTGGTTTTTCCTCTTTTTTCCCCCCAGACTCCAAAATGCTTCAGCAGAGTACTGTTTCAGACCCCAGGTGACTTTCCACTTGGGTACTTTAAGATGCTTCCCAAGAGTTAGTTCTCACACCCCTTTCCACATCAGTATCTTCCTTCTCTTCTTGAACGCCTCAGCATTTATCTACAGCGCTCTTCTGCCTGGAAACCCTATTTCCTTTAGTAACTGGTTGTATTTTGACGGGAATCTGAATCATCTGGGTTCCTCAGTGCCTTCCCAAACCACAGTGGCCACTCAACTGCTCTTTGCTTAAAGAACACAGAAATCACAATCCCCAAATTGGCCGGCTGTGGGGCTGAGCAGAGAAGGAACTCAGATATGTTTTGTTTGGTCCAGAGTGTTTTTAAAAAACTGAATTAGTTATCAAGATAGAAAAATCAGGGCATTTTACATTAAAAAAAAAACCAAAAATCTCTGTCATTTCTTGAAAGCACTCAGAAAATGTAGTCTTGCAGGATCCCCGAGGGAATTTGGAGCCCAGTGGCTCTGCCTTGAGAGTTCTCTCCAGTTCACTCCCTGACACTGCCTGCCAGGCCCTAGCTTGAGTTTGAGACCCCAGACCTGAAGGAAGGAGTACACTGGATAAAACCCATCTGCCGGGTCACCTTTCTTTCCGGGAGAATACATTTCCTCACCGTCCTTTCTAGGCTTGCAGAGGAGCTCACCGAAGTAGCTCACCTTTCTAACCCACAAACTTCCCACAACCCGTGAAACTTGCAAGGCCCTCCAAACACCATTTCTGCCCCGCCCTTTGCTCCGGGGTCCCCTCCCTGCACCCTCCCCCCGCCGCCCCCGCCACCCCCGGCGCGCGGGAGCTCGGGGCGGGTCCCCGGCCCCCAGCTCAGCCTTCTGCCCCAGGGCCGGGGCGCTGGAGCTCGCCCACGGCCGCACTGGGCATGCTCAGAGGCGGCCGCGGGGGCAGCCTCGCTTCGCAGGCGCTCGCACTCGGCGGCGGGCGGGCTCGCGGCTGCAGCTGGCGCTCCAGTGCCCGGAGTTGGAGTTGCCGGGAGTTTCCCCCGAGCCCCTCCCTCCTGGCGCGCGGCAGCAGGAGCCGGCGCGGGAGGCGCGAGCGGCGGCCAGCCGGCACCCGAGCAGGCAGAGCTCGTCCGGAGCCCGGAGCCCCGTCCGGGGCAGTGCCCGGGGAGGAGCCTCGCGGGCTGGGACGCGTGCGGCGCACTGGCACTGCCTGGGCACAAACCGCGCTGCAAGGTAGGGCCGGGGCGTGGGGAGCCGGGCAGAGGCCAGGCCGGGGCTGGGGGGCTGCGGCTGCAGCAGCCGTGGCTTCTGGAGCGCCCGGCGCGCTGTCTGATGCGTGTGGCCAGGTCAGGGACCCCGCTGCGGGGCGGCGGGAGTAGGCAGGCGCCCAGGGAGATGCTTTCAAGTTGGCGGGCGGCGGGGGAGGGGGCTGCGTGTTGGGGTGCAGCTGCTTTGTGCGCGCCGAGCGGGACTCGGGTCCCTGCTTCCGCCCTCCCACCCCCAGCACCGCCAAACCTGGGACCCGGTGTGCGGGCAGGGCTGGGCAACCCGCAGAGCGGAGCAGTTTGCTTCGAGAAAGTTGAGGAGCGAGCCCTTCTTTGCTCACTCTCCCCGCGGTTGCATGGTCCCGGGGGGCCGCCCCGAGGCCCCCAGTGTGGAGGAGCTGAGTGGGGTCGCTGCGCTCCTGGGCTAAGTTCCTCCACCCCCGACTGAAACCCACGAATCACCCAGATCTTCGCTTTCCTGGCTAGCTTCTTATAATCAAATCATTCCTGCCAAAACTGAGGTAGGCTATTTGGGAGGGCATGGCTCTCTGTCTCCAAGACCCTTATCGGGACGACGCCCCCTCCTCAACCTTAGACGTGGCCAAGGGCGCCGGGTTCCCAGTGAGCGCTTATGGAGCCTCACACACATGGCGGGGAACGTGGCTTAGGGGGATGGCCCGATTTTTCCTTTAGCCCTTTCTTAGCTTTTGAACACTCCACCAACCCCACCCGGTTCATCTTCGCTGAGGACTGGACCTGGAGGGGAGGGCCAGGTGGAGAGCGTGGGCTGACATGCTGTCCTTAGAAGAGGGTGCCTCTGTTGTATTTGGCTTGGGCTCCAGCCCCAGGGACTTTATAAGGAACCCGCTCCCGTTTCAGGGAAGGTCCCGATTCTTCCTCAGGGACCTGGTGGGAAGGAGTAAGGGTGGTGGGTCCCCAAGAGTATCTGTTTCATCCTGTCATCTCCTAAGACTGCGTTCCAGGCGACCCCAGGACCCTGGAACTGGCCGTGCTATAGATTAGAACAATGTGGAGGATGCTGACGGTTTCTTCTAGCTCCACTTTTTTCACTTCTTGTTTTGAGTTTTGGGGTTTTGCCTGCACACGAGTCAGAGCTGCTCTGTCATAACCTGGGGGGTGGAGGAGCTTCAGCCTGGCAGTGAGCCGCTGTTCGCCTCCAAGGCTGCTAGTGGGAATTGGTCCAGAAATGATTATGCAGGCTAGAAATATGCCTCTTTTTTCCCTCTCTCTTTTGGCTGAACACCTTGGCTGTTGGGTTTGTGTGTTAAGTTCTTAAAGGAGAACCCACACACTGTTCAAGTCCCATGTTTTAGGGGTTCACCATTTCTGCTACAGGCTCTTTGCTTTTTTCCTGATGTAGGGGGTGGAGGAATCTCTTTGGGGCAGATTGCCAAATGTGGAAATCACCTGGTGTTGGTACACAGGTTCTAGAGAGAGATCTGAGGTCAAATTTTAGGTTTTTTAACCTGATTATTGTACAGACTGACAAACTGTTAGTCACTGCAAACTTCAGTTTTCTCTTCTGTCAAATGGGGATAATAGTGGCCTTCACTCCTTTCATTGCAGGTTGTTGTGAGACTTGGGAATAATGGGCATAAAAAGTGCTAAGAAAACTTGAAAGCACCGTTTATGTCTTCCTGTGACTGGTCTCTTTACCCAGTGTTTTTGAATTAACTAATCCTTTGAATTAGGACAAGCCACCTAAGCCTTCGTCCCTCACCCACTCCTCACGAAAGGTGTGGTTTCTCAGGTCTTTGGAATCACTCTTTATCTTCTTTTTTTCCCTCTCTTGCCTTAAATCCATCTCCCTTTTGATTTAAAGAGTCAACGCTCCAGTATTTATCGGGAGGAAGCACCATGATGTAGATTAGGAGATGGGGGTGGTTTGGGTGCCTTATCGGTGTTCAGAGTCCTGGGCCCCAGAACTGGCATGTAAACCAGGCCCCAGTTGGAGAACCGAGGTTGATTCTGAAGGAGTCAGCAGACCCTGGGCTGGGGCTCTGACTTGGTTTCTTTACAGTGACCTTGAACTAAGGACTCAACCCCTGATCAGTGGACTCAGTCTATGAGATTGAGGGCCAGTGCTGATCAGAGCGGAGAAGGCAATGGCAAGCCACTCCAGTAGTATTGCCTAGAAAATCCCATGGATGGAGGAGCCTGGTGGGCTGCAGTCCATGGGGTCGCTAAGGGTTGGACACGACTGAGCGACTTCACTTTCACTTTTCATTTTCACACATTGGAGAAGGAAATGGCAACCCACTCCAGTGTTCTTGCCTGGAGAATCCCAGGGATGGGGGAGCCTGGTGGGCTTCTGTCTATGGGGTCACACAGAGTCGGACACGACTGAAGTGACTTAGCAGCAGCAGCAGCAGCTGATCAGAGGCAAAAACAGGTGAGATTGCCTCTCACTCGGTTAATAAGGGTTTAATGAGGCTCCCCCTAGGTGTGTTGCAGCTTCCGTCATCCTAGGGCAGCGGTTCTCAAACAGGAGCACCCGAGTCCCCTGGAGGGCTTGTTAAGCCACTGCTCCTGGGCTGCGTTGCCGGAGCCTCTCTGGGTCCAGGGTGAGGGGAAGGGAGCATCTCAAGAATTTGCATCTCTGACTAGTTCCAGATGATACCAGTGCTGCTGTTCCAGGGACCATGCAAGAGAGGTGAGGTTTGTTCTGAAATGCCATTATTTTAATATGTCATCTATAGAGGCAGGGTTTCTTCCGGGCGTTTTGGGAACTTGCCTCAGGCATTTTCTATTTCAGATACCTGTGCCACTTCCCATTGTCCAGTTTTAGGTAAAGCTGATCACTCTTCAAATGAATGATTTTTACATAAAAAGACCCCTTCTTTTCATACTGTAAAATACTTAGCCTCTGGTTTCCAGGCCACTCTTGGATAGACTCATGTTGGTGACCTTGATATTGATAAATTCAGCAAATACCCGATTTCCTTTCTTTAGGGATCTCAGACATTTGTGGTGAGGAGGCTGTGAGAAGTTTTGGCAGCTTGAACCTGAAGATTAGAGAACAGGTGAATCACTAATGAGCAAGATTAAAAAGAAGTTGCTATGTGGTGTCTTCCCTGAAGGGACAGCTTACCCAGGCCTTGGGGCAGGTGATAGATGTCCTGTGGTGGTCAGATCTGGTGAAGGCCTCCCATTTCTTCTGGAAGATGATGGTGCTGGTCGTAACTGAGGGGAGACTACCTTTCACTCTCCGAGATTGGGGATGCCAGCTTTAAGGAGCAGCAGTGCAGTATCCATAATCCAGCACGATTTGGGCACACCCCACTGTTATCTCTTTGTTCCCCATGCCATGGTCCTGGGTGACATTTCGCCATGATGTGGCCTAGGTTGTGGCCTTGAATTTTAGCTGCTTTGTGTCAGAGAGGTTTCAGGAATCTGCTGGAATCAGGGAGAGTTCTGAGATGACATTCAAGGGCAGGAATAAGGTTTATGTAACACCCAAATGAACTGTGTGTCTGAGGGGGGTCAGCACTTGAACCGGTTCTTACATTGCGGTGCCAAATGGAGTCCCAGCTGACTGTCCGGCTTTATCTCAGCCTTCCATTTGTGCTTTGTTTTAGTTTTAACGTGATTAGCACTAGAGAAACCTATCAGTAAATCAGAAACCCATTCAAAAATTCAAGTGTACCACTTAGTGTTTTAACAGATAAAACTGCAAGGCCCATGCCTGTCTTCCTGAGTGTTATCAGCCCTCAGTAAAGACAGTCTTTAGCCTGTAATTCTTTAGATCCACTAATTGCTAATATAAATGGTTTCTTCTACTTCACACGAGTAGGGAACATTTCTATTTTTCAAATTCTCTTCCGTAACATGATGTTTATATTTTGGGTGTTACCCCTTCTTTTTGCTGGGAGGGTTTCTTTTCAGTGTGGCGGAAGCTTCTTATCACTGTCACTCACTTCTCTCAGCACATGACCACTTGATATCTTTGCACCCTAGTCCAAGTCTGCTGTGAGACCATTATTTTGATACTTGATTTCTTTTTGATCTCCAGGGCTGTTGTCACTGGGTCCTAGAGAGCCTGTGGTCTGTTCCTGGAAGGCTCTGTTCTCAACCATCCTGAAGGATGCTTTTAAACTGACATTCAAGTTTGTTCTGCACTAGCTCATTTCTAAGATCCAATTTTTTTTTTCCTTTTCCCGTTTCATCATTTTCCAATTGCAAAACTCCAGATGGGTCTGAAAAATTATCAACACGTTCAATGTATGGTTTCTTTCTTCTCTTCCTGTAAGCAGGCATGTTAATAATGACTTCCAGTGAATGGCATCTTAAAACAAGTTTGGTTCCTGACCCAGGTAGAAAATGTGATTTCTGCTGTCCAGCTGATAAAATTGAGCAGCCATTGAATTAGTTCGGCAATTCCCAGAGTATTGGGAAGAAAAGACTGTTGGGTGGATGTTAATAGGTGGGTTTTTGTAAAGGGCAAATCAATTTGGGTGGTTTTTCCCCCTGCAGAGGTTCTCAACATATGCATCATTGTATCAAAGACTCTGAGAAGTACTACACTTAGTATCAACATCAGAGAACTTGGTTCTGTTTATCCAATGAGACTTTTCTCAGAGCATTTTTGAGGTTATATGTATATCTTCCAGGACTCCTTTACTGCGTCAGCACATCCCAGCAGTTCTAAAATATTGTTTAACACCGTCTGTGGGTGGGTGGTTTCACCTGGTCTATCCCTAAAATATGGGGGCATCAATAAATTATGGATATTAATTGGTGCATGAACTCTACAGATGGTTCGTTTATTTCAGAGTAGAGAGAAGCTGGAGAAGGCAATGGCACCCCACTCCAGTACTCTTGCCTGGAAAATCCCATGGATTTTCAGACATGACTGAACGACTTCACTTTCACTTTTCCTTTCATGCATTGGAGAAGGAAATGGCAACCCACTCCAGTGTTCTTGCCTGGAGAATCCCAGGGACAGGAGAGCCTGGTGGGCTGCCGTCTATGGGGTTGCACAGAGTCGGACACGACTGAAGCGACTTAGCAGCAGCAGAGAGAAGCTAGTTTAACTGTGGTGGCTGAAGAAGCATCTGTGGAGGGGCTCGACTGTGAAACTGCTGGAACTGAAGGGTAGCAGTTTTATGAAGAGGAGAAAGGAGCATTTTAGATTGGTGGTGTCAGGCAGTAGTGGGGTGAAATTGTACTTGTGCCTGCATGTAAATAGTTTTCAGAGCACATAAGAATTCTTAGGGACTGTGCCTAGCACAGAGTGAGAGTGCCAGAACCTGTGGTGGAGGTCAAAGAATCTGTCAAGTTCTTTCTTGATTCTGTAAGTTCACTGAGGTAGCAGATGAGTTCTTGTGACCACAGGCGAGCTTGTTGTGGGTGAAGCAGAGGGGCCCAGCACTCGTGTTGAAAGCAAGTGGGGGCGCATAGGACAGAAGGGGGGAGAGAAAGTGTTCCTAGGCTCTCTGAGAACAGTGGTTCAAGATGCAGAGGGATTAATTCAAATATAAATCCAACTGAACAGGGAATCTTGACTGGAGCTTCAAAAATAAGCAAGAAGAAAGAGCTCTTACAACTCAGTAAAAAGGCAAATGTTGTTTGATCACTATGTCTGACTCTTCTGCGACTCCACGGACTGTAGCCCACTAGGTTCCTTTGTCCATGGGATTTCCCAGGCAAGAATACTGGAGTGGGTTGCCATTTCCTCCTCCAGGGGATCTTCCTGACCCAGAGATTGAACGTGTGTCTCCTGCATTGGCAGGCAGATTCTTTACCACTGAGCCACAAGCGAAGCCAGAAAGGCAAATAATCCAATTTAGAAAGGGGCAAAGGATTTAATATGCTTTTTCCCCCCTCAGGTACGATATACAAATGGCCAATAAGGAGAGGAAAAGATGCTCAACATTATTAGTCATTGGGGGAATACAAATTGAAACCTCAGTGAGGTACCACTTCACACCCATCAGGATGGCTGTGATCAAAAAGATGTATAATAATAAGTATTGGTAAGGATGTGGAGAAATTAGAACCCTCCCACATTACATTGTTGATGGGAATGGAAAATAATGCAACTGCTTTGGAAAACAGGCAGTTCCTCAAAATGTTAAACATCAGGGTATCTCATGACCAGTTTTCCTCCTTGGTATATTCCCAAGAGAATAGAAAACATGTTCATGCAGACATTTGTACACAAATGTTCATGATAGCAGTATTCATAATAGCCCCAAAGTGGAAACAAACCAGATGTCCACCAATAAATGAATAAACAAAATCCAAATGATGGAATACTATTCATCTATAAACAGAATGAAATTTGATTTATGCTTCAACACAGATGAACCTTGAAAGCATGCTGTATGAAAAAAGCCAGACACAAAAGGCCACATAGTGTTTGATTCCAGAAGAGGCAAATCCAAAGTGATAAAAAGTTATATTAGTGGTTGCCAGGGGCTGGGAGTGCTGTTGATGGGCATGGGATTTCTTTTGGGAGTGATGAAAATATTCTGGGGTGGTTGGACAACTTTGAATACGTTAAATCTATTGAATGGTATACTTTAAAAGGGTAAGCTTTGCAGTGTGTAAATATTTCAAGAGGAAAAAAAAGCAAGAATGCCATTGTGGGTAAAGTGAAAGGAGAATAATAAAAAAAGTGGTGAGAGAGATGCAGGAATAGGCTATCAGTTTCAGGCAGGTTTTCTGCTCATGGAAAAAATAAAAGGTACCTAGATAATTCCTTTCTCTTTGTTTGTCTTTGAATCTTCTGGGATTTTTCTGTTACTCTTTCATCCCAGAGTCCTTCCTCTGAATTAAAAGGTTGCATTCCAAGTTGTTCCTGAGTCAGTGGAATGGTTTTCATGGCTAATTCCCTGTGATCTTTAGATAGGAGCATGTTTGTGGTGATAAAGAAGACTAAGTCCATGTTTAGGCTTTTTTGTCGTGATCCACTGGAGACCAATGGGCAGGTCCAACCGGGCAGCTTATGTTTGGCTTCTCCCTTAAGGTTGGACTGTGGTAAACATGCGTGGAACTGTGTCAAGACTACCCTTAAAAAAATATGTATTAAACAGGGTTCATGTGGCACTTAGCACTGTAACTAAAAATGGGTCCCTTTTTTTGCTGCTCAAAAGCCAGTAAAGAGTCAAGGTTGGTAGAAACGAGAGTTTGCCTCATGTTGGATGCTGGCAACCTGGAGTGGGGTGAGGCAGTAGCGGGGAGGGAGGCCATCTGCCTAACCCAGTGGGCTAGAGCTTTTAGAGGCTGAGGGAGGGGGCTACGTGCAGGAACCGCACAGTCAGCTCTGACAGTCATCTTGAAATTGTCATTGGTGGTCTGACCAGCATCATCTTGATTGTTTAAAGTACAGTTAATCTTTAGTTGCAGGGTCTGTTTCCATTTCTTGAGGCCAATTCTCGGAGTTGTGGCAGTTCATGTATGTATGTGAGAGTTGTACTACAAAGAAAGCTGAGCACCAAAGAATTGATGGTTTTGAACTGTGGTGTTGGAAAAGACTCCTGAGAGTCCCTTGGACTGCAAGGAGATCCAACTGGTCCATCCTAAAGGAAATCAGTCCTGAATATTCATCGGAAGGACTGATGTTAAAGCTGAAACTCCAATACTTTGGCCACCTGATGTGAAGAAGTGACTCATTTGAAAAGACCCTGATGCTGGGAAAGATTGAGGGCCGGAGGAGAAGGGGACGACAGAGGATGAGATGGTTGGATGGCATCACCGACTCGATGGACATGGGTTTGGGTGGACTCTGGGAGTTGGTGATGGACAGGGAGGCCTGGTGTGCTGTGGTCCAAGGGGTTGCAAAGACTGACCGGACATGACTGAGCAACTGAACTGAACTGATGTCATGGCTACAGTCTGATCATCGTGTACTTGACTTCTTCCACCTGGTGGGGGTTTCAGTATCTGTACGACAGCTCACAGGATATGGCTCAGAATATTGTCTACAGCCCTTGAGAAGGAACTAAAGGTCCTTGACTAGCTTAATGACTATTACTATTTGGTCTCCTTTGACTGTTTTCCTTTGTTTCTGCGTGTGCTCGCTGCTCTGATTAAGCTTATTCTTTGGCTACAGTTTTTCCACAGACAGACGGCTGGCAGAGGACAAGGGGGACAAGAACCATAGGGTCCTGCTCCATCTCAGCACTACACAAGCACCAGTGTGTTTGGGTCCAAGAGTCGTGATGCAGTAGAACATTGTCCCCTCTGATAGAGACTGCTTCTCATCTCTGTAACCTAGTGTGGTGTAACTTACCTGCACTTCTCCAGCTCATAGACAAGAAGCACCCGGGGATCTTGTTAAGATGCTGATTCTGATTCGGTAGGGGTTGGGGTCAGGGATTCTGCACTTAAAACGAACTCCCACTGATGCGGGTGCTGCTGGTCCATGGACCACTGGGAGTCGAAGCTGATGCAGCATGAAGATGGCATCGGAGTGGGACAGAGCTGAATGTGAAATGTGGCTCCACCATTAATTTGCTGTGGGAACTTGGGCAAGGTAATTAACATCTGAGCCACAGCTTTCTTACCTGTAAGATCAGAGCAAGACCTGGCTCGTAGAAAAGTAACTGGCATGCAGCTAGAATGTTAGATGTTCGTTGCCTTCTCCTTCCCATAAGGGCTAAGGAACCCATGATTGGGACTAAGGAAAAATTACACGCGAGAAAGCCAGGGGCTTCCAACACCAGCACACCAAGGAACCTTAGCAGCAACTGAGCGGCCCAGTGTGCCCGAAGAGGTTTTGGATTTGTGTGGGCGAGGGCCGGGTGGTGGAGAGAGGCTGTAAGGGAATGGGGTATGAATCTAGTCCTCAGAACAACATTAAATTGCTTATTAAGTTTATCAGATTACCGTGGTTTTGGTAAAGTGTGTTGGTCTCAGTTGAGTCTGGCTGACTTTCAGTCAAGGTGTTGGGTCTAAACTCTGCATTCATGGAATTGTTTTTTTTTTTACCAGAAGGGCATTCCTGAGCCTCTCAGGTGTGCTCAATTTCATTGGTGTTGTTGTCTCGGCCCATCCTTCCCTCGTCTCACTCGCTGATGTTCATCGTTCATGTCAATGGGAGGAAATGAAGGGACCTAAAGTGCCCACCCCTGTTGAGGTTCATTCACAGTAGGAGTGAACATTTCGGGGATCAGGTTGAAAATATTTGCTCTGTTGTTGGCTTTAGAAATTCTGGGCATTTCGTTAGTTTATCTTCTGTGAATCTGTTAAAGGTTCAGTTGACTTAGGTGAATGGGGAGCAACCAAAGAGGAAGAATTGAGAGCTGAGTCCTGGCCCCAGCTGTAATTCTCCCATCCGGAGCCTGCGTCACTGCCCTCCCCGAACCTCAGTTTCTCGTGCTCTCTTTGGAACCAATGCTTCCTGGCCAGCCTGCCTCGTGGGCTTGGTTTGAGGCTCAGATGAACAGCACCTGGAGGAGAGCGTTTGTGCTCTTAGATGATGTTCCTCTGTAAAATGTTGACTGTCATTCAGCAGCGCTGGCTTGGGTAACGGTGTCCTCTGGGGGTTGCATAAGGTGAGCCGTGGCCTGTTAACTTTTGTTCTGTCTCCTTTGTCATCATCCCAAGGGGGAGGAAATAAGAGCATGTGTTTACCTTTGAGTTAAGTTGATGGCTCCTTTTCACTTTCCTTTGGGGAAGAAATTACACGCAAATAGTTTGTAAAATTTGAACAAAACCACAAGTGCAGTGACTCAAACTAGTTGCCAGTCTTCACAGCCTGAAATTCACCGCTTTCCTAAGGATGGTAATTTTGCCCTATTTCACCTTGTTTGGCTGTTTTGTGGATTGGCAGGTGTGGGTCTTTGATGTCTGATGTCTCTGAAGGAAAGGGCCACTTTGTTAAAGAGCCAGGGCTGAGTGTTTAAACTGGTCCTGCACCAACATCAAGCAATCAAAGATAAGGTATTCAGGTTGAAGCTGAATACATTAGGCTTCATAGGCACGACTCTGTCCTTCCCAAAGGCAGAAGTGGAAATGATCTGATTTCTGAGGCCAGTGAATACGTGTTACACTCTAGTTACCTTTCATAACTACTGTTGGTCAGAGAGGGTAGATATGAACAAGCTAGTCTTTATCTTTAGACTTCCTAGGAATATGTTGCCTGATAGAGTCTAAGGTGACAGCCAGCAGTATTTAGTGGTTGAGAAGTTAATATTAAATTCTTGAAGAATTTAATCTATCCTATCATTAAGTAGCAGTGAGGAGCTAGGTATAGAAAGCTGGGTGTTCCTGAAGTAAGTCCTTTAAAAATTAAATTCTTATGCAACCGTAACAGTAGTTTAAAAAGTAAGTTGAGGGTAGAAATTTGGTGCTTATATATAGAGCTCAATGCTAAGAAAGTGGACACTTCTCCCAGTATCATCCACTGGAAAATGAGACTTTTTCATTTTGATTAGATCCTTTTCTGACCTTGCCAACCAAACACCCCCTGGTCTAGCTGGTTGATTTTTTAAAAAATGAAACAGGGAATTCTGAACTCAGACACCTTGTTTATGAACAGCCTTGCTTTCAAACCCCCTTAGACTGTGAACTCCTCCAGAGGCCAGGATCTTCATTGCTTTATCTCCGAGGCTTCGTGTGTCTGGCATGTAGGAGAGAATCAATAAAAATAGGTTGAGCTGGTCAGCTGTTTTCTTCTGGGATTCCCCCTTCCTATCTAGTGTATTAATTTTCCTGACCATATCGTATTTGATTAGCATTTCCCTAGAGGTCCTTGTGTGCTACCATAGTACACAGTCGTAAACACTTAAGGTACTGATTCCTTCCATCCTCCCAGCAGCTCTCAGAGGTAGGTACTATTAGTTATCTTTATTTGACAGTTGAAAAAACTGAGGCCAAGAACGGTCATGTTGATAACAGCCAGGGTTCTTGGTCTTCCTTAATCAATAGAAATTAATCAGAGGCCAGGCAGGAAATTGAGGCAAGGCTTTATTGTAGCCACTGCTGAAACAGGAGGGACTGAAAAGAAGTAACAGGTTCCCTTGCCTGCTCCCTGAGCGGGGTGAGCTAGCTGGTTCTTTATATAGGGTGAGGGTAGAGGTGTGTCCAGGGGTCAGGTTGGAGGAGTGACTTAGGTGGTTTGCCCATTGGTGGTGCTGAGTGCAAGGGGCATACGCAGTACCCTGCCCGACACTCAACTTTTGCTTCTCAGACCTTGTTTTTGCTCCCAGTTCTTCAGAAGTAGCAGTTGGATTTTTGGTCTTTTACTATCTTGTCCATAAATTTGCCCCTATTGCGCGTGCAAGCAGTGATATTTTTAGTCCCTTCGAGTTTCTCTGTTTTGTTGTTCGAGGAGACGTTTGTCCAGGTGCAAGGTGTCCCGGGTCCCAGCCCATCTCAATGTGATTTGTGTAAGACCCGAAGCTGCCGTGTAGAGAGCTGGAAGTGAACCAGATGCTTGGGTCTCAGAGTTTCTGCTGTCTGTGAGCGAGACAAGCGGCTGAGCTTCAGGAGACGCCCCTCTCCTCACTACTCATTCTGCGAGGTTCCCTTTCTTTCCCTTCCAGTGGCTTCCTGAGCACTGCAGAGAAACGAGGGCAGACACGCCTTCTCTCCATCTCCCCTTCCCCCCTACCTTTGTCCTCTGCCCTTTCCTGCCCACTCCCGCGTTCCAGGAAAATGTGATCCCGAGTTTGGAAAATAGAATAACAGGTATAGCACCGTGGCCCACTGGTATGGGCCCAGCCCTGGGGGGAGGCCGTTACCACAGGGGTTGTTAGAATGAACCCCCTTTACCTGGGCGAGGCTGTGACCTCCAGTTTCGGGCCTCTCAGTTTGTCAGGTGAAAGGCAGGGTGACTGAGGTCAGTGCCTCTCACTCCTTTAAGTACACTTGAATCAGCTGTTAAGGCACAGTTTCTGATTCACTGGGACCGAGGTGGGGCCTGGAATTTTCTCACAGGCTTCTAGGAGTGTTGATGCCGCTGGTCCTTGGCCCAAGGCTCTAAAGGAGCCCCACGTCTGTGCGAGGTCAAGCCTGCTCTTCCAAGCACTGTCCTGCCTGCTGCTGCTGTCCTGTGTTCAGTCCTGTCCGACCCTTTGTGACCCCAGGGACTGTAGCTCGCTAGGCTTCTCTGACCATGGGGTTCTCCAGACAAGAATACTGGAGTGGGCCACTATTTCCTTCTCCAGTCTTGCCTGAAACAGGCCTAATTCCTAACCAGGGACTCAGAGGAGACCGAAGACATATAGAGAGAGACACACCAAAACTGTAGGTCTCATGAAGGCAGAAGCTTAAGACAGAATGAGAGCATAACTGGGAGTGAAGGAGATTTGATGCTTCCAGAGGGAAGCGTGTGTATCCTTTCCAAACATGACCTGAAAAGTGTCTCTTATAATAGAAAGCTTATTACGGAGCGACTCTAGTGATCCAGCACTGAGAAGAGTACAGTAACTCCTGTTTGAGTTAATACGAAAATTCACAAAGAACCTATGCTACTGGCCCCTACAACTCTTGAAAGTAACCCCTCTGCCCCACAGCTCCTCAAAGTCTCCCTGAGTCTCCCCAGGTTCCGCCTGCTTTCTAACTGCATCTGCTATGGTATGCGCCACAGTCCTGGGAACCAATGTTGGGAGACCAGTCGTATGAATACAGATTGCTCTCATTATATCTCATCGGAGTCTCATAATTTCCCAGCTGTTTTTATCAATGAGTCGTGAGACCCAGGGAGTCAAACTCCCTCAGAACCACAGGCTCACAAGTGACAGAGCTGGGAGCAGGCACGGTGAGGGAGCGTGGCCTGGTGTCTCTTGTTCTTATCCGACCTGACTGCTTAGATAAATTTATACCACAAGATAACTAAATCAGTTTGCCCTGTTTGATTTTGCATAGGAGGAGGCATCCAGGTGGGTTTGCGTTTTAAAGAAAATGGTTTAAGTTTAACTTACAGAAAGAAGCCCAGATTCCATGGGTGTTGTGTAGTGAATTTCTCTTCCACAAACACACTGATTTATTCTTAACAAAGATGGAGAAGGGAAGAGCCACCAGCCCCGTGGAAACTCGCCTTCGGCCTGCCTTCTCATGTAACTTCCTTCTCCATGGTGGTGCTGGCCTGACTTTTTAGGCTATAGATCCCCTCTTTTGGGGTTTTATGGAAATTCATCTTTTTGTATTCTTTTACGCCTAACTTCTTTCCCTCAACATTGTAAGATTCGTCCATATTGTGCAGGCAGCAGTAGCTGGATTATTTTCCACTGTATTGCCATAAACATACCGCAGCTACTGAGTATGGACATTTGAGTTGTTCCTGTTCTTGGCTATTATGAATAATCATGAATAATGCTGCTGTGAATATTTGTATGTGTATATATATATTTTAAAGATTTTTTTTATGTGGACCATTTTTAAAGTCTTTATTGAATTTGTCATAATATTGTTTCTGTTTTATGTTTTGGTTTTTTGGCCATGAGGCACGTGGGGTCTTAGCTCCCCAACTAGGGATTGAACCCACACCCCTTGCGTTGGAAGGCAAAGGCAAAGTCTTAACCACTGAACCACCAGGGAAATCCCCTTGTGTATATGTTTTTGGTGATGCACATATGTATGCATTTCTAGTATTTGTGTATGTGGGTGTATATGTAATTCCTGGGTTATTTGATGAAAATATGTTTTCCTTTAGTTCAGATCTCTTGCGTGTTTTTCAATTGTGTTGTTCATCTATGAACAATACTTGAAATCTATACTGGTGGAAATTATCTATCAATGAGATCAGATTATTAGGTTCTCAGACATAATTTCTGGAGATCCCCTCCAGATGTGAACAGGTACTTCACAGAAGAGGCTATCCAAATGCTAAATACATAGGCAAAGACACTAAGCTTCCTACAGTGATGAGAGAACTGCAGATTAAAACCATGAGAGACCTCTATACAACATCAGAAGAGCTAAGAATAATATGACTTATCAAACTAAGTATTGGCAAGAATGTGGAGCAATGGAACTCTCCATATTCCATATGGAACTATAAATTGGAAAGGCCAATTAATATGCTGTCTAGGTTGGGCATAACTTTCCTGCACAAAATTGATGCAGCCAGAACACTGTGCTAATGGCGAAGCTCTGGTTTCCACCTGATCAGGTTGTAGACTCTAGGATCTGGGTGGGTCCTCTGCCTAGTGTGGGTTGGAAAGGGAAGGGAGAACTCAAGAGTCAGGCTTCAGGGCAACTGTGTTTCCAGACATGATTCCTGGGGCCCTGCTGTTCAGAGGAGCAGCTGAGTGCCTTCTGGTGTCCTACCCAGACGGATAGTCTGACCTGTCGGCTTTATTCTGTTCTTCCTCCCTCGTGGCTGGCAAGCAGCCACCCAGGAAATCCTCTAAGACATGTTCATGAATGATGTCACTGTGGAAAACTTTATTCTATGTAGGAAATCTTTCTCCAAATGGGCACTTAGAGAAGATCTGACCAGAAGAGGCAGAATATTGCTGAATGCTTTAATATTCATTCATTCTCGATCTTAAAAATCACCCATTAGTTTTATCTGAACTAGAGTGGGTTAATGGTTTTGGTGTGTAATATAGACCTTCAGAAGTGATTCCTGAAAAGAGTGCCCCGGGAGGATTGCTTTACCATAGACCCTGGGGCACCCAGCCAGCCCTGAGATGTGAAGGGCCTAGAAGAGATATGATAATATGCTTAGCCATCCCAAAAGCTTGTTCTCGCCCTTCTTGGCTTATGGACCCCAACAAGCTATCCCCTGTTCCACTGAGCTTGTGAATGTTGTCTAAAAGTTGAGTATATTGAACATAGAAGCTGCAACCTGTTTTCTTGTCTTGAAGTGGTAGCAAAGAAGTCTCTGGACTTCTCTTGAGACTGCACAGTAGAATGTTTTTCTCTGTTTGTGGTTTCTTTATTCTTAGCACCTTAGATCTTGCACAGCCTTGGTTTTCAGGGCAAAACCCTGGGCTGTGGGTAATCCAATAACCAAAACCATTTCCTAAACAAATTAGAATATGCTTTCATTCATAGTCACCCAGATTTCCCTGGATAAAATGAGGTGTCTGAGAAAGAAATGTGAGGACATTTTAGTGGAAACCTCCCCTGGTAAGCTACTCATTTTCCTATCACATTTAATTCCTGTAGAGTATTCTAGAGCAGGTGTGAAGAGCCAGGTGTTGCTGCCATCCCTCGGTGACTGGATACCTAATGCAGCCTCTTTACCTCTTTCCCCAGCAGATTATGTGACCCCATGCATGCATGCAGGTTGAACACCTCAGATTTTGGAGGCACGTCTGAACTTATTATTTACCTCCTGCCAAGAGAAAGGAACCTACAAGTAGTGCTTTGTGTTTTGAATTTTAGAGTGCGCTGAGTAAACACAAGTTATATATTGTGATGGGAGGAGTAAGAAGGTTCGCCACGTCTTTTATTTTCTGAGTGGGTGTAACTAAATGACTAGTTCCTGGATGTGTTTCTAGGATGTAGGTCACAGTCTCTGGCAGAGCGACAGTAAACATTTCTCACCTGTGTTATCTTACAGTTGCAAGTGTCTAATGTTCTTTTTATCCTAAAATATTTTCATCGAAGTTTTTCTGTTTTGATTTGTTTTAATAAGCCTGTTGATTTGGTAATAAGGAGCTCACTTTGGTAAACACCCGTGGCTTTTTAAATTCCCTTATATTAGAGATGAGGGCTTTGAGGCCACGCAGTTCCACTATGAGTCAGTAGTAAACCAAGGGCTGTTAATTTCTGTTTTTTGATCCTCAGCTTATTGTGATTTTTCTAGAACTGTAAACTATTTCTGAGAGGCTTTGTTTTAAAATCTAGCAGTCAGCTTAAGGTCGTTCTCACCTAGTTTGTGTTTCCTTGGTTTTATGGTAACCAGAGCTTTAAAATGGTCCAGGACAAAGAGAAAACCAAGCCATGACTTTATCTTGTTCTAAAATTAATATAATGATTTAAAGCTCTATAAATAATATTTATTGAATTTGACAGTATTATTTATATTATGAGTAAATAATTTGGAAGTGTACCAGTATTTTACGTCTGTCCACTTGGAG
Organism: Moschus berezovskii; assembly: GCF_049115385.1. NCBI lineage: Eukaryota > Metazoa > Chordata > Mammalia > Artiodactyla > Moschidae > Moschus > Moschus berezovskii. The sequence continues at coordinate 34,859,595 of NC_142480.1, forward strand.
GAGATTGTATCTGTGTTGAAATGCACAGTCGTTTCTCTATCATCTTGGTCTTTATGAGGAATGAACCCTTGGACTCATGATTTTTCACTCTGAGTTCATGTAGGAAATCACGATGTGTCTAATTATCTTATAGGGTGTCAGGAAATTCTCAGTAACAGTTGATTTAAATCCACTTCAATTAAAAATAAAAAGCACATCATATATCAACAGAGCTTTGTTTTTTTCTTTTACAGAAGAGACTGGAGTCCCTGAATTAGATAAGCAATTTCAGAGTGTATGGGGATTACTGCTTTAAAGGTTCAGGACGAATGGATCAAAACTGACCAGGTGTGTCAGTCTTCATGTGCCCTGGTATATTGATGCTGTCTGTAACTGGTGATCTGTGATCTCTCTATTTCCCTTTAAAAGCTGTCTGTTTAACATCAGTTCTCTCTTCTCCTGTCCAACTCAGTGAGCATTTCTTCTTTTCTGTGCTGCCTTTAGAGCTGACCCTCTCCGGCTGAAGAACCTTTGATGTAGCAGCATCTTATTCTCAACTCAGTGTCTTGAAGAGTCATGATTAATTGGCAGATATTGGCTTCAAAAAAGAGCAAGACACTAGAACTTAGAATCCACGGGGCTTATGGAGTAAGAGTAGGTGTGCTAAGAGGAGAGTTGGGAAGCATGTTGAACCAGGCTCCCCTCGTGAATTGACGAGTACTTTGCCTTCCTTTGCCCATTTGGCTGCCCCTTAACATGGAACAACAGACTGATTCCAAATAGGGAAAGGAGTACGTCAAGGCTGTATATCATCACCCTGCTTATTTAACTTATATCCAGAGTACATCATGCAAAATGCTGGACTGGATGAAGCACAAGCTGGAATCAAGATTGCCGGGAGAAATATCAATAACCTCAGATATGCAGATGACACCACCCTTATGGCAGAAAGTGAAGAACTAAAGAGCCTCTTGATGAAAGTGAAAGAGGAGAGTGAAAAGGTTGGCTTAAAGCTCAGCATTCAGAAAACTAAGATCATGGCATCTGGTCCCATCACTTCATGGAAAATAGATGGGGAAACAGTGGAAACAGTGTCAGACTTTATTTTTGGGGGGCTCCAAAATCACTGCAGATGCTGATTGCAGCCATGAAATTAAAAGACGCTTGTTCCTTGGAAGGAAAGTTATGCCCAACCTAGACAGCATATTAAAAAGCAGAGACATTACTTTGCCAACAAAGGTCCGTCTAGTCAAGGCTGTGGTTTTTCCAGTGGTCATGTGTGGATGTGAGAGTTGGACTGTGAAGGAAGCTGAGCACCAAAGAATTGATGCTTTTGAACTGTGGTGTTGGAGAAGACTCTTGAGAGTCCCTTGGACTGCAAGGAGATCCAACCAGTCCATTCTAAAGGAGAGCAGTCCTGGGTGTTCATTGGAAGGACTGCTGTTGAAGCTGAAACTCCAGTACTTTGGCCACCTGATGCGAAGAGCTGACTCATTGGAAAATACCCTAATGCTGGGAAAGATTGAGGGCAGGAGGAGAAGGGGACGACAGGGGATGAGATGGTTGGATGGTATCACCGACTCAATGGGCATGGGTTTGGGCGGACTCCAGGAGTTGGTGATGGACAGGGAGGCCTGGCGTGCTGCAATTCACGGGGTCACAAAGAGTCGGACACGACTGAACTGAACTGTCCTCCTTTTCCCCCATCTGTGGGGTGGGGTGCGGTGCTGCCTTGGGTGCTGAGCTCAACCAGGCACAGAAGACTGGTCTTTGTGCTGAGGCATGGTGACCTTTGCTTCTCTATTGGCCACCCTCATCCTTTCCCAGCTTTCTCTCTTGGTTGTCATTTGACACTATTTTGAATGGCATGAAGTACCATGATAGCATCATTCATTTCCATTCTTCTGTCCTTAAAGTCTCCTTCTCTTATAGTCATTCTTCAGATACCAGCCACCTCTTTGACATCTTCTGTGACCAATTAAACTTGTACTCTGAGGCAGAGTTGGTCTTCTACTCCTCTGCCATATATAACTTACTGTGTTCAAGTGTGATTATTTGCTTGCACGTTTAGACTGAACATTTAAGGGATAGGACTGTGGCTTGTACATCTTGTGTCTTAAGCATGTTGCCTGGTGTATGATAGGTACCCAGAAGAGGATGGATGGATGGGTGGATGGAGCACATTTGAAGAGAACTTTTGAAAAGGGAGACAGAATACCTTTTTAGGTGGGATACATGGGAAAAACTTCAGGTGTGGACAAGAGAGTTGTCTATGCTGCATAGCTACTGAAAAGATGTATCTACAGCATAACATAGAACTCTGTGCTATGGAGAATGAGCTGTGCCATTTATTTTTCAGAGTAGAAACCAAGTAATTTGCAAGAGCTGACATTGCAGTCATTTGACTTTCCTTCTTGAATGCTCTGGGATCTTTATTGAAATATCTGGTTTCTTATGTATAAAATGATATCCTACCAGGTAGGTTCTATTATTAATGTGAGGATCAATTGAGACTTTCAAAAAGGGCTTTCAAAGGGCTCAACACCCTGCCTTGTCTGTAGTGAGGGCTCGGTAGTGTAGATGGTAGCTCCTGCTGTTACCATTGGCCTTTGGTGTGTGATAGAATTGAGGTGCCTGTTAGAAATGTTCTCCCACTCCCTGAATAAGAAATTTAGATTCTTATTAGTAACCACAAAATGTGTGTCCAGGTCTTAGGATTCATTGGAAATGGGATTATGTAATTTCTTTTCTCTTCCTACTTATTTAGTACTTCTTTTTAGAAAGGAAAGCACCTATCAGTTTATTAGGAAAGTGCTTGCTTCTAAAACAAATTTTTCATGCACGGCATTCATGGGAGTCTTGCTAGATGTTTAAAAAATAATACATGTATATATCTATATTATGTGCAAAAAAATGCAATTCTGTTCTTTCCTGCAGTTCTGGAGAGCAGGGGGCATGCATTGATGTTTCTATTTTGGTACGGAAGCAAGGTGTGTTGGTCTGGGCAGCTTGATTTTGGCTGATGAATGTCATTGTATATGTACATTTCTGCCACCACAATTGGAGATACCTTTAGAAATCAGTGGTAGGAGTTTCTAATATTGCTTACACAATCATTTGTACATTCATGTCCTACTCTGCTTACTGCTGCTTTTCTCACGTGTCTTTCAGTGCCGGATCCAACAATTATTACTATTTTTTCCCCTTAATATTCTTAGGAGCTACTACAGTTGCCAGTGATGAAGACTCTGCATGTACCTCTGAACCACTTTTTCTGGAGCATTTTACAGCCTGTCTGTTGCTGTTTGGATATGTGGCCACTTTTACTTGTTGCCTGATATAGGTCAGTCCTGCTGTAGTGAATTTCTGAGCAAACGAGAAATGGGTATGAAGGCGCCATGTACACACATCAGGTGATATAAATCCCCCATCCTTTCTCTCTAATTCGAAAATACAAAATGCTTTTAAAGCTCTCGTAACCCATTGGGTAGCAAGACCTCCCTTGAGCAAGATTCTATTTATATTCTTCACTTATCTCCTTTAGTGTGGTTATTTGTAAGTTGTAGTGTGGAAGTATTATTGTTCTTGAGTATGAGGTACTGACCTCCACACTTCAGAGAGCATAAAGTACACATTACATTTGTAAAATGCCAGAATTTTTGCATTCCAAAATACTTTTGGCCCTATGGATTTGGATAAGAGATGAGGTCTTATAATATTTCTATCAGGGCTTCCCTGGTGGCTTGGACAGTAAAGAATCTGCCTGCAGTGCAAGGGACCCAGGTTCGATCCCTGGGTCAGGAAGATTCCCTGGAGAAGGGAATGGCAACCCACTCCAGTATTCTTGCCTGAAGAGGAGTATTCTTGCATGGATAGAGGAGCCTGGCAGGCTATCATCCATGGGCTTGCAAAGATTTGAACACGACTGAGCGACTAATACTTTCACTTTCTTTCATAATATTTTATCAGCCTTTTCTTTTTTTTTAAGTTGACAACCTTCCCTTGATATTCTCCCATTGGCACTATCTTTATGTGATATGCAAATGAGGATCTTCCTTGACTGCCATTCAAGCAACATTTACTGAGCTGCTGTGGGTTGGACTCGGCTAAGAATGGGGAAGGATAAAGTGTTGGCTCTCTTTGCCCTGGAGAAGTTCAGCTGTTGTTGTTGTTCAGTTGCTAAGTCATGTCTAACTCTTTGTGACCCCTTGGACTGCAGCACGCCAGGCTCCTCTGTCCTCCACTGTCTCCCAGAGTTTGCTCAAATTCATGTCTGTTGAGTTGGTGATGCTATCTAACCATCTCATCCTCTGTCTCTCCCTTCTTCTGCTCTCAATCTTTCCCAACATCAGGGTCTTTTCCAGTGAGTTGGCTCTTTGCATCAGATGGCCAAAGTATTGGAGCTTTAGCTTTAGCATCAGTCCTTCCAATGAATATTCAGGGATTCTCCTTTGAATATTCATTGGAAAGAGGAGCTCAGAGACTCACGATAATGTAGAAAGTGCTATACTAGCCAGTCTGTGAGTTCCTGGGTATGGTAGGATAATCACAGTCAGTAACTTCACCAAAATTGCAAAGATAAAGAAATATGGAATGGAATGTGATCAGGGAGCAGTTATATATTTGCTGTGGTCTTTGGTCTTCCCTGATAGCTCAATTGGTAAAGAATCCGCTTGCAATGCAAGAGACCCCATTTCGATTCCTGGATCGGACGATTCGCTGGAGAAGGGATAGGCTACCCACTCCAGTATTCTTGGGCTTCCCTTGTGGCTTAGCTGGTAAAGAATCTGCCTGGAATGCGGGAGACCTGGGTTCTGTCTCTGGGTTGGGAAGATCCCCTGGAGAAGCGAAAGGCTACCCACTCCAGTATTCTGGCCTGGAGAACTCCATGGACTGTGTAGTCCATGGGGTCGCAAGGAATTGGACACAACTGACCGACTTTCACTCACTTGGAAAGTAAAGCCAGAATTGGGGCTGCAGAGGAGTCAGTTCTTGAAAAGCCTTATCTACCAAGCTAAACAGTTAAGAATTTATGTTTTGGCTGTAAAGATTCTTTAAACCTGAGAATGAATGATTGGATTTGCATTTTAGTTAGGGCCCTCTGACATTATCTTAAGGGACCCAAAGGAAGTTGTTGAAATATTCTGGACAATAGTCCTATAATACTTACGTTGTGCAGTAGAGTGCTTTAGGATTTGCAGAAGACTTTCTCCAGCCTTAATTTCTTTTGTAGTAGCCTTGGGGGATGCGTAGGTAATAACTAAGGAAACATTTCAAGAAGTGACTTTTGCCCAAGGTCATATCCAGCAACCAACTATACCAGCTCTCCTCATTCTGTATTTGCTCCTGATTAAACATTATATTAAAATATTTTAGTATACTGTCCAGTTACTGAGCATACTTAAAAGGTGATCTGCCACCCACATATCTTTTATATTTGTACTTGATGAGACTGTCAGCTCCTTGAGGAGTTCCAGAATTAAATTTGATATGCCTTTGGCACAAAGTTTACAATAGGAACCACCAAAAATTTGCTAAACCCTTTCTCCTCCAGAGCAAACACAGTCCTGGAAAGAAGGAACATTTGTGAAAACAGAAGGACTGTCATTTTACTTGTGTGTCCTGTCATGTATTTTTATTAGGCAGTTTCTATGTTTACAACACAGCACTGGGTGCTATGGGGAAGGTGAATGCAGAACAGTTAGATTTAAACTACAAAACTGTCATGAATTAAGCCTATTCTGTCTTATTTAGATCTCACACCAAATTTCTTGGCTTTTTGTAGCACTTTTCCTTTTTAAAGGTTGCTAGGTCTTGAAATCAAAAGGCTTCTTGCACAGACTGATTGGAACTATTAGGCTTACACATTTGCTTTGCAGTAATTAGGTATAACATGGCACATTTCCAAATCGTTATTTTTGAAACAAGGAAACAAACACAGTCATTACATAGGCATATTTTATTATAAAGGAATGAAAGTTTTACCTTGATTAGATGCCCAGTCGGAGAAGGCAATGGCAAGCCACTCCAGTACTCTTGCCTAGAAAATCTCATGTACAGAGTAGCCTGGTGGGCTACAGTCCATGGGGTCGCTACTAGTCGGACACAACTGAGCGACTTCATTTTCACTTTCACACATTGGAGAAGGAAATGGCAACCCACTCCGGTGTTCTTGCCTGGAGAATCCCAGAGATGGCGGAGCCTGGTGGGCTGCCGTCTATGGGGTCGCACAGAGTCGGACACGACTGAAGTGACTAGCCAGCCAGCAGCCAGCCAGATGCCCAATAACATCACCTCACAAGTGAAAACCATCTTGTGATTCATACTTAAAATTGTCAACTGTGAATTTACCCTACTGAGATTAATGATGTAATCTTTTTATTAACATACCTTGTCCACATCTCTATTTATGCTAGCAGTATTTCCTAGGCTGTCTAGGAGTTACAGAAATGGTCCAGGTCTAAATTAGTCTTAGTGAAAGTGAAAGTCGCTCAGTCGTGTCTGACTCTTTGTGACCTTATGGCCTATACAGTCCATGGAATTCTGTAGGCCAGAACACTGGAATGGGTAGCCTTTCCTAACCTGGGGATGGAACCCAGGTCTCCTGCATTGCAGATGGATTCTTTACCAGCTGAGCCACAAGGGAAGCCCAAATTAGTCTTAGAGTCCATATCAATTTTAAAGTATTTATTGAGTTGATGCAGTTCTGATTTCTTTTACTACCTTTGTATCAGAAAAGCTTTGGGGGCCCCAGAAGAAATTGTCGAAGTTATTTAGATCCAGGGACTAGACTCGGGGAAAGAAAATTAGGAAACTGATCCCTGTGGGTTCAAGTCCAGTCTTCATCTTATTAATTATAACTTTGGTCAAGTGTCTGAACCCCTTATCTGAAAAGTGAGGCTTATGATAATGTTTTTCAAAGATTCTAAGACATACATTTTTATCTGAAAACAAAATGTGTTTTACAGTGCATTATAGATTATGGTTTATTTTGTGCTGTTTTTGTTTAATATCAGGCTTCCCTGGTGGCTCAGCTGGTTAAGAATCCGTCTGCCATGTGGGAGACCTGGGTTTGATCCTTGGGTTGGAAAGATTCCCTGGAAAAGGGAACAGCTACTCACTCCAGTATTCTGGCCTGGAGAATTCCATGGACTGTATAGTCCATGGGGTTGCAAAGAGTTGGACACGACTGATAGTGATGTGTGAGATGATGATGCATCTCGTAATCAGTGATTTCTTAAATTTGATGAAATATGGTAATAATTTGCCTTAGCAACCTCTTCAGTTGTTGTCAGGTTGAATCAGATATATTTGCTAGAAAACTACAGCTGTGCCAACAAATAGGCAAACAAAAGCACTGTCCAGGTTCCCTGGACAGTCTTTCCCCCTTTTTTTCTTTAAGACTTATTGAATAATATTTATTTTTGGATGTGCTGGGTCTTCATTGCTGCACGGGTTTTCTCTACTTTCATCGAGTGGGTCTTCTCTTCTTTGTAGTGCACGGGTTTCTCAGTGCAGTGGCTTCTCTTGTTGCAGTTCCCAGGCTCTAGGTGCGCAGACTTTAGTGGTTGTGGCACATGGATTTAGTTGCTCCTTGGCATGTGAGATCTTCTCGGACCAGGGATTGAACCCGTGTCCCTTGCGTGGGTGGGTGGATTCTTAACCACTGGACCACTAGTGAAGTCCCTGCTTTTGGTATTTGTGATGATACTTTATTTCTATCTGTTTTAAAAATAAATTGGAAAGAGATGGAAAATGAAAATTTAGATGAATTAAAGGTATCAAATGTCTTTCTTAAATATTTGAAATAACAGAAGAATTTCAGTTGACTTACAGTTCAGCCCCCTGAAAGACTGTATTTTTTCTTTCAAACAGTACTTCAGTCATAGTGGCCTTGCCTCCCTTTCCTTTCTTCTCCGACCCCCACCCCGAATAAGAACTCTGAGTAAGGTCAATTTTTGATGGGAGAGGAGTGGGGGCTGAGAAGAGCATTAATTTCATTTTGGGCAAATTGAATTTGAGATGAGTTTGAGGCATCCAAGTGAAGATGTTGAGTAGGCAGTTGAATTTGTGAGTCAGAGATAAAAATATGGTATTTGGGGTATAGAGATGGTAGATGAAGGCCTGAGCTTGGATAAGATCACCTAGGAAACGGGAAAGAAGGATTGGAACTGGAGGTTGACAAGCCACCTTCAGCCAGCAAACCTGTTTCATTTGGCCTATGCAGTGTTTTTAAAATATTTGAACAAGTTGCTGTAGCATGTTTATGGTTTTTTGGCTGCCCCAAATATACTTTCTCTTTTGATGGCACCCTAATTTCCTTTTAAGAAATTCCTTGTCCTCCAACCCAGACCTTAGCCTTATATAAAGCTCTTCCCCTGACTCAGGGCTGGCCGGTCATTCCTAAATCGTCTAGCCATGTGATTGGTTCAAGAATGGTTTTGTAATCCAAGTTGGCCCAATCAGAGGAGATTTTGAGACTGAGGGATGGGTGTGTGTGGAGGGGTTGGGGGTGGACAGGGGAAGCTCCAGAAATCTTTCTTGTTTTCTGCTTAAACCTGGCAAGGTGTGGTCTGGAGATCTAGCAGTGCTCTTGCTGCCATAGGGTAGATCTCATCTGAGAATTCCGTTCCGTTCTGTCGCTCAGTCGTGTCCGACTCTTTGCGACCCCGTGGACTGTAGCCTACCAGGCTTCTCCGTTCATGGGATTCTCCAGGCAAGAATACTGGAGTGGGTTACCGTTTCCTTCTCCAGGGGATCTTCCCAACCCAAGGATCGAACCTGGGTCTCCCGCATTGGAGGCAGATGCTTTAACCTCTGAGCCACCAGGGAAGCCGAATTAGGGACATGAAAAATTCAGACAGAGAAACTGGTTCTGATCATGTTGATTAAACCCAGTGGCCAGCTGTACCTCTAGGCTTTGCAGTTTAATGAGCCAGTGCATTCTGCCTTCGGTGTAACCCAGGATTTCTTTTATTTGCACCAGAAAGAAATCTTAATTGCCAAGATTTAACAATCGTGACTTTTCATTTGTAGATCAGGATTTTGGCTTGAACTAAGTAGTTATTGTAGAAGGAGTATCTGCTCTCCACTTTATTCGAGTCTGTACCTGTCTCTACTGTGATCTAACCCTGATGCCTTGGGTCTGTTGCCAGTTATCCTGCCAGTTCTGCTGTTTTTATTTTTAATCATTTATGTATTCATTGTTAACTTTGGTTGTGCTGGGTCTTTGTTGCTGTGCATGGGCTTTCCCTAGTTGTCTGAGTGGAGGCTTCTCTTCTTCATGTTGCACAGGCTTCTCATCGCGGTGGCATCTCTTGTCATGGAGCATTTGCTCTAGGTGTGCGGGCTTCAGCAGTTGCGGCACAGCGGCTCAATAGTTGTGCTTGGGCTCAGTTGCTCCGTGGTGTGTGGCATCTTCCTAGACTAGGGATTGAACCTGTGTGCCCGCATTGGCAGGCTGATTCTTATCCCCTGTACCCCTAGAGAAGTTTTGCTGTGTTTTAAATTATTGACCTAGAGGAAAGTGAAAGTCGACTTTGTTTCACTGAATTATACTACTTGCTTGTCCCTGTGGGTAGTTGGCTTTTAGCTGCTGCTATAGAATGAAAAGAGAAGGAGGACCTAGGTTTAAGCTATGAAGAGTCTGAACCCTATACGAATAGGTGGAGGAGGATAAGCTTGCAAAGAGAAGGAAGCCATGGCGGCAGGGAAAAAGAGTATTGGCTGAAGAGTCCAGAGTAAGGCATATTTCAGGGAGAGATAGATCAACATAGCCAGATACTGTCAGGATGTCAGATGAGAAAAAAAAAAAAAATTCTCACTTGAATTTGGCAACAAAGAGATCGTTATTGATCCGGCCTGGAGCTGTTTCAGGGAGTGGTGGAGCCAAGCCAGGTTGGAATGGGTTGAAAAATGAATGGGATGGGAAAATGGGACATATCCAAGAAGAATAGTCTTTATTTTTCGTGTGAAGGAAGCAAAGAAATAAGGCACTAGCTAGAGACATTTGAGGTTGAGAGTGGAATGCTTTAAAGATAGGACTCGAGTATGTTGAAGTGTTGATGGGAAGGATCTGGTTGAAAGGGAGAAGTTGACTGGATAGAGAGAAGAGACAAGGGGTAATTGATTATGCGAGTCTGAGAAGGTGAGATGGAGTGGGATCTAAAGCCTGTAGAGAGGTTGACCTTGGATGAGAGGAGGGAATGGGATGCAGCAGGAGGGTAGAAGCTGAAGGTTGGAGGTAAGTTAGTCTGATAACAGGAGGTTACTGGTCCATGGGTTTCGCTTCTCTGTTAGGTGTTGATGATGGTCAATGTCAGAAGGTGTGAAGGTCAAGCAAGAGTTGGAGGATGCCTGGGTGGGTCCACCCAGAACTGTAGACGTCTTGTTTGTGGTTGGTGCTCATGAATATCGGGTGACTTTCTCCAGTGCCCAAGTGCTCAGTTGTGGGCACAGAAGAGCCACTGTAGGCATCCGCTAAGGCTGGGGTTTGGCGGAAGAGGAAGGACAAAAGGTTGAGCAAGGTAAGTTGAGGGCACTTGATGAGAGTGTCGTGGAATGTGCTCCTTGGAGATGTTGGCCTTTAGAAAGGAAGTTGAGTGAGGAGGGATGTGAAATGAAACCTCAGTTGAGGCCCAAATGGTTGATCACAATGAAGGGGGTTTTAATCAGGAAGCCTAAGTGAGGATGTTGTAGTCAGAGGAGGGATGCTGTGTGATGGGGTCAGGGGAGTGCAGGAGAGGTTTCGATGGAGGGGAGGTAGGCAAGGGAGCAGATCAGTGTCCGACTCTTTGTGACCCTGTGGGCTGTAGCCTACCAGGCTCTTCTGTCCATGGAATTTTACAGGCAAGAGTACTGCAGTGGGTTGCCATTTCCTTCTCCAGGAAATCTTCCTGACCCAAGGATCGAACCCGGGTCTCCTGCATTGCAGGCAGACGCTTTACCATCTGAGCCACCAGGGAAGCCAGATGGATTTTGGATATTCAGATCTCCCCTGCTCATTGAAGAACTAAGAGAGGAAAGGAAGATTTGGGGCAGGGTTCAGCATAATTTGTAATTGGGTTGCTGTTTAATAAGAGTAGGTTATCCATTTCCTCTTCATTTCCTTCCCTTTGATTTCAATGGGAATTCCACTGAAAGAGTATATTGAAGCAGTTTGGAGCCTATGTCTGTTTCTGCAATATGGCCAAAAGAGTGATATTAGGAAAACTGTGTCTTCAGTCCCTTTGTTTTAGTACAGAAAATGTAACTTATTTAAACCTCTTGAATTCATCAAGTTGCCGGAATGATCTGGTGCTCGCCTGCCTTCCACAGTCATGTTGCTTCTGAAGGTGACTGAGGGTGTACTCAAAACTTTTAAGAGGTCAAGTTTAACTTGATCCCTGCGGCTCTCTCTGCTTTGAAGGGAGGGTAAGTGTAAGTAGGAAGCTATGTCAGAAACATCTGTCATCATTTGTAATGTGTGTCGTGGTTTGGCAGTTGAGTGAAGTCATGCAAGCCCACCAGTCGGTAGTTTAAAGCAGTAATCTGAGAGCTCAACAAGATACTTCTCTGAATGGTAAATCATCGGAGCCAGCGTTGCTGATACTTAAGAGGGAAAAGGGTTTGGAAGGCTCACCAAGCAGGGGAAATACAAAGTGCTTGGGTTTGGGGTTAATAAGATGAGTGAAAAGGTTGGCTTGAAGCTCAACATTCAGAAAACAAAAATCATGGCATCTGGTCCCATCACTTCATGGGAAATAGATGGGGAAACAGTGTCAGACTTTATTTTTTTGGGCTCCAAAATCACTGTGGATGCTGATTGCAGCCATGAAATTAAAAGACGCTTACTCCTTGGAAGGAAAGTTATGACCAACCTAGATAGTGTATTAAAAAGCAGAGACATTACTTTGCCAACAAAGGTCCATCTAGTCAAGGCTGTGGTTTTTCCCGTGGTCATGTATGGATGTGAGAGTTGGACTGTGAAGAAAGCTGATCACCGAAGAATTGATGCTTTTGAACTATGGTGTTGGAGAAGACTCTTGAGAGTCCCTTGGACTGCAAGGAGATCCAACCAGTCCATTCTAAAGGAGATCAATCCTGGGTGTTCATTGGAAGGACTGATGCTAAAGCTGAAACTGCAATACTTTGGCCACCTCATGCGACGAGTTGACTCACTGGAAAAGACTCTGATGCTGGGAGGGATTGCTGGCAGGAGGAGACAGGGACGACAGAGAATGAGATGGCTGGATGACATCACCGACTCGATGGACATGAGTTTGAGTGAACTCCGGGAGTCGGTGATGGACAGGGAGGCCTGGCGTGCTGTGATTCATGGGGTCGCAAAGAGTCGGACACGACTGAGCGACTGAACTGAACTGAAGATGCTAAATCCGACAATCTTGAAACAGCCAAAGGTTGTGGTAAAAATCCTCCAAGTAATCAGGATGCAAGAAGTCTAGAGTCTTAAAAAAACAAAACAAAACTGAAGCATGTAGGCTTTCGGATACAGCAGCTCTTCATCACTGACTCTGAAAAGATTAGGTAAAAGACAGAGCACGGGGCAGGAGGGTCCATGTTTGCAGGCTGAGGACAGTGAGGAGTAATAGCAGAAGTCCCCTATCCCTCAGAGCTCTTAACGGAGTGTTTCACAGCCCAGAGCAACTCTGCTGCCAACCAGCCACCACTCTGCTCTCTGAAGGTCTATTTCCTTATTCTTTCCCAAGGAACCTGTTTATTCATCCCCACTCTTTCCCATACTTTGTCCCATTCCAATGCTTCTCTTTGCTTTCCTTCATCTTTCATCCATTGTTTCCCCTGCCAGTGAGACCTAAGTCAAGTACAATATGATGCCAGCTCTTTCTTTTCTCTGACTCCTTTGTGTCTCTTGGTTTTGTATCTTAATAAGTTAACTTTTCCAGTGATTTATAAACTGTTAAGTTTGTGAGACACCTTGGATTTTTTTTTTCCCCCTCAAACTATTTGCAAAACAAAAATCACTTTATCCAACTCAAGTCTTAACAGTCTGCAAATTCCTTTAGATCCTGGTGTATTCAAGAGTCTGGAGACTTGGGTTCTACTGTCTGGGACTTCAGGACTTTAAGGATTGCTTCATTTTCCTCCAAAAAAGAGAACAAAGCATTGCTGATGAGCTCTGCATGTCCTTGACATCTGCTGTTTTGTACTGTTTTACCCAAGCAATAGTTTCGGCCCTGCCTTGATCATTTTTTCTTGCTCTCAAAATAGCAAAACCACCTGCTTTGTTCTTTGGAATTTTTTTTTTTTTTTTTCCGAAAGGCTTAGTTCATTCTCAAGAGAAGTCTTCCTGTGGCTTGTTAATCTCTCCTGTGCTTCTGTGTGTGTCTCTACTAGGTGGTACTGGTAGTGTTCAGTCGCTGAGTTGGGTCTGAGTCTTTGTGACCCCGTGAACCACAGCATACTAGGCTTCCCTGTTCTCTATCTCCCAGAGTTTGCTCAGACTCATGTCCGTTGAGTTGGTGATGCCATCCAACCATCTCATCCTCTGTCGTCCCTTTCTCCTCTTTCCTAGCATCAGGGTCTTTTCCAGTAAGTCAGTTCTTCGCATTGTGTTGGAGCTTCAGCATCAGTCCTTCCAATGAATATTCAGAATTGATTTCCTTTAGAATTGACTGGTTTGATCTCCTTGCTGTCCAAGAGACTCTCAAGAGTCTTCTCCACAGTTTGAAGCACCACAGTTCAAAAATATAAATTCTTTGGCTCTCAGCCTTCTTTATGGTCCAACTCTTACATCATATATGACTACTGGAAAAACCATATTATAAAGCTTATGAAGTGGGAGATGAGGTGTAAGTCTCCCAAGCATTACTTCTTGAGCTCAACAGAGCAGAAGGGAGCTGAGTTAAATTGTAGCCAAGGAGCCCTTTCCTCCTTAAGATCCTTTAGGAGAGTCTTGGTTGAGCTTGTAAACTGCCAAAAACAGTGCCTGGCACAGGGTAGGTTATTAATGGTAGCTATTCTTATTGGGTCTGGGTGGCTGAGTCAGAAAGATCCCACATTAAAGAGGCTTATCAAGTAAGAACTTACCTCCTACATGAATTGAACCTCAGGATTTTCATGTCATGGTAATTCTGTCTACTGAGGCCAAAGCATAAACAGAGACTTTAGAATCACAGGGCATTACAGCTGGCAGGAAATAGTGTCAGCCTTCAAAATATTATATAGAAGGAAACTGAGGCCTAGAAAAGTTAGTGACTGTCCCTGGGGCCATACTATGTATATTGGCTTAGTGGGACCAGGATGAAGCTCTCTGGACACTGAAACTAGGATTTTCCTACCAGACCAGGGTATGTGACTCTGAAAAATCACTCTTGAGGGAAGAATGTAGAAAAACAGGAGGAAGGGATAGTGTCTGCAGGGCGCCCTAACCTTGGGTGATGATGTCAGAGTAGCATAAATTTAGTGGTTTGACCCCTGATATTTCACCACATTGCTCCTGTTGGATGGTCAGCCACTATGTTGCTCCTTTAAATTAAATTCTGGGTCAGTACTTGGAAATCCAATAGGGAGTGGGAATCTAGGGATAATGATAGCTTCTCCAGTGGCTCAGATGAATCTGCCGGGAATGTGGAGACACAGATTCAATCCCTGGGTTGGGAAGATCCCCTGAAGAAGGAAATGGCAATCCACTCCAGTATTCTTGCATGGAGAATCCCATGGACAGTGGAGCCTGGCGGGCAACAGTCCATGGGATTGCTCAGAGTCAGACACGAGTGAGCCGTTCACACTTCTACGTCCCATAATATTAAAGGTCACAACTTGACAATGCATTTGAAAAAGAGAGAAGACCCTAGGCTCAGAGAGGCCTCTAGGTCCTGTGGGAACTCAGGTTCTAGGTCATCGCTGCCGAGGCCTGGGATTGGGCAGTCAGCATTAGTTGTTTAAGGACTGAGGTGAGGCAAGAGAGGAGCCCCTGGTAGGGGCGGCGATCTGAGATGTATGGAGAACTTCTGGGAGTCCTGCTTGTGTACACTGCAGGAAGGATGTGAGAATAAAACAGTAATATATATTTAAAAAATAAAATGCAGCACAGTGATGACAAAACAAGAAAGGAATCCATCCAAAGATCAGGGGAAGAATGTGTTTTCTGAAACTGTTGACATGGGGGCAGAGCATCATGGGGATGTGTGTTGTCGAGAAATCCCTTGTTTCTTTACTCAGGAAGAAGACCTGTTAGTGACCCACACTAAGAGCGAAAGTTCAGGGTCGGATATCTGAGCTGACAGAACAAGCCCTGAGTTTGAGCTGGTGGATGGCAAGCTGAGGTTCAGACCCACACAGTTTGGTTTCACGGTTGGAAATCTCAACTGCCGTGCTGGCTGTCTGCTCCTGCTCAGCTGTCTGCTGTGATCCAAGCCCTGGGAGAAGCAACCAGGTCCAATTTAAGTCCTCCTGCTCGCTGTTGCCCGGCTGGGGATTCCTTAGAGCCTAGTAAGTCATTGAGTTGCATGATGGCCTAGGGCCACCCATAATTTTTAGGTCCCCATGGAATCTCGATCTTTTAATGCACTTGCATCCTTTCCTCATACCATCAACCTGTTATCCTGGTGACTGAGTACCAACTGGTTTTCTCTGCCCTTTGGAGATGTTTAGTTAAACTTGGCTCAACCCAGAGCCTCTTGTGATCGCACCATTCCTGTGTCTTCTTGCTCACACCTTCCTCTGCCACTGAGCGTCTGTGTCTTGATGTTCTGTCTGTCACTCACGCTCCCATGTGTTCTGAGTCCAATACTTCCTCCCACACCAGTTTCCCCAGGAAACCGCATCCTATCAAATAGGCTTTTGCGAAGACTCGAAAGGTTACAGTTTGATGTGTGTGATCTTTCCCAGCTTTACTGATTCTACCCCTCCTTCATAATCTTTCTCTCTTGAATATCAAAGTTCTGCCCATATAGGGGCAATGATGGGGCAAGGAAGAGTCCTAACTTTTATACCTTAACAGTGAGCACAAATACGTATTCCCTATTTCCTGAGAATTCTAGTGAATAAACGATTTGTCTCATTACATGCACTTCAGCTTGGGTGCAGATATATACAATCAGAGATATTCAGGCCATTGACTGTGCCTTTGCGACTTCATGGACTGTAGCCTGCCAGACTCCTCTGTCCATGGAATTCTCCAGGCAATAATGCTATGAGAGTGGATAGCCATTCCCTTCTCCAGGGGATCTTCCCAACCCAGGGATTGAACTTGGGTCTCTCGCATTGCAGGCAGATTCTTTACCATCTGAACCACCAGGAAAGTCCAGTTACTGGACTATTTCATATTATATGCTAATCATCCTTTTATTGCTTACTCAGCACTATACACTCTACATCCAGGCAGCACTTAACCTCAGATTTCTTTATCTCCTTTATATGCCAGTTTCTCTTCAATGCAAGACTTACTAACTTTGCTTTTAGCTCTCATACCAGTTCCCATGTTTTTAGAGACTAAAGCATGTGTGAATCTCATTCCATCTCCCCTTTCCCACTCTTGTAGCCTGGAATATAATGATCTTAGGGCTTTTTTTTTTTTCTTTTCCTTTTTCATGTCCTATTTCACAATCCAGGAGTCTCTCTTTTAGTACAGCACACTAGAATTTTCTTTTGAGTAAATTCTGTGTATAGTGAAAGTCACTCAGTCGTGTCTGACTCTTTGTGACCCAATGGACTATACAGTCCATGGCATTATCCAGGCCAGAATACTGGAGTGGGTAGGTGTTCCCTTCTCCAGGGATCGAACCCAGGTCTCTCGCATTGCAGGCAGATTCTGTGCAAGCTGAGCCACCAGGGAAGCCCAGTGCTGTGTATGACATATGAATGTTGTTAAGATTCGTGTTCCTTTCTCTAGAATCATGTAAATTTCCCCCCATCATTCTTATTGTCATGGATTGCCTGAGTGACTTCTTTTCTCAGAAGAGCCATGAGAAAATTAGTAGAAATGGAAACTAGATCCCCAATTCAGAGAAAGTTGTGGGGATTAGGGAGTTACTGTCTTTAATTCTGGGTATTGCTGAGGTTCAGAGAGTTAGGAATCTGCTATCACTCGTGACTGGGACAAAGCAAAGGGAAATCTAATTCCATCCTTACTTTTGCTTTTTTGTTTTTTTTCCTAGAGAAAAATGTTAATTTCTGCTCTGGGGAAAATAGAAGAGTCCAGGTTTAAAATAGATTACAGTATTCACTGATGAGGCTAAAGAATTGGAATTTTGTAAAATTGTTGTTTCTTGGATGAAAAAGGGATAAGAGGGGATGAGAGAATTAAAAAAACAGGTGTATTAGGTCAGAATAGCAATAGCAGGTGGCATTTATAGAGCATGCATATGTTAGGCACTGTCCTAAGCATTTTTCGATTTCTCATCTCAGGACATCTCAGTGCAGCTCTGTGACATTCCCACTGTTTATTTTATGCAAGAGGAACCCATGCCGCACAGAGAGGTTAACCGGCTTACTCAAAGTCACACAGCTGATAAATGACAGGTTGATGATTTTCACCTTGGCAGTCTAGTCGAAGGCTTACGCTCTGAATTTCAAGGTTACAGAGCTATTTGTTGAGTCATTTTAACTGTTTCCCTCGCTTTGAGTACAGCCTCCCACAGTATATATAAAGCCCAAGAGAAGTGGCAGTTTCAGCCTTTTTTTCTTGTTGTTTGTTTATTTAATAGCAGGGTTAAAAAAAAGGCAGTGTGCATTCTAAATCAAGTTTAATTAGACCCGTATGGAAAACATAACAATTATCTGTGCCAAATTTCCACCGTTTTTCATGTTCAATTATTATTAGATACGGGCACACATATTCTTTCATTTATTTTCAAAGTGAAATGATTGAAGCAGGCCTAGGATTCAAAGGTCTTGCCTACTTTTTAAAGAATCGTTATCTGAAAAGCACATTTGGTCTAGAAAAGAACAAAAATCTGTTTTTGTTTGTGAGACACAGCTTCCCTTAGAGAATATGGTGTTATCAGGTGTGGAATCTTGGCATTACACTGCCTTTTCCTTTCGCCTCGTTGAACTGATGGAAAGGAGTGGGGTGGGAGGGGAAGGGGAGAGTGGTGGTGGGATATACGGATACATAGATAATTACAGATGTATATCTCCAGATCAGTCCAGCATTTGGACAGAAGGCCTTTCTTTAGGTCCCAGACAGCCCTGTTTGCCCCCAGCTTCCTATACTGAAACTGAGGTTTTAGAAGAATCTCAAGAAATTTTCTTGGGATAGGTTGTCCAGGTGTGATTTTTTAAAAAAGAGCATCTCTCCTTTATTTTATAGAGGAAAAGATAATGAAGGGTATCTCCCCTTTCCCAAATATAAAAAAGGGCATTTTTCTGTTGCTTCATAATTTAGCTTAAAAAAAAATCCCTCAATGATAGTTTAAAATATTTTCTTCATTGTTATAATATTCTTCCTTTATCTGAGTCGTGGATAGGATCACAGGAATATGACAAAATATTCTTACTATTGAAAAACAGCTATCTATATAGTTTTGCTATTATAGATGATTGAAAAACAGTTTATTAGGTTTCCTTCCACATTCAAACTAATATAGTAATTGCAGAAAATTTGGAAAATTCAGAGAAATAGAAGCAAGGAAAAGCATACTCCCATAGTTCTTATACCCAGGAGAAGGAAAAAAACTTACCGTTTTCATGTGTATTATTTACCTTTTTCTGTGTTGAGTTTTTGTTTATGTTTCTCGGTTAGGATCACACTGTAAATGCAGTGTTTCCTGCTCTGTTGGAAAGATGCCTCAAATTGAGAGACAGCAGGCTTAGGGCTTCTTTGCTGAACCTGCCCTGTCACAGGTCAGCTGGTGACTGGGGTAGTAGGGTGCCCCAAACACATGCTGTAGGCTCTAGGCTGCTGAGTGCTGGGCAGCAGAGAAGTCCTGCCTTCCCAGCTCACAAACTTGATGGAGAAGACAAGCAGTGTTTTCATGACTGCTTCTAGCTTTTGGTGTGGAAAATTTCAAAGATATACAGAAATAGAACATTACAATGGACCCTATGTGCCTTTCTCCCAGCTTCAACAATGGTCAGTTTATAGCCATCTCGCTTCATTTAGATCTCAACCTCTTTTCCCTCACCCTGGACTATTTAGAAGCAAATCCCTAACATCCTATTATTTCACTAGTAAGTATTTCTACATATGTCTCTGAAAGATTCTTTTTTTCTTTTAATACTGTCATATTATTATCATACTTTAAGAACTTCTATAATATAATCAAATATGGAATATCCAGTCAGTGCTCAGATTTATCCATTTTCTTCATCATTTTTCTTTTCAGTTTTTTTGTATCAGGATCCAGATAAAGTCCATACATTGCAATTGATTGACATGCTGCTTCAGTCCCTTTAGTCTGTAGGTTCATCCTTCACTA
Source organism: Moschus berezovskii (assembly GCF_049115385.1). Classification (NCBI taxonomy): domain Eukaryota; kingdom Metazoa; phylum Chordata; class Mammalia; order Artiodactyla; family Moschidae; genus Moschus; species Moschus berezovskii. Next base: position 34,878,953 of record NC_142480.1, read on the forward strand.
TTTTTTAAAAATTCCTTGCAGTTTATTTTTTGCCAAACCAGAACATTTATTCTGGTTCATAGGCTGGCTTTTGGCAGTAACACCCCATGGAGCTAAATGTTTTTGTATTTAACATATTCCTCTAATCACTGTATATTTTGGGAATTGATAGTCATATGTAGAGTCTAGCTCAAATTCTGTTTCCATTTTTTTTGGTCAGGAATACTGTGGGTGTATTGTGTACTCTGATCAGGAGGCATTTAACACTACTTCCTTGTGTGGGTGGGTGTGTGAGCAAGAAAGAGATGTGAACAGTTAATGGGGATCCTTACGGCCTAATGAATTCATTACTGGTTTCAAAATCTTCATTTCCATTATTTCTTCATTTTTTAGCTGGCCTACTTTGATAAAGAGAAACCTCTGCTTATCAACTGCTCGGTTCTCCTCAGGTACAATTTATATGGGAAAGGCAGGAAATATGCCCAATTCTTTTCCCTTTATTTACCAGTTTTTAAAGTAGTTAGTTCACTCTTGAACAGCCTGGGAGTTAGGGGTGCCAACCCTTCATGTAGCTGAAAATTTACATATAACTTATAGTCCAGCTCTTCCCATCAGTGGGTTCAACCAACAGCAGCTTGTGTAGCACTGTAGTATTTACTGTTGAAAGAAATCCACATATAAGTGAACCTGCGCAGTTCAGACCTGTGTTGTTCAAGGGTCAACTGTTCTTGGCTCCATTAACCAACTAATTAGTAATGTCCATAAAAGGCAACCATTGAGAGCCGGTAAGAGAAAGAGAGAGATATTTAACTCATGAAGAATTCATGAATTCAAAACACTGGTGTTTTAACCTATTGTGTTTATTCCTGACACTAAAATTGTCCCATCTTTGGCCAGTAGGAGGCCGGTTGTGCTGGCTCCGGGATCCTTTTGATATCATGCTAGTGGTCTCTGACAGCTTCCCTGCTTTCAATATGTTAAGATAGTCAAGGCCAGTGGTTCTCAAAGTGTAATCTGAGGATTCCTGAGGGTTCCTACGACCCTATGAAGGGATCTGTGAAGTCAAAACTGTTTTCATTACAGTACTAAGACATTCTTTACCTCTTTTACTTTTATTTTCTTATGTATTTATTGGAATTTTCTAGAGGCTACCTTTTGGCTTCTGGAATAGGTGTGCATGTCCTTATATTCCCCGAAATTTTCTAAGGTAAGGTCTTTAGAATCTTCAATAATCTCTTAAGAATATAAAGGGGTCCTTAAATCAAATAACTTGACCATTGTTGCTCTAGGCTTATTTTTCTTGCCACATGTATGGAATGACTGGTGTCTTTGTAAATCAGACACCAGTGTCTTTGTAAACCATTTCTTAGTCAACTTTTGAAACTTTTTTTTTATTATGTGTGAGTGATCTTCTCCAAATCTCAAAGCTAATAAATAACAAAACCAGAATTTGAACCTAGATGATTATGTCATAGTTTTTCCCCCCATAAAATAATCACTGATGTTCAAAATTTATGATTAATTGAAGCGTAGAAGCTATAAACACTGCCTGAAATGCCAGATAGCCATTTTAGGAGCCAGCAAGCAAAATAAGCAGTTCTCTTTCTCTAGTGGAATGGCTCTCAAAAAGGGAAAAATGGATGTAGAGGCTGGATGAGTGGTTGCTGTAGCTCCATGATATAACAAACTCTGTACAAAATCCGCTGTTTTTTCTGGTCACCGTAGAGAAATTCAAAATGCAGTAGTAACTCATTAACATGTTAACTTTGAAAGATTTCAGCTATCTGGAGAAAAGTTTGCTTGGCCTGTGGAATTCAATAATGGCTTAAATGTTCCCCACTAATTTCTGAACCCAGAGTCAAGAGTGATTGCTTGACCATGCAGCTTAGAAATAACTTTCTTTCATCTTGTAGTTAGTTGAATCAAATTCTACAAGAAAGCACCCTGCAATTTTCAAAGCTGAGTAATGGTGCCTGCAGCCTGGGACTGCAGTTTTTCCATCATTAGTTTGGGATTAGCAGATGCAAACTATTACACAGAGAATGGATAAACAGCAAAGTCCTACTGTATATTACAGGGGACTATACTTAATATCCTGCATAAGCCATAATGGAAAAGAATATGAAAAAGAATATATATTTGTTTAACTTAATCACTTTGCTGTACAGCAGAAATGAACCCAACATTGTAAGACAATTATATGTCAATAAAATTTAAAACACAAAAAATAATTTTTCCATCACTGAATAGTATGTGAATCTCTGAAAGATGGCTAGTTAAAGCCACTGGATTTTGCAGTTCTGGGTCCTCGGGAAAATCTTTATTTTGTCTCACTCCGTTGAGCTGAACTCAGTCATCTGTGCTTTGTTCACTGCAGCTTGTCTTGGATAATGAACAACACTGACTTACTTCCCAGGCACAAAGGAGAGTTTCCATCATAAGAAAAGGAAGTAGCCTTCAAAAGGGCTTTCTGAGGTTAGCATGTGTACGGGAGAGGAGAAGCCTTATGTAACGTGCTTGAGTGTTTGCCAAAAGTAAGAAAGCATCTGAAAGCCTCGGGTATCATCATGGAGGAAGCTTGGTTCAAAGCTCGCATCGCCAGTCAGGTGCTTCATCATCATTCTGGGGTTCGGCTGAGGAGTGAGGCCAGGAATTCATCCACAGTTTCAGGGCTCTTAGTGAAATACAGCTTTCTTTGCTGGGAAGTAGATTTTGAGTTCTAAGTTTTTGTCTTTATGGGAAAACTCATTTTTCCATGGAGCCTTGTTTGTGTTTTTTCTCAACATTAAATCTGTTGCAGCGAAGTGATTTAAATATCTGCTTTTGGTGACCTGTTGTGTTTAGATTTATGGATTTGCAAAGTCAGGTGGTCTAGCCGAGTCATCTCATTGACATTGCTGAAGATAGTTTTAGAATACAGGCAAGTCAGGAGTATGAAGTGGAAAGGTAGGTTTCATAGGGTCATGGCAGAATTTTATTTTCTTTCATATTTGTCCTTTTGAATAAATTGAAAAAATTTTTTTAAAAATTTATGTTCAATTCACTGAACAGACCCATCTCCATTTGGAGAGCGTGTGGTATATGACGAAGCAAGCTTTGAACTTACTGCTAGGGAATGTTAGGAATTTTGGATTCTGGTGTCACTGAGGAAAATGGCCCCGCCTTACTACACTTTAGTTTCCTGTTTAGAAAGTTCTGCCCCTTCATAAGGACCTTGAAGTACTAGGAGGAAAGGTGCTGTATGTGTGGAGTTTTCCATAAAGTACAGTCCTAACGAAAAGGCTGAGTTAAAGGTAGGTGAATACTCTATGAAAACATGATTTATGTATATATGAGATATGTATTAGTTTATGCCATATGTATTTATTTACTTACGTATGAAGTAGCCTCAGGCAATTTGAAGTCAGATTTAAAATTCAGGTTTTGTTTACTTACTGTCCTTTTTTCTCTTAAGAACAAAGAATAGAAAGGCCTAGGAAGTGGAAATTGAAATTGATTTTAATTGCCTGAACAAATTTACTGGAGAATCATTTTATTGAAGTGAAAATGAAGGCCAGATTATTTTTGTTTTTTATCTGTGTCTAATTCCAGGCCATTTTGGAGTTGTCCATAAATCTCTCTTCAGGTCTAAGGGAGAATATCCATCAAAGTGAGCCAAAATGTAACAACTCTTTGTGACGACTGCCTTGGCTAAAAATCTGTATGGTGAGAATTCAGAATTTCAGGAGTGCATTTGGAGGTGGGATGGATTATACTGACAAGTCTTATGAGGACACGGAGACTATTTTAGACTCTCTCAGTGTGCTTTTGAAACTCTGAAGACCTATTCCCTGTTCCCCCAAAGCTCAGTGAGCCACTGTTGGGAACAGTTGGGTTTTGTACCCTTCAGGTATTTTTGAGTTAAAACACAACTAAAGTTAGACTGCTATGGAAGGTGGGGATGGCCTATTAGAACAGCATTTGTCTCTGGAGAGTGCCACTCTTTCAGAAAAGATAAATAATGGCCTCAAGTGATTTGTAATTCATACAGTAGCAGTCACAGTTGCTTAAATTTAATGCTATATTATGTACAAATGTGTGGTATTTTGATTTGGTTCTAGAAGCAAGTTTTGTGTGTGTGATGAGGTTTTGCATGAAAAGGCTACATGCTGGTGCTTCCCAGAAACCAATGGGACTGGAAAAGCTGCTCTGCATAGTTGAGGATCAGTGCCAAGCTGGAGTGAGTTCTCAAACAGTATGTGACACTATGGCCATGCCACGTTCCTTAGTGAGTGGGATTGGGCTTGTAGGCTTTCTGTTTCACTAAAGAAAGAGAAACTTTTCTATGCATTTGATTATGCTCCGTGATATGTAGAACAAAACATTTGGGGGTTTAGGTTTGGGGGGAAAATGTGGTTTAATTGTTTATTGCATAGTTTGGTATAATTTGTGCAACTTTTCTCTCTTTTGCCTTGAGAATAAAATAGGAAAATGGAAAAGCAAAAAATTCAGGTGATCTTCAAATGAAATTAAGAGGAAAAACATCTCTAGGAAATAAGATAGGAACACATATGTTTAAGTTTTACAACATCAGATATTAAAAACCAGTGATCAAGAATCCTCTGCTAACCAAGCTATTTTAAAATTTCACTTAAAATTTTTTTTTAACTGATGTGTAGCTGATTTACAACGTCATGTTCATTTCTGGTGTACAGCAAAGTGATTCTGTTAATTATATATTCTTTTTCATATTCTTTTCCATTATGGTTTATCCCACTGTTGAATATAGTTCCCTTTGCTATTAGTAGGACCTTGTTGTTTATTTGATATAGAATAGGTTGTATCTGCTAATCTCAAATTCCTAATTTAGAGATTTCAATTTTTCATTGCTGCCTTCCTTAACTCGATGTCTCATAAAGTTTTATAGTCATTTGAAGTTGTTCTGAAGTCAAAACAAAACAAATTTGCTGGAAACGATCTTAGCTGTCACCAAGTCTATCCTTTGTATTTTGCTGATGAGTCTGTCCAGTAACTCACAGTGAAGGTATAGCTGACTTTCAGTATTCCCCTTGCCTAGTGTTGGGTTTAACACATAATATATACTGGCTGGCTGGTGGGCTGACTATAGAGTAGTACTTATTAAAAAAATAAAAAGAAAAAGAAAACTTGACACAAACCTTTTTACCAGCATGTATTTGAATAGAGTCTTAGTGGAAATTTTGAAAAGTGTAGTTGAGGGTATAAGAACAACTCTTCTTTTGGAGATTTGGAAACTCTGCCATTCTTTCATGAATTGTTAGATCCCAATATCTTTAGGAGATCCAACCAGTCCATTCTAAAGGAGATCAATCCTAGGTGTTCATTGGAAGGATTGACGCTAAAGCTGAAACTCCAATACTTTGGCCACCTCATGCGACGAGTTGACTCACTGGAAAAGAGTCTGATGCTAGGAGGGATTGGGGGTGGGAGGAGACGGGGACGACAGAGAATGAGATGGCTGGATGGCATCACCGACTCGATGGACATGAGTTTGAGTGAACTCCGGGAGTTGGTGATGGACAGGGAGGCCTGGCGTGCTGTGATTCATGGGGTCGCAAGGAGTCGGACAAGACTGAGCGACTGAACTGAACTGAACTGAATATCTTTAGAATGTGAATTCTAAAAACTTAGGTGTAAAATGTACGAAAGTGTTTCAGTGTGTAAAATGTCATTGTTACATTCTTTCTTCAAGCTGATCATTTCTCTTACTGTTACATTGTGAGTATTAATTACTATTTGAGAGTCCACAGAAGAATGAGTGAACAAGACTCATCCCTGTCAACAGACATTATTTTCCCCATGCCAAAAATGACATAAAACGCAAATTTTTAAAGTTCCATCAAGAAATAGTTTGGCAAATGAATAATAACATTCAATGATTTTTTTTTTTTTAAACAAACTGAAGGAATTTATTTTATCATGTCATGGCCATGTTTGGAAACCTGAGAATTTGAACTTGAACCGTGTTGGTTTTTTTTTTTTTTTCTTTAAATGAATTGTGGCTACTTCCCATGGGTAGAAGTGGGTCCAGGGTTTGATCATCTTGATCACATGAGACTCAGAAAATTTTGTTTCTGAAGCTATTGGAAGGAATTTCCCATCCTCCTGTCTGCCTGCATACCTCAGATACTGGTGTTGGCCACATGGGCAGGTCTCTGGAATGGAGAGAGGGAGTGAGGCACATGTGATCTTTGTTTGGTGAAAGGTTGCCTAAACCTCCACAGAAAATGGATTCTGTCCATTTTCAGTTTATGTGGGGACTTTAAAACGGCATGGTAATAGCTTGGGTTTCTAGAAGCCCTGCTTTATGACCTAACAAATGGTTTGTCTGTGAGATATTTTTCTGAGATGTTCTGACTAGGTCAAAAGAATCCAGCTATACTGCAACACTGCAGCAATCATTTCTTTGGTGATTAAAACCCACAGATTTTGGAGGAAAGAATCCAAATATCTTCTTTATTGCATCCACTCCTGCCACAAAAGTTTATATATTACTTCTAGTGTTCTAGGCCCTGTTTTGGGTGCTGGACACCATGGACATAACTCCCTGTCCTTACAGAACTTCTTATGGGGAGAAAGGCACACAAGTAAGTTAAATATGTTGATGATATGAGCCCTGGAGAAAATTAAAACAGGGATGGAGGCAGGAATAGAGCTGAGGGAACCATATAGTATCTTGCATTACTTGCGGTGACTGATAGCCCCACAGGCATGAAACAGACCAGTCCTTTATGTGTTGTGACCGATTCTGCTGTCATGTCACCACCAGCATTGTCACTGTCACAGTCGGAAGGCATTTATCTCACACCTGCTAGCAAGATTGTGTACAGAAGGAGTCATACAGATGAGTCCTCAAGACGGGCAGCCCTCATGTGGACACGTGGAGAGGACTTAGGAATGACACATTTTTAAAATGATGGTATTCTTTCAGCAAATGTTTACTGAATGATGGCATCTAGACAAGGCAGTGTGGAGAATAACACGATAAATCACATGTACACCTTGCTAGCAGAGTGTGGAGTCTAGTATATTTGTATATAGTAGATCGTTTGCATATCAGTGATTTCACATTTGAGATAGACTGGGAAAGCCCTGACATATGCTGGTTTCTCCTTTTGCTGAGGCATGGTCTTCAGTTAGCTGCTTTTGGAGGGGGTGTGGGATAACTAACCTCGGAGTGGTGGGTTAGCAGTTGCCCGGGTGTCCAAATTCCAGGGCAACACGATTTCTCTCTCTTGTTGAATGTATAAAATGCCTTTGAAGTAAAATACACTTTCTTTGTGAAAGATTGCTCTGAGAAAAAGGTCAGCTTCTAGTGATGGTGATGAAAGGTGCTGATTCTAAGGTGTGACGATTCTTAGCCAGAAAACGGAATCATTGAGGGTCTCAAGGAAATACTTAACAATTTGCTTCTTTTGAGGGGAATCATATACTGTACTTTGGGATTGGAAGGAAGACTGACCTTTTCCAGTCCTGCGGCCACTGCTGAGTTTTCCAAATTTGCTGGCATATCGAGTGCAGCACTTTCACAGCATCATCTTTCAGGATTCGAAATAGCTCAATTGGAATTCCATCACCTCCACTAGCTTTATTCGTAGTGATGCTCTCTAAGACCCACTTGACTTCACATTCCAAGATGTCTGGCTCCAGGTGAGTGATCACACCATCGTGATTATCTTGGTCGTGAAGATCTTTTTTGTACAGTTCTTCTGTATATTCTTGCCACCTCTTAATATCTTCTGCTTTTGTTAGCTCCATACCATTTCTGTCCTTTATTGAGCCCAATCCCAAAGAAAGGCAATGCCAAAATTGCTCAAATTACCGCACAATTGCACTCATCTCACACGCTAGTAAAGTCATGCTCAAAATTCTCCAAGCCAGGCTTCAGCAATATGTGAACCGTGAACTTCAAGATGTTCAAGCAGGTTTTAGAAAAGGCAGAGGAACCAGAGATCTAATTGCCAACATCCGCTGGATCATGGAGAAAGCAAGAGAGTTCCAGAAAAACACCTGTTTCTGCTTCATTGACTATGCCAAAGCCTTTGACTGTGTGGACCACAACAAACTGTGGACAATTCTGAAAGAGATGGGAATACCAGACCACCTGACCTGCCTCTTGAGAAGCCTGTATGCAGGTCAGGAAGCAACAGTTAGAACTGGACATGGAACAACAGACTGGTTCCAAATAGGAAAAGGTGTACGTCAAGGTTGTATATTGTCACCCTGCTTATTTAACTTATATGCAGAGTACATCATGAGGAACGCTGGGCTGGAAGAAGCACAAGCTGGAATCAAGATTCCTGGGAGAAATATCAATAACCTCAGATATGCAGATGACACCATCCTTATGGCAGAAAGTGAAGAAGAACTAAGAACGTACAAAAAGCCTCTTGATGAAAGTGAAAGAGGAGAGTGAAAAGTTTGGCTTGAAGCTCAACATTCAGAAGACAAAGATCATGGCATCTGGTCCCATCACTTCATGGCAAATAGATGGGGAAGCAGTGGAAACAGTGTCAGACTTTATTTTTTTGGGCTCCAAAATCACTTCGGATGCTGATTGCAGCCATGAAATTAAAAGACGCTTACACCTTGGAAGGAAAGTTATGACCAGCCTAGATAGCATATTAAAAAGCAGAGACATTACTTTGCCAACAAAGGTCCGTCTAGTCAAGGCTATGGTTTTTCCCGTGGTCATGTATGGATGTGAGAGTTGGACTGTGAAGAAAGCTGATCGCCGAAGAATTGATGCTTTTCAACTGTGGTGTTGGAGAAGACTCTTGAGAGTCCCTTGGACTGCAAGGAGATCCAACCAGTCCATTCTAAAGGAGTTCAGTCCTGGGTGTTCATTGGAAGGACTGATGCTAAAGCTGAAACTGCAATACTTTGGCCACCTCGTGTAACTAGTTGACTCACTGGAAAAGACTCTGATGCTGGGAGGGATTGCAGGCAGGAGGAGAAGGGGACGACAGAGAATGAGATGGCTGGATGGCATCACTGACTCGATGGACATGAGCTTGAGTGAACTCCGGGAGTTGGTGATGGACAGGGAGGCCTGGAGTGCTGTGATTCATGGGGTCGCAAAGAGTCAGACACGACTGAGCAACTGAACTGAACTGAATATACTGTACTAGTATTACTTCTGCCACCTCAGAGATGAGCCCCTCATGAGGATATTATTTGGATGGATCTTGAGAAGGTCCCTAAGGGAAGTGTAGGCAGGGGAGGATTTATCTCCCTTGTCTGAGGGACTCTTGGAGGAAGCTAAGCAAAGCTTCTTTATGTGCTGCATCACCTGGATCCTGATATCAGATTTTTCCTGTCCCTTCTAAGTAAAGGGTCACCCATCTTTGTATGAGGCTCCCTGCCATTTATTATACAGATGGAATCAAAAGTTTACTGCATAGAGTTTCATATACAGACACGTGTGCAGTCATGCCTCCATACATATCCACAGAGGGCAAGGGAAAACTTGGAAGGGAGGACACAATCATAAAATACAAGGGCAGTGGCTGTTGGCTACTCACCAAAACCTACATTTCCCTCTTCTTTTAAAAAAAACGTATTTATGACTGTGCTGGGTCTTCATTGCTGTGCACAGGCTTTCTCTAGTTGTGGCAAGTGGGGACTATCCTCTAGTTGTGGTGTGCAGGCTTCTCATTGTGGTGGCTTCTGTTGTTGCCAGGCACAGGCTCTAGGTGTGCAGGCTTTAGTAGTTGTGGCCCTTAGGCTCAGTAGTTATGGCACATGGGCTCTGTTGCCCTACGGCATGTGGGATCTTCCCCAACCAGGGATCAAATCTGTGTCCCCTGCTTTGGCAGGGGGATTCTTAACCACTGGACTGCCAGGGAAGCCCCACATTTCCCTTTTCCGAGCCCGCAGCAAGAATGCAGTTTCCAGGCTCCTTTGCATTTAAGCGCAGCATGTAACTGAGTTCTAGTCAATAGAATGATCCTGATAAAGATGGCAGAGCCTGAAAAGTTGAGTCCCTATTTCAGTGTGAGGAACAGGAAGACTTCAGTCATCCCTTTCCCTGGACAAAACATTCTAAGACGTTTGAGCCATTATATATTTTGAGGTCTGTTTCAGCAGTGACTAGCCTTTCCTCGTTAGTACTGATTCTTTGTGTGGTAAACCAGAGTTAGAGACCACAGTTTCAGGGCCTTCCTCTGACTTTGTTGGAACATTGGATCCAGTTGTTTCCACCTGAATGGCAGAATCAGTGCTGTTGAATGAAGGTGCTTATTGTGCTCATAGGTTCAGGCTGTCTGTTCATTACTGCACTCACTGTTCGTTGCTTAGAGATGGCTATAGAGGGTAGAGTCCAGGGAATGCTTGCTGACGCTGATACTTCTTTTTCTCCTCTTGTCCATAAATACATTAGTTGACGAGACCACCTCAAATGGGACTCTTGAGTTGGAGGTCACCAAAAACTCAAAGAGAAACAAACAGGTGGTGGATGGGGTTGGGGGGCAGTGTGGGAAGAGGAAAGAAATAGATGAGGGAGATTGAGGTATGAACTTCTAGTTTCAAAACAAATGAGTCACAGACATGAAACGTACAGTGTAGGGAATATAGTCAATAACTATGGAATGTATTTGTAAGGTGACATATCGTAACTAGATATTGCAATAATCATTTTGAAATGTATAGAAATACTGAATCACTGTGTTGTGTAACAGGAACTAACATGGTGTTGTAGGTCCATTAGATTTCATAAACAAATGAACTCATAGAAAAACAGATCAGACTGGTGGTTACCAGATGTGGGGGGTGGGGGAAGAGGAATTGGATGAAGGCAGTCAAAAGGTACAAGCTTCCAGTTATAGGTAAATACTGGGAATGTAATTTACAACATGATAAATACAATTAACACTGCTGTATGTTATGCATGAAAGGTAACTGTAAATACTGAGTTATCACAAGAAGAAAAAGTCTATTTACTTAGTTTTGTATCTGTATGAGATGATGATGTTTAGCTGCTAAGTTATGACCGACTCTTTTGCAACCCCATGGACTGTAGCCCACCAGGCAACTCTGTCCATGGTATTTTCCAGACAAGAATACTGGAGTGGGTTGCCATTTCCTTCTCCAGATGAGATGATGAATGTTCACTGAACTTACTGTGATAATCATTTTATGATGTACGTAAGTCAAATCATCATGCTGCACACATTAAACTTCTGCTGTGCTATATGTCAATCATATCTCATCAAAACTGGAAGAAAAAAAATCACATGGATTTCCTATGGGAAAAAAAGTGTTTCAGCAGTTAGCAATTTTATTAAGAGCTGAGCGGTGCATTTGACTTCAGGTGCTGTTTCTCTGTGATTTTTGTTCCAATCAGACCTTCATCCACAGATGGCCACACCTCAGCTATCTTTGTATTCTCCCCCTAGTTCTTTACCCCAGAGCATAACACAGTGATTTATATATTATATGTGGCTAAATAAATGTTTGATGGATTAATTACTTAAATCTCTTATGTTGGAAGAGCTTCATGAGATAGTTTCGTGCTTGGTGAATAGTTCTTTCCATGATGAACCTCAATTCCTGCTGCAGTTATGTTGCTATCAATTCACGTGATGGTTCATCTTGTTTAACTTCCTGATGCAGCCCTTAGCTAATGACCGGAGTCACCCAGCTTGAGGTTTGAGAAGGGAAAGTGGTGATGCACTAAATTGTTGCTGTATGAGTGTAGTAGGCTGTGTCTTGACCTGGTTCCAAAAGTACTTGCAGGACTCTTGTCTGTTAAATAATACTGAACCACGTCCCTATGCTTTTCTTGACGAAAGAGTCCTCCTATGTACTCTACCGCTCAATTTAATAAATGAACAAAAAATTAAGTTTTTATCTGCCTGGTGACTAGGTTTGTATCTTAGGTGTTGCTTGACTCAGTGAAGGTTCTAGAGAATTCTCTGAAAAGAGATGCCTACATGTTCATAATGAGGCTTGTTCCTCCTAATGCAGTGATCGCTGAAATCCTTTCCTCAGGGATTTATATTCCTTCTTAAGAGCACATTTAAAAGTGGTACTACAACAGACGGATGACTGAACAGGATTGAGGACACTAATGGCCAGGAAGGAAATTAGGGGTTTCATCAGCATGTGTATCTGCCTTTGGACAACAGTGAGGTAACTTCCATGTCTGTCTTCACTGGCCTTTTCTTCCTCTCCAGCTGAGAGGTGACTTTGAAAGAAGCTGGCCAGAGCCTTTCTCTGATCTTGCCCTTCTCACTTCTTTTGTCAGTTTATGATCCTTTTTGCCAAAAGTCAGTGAAGCAAAAGATCATCTTTACATCTTTGATTGTTTGACCTTTACATGTAAGAATCTGTGATGTGAACATTTCAGTGCTGGCTGACTTGTTGCTTAACTTCAACTGGCTTGGTGAAGACAGGGAAACCATTGTTTCTTTATCAGGACTTAAGAAGTCGTAAGAACTCAATTGTATAGGCTTCCATGTCATAAATTACTTAAAAATTGTAAACATATATGTTGTAAATATGGAGCTGATTATCTTTTCTCAAAATAGTCTGTGATAATTAATAGTGAAGAAGTTAAAATTTTCCTACATTTCAATTTACTGTCCTAAATGACATTATATAGTGGCCTGAAAATATTGGGCCAGTCTGATCTACTTAAAGGAATTAGTTTTGGAGAATGTTTTTACCAAGCATCTATATGTTGAGTTATAGGAAAAGCAACTGGTTTGTAATGTGGATAAATTAGTGTAACCTGAGAAACTAACTCAGTGACTCTACATTTTAGACCAGAGACCTAACAGTAGGTTTGAACAGAGACTAATGATTAATAAGTTCCAGAATATTTATTGCTTTATTGTAGAAGATAATGCTACCCTCTGCCTTCAATATAGTTTCTATGATGAAAAAATAAAAAATCATTACCCTAAGGACTTACTTAACTCCTGTCAACTGATATGACCTGTCCCATATTTGACAAAAAATTACAAGACATGCCAACAGGTAAGAAAAAGTACTGTGGAGTCAATGCAATAAACAAAACTAGATTCTCAAACAACATGGACGTTAAAACTATCAGACAGGAAATTAAATGAATTATGATATGTCAAAGACTCTAATTCAAAAATTAGACAACATGCAAGAACAGATGGGTAAGGTAAGCAGACAGATTGAAATTCAGAAATAATAAAAAGAAAATGCTAGAAATCAGAAACATAGTAACAAAATTGCAAAGTAATTTTGACAGTCTGGTAAGTAAACTTGATACTGACAAAGAAACAATCAGTGAACTTGAAGACAGATCAACAGAAACTTTCCAAACTGAATGCAAAGAGAAAAAGTCATTTTTAAAAAAGAACAGAACATAGAAAGTCTGTGGAATGATATGAAAAATTATAGCATATGTACCATTGAAATGCCAGAATAAGAAAAAGGAGTGGAAGAAATATCTGAAGTGATAAGGGCTGAAAACTTTCCCAAACTAATAACAGACATGAAGCCACACATCCAGGAGGGTTGAGATAAATACCTGAGGGTTCTCCCCACCCCCTGCACCAAATATACACTTTTCCTTTTTTCACACGAATTCTCCAGTTCTCTGACACCAACTAGGTGTCCAGCAATTCAATTCTGATGCCAGTTCTTGAAGTTAGTGTAGAACCGATAAGGGAAGGGCTCAGTCCCACAAGTCTGTCCTCACTTCAGATGCCAACCAAATGGAGAGCTCAAGGTACCCATATTTCTGCCCAGTTAACAATAAATTCTTGGATGCCACAACCCCAAGTCCCTGAGGTTGGATAATTTGCTAAAACAACTCACAGAACTCAGGAAAAGTGCTTTTCTTACAATTATCTTTTCTTACAGCTTACTATAAAGGATACAGCTCAGGAATAGACATAGCCAAATTGGGGGCGGGTATAGAGCATCTGTGTCCTCTCTGGGGTACTCCCCTCCTAGCACCTTTGTATGTTCACCAACCTGAAAGGTTTCTGAACTTCATTGTCTGGAGGTTTTTATGGAGGTTTTACTACAAAGGCATGATGGGCTCAATCATTGGCCAGGGTTGATTCAGTCTCCACCCCTCTCTCCTCCCTGGAGGTCAACAAGGAGGGTGCTGCTGAAAATTCCAACCCTCTAATCCTGCTCTGGTCTTTGTGGCAAGCAGACCCTATCCTGAAGCTCTATCCCTAAGAGTCCGCAAGAGTTACCTTAGTAGCATAGACTCAGGGATGGTTGGAAAGAACTTTTTATGAATAACAAGGGACTCGTGTTACTCTGGCAATTTCAAGAGTTTTAGGAGTTCAGTGGCAGGAACCAGGGATGAAGACCAAATATGTACTTCCCATTATATCATAATACCCCTCCCCCCTAAACTATAGTAAGGCATGTCTTATTCCAACTTCAGAAAACCAAAGCTGGAGAAAATTCTGAAGGAAGTCAGAAGGGGACAAAGAACACCTTGCTGTGGAGGAAGAAGGATAGGAATTACAGTGGCTTGCTCATCAGAAACCATGTAAGCAAGAAGAGGGACATCTTCAGACTGTTGAAAGAAAAGAACTTTTTCATTCACACCAGCCACCTTCATTGAGTTTCTGTGCTGCCATCTGGAATGTAAACAGGAAATAGTAAACCATGAATGATTCCCTCCAACAGCTCACAGGGGCCTGAAGAAGAAACGTAGATGCTGCGTGAGTTTACATAAATTTATGTTCCCTCTCTGGGGCTCGGTCTCTTAACCTGCTTAGTGAGAGTATTGGACTAGTTTAGTGGCCTTCTATGCTTCTCTTTCTTTAGAAATAGAACTTTTAGTCAAAGGAACTTATACTTTCAGTTGGGAGCAGATAACAGTGGAGGTGTGTATTTGAGCTAGAATAGTGATGGGTGGGAAGTGGTGCTGAGGTTTCCCCCTCCCCATCTCAAGGAGGCTCTGGTGGGGACTCTGTGGGACCCCTGGGGCTTTGGAGGAGCACTGGTGGAAAACTCCTGACCTAGCAAGAGAGCCCTTTCAAGTGTGAAGACTCTATAGCTAAGCCACTAAGCTATTTTTATGACAGTGCTTTCTTCACCTTTAGATGTCTCCGTTTTGGCCTAATTTCTTCCCTACCTAATGTTCTGTGCACATCCACGTTTAGTGTCTTTTCTCGTTATACCTAAAGGGCTTCTCTACTTTATGCCCTTCTGCTTACCATTTTTCTTCTCTTATATATCTTGTTTCTCATCCATTTTTTCCACTTTAATTTGTGTGAGTAGACTGGCCTTTTTAGGATACAAGGAAAATGATAAGAGGTAGCACCTACTCAGTGAACATGGTGGCCACTGTTCTAAACAGTTCATATAAATGACCTCATTTCGAATTCATGACACTTCATGAGGCAAGTGTTAATATCCTGACCCTTCAACAGATGAGGAGACCAGAGCAGGCACAAAGAGGCATATTACGTGAGGAGGGGAAAGAGTAAGAGTTGTCAGAACTGCGACTGGAACATGGGTCTGCAGGCTCTAGAGTCCTTCCACCTAGTTCAGTTCAGTCGCTCAGTCGTGTCCGACTCTCCGCGACCCCATGAATCACAGCACGCCAGGCCTCCCTGTCCATCACCAACTCCCGGAGTACATTCAAACTCATGTCCACAGAGTCGGTGATGCCATCCAGCCATCTCATTCTCCGTCGTCCCCTTCTCCTCCCGCCCCCAACCTTTCCCAGCATCAGAGTCTTTTCCAGTGAGTCAACTCGTCGCATGAGGTGGCCAAAGTATTGGAGTTTCAGCTTTAGCATCAGTCCCTCCAATGAACATCCAGGATTGATCTCCTTTAGAATGGACTGGTTGGATCTCCTTGCAGTATAAGGGACTCTCAAGAGTCTTCTCCAGCACCACAGTTCAAAAGCATCGATTCTTCGGCGATCAGCTTTCTTCACAGTCCAACTCTCACATCCATACATGACCACGGGAAAAACCATAGCCTTGACTAGACGGACCTTGGTTGGCAAAGTAATGTCTCTGCTTTTTAATATACTATCAAGGTTGGTCATAACTTTCCTTCCAAGGAGCAAACGTCTTTTAATTTCATGGCTGCAATCAGCATCCGCAGTGATTTTGGAGCCCAAAAAAATAAAGTCTGACACTGTTTCCACTGTTTTTCCATCTATTTCCCATGAAGTGATGGGACCAGATGCCATGATCTTTGTTTTCTGAATGTTGAGCTTCAAGCCAACCTTTTCACTCTCCTCTTTCACTTTCATCAAGAGGCTTTTGAGTTCCTCTTCACTTTCTGCCATAAGGGTAGTGTCATCTGCATATCTGAGGTTATTGATATTTCTCCCAGCAATCTTGATTCCAGCTTGTGCTTCTTCCAGCCCAGCGTTCCTCATGATGTACTCTGCATATAAGTTAAATAAGCAAGGTGACAATATACAGCCTTGACGTACACCTTTTCCTATTTGGAACCAGTCTGTTGTTCCATGTCCGGTTCTAACTGTTGCTTCCTGACCTGCATACAGGTTTCTCAAGAGGCAGGTTAGGTGGTCTGGGATTCCCATCTCTTTCAGAATGTTCCACAGTTGATTGTGATCCACACAGTCAAAGGCTTTGGCATAGTCAATGAAGCAGAAATAGATGTTTTTCCTAAATGTTTTTCTTGATACTTTCACTTTTTGTTAATTCTCTGGAAGGGTGTGCTCCCACTCATTCATGTATTGGTAGCTCTAGAGCTGTGTCTCTGCTTCCTTCCCTTCCCTTCCCTTTTTTGAATAGAGAGAAGCAAAGAAGCCACATGATGCCAAGAGTGAAATAATTAAGGTTTAACTGAAACTCACAAGGGGCAAGTTTGTTGTTCTCAGTGGATTCCTCGGGGTGGGACGTAGGGAAGTGAAGCTGAGAGACTCAGGTAGAGCCAGACCATTTAGGTTGACAGTTGCAAGTTGCCCAAGGAATTTGCTATGATGGAGGAAGAGGTCAGGGCTGACCCTAGCCCATTGTCAAAGTCAGGAGAGAGCAGAGTAGCGATGGAGTGGGGACAGCTTTCTATTTTAAAAAAGCTAAGCAGCTTTTAGGGAATGATTTCTCCTTTTGTGCTGCTGTGCGATTTTAACACTATTAAGTGTTAAAGTTATTCTTAATATATTATTATTGTGCTGTGCTTAGTTGCTCAGTCGTGTCCAATTCTTTGCAATCCCATGGACTGTAGCCTGCCAGGCTCCTCTGTCTATGGGGATTCTCCAGGCAAGAATACTGGAGTGGGTTGCCATGCTCTCCTCCAGGAGATCTTCCCAGCCCATGGATTGAACCCAGGTCTCTTGCTGTCTGAGCCACCAGGGAAGTCCATAATATTATTACCTGAAAATAAATAAAGAATGTGTGCTGAACATATTGTTGATACCAAGAGATCAAGGAAAAAAGGAAATGATTAACCAAATTCCTAAGGACTAAAACCTTTGGACTGCAAAATATTATGATGTTTACTTAGCAGAAATAAGCCCATTAAATGGCCGAGAGGATTGAAAAAGTTAACCTAGAAGCTTTTGGCCAGTGTTCAACCTATTTCATCATATATTTAAAGTGTGAAAGATAGGTTTCGAGAAGTAAAATTCACATAGATCTGGAACTTTTACCAATAAAGTTACAGAACTTTAGGGAAAGTTAGTTGTTTCTCTATTTTAACTATTTGAGGTGGTGAGAAAGAGTTTCAATAAGGAACCACTGCTCCAGTGTATATAGTAAATCTATATAGAGGAATCAATAGAAAGATCTTTGCCTCACTGAAGCATTTTTCTTTCCATTTACTGAGTTCTGAAAGTAACATTCAGATTTATGACATACTTGGTTTAAAGAAGTTTCAATCTGGTTTGTGTGAGGTTTTTGAAAGGAAAGCAATAAAGTAAGTTTATGGGGATTCCATACCCATTTTACTTTGGAACAGATGTTGGAAACTGGGTAGGCCTTCTAAAAGCAGAAAGT
Source organism: Moschus berezovskii (assembly GCF_049115385.1). Taxonomy (NCBI): domain Eukaryota; kingdom Metazoa; phylum Chordata; class Mammalia; order Artiodactyla; family Moschidae; genus Moschus; species Moschus berezovskii. The sequence goes on from NC_142480.1 coordinate 34,896,880, forward strand.
GTGGGTTGACAAACATCCAGGAGAGTCCTAAGCTCATTTTATCCAGGTGGTTTGCCTATGGATAAATCCCAAAGATAGGTTTTATTCCCAAGAAGCTTATTTTTCAAGAGCTGCTTGATAATTTGGCTACCCCCAAAAGAACAACAAATCTTTTTACTTATTTTGAGAGTCAGTGGAAACTAAGGATAATATCTTCTGTAAATTTTCTACAGTGATGGCAATTGGGTCTAGCAGTCCAGGGCAAATTCCTACCTTCTTTAAGAAGCATTCCCAAATCTCCCTCATAGGAATTAATCTACACCTTCTTATTTATAGATTTGTTCATTCATTCAACAGACTATTGAACCTGCTGTGTGGGATTAAAACTTTGAGCAAGATAAGTACACTACTTATCAGAATTCAAGTTTTCTGTGGGACTACAGAGTAAATACAGAGTCACTGCTGTGATGGGTGAAGTTAGGCTGCATGCAAATCTGGGAAGGCTTCCTGGAGAAGGTGTCATCGAAGCTAAGTAGGAGCTAACTGAATGAACAGAGAGGATCAGGGGCACCACATACAACTCTGGGGACAGCTTTGTGAAGAGGGTGAAGGAGGTGAGTGTTTCTGAAATGGAAAGGGGTTCAGAGTGGCTAGAGCATGGAACATGAGGAGGAGGGACTGGCAAGGAGAGCAGCTAGAGAGAGAAACAGTGGCTCTGGAACCCTGAGAGTCGTAGTGAATTTTGCTCTTCTGATGGCAGTGGTGAGCCATCGAGGTGATGGTAGATGCTCTGTGAAAATCACAGCGGCTGCTGTGGAGGGAGTTCATTGGGAGGCATGAGGTTATTACTGTTCAAGGTCCAAGAGGAAGCAACGCAGCCCCAGGATCCCATGTTTTGGGTTTATCTCCCCGGAATTAGTCCCTTTGCCACATACTGCATCAGCCAGCATCCAGTCAAAAAACAGATGCCAGGCTGGCACTTCAAATAGAGGCGATCAGATGTAGGGAACTGGAGACACAAGGCATTAGGGAGCTGAAAGACTAGCTAGTGGAAGCAGAAGTAACAGGGATTGTAACTCCAGGAAGCAGCTGCCATCCTGGGAGTGGGAGGAGCAGAGGGGAGTGGGTGTGGTTCACTTCAGTTCGGTCTCTCAGTCGTGTCCAACTCTTTGCGACACTGTGGACTGCAGCATGCCAGTCCTCCCTGTTCATCACCAACTCCCAGAGTCCACCCAAACCCATGTCCATTGAGTCAGTGATGCCATTCAACCATCTCATCCTCTGTCGTCCCCTTCTCCTCCTGCCCTCAATCTTTCCCAGCATCAGGGTCTTTTCCAATGAGTCCGCTCTTCACATCAGGTGGCCAAAGTATTGGAGCTTCAGCTTCAACATCAGTCCTTCCAATGAACACCCAGGACCGATCTCCTTTAGGATGGACTGGTTGGATCTCCTTGCAGTCCAAGGGACTCTGAAGAGTCTTTTCCAACACCACAGTTCAAAAGCATCAATTCTTTGGTGCTCAGCTTTCTTTATAGTCCAACTCTCACATCCATACATGACCACTGGAAAAACCATAGCCTTGACTAGACGGACCTTTGTTGGAAAAATAATGTCTCACAACCTAGAAACTCAAGAGAGGCCACTGTGGAGCTGACCTGCCCACTGCTGAGGAGTTGCGTGGGTCTCCTGGGAGGGGTTACCTTATAGCCGGCCGGTGCTTCCCCATCCATGGGGTCCATGGCTAGTATACAAAGTGGCAAAAGCACAGGGAACTGGAGCAGCTGCTACTGTGAAGTCTGACAGGAGCTGGAAAACAGGAGAGTTCCTTCTCTAGTCCCTGCCTTCTGATTTCTTGCCAGGGGCTCCCATCGGCAGAACTGAACAAGAAAGCAGTTTCAAGGCAGTCTGGAAAATGGGATTTGCAGATTTCAAGCTCCAGGGCCATAAAACAGAATACCAAAGGGCGGGCCTGGGCTGAGAGACAGCTGGTAAATAATCTGCCCCAGGCATTTGAGAAAAGTAGCTCTGGGGCTTCCCTGGTGGCTCAGGCAGTTAACAATCTGCCTGCAATGTGGGAGATCTGGGTTCGATCCCTGGGTCAGAAGATCCCCCTGGAGAAGGGAATCGCTACCCACTTCAGTGTGTTGGACGGAGGCAAACCTGGATACCCATTGATCAGTTCAGTGGTTATTATCGAGATGGGAGATGATGGCAGCCTGATTAAGAGCTAGAAAATGGGTAGATGCAGGTTTAGAATGTGGAATTGAGCAGGATTTGGCAACTGATGTATTGTGAGGGATGATGGCCTGGATCAGTGGGAGTGGAGGAGGAGGTGGCTTATGTTTTTGGTTTCTGACTTGGGTGGCTGGTGGTGCTGTTTACTGAAAATAGGAACACAGGACTAGGAACTGTTTATGGGAAGATGATTTATTCAGTTTTGGACTACTGGGTCTGAAGTGTTCATGGTTTATCCAGGTGGAAATTCATTGTGTCTGAGAAGAAGATGTAGACGTGATTGGTTTTCAGCCTACAGGTGGTACTTGAAGTTTTAGGAATGAATGAAATTACCAAGGGAAACTATAGAAGGTGGAGAGAAGATAGCAGAGGGCAGAACCCAGAGGAGTAAGAGCATTTTGGGAAAGAACACAGTAGTGGAGAAAAGTTGATTGAAGGCAGCTGTGAAGGTCAGAGAGAGTGGAACAGAAGGTCATGGTCAATAGCTCAGGTGCTCAAAAGCTGACTATTGAGTGTTGCTGGCGACTTCTTTATCATACTCATCTGGTCTGCCTGTGTTTCATTGTTCTTTATGGGTAGTTGTCTTCGCGAATCATGTGGGCCTGGGACATGGCAGCACACCCCTCAGCATCTGGCCTTGATGTTTTGCATATGTCTATATTCATGATACGTGTTTGTTGCATTGGGTTAATTCAGTATCTGCAAACTCCAGTTTGTGGATTAACCACTTGCTTTTGTAAATAATGTTCTCTTGGAACACAGGCTGCCTGTTCATTTATCTGTTGCCTGTACTTGCTTTCATGCTGTAACAGCAGAGTTGGGGACTTATGACTGAGACCCAGTGGCTTCTAAACCTAAATTGTTTACTGTGTGGCTCTTTGTGTTTGCTGACCCCTGGATTATGATCTTGAAGCTGTTTTATGTAAGCTGGTAAGACTGTATCTTTGACTTTCTTTTTTTTTTTTTAAAGTATGTTTAATATGTTTAGGGGAGATGTAAAGCATAGAACGTGCCTTCTTGGGATTGGTCACAGTTTTGTCTTTGGTATGAAGGCAGCAGAGCCAAGGGAAAGAAAAGTTAGCAGAGGGTCACAGCAGTCTCTTTAGCTTGGCTGCCGGGCTGAATAATACCCTTATAAGGAAATCTGCCAGCCCAGAAAAGATGGGACAAGAGGGAGCATGGGCCTTAAAGGCACGCATTTAAGATGGGCCTTTTCAGCCCTGTGATATACCAGCCACTGTGCTAGGTGCCTGGCTTAATTTAGGAACTGAGAATCTGTTTGGAGACACAGACCCACAAGCAGAAACTTACAGTTGCCTAATATGTGTCAGGCATAGTGATAAAGCCGCACACGTGGTACAGAAGAGAGGCAGCTAATCCAGCCTGGGGAGAAGCAGCGGGAGGAAGAATGGCCATACCAGGACAAGGCCACCAGGCCCTTGGGTGCTACTTCGCCACGTGGGAGCTGGGAGTGGATGTGGAGGGGAGGAGGTGGGTGGGGGCTCTACCAGCTCTGGAGTCGGAAGTCCTGTGTGAGAAAGAGAGCCCCTGGGGTTGTGCAGTCATGAGACAAGGCGGTACTCAGAGGTTTACTTGTCTGTCACCAAAGTTTGTCTTCTAGGCATTCTTTTTTATTTTTTTAGCTGACATATTTAATGTGGTTTGAGTTTGTGGGAATCATAACCTTGAATTGGTTGATTTCCCCCTCCCCCTTACATAAAGTACAGACAGAAGTCATCTTGCATTAATATGTCTTTTGAGTGGATTTGTCTTGCCTGTAGGGACAATAAAAGCTCAGTGAACTGAGCATGTAACATAGGCGAGGGAAGTTTTTCTGTTTCTTTAGAACTCTGGTTGCTGTCATTTTACTGTCCACCACCCTCAGTAATGATACATTTTCAGGTTAATCTGACCATATGTCAACTCATTTGGCAGGTGTTAGGCCTAACATCGGAGATGGCACCCCACTCCAGTACTTTTGCCTGGAAAATCCCATGGACGGAGGAGCCTGGTAGGCTGCAGTCCATGGGGTCGCTAAGAGTCAGACATGACTGAGTGACTTCACTTTCACTTTTCACTTTCATGCACTGGAGAAGGAGATGGCAACCCACTCCAGTGTTCTTGCCTGGAGAATCCCAGGGACAGGGAGCCTGGTGGGCTGCCGTCTATGGGGTCACACAGAATTGGACACACTGAAGCGACTTAGCAGCAGCAGCAGCAGCGGGCCTAACGTCCGAATAGGGAAAGTGAGGTACATGCTTAGATTTTAAGTTCCTTGCCAATGTTCATTGCTTCCAGTAAGTTCTTTTGTCTGCATGTAAGAGTGACTCATACCAGTTACTTCAGGAAAATAGCAGTTTTTCATAACCCTGCTTATGAACTGGAAAACCAGGTGTACCCAGGAAGCTCTGGGTGTTTCCTTTCCTTTCCTCTGTCTCTCTCTCCCTCTTCTTCTCTTTGCATATCCACACCATCCTTTCGTCAGTCTACAGGTTGGTTTCCTCTGTACCTTTACCTTGTGTGTAATCTGTCTTCTTTTAGCCTCTCTCTGCATCATGAGACAAAGCTTCAGCTCCCACTACTATTGGGTCATTTGCTATTTTCTTTTAGAATCTGATTGGCCCGGCTTCTCTTTTTAAGCAAGAGCATATTGTACCTGGATCGACTCTTCCTACGTCGGGGCCTTTTCCTGTTCCACTCAGCTTGGACTGGGGACTGGGAAGATGTACCCATGTGGCTTACAAAAGCAGGCAGTTGGGGAGCTCCCCTGAAAGCCATAAAGTGAGAAGCAAGGTATTTTGAGTTGTGACCTGTCCAATATAGCCTTCTGGGCTTGGCTCATAACTTCCTACATGTAGTTCCAAAGATACCTTCTTCTAATGTAGCCCAGTCTCCACAGGTAAAAGTACATGTTCACTTGGCCTTTTCTAACAGGACGCACTCAAAAGTCATAGTCAGCTGCTGTTACACTGAGAAGCAGTCATGGGACCCATCAGGCGACCTGGATCCCCAACGCTCAGTGATGTCCATTTAAGCTCTGGTTCTCAGTGCAGTCGAGCCATTCTGGAACCCGTGGACTAAACGTTACATGTAATACTCAACACACCCTGTCATGTGCTCATTGTTTAAAAAGGGAAAAGAAATTTCTACCCCTTAATCTAGCTGCGAGATACATACATTGGTCACCAGCTCAGCCTATATTCTGCCTAGTAGAATAGAGCACACATCCAGTAACAGGCAGCCTCCTGCTGGCATTGGGAGGCCAGAAGCTTGGACACAGTAAGATGTATTCGAGGAGCCCTGACTGCTAAGCCCTTGGCTTGCTGCCTTTCCTCTTCACCTATGATGTGTAAACAGGTGTTCTAGACTTGTTGTCATTTAGGCTGTTGATTGACCTGTTTCTTTGGAAACACTGATGCCGTGGATTCTTCTATTTTCTTCCTATGCCTTTCCTTCTGTTTTTCTTCTGTGTCTTTCCTTGTTGAATTCTGGTTGTGGAGGGTTGGTTTGTTTTTTTTTTTTTAATGAGTTCTTCAATAGTTATTAGTGTGACATAGCATAAAACTATCACCTTAGTGGCTGCATCTCAAACCAGAATCTTTTGGGATTTGTTTTTTTTCCTTTCAGCTCCTGCTAAGAGTTTAGAGCACCCTAATTTTGTGATAGATAGAGTAGGTATCTCGGAGAAGGCAATGGCAAGCCACTCCAGTACTCTTGCCTAGAAAATCCCATGGGTGGAGGAGCCTGGTGGGCTGCAGTCCATGGGGTCGCTAGGGGTCAGACATGACTGAGCGACTTCACTTTCACTTTTCACTTTCACACATTGGAGAAGGAAACGGCAACCCACTCCAGTGTTCTTGCCTGGAGAATCCCAGGGACGGGGGAGCCTGGTGGGCTTCCGTCTGTGGGGTCACACAGAGTTGGACATGACTGAAGCGACTTAGCAACAGCAGCAGAGTAGGTATCTATGGGGTTGGGATTCTGTAATCAAGCTTGTTTATTTCTGAGCATTCTTTCTTGGTTAATTTCCATGTAGTTTCTGAGTTAATTGCATAGGGAGAAGAAGAAAAAAGAAAAATTCCGTTTTCCACATTGTATTGACTTGACTTTTGCATTTACATTTAATCATTTGCACTTCTTCTGTTTCAGTCAGTTCAGTGAGCTGTCTTCATATTTACATATCATTGAGAACTGTATGATAAATGAGAGGTAGAATTAGAATAGAGGAAATCAGCGCAAATAACTAAGTACGTATCAAGGAATGGTGCAGCCATCAACCAACACCAGATAACTTCAAACTAATTAAGGTATTGGAGTGGTTGTTTTTTTTTTTTTTTCAGCATGTGTTATTTAGTGTTAATTTAGCTTGTAAAAGTTTCTGTTCCCAGCCCTGTCCTCTTTCTCTTCAGAACTTCCCAGATTTTGCTGGGTTGGAGCGGAGGACTTACCAATGACAAGTGGATACAACTATCCAGAGCCACAGGGGGATTTCTGTTTATAGGAGCACACGCACACACACACACAGATACAGAGTTAACAAATCAAATTTGTAACAATGTGCAGTGTTAGGTATGTCCTACAGGGTGTAAAACAGATGGTGATTATCCTGAGAATGATGGTTTAGCATCATGTCATTTATTGCTCTCTAGGTATTTTTGAGGTGAACACAAACATCTAAAAAGTCCGCTGCATAGGCTTTGAGCGAAAGGCCAGATATAATTGTATTTAAAAAATGCAAGTAGTATGTATTTAAGCTCTCTTCATGAAGTTGGGGATCCTTAGGACAGCAGTGGTTATTGAGAGCCGTTGACCTTGTGTGTTGTATGTTTGGTGCAGTGGGTGGATTAGGAGAAGAGAACGCTGCAGGACTAGTGTTGCTGAATCTTCCCAATCTTCAGGAGAAACCAGAAGTCTTTTCCTTCTTTTCGGCCACACCTTGTAGGATCCTACTTCCCCAACCAGGGACTGTACTTGTGCTCAGCAATGAAAGCACAGAGTTCTCACCACTGGACCACCAGGGAATTCCCTAGAAATCTGTCTCACATAAAATATGCATTTTCATTTTTTAAAATTTACTCATTTTTAATTGAAGGATAATTGTTTTACAGTATTGTGTTGGTTTCTACCAAACATCAACATGTATCAGCCATCGGTATACCCATGTTCCCCCCACTTGAACATCCCCCCACCGTCCCACCCCTCCAGGCCATCACCAAGTCCCAGCTTGAGTTCCCTGAGTCATACCGCAAATTCCCACTGGCTGTCTGTTTCACATACGGCGATGTATATTTCCACATTCCTCTCTCCATACATCCCACCCCGTCCTTTCTGTCCTCTCCAGCCGTGTCCACAAGTCAGTTCTCAATGTCTGTGTCTCCCTTGCTGCTGCACAGATAGGTTCATCAGTACCATCTTTCTAGATTCCGTTAAAATGTGCAATTTTAAAATGTACATGGGCCAAGAAAATGTATTCTTACAAGACTATCCGTTGATGACCTCAGTCTATCCACTCCCACTACAGTGAACTGGTGGCGACAAATGAACATTTTTAAAAGCTCACCTTTTACCTCCCCTCCTCCCACATCATACTTAAGACCAAATGGACATCTGAGGAGTTTATATTTCTCTCAGCCACCTTTTTCCTGTAGCAGCTTACCTGACCATTCCCCCTAACACCTTACGACATACCCGGAGCTTCCCCTTGCTTTTCTGAAAGTGTGTAGGGTCTGTGCAGAAATGAATGTACCTGCAGGCAGTCTGCTGCACTCACCTTAGGTCCAGCTGTGTCCATCTCTCCTGAAGTGTCCAGGGCACACCCCTAGCACAGATCCCAGGTGTCAGTCCAGGCGTATGTCAGGTCATTCAAAGTTAACAGCTTCCATAACTTTCCATCAAGGTGGATCTCCCTGTGTAATCCCAGCAGGCCAACATAATTAAATTCTTTAATTACATTTCAAAGATAGGCTTAACAGAGTAAGCAGCTCCCGATCACCAGCTTCTGAAGGATTAAAGGACTCGCCTTTGCTGCTGCTGTGGAGCAGCAGCGTCAAACTCCTCATTTAATCACGGGTGGCCTGTTTTCCTTGTCCTTGTCCTTGGCTAGACTCTTTCTGCTGGATAGATCTACCTGGTCTATAATCCGCAGCCCTTAGGCAAAACCCAAGTCTTGGTAATTATTCAGTAAATGTGTGAAGAAGGAAAGGTCCTGACCCCAGGTGGAATTTCTTTGTTACCTCTGATAATAAAGAACAGTGTGTGTGGAGCAGAAATAGTCATCAAAGTCAGATGGATGGCCTCTTAAAAGGTGCGGAGAGCTTCAGCTCCACGTGATGTGGCTTCCCTTTCTGACTGTGAGTGGTGAATGATGGTGTTATTCTTCATCCGCTTGCTAATTACTGAATCCGTGAGACCAGTCTAAATTGATTTCTTTTCAACTGCTGCACTGAGTTGCTTGCTTGTTGGTTGTATTCTTCTCCCTAGGTTGTAAGGACTGCAGTGACCATAGTGGCCTTGGTGCCTAGGATAGTGTTGCTTATTGGATGAGTGAGGCTGCGTCTTGTCCCAGATCTGCCCTGTTCCTTGTGTGTGCCTTTTCTTTTCTCACCCTTGCCTTTTTTTTTTTTTTTATGTCTGCACAGCCCTGCATCTCCCTTGGGTAACAACACTCCATCCACACTAGTGGTGGTGGTGGTGGTTTAGTTACTAAGTCATGTCTGACTCTTGTGACCCCATGGACTGTAGACTGCCAGGCTCCTCTGTCCATGGGATTTCCCAGGCAAGAATACTGAAGTGGGTTGCCATTTCCTTCTCCAGAGGATCTTCCCAACCCAGGGATTGAACCCAGGTCTCCTGCATTGCAGGCAGATTCTTTACCAACTGAGCTACAAGGGAATCCCATATCCACACTGACTTAAATTGGATCCGTCATTGTTTTCCCTCTTAAGCTGGTAGTTCCGTATGGTGAAGCAGAGAGGTGCAGTGGAAACAGGACAGGATTGCAGGAAGCTAACTCTTCTCTTTTCTGGCTGAGTCTAGCAGAGTCATCAGAGGCTGGTCCCTTCTCTAAGCCGCACTCTGTTTACTTGTCCAGGAGAGACAATGATACCTCCTTCATAAATTGGGAAGATGAAATAGGATGTCACTGGTAGAAAAACTTATAAAATACACTGCGATATGTATATGCTTTTGCAGATAACCTGACATGCTTACATGCTTTTCTGCCTTTCGAGGTAGGAGCAGGCTGACCCATGGAGCTCATTTCCCTCCTCCTCCATCCTTCATAACAATATTGGGTAGTAGGTGGCACTACCCCATCTTAAAGATGAAGATACGGTGCTCAGAGAGACAGAATTTTACTCAAATTTATTCATCAAGTAAAGGCAAAGACAGAGTTCAGACCTGATCGTCTGATACAAATCTAGTCTTCTTTTCACCACCCAACATCTGTAAGATTGAGTGTAGGGGGGAAGTGACCACTGTGTCCTGGTTCCAGATTCTGAATGGTGAGCTGGATTACTTGTGCTTGAATGTCTGTGTAATTTGTAAGTGTGTGACACTAGTGTTAATCTGAGTTAGTCTTAGAGTAGTGTTCAATTGATAGGTTTTTTTCTTTCCTATCAAACATTGCACAGCTTTTTAGGTCAGAAGTTAGCTATTTTCTAGAACATGCTGATTGAGAAAGGGGTTGACATTGAATGACAGAAGAGCTGATTGAATGGGGCAGACTCCGCATTTGCCTATGGACCTGGAGTCTGACCTGGATTTGTAGGCTGTTCGGTGGCAACCCTGATGCATAGAGGGATGCCTGCCTTCCCACTCATCCCTCTCACATGGAGATTTCACTGTTGATTGGATGTTGGATCCTAACCAAGGCATTCTAGTCTGTTGCTTCTGGGGAGTCTCAAGTGAACCTGTAGAGACTCTTCAGTTACCCAACAGGACCTTGTGCAGCTGTGTGTGGAAATCAGGATAATTCCGGCATTTCTGAGAGCATTTTAATAGAGCACTGATTACAGATTGCAGGCACCTGGTCGTGTTTTTGTACGGAGGCTAAGGGTGCAGTTCTGAAGATAAGAACTGGGCCTGACATATTCCTATTTTCCTCTCCTGTTGTTTCCCAGGGCCTGGAAAAGGCCCCGAGACACCCTTATAGTGGCTCATCTAGGTTCTGGGCATGATTAACATGTGCTTTCAGGAGACCACCTCCCGCTGCCCTCCAATCCAGAACATTAATTCCCCGGCTGGTAATGGACTCATGCCTTTGCCCAGGGCATGTTCTCCTTCCAGCGGCTCAGAGCACTGAGATGGTAGGAGGGGCTCCTGTTAGTTGGGGGTCAGTACGGGGCCCTGTGGCGTCAGACTTGGCCAGAACAATTCTGTGCTTCTTGGACTATCTCAAGCTGTTCCACTTAGGCAGCCATCATTGCTTTTGGACTTAACACCCAAACGAGAAACACAAATTGTGAAAATTCAAGGGAGTAGAAGGTAAGAGCCAAAAGTTGAGGTTGAGAAATCTTATGGACTAGGGATATTCTAGTCCAACACTTAATTTCATGCCAATTCATAAGAAAAAGAGGACAACTCAGAGAAGAGTCCCCACAGCAATAAATGATGTTTTCTCTCTTTCCCTCTCCCTTCTGGCACACCACACATTCTCACCTTCCACAAACTCAGGATTACTATCACCACTTGTACTTTTAAAAGCATCACAGCCAAGGGGAGATTGATAGTTAACCTTCATCTTGACCTTGGTACTCTGTGTGATTTGGATATTACCCTCTGGACTTCAGTTTTCATACAATTCAAGGGAGAGAGTTGAATGAGCTAGACAATCACTAAATCACTTCCAGCGGTTAAATGTATAAGCTTAAGAATGCCCACATACCTACTTGCTCACGTCTCTCAACTGAAGTATAGGCAACTGATTGGTAGGGCTCCCAACGGTGTCAAGCAGTGGTTGTTGGTTGGCCCATTTGGAAGGTCTTGCTGAGATCTTCCTCAGTAAAGTCAAGTGGATAGAATTCCTCTTGCCAGCCTTTCAAATGGGTGAAGCCAGGGGCTTTGCTGTTGGGGAAGCAGCTAAGGTTGCCTGAAGCTCTGGCAGCGGAAGATCGAAAGTACAAAAGTATGTGTGGCAGGAGGCACCAAGGAGGGTCCAAGTTGTGCTTTTGAAATACCAGAGCGGGTAATACAGCTCAGGAAGTGGAAAGAGGAGTTTCCCCTGAGAACAAGCAGAAATCTTTGAAATATGTGCCTTTCATTTTTAAGCCTTTTCCGGTTTGGAAAATGGCCTACAAGGTTCATAAAATAGCCCAGTGGCAGCTATCCAAGATCCTCCTGGGAGCTGACTCCTGTTGTAAACGGCTGGTCTCCAAAGGAGGCTGACGAACAGCTGTGGCGAGGCTTTGGTGAGCACTGTCCTATTTATGGAGATAGAGATTTATCATAGACTCTCTCCACTAACATATTCTTAACTCCCCAATTTTTCATTTGTGGAATCAAAACAAGCTCTATTCTGTCTAGATTACGTGATCCTATTTGACAATTTCACAACATGACCTGCACACCCAAGATGAACAGATATCCAGAAAGGACTTCAAACTCCGACCTGATTCGTTGTCTTTGTAGTAGCTGGGCAGGGATGATAACTCGTCCAACCGAAAGCAAGGCTGATCAGAGGCAAAACTGTGAAGCAGATGAATTTGTCTTGATCTACTCGAAATGTGTTTCTATCTCATCTCTCTCTGCCTTTTTTTTTTTTTTTTTATTGGAGGCTAATTATTTTACAATATTATATTGGTTGGTTTTGCCACACATTGACATGAATCCGCCCTGGGTGTACATGAGTTCCCCTTCCTGAACCTCCCTTTATCCTCCCTCTGGGTCATCCCCGCACACCAGCCCCGAGCATCCTGTAACATGCATCGACCCTGAACTGGCTGTTTGTTTCACATATGACAACATACATGTTTCAATGCCATTGTCCCAAATCATCCCACCCTCACCCTCTACCACAGAGTCCCAAAGACTGTTCTATACATCTGTGTCTCTTTTGCTGTCTCGTATACAGGGTTATCATTTGCATCTTTCTAATAGCCAGGACACAGAAGCAACCTAGATGTCCATCTGCAGACGAATGGATAAGAAAGCTTTGGTACTTATACACAATGGAGTATTACTCAGCCATTAAAAAGAATGCATTTGAATCAGTTCTAATGAGATGGATGAAACTAGAGCCTATTATACAGAGTGAAGTAAGCCAGAAAGAAAAACACCAATATAGTGTACTTTTTTGTTTCTTTAATGGGAGATAGTGAGGTAGGCCAAGACTCCGAGGATCATGCTTCCTAGGTTCAGATCCTAGCTCTGTCCTTGAAAAGCTGCATGATCTAGAGCAATTTACTTAGCTATTCTGAGCCTTAGTTTCCTCATCTGTAAAATGGATTCTCACTCTCCCCTCTCCCACATATAAATGTATTAATGAGGATGTGCAAATACCAACGTCTTTTGTTTAATTGTATGTGTCTCCTGTTGGAATTTGAGGTAATGGGAAAAGCTGGGAGAGAATCTTCCAGCACTGTTCAGATTATATTATGTGCTAAGTCACTTCAGTCATGTCTGGCTCTTTGTGACCCTATGAACCATACCCCCAGGCTTCTCTGTCCATGGGATTCTCCAGGCAAGAATACTGGAGTGGGTTGCCGTGCCATTCTTCAAGGGATCTTCCTGACGCAGGATCAAACCCGCGTCTCTTGTCTCCTGCATTGGCAGACGGGTTCTTTACCACTAGTGATACCTGGGAAGCCCATTCAGATTACATTACACAGGCACAAAATCATAAACTTGACCCTTGGGGAAACTGATTAAAGTTGAAATGACAATCCTTGGCTCAATCCATGTGAGAAGTTTAATGACCTTATGGAAAATCGCATTTGTAAAACTGAGTCATTGAAGGACAGAGTGCCTTGTCTTTGAGGTTGACAAGGTATATATGTTTAACAGCACTTCTGGATGTGTCACGTTTCTTCTGCACCCCTCATTGCTCTGAAGGACGTAATGTCAAGAGTATAACACTGATAAAACATCAATTACAGAAAACTAATTGAACGATCTCAAGAAATTATAAAGTGACAATATTCTCCAAATAAGGGGTTCAAGGAGGAAATGCTCTCAGAATTGATATCTAGAGACTATTTTGAGAAGGTTTGCTCTGATTTTTAGATTTTTAGAAAATCTGTAAACTTGTTTTAACTACATTTTCATTTTTTGTACATTATATACCCTTAAAAAATTGGCATTGACCATTGGCATTAGGGCTTCCCAGGTGGTGCAGTGGTAAAGAACCTGCTTGCCAATGCAAGAGACACAAGGGACATGGATTTGATCACTGAATCGGGAAGATAATATTGAGAGGAGCCTGGGATTCCCCAGGCAAGAATACTGGAGTGCATTGCCATTTCCTACTCCAGAGAATTTATAATTTACCTAAGGTTTGAGTTAACAAATATAAAAATGGCTCTTCTATGCTTTTATCTTCAGTGTCAAGGAGGAAAATAAGCATTCTAATTCAGCAAGCAGTACCAAGTGTGGCACACAATTAAAATGTTTGTTTTCATGTTGTCAGTCCTCATGTGGCTTTGTCCATATTTGGTGGGAATAGATTTGTCTATTATGATTGCTGTCTATAAACAATGCTCTCAGGCCAACATATTGTTTTGTTAGTTTGCCAGCTAACTGTTTGGTACCAGAACGACATGAGTACTTGAAAATTGCAAAATGCCAACAACTGGAGCTTCTTTGAGTTTGTTTTCCCTAAACCGTCTGTTCTTTCTTTGATGTGCCTAAATTCATTTTTAAGGCCTGCCTCACACTTTGGATCAATAATCCTGTCATCATGCAATGAGCACACTCCAAATTGCCCTTCCCTTTGGTACTTTATTTCTCCTCATCACTGCAGAATTGGTATATGGGTACTATAGAACCAGCTTAGTGGGTCCTGGAAATTTAAGCTTGTGAATGTGGAGATTCTATTACAGAATAAATCCTTCAGCAAATCCTCTGAATGGCATATTCCCAGCACCCTTTTTTTTGTTGTTGTTGGTAATGTTATTTTTTTGGCTTTATCATATCATCTGTTAAAGTTAGGGAAGTGATCTCTAAGGCAGCTAAAAAAGTCCACCCACCATGTAAATAAACTCCGGTAAATATAGGTCCTGTGATCTGGGTGCAGAGTAGGGTTTGTTCTTTGGATATTAAGCCGACAAGAAGCATGTGCTTACTGAACATATAAACAAGGAAAGAGGAGAAGACAATAGTCTAGATTTATAATTGAAGCAGACATGAGTCACTGGCTTGGAGGATCCTGTGAATGTAATGTCTTCTGCAAGAGGAGGGTTAGTATACACATGGACGAGAAAGCCAGCCAGGTCTTAATGGTATTTGCTAGCCTGATGGTAGAAAAGACCTTCCTCTTGTCCTTCCTTAAAGAGCTAAGGGTCATGACCAGGGTTGCTACTGTTTTTGCCGTGGTCCTGATGCTGGGAAGGATTGAAGGCGGTAAGAGAAGCGGACGACAGAGGATGAGACGGCTGGATGGCATCACTGACTCGATGGACATGAGTTTGAGTGAACTCTGGGAGTTGGTGATGGACAGGGAGGCCTGGAGTGCTGTGATTCATGGGGTCGCAAAGAGTCGGACACGACTGAGCGACTGAATTGAACATGGAGTGTGTCTGAGCGAACAGGTACAGGCTGACATCTGACTGAATTTCCGTGCACAAGACTGTGGGCCCTAGCATGTAGCTGCATTTGCTCAGAGGAAAGGTGGCATTTTCTTCTCACCAGAATCACTTCCAGGCCTGGCTGGAATCATTCACAGCATCTGCTCTCCTTTCTCACAACTCACTGAAGGTGTAAATTTATCCACTTTCACCTTTGGGATTCCCAACGCCATGTCTGGACAGGAGTTGAAAAGAGAATAAGGCAGACTGATCATTAGTGATGTAGCTCAGTTGTGTCCGATTCTTTGCGACCCCCATGGACTGAAGCCTACCAGACTTGACCATCCATGGGATTTTCCAGGCAAGAGTACTGGAGTGGGTTGCCATTTCCTTCTCAAGGGGATCTTCCTGACCCAAGGATCAAACCCTGGTCTCCTGCATTGCAGGCAGACACTTTACCCTCTGAGCCACCAGGGAAGCCCATTGGATCTAAATAAAATACATTTTGCTATGCCTTCCAGTTTGGGGAGAAAGAATGTACCACAAAAACAATTTTTTTTCTTAAGGAACACACTAGTCAAGTTATAGTGGAATAAAAATACTTTTTCTTTGTTTCAAAATACAGAGATAATCGGATTAACATTTTGGCAGACTGTTTCTTAGAAACCTCTTTATGCCTATCAATACACACATACAAGTTTGTATTCATGAGCTCCTTTTCTGTTCTGTAACTTCTGTATTATGTCAGTCATTTTTTCAAATCACTATCTTGAAGTTATTTGATAATCCATTGTTTGCAAGGGCTGTACTATACTTTACCAATTACTTGAAGTTATTTGATAATTCATTGACTGGAAGGGCTATAATTCATTTTACCAATGAAGATTGGATATTGATGGGTATTTAGGTTGTTTATAATGTTTCACTCTTAAAATTGGATCTGAAGTAAGCATCCATCATCTCTAATACAGCATTTCCTTTTTCTCTAGTAGTGGAGTTAATGGTTTAAAAAATTTCAGTTCAAATACTAATCTCTGTAAGAAAGTAATTATACCTTTTCATAATCCTTAGATCAATAGGGGTGGGTTAAAAATGGCATAGTTTTCCTTTCATAAACACATATACCTAAAGATTCTAATTTACAAAAGGAGCAAACTTTGCAAGATACATTTAGCTGCTGTCTTGATTGTGTACTTGGGATTGTGTGGAGGTGTTTTATAAATCATGAAGTGCTGTACAAACCTCAGTGACTCATTACTAGAGCTTTACAGAGCATCTGCCATGTACTTTCAAAACATGTTTATGGAGTCTTTATTGTATAAATAATTCATTAAATACAGATTTTTTTTTTAAGATAGTGGTTCTTTACCTGGTTATTCAGTAGAATACATCAAAGATATCATCAAGAAAACAAGTCCTAGATCCTCCCCCACCCAGATCGCCTGAATCTATCAGGACCTGGCATCCCAATTGATGTCCATGTACACAGTCTTTGTTTGGAATTCCCCCCCGGAAGATATTTTTTGGTCTATCTCCAAATATTTTTTCTAACAGAATAAGGAATATTTTTAGCTTACATACTTAAAATTTTCATTTTTCCTGTTTGGAAGTTTCTGTCTCCTTCTAGGATATTTCCAGCAGATTTTCTGTATGACTTATTGATTTAATCTCAATCTTTGTAAATCTTGTTAAGTCTCAAATTTGGACTCTTGGCTTGGTACACCATCCCCATCTAGTTTTGTACCATTGGCAAATCCATTCCTTAGCCCTTGTTGTTTCTACCAAAAAAGAATGATGAACTTGTAATGACTGCAATGTTCAACTTTGAATGTTATAACCAGATTGAAGTTATCTGTCTATTCTAGTGGCTTATCTAACTCCCTTTTTAGATTCTAATTATAAGAACTTTCAGTTGAGAGTAGTAGTTGAACTGCATGAAAAAAAATGATAGATTGAAACATTAGCCTAATTTATTTAATTTATTCTCATGTTTACATGTATGGAGTGACTAAAGTTTTTATCCTGAGAAATGTCTTATCTAAGAGTAAAGTTGTTTAAGTAGGAGTAGAATTGCATATTTAATAGGTTGGTACAAACATAATTGTGGTTTCAGACTGTAAATTTCAAATCCTTAAAATTAGGCTCACATATATCTTTATTAATCAAAATAGGAACCATTACAATCAACACATTCTTGCCAATAATAAATAAGTTTGCTTATACCTGTAGTGTAAAAATCCTTTCTTCGGGATTCGATGAATTCCTGGAAAGCATTTTTTTCCCTCCTACTGGTTTGTGGAAGCATTTTCTCTGCAGAAAGTTGTCAAAATGCTTAAAAAAGTAGTAGTCAGTTGGTGAGAGTTCAGGTGAATATGGCAGATAAGGCAAAACTTTGTAGCCCAACGTTCAACTTTTGAAGCATTGGTTAAAAAAACTAGGAATAAGCCTATCATATGACCCAACAATCCCACTACTGGGCATATACCCTGAGAAAACCATGTTTGAACATGACATATGTACCCCAGTGTTCATTGCAGCACTATTTCCAGTAGCTAGGACATGGAAGCAACCTAAATGTCCATTGACAGATGAATGGATAAAGAAGTTGTGGTGCATATATATGATGGAATATTACTCAGCCATAAAAAGGAACACATTTGAGTCAGTGCTAATGAGCTGAGTGAACCTAGAGCCTATTATACAGAGTGAAGTAAGTCAGAAAGAGAAAAACAAATATGGTTTATTAGTGTATATATATGGAATCTAGAGAGATGGTACTGATGAACCTGTTTGCAGGACAGCAGAGGTGACGCAGACATATGGACTCAGGGGGCCGTGGGTAAGAAGGAGAGGGTAGGACAAATGGAGAGAATAGCATGGAAACGTAGACACTAACATATGTAAAATAGTCGGTGGGAATTTGCTGTATGACTGAGGGAGCTCAAACCGAGGCTCTGTGACAACTTAGAGGAGTGGGATATGATGGGAGGTGGGAGGAGGCTCCAGAGGGAGGGAACATATGTATAGCTATGGCTGATCCATGTTGGTGTGTGGCAGAAGCCAACACAGTATTGTAATTGTCCTTCAGTTAAAAATAAGAGAAAAAAATAATGCATTCCAGTATCAACCGACAAACTTCCACAATGCAAAAACCACGGTTACTTTTGCACCATCCTAGTATAATAATCAGTAACCCTTACTTGAGTATACTTTTTATAAAGTTTATAAATTTACTTGAGTAAATTTTTATAAAGTAGCTAAGTTTGACCTCACAGTATCTCATTGGTCTTATGACACCAGAATAAAATAAAATTGATTTTTACTGCCTAACAAGTTGCATATTTTCTTGCTACTAAGTGATATTTTTCTATTTTGGAGTACAATTACCATTTTTAGATTATCTCTAAGTTTAATGATTGTGTAATAACATCTGACTTGTAACACTGAGTACTTAAATACTGTGAAGTTTAAGGGACGCAATTTAACATTTCTCTAATTTGGCTTCAGTATGTATAGCATTCTCCAGCTCCTTGTCAAGGAAATCACGTTTCTCTCTCAGGACCTGAAGCCTGGAGAAAAAAAAGTTGAATACAGTGAAACATGAATCATATTTATCCTTTAGAATATTACACTGGGCAGTGTAGAGGGACAATGACAGTAAAATGGGAGTGGTCCTAGAACTCTTTTAGGAGGCATCCAAGTCATTCAAACCAGGGATGATGGTGATGCAAGCCAAGGTAGAGGTTGTGAGGATGGAGAAGACCTGGTGGAGCCTGAAAATACTGAATTGGATCTTCCGAACTTGATGATTGGTTAGTTGTTATGGAGACTTGGAGGTTTTGAAAGACAAGGTGGAATCTAATTTAACTCTTAGGGGAAATGCTCAGTTGCCAGCTAGACACATGGATTTAAAACCAGAAAGGCAGTGGGAGCTGGGTGAATGATCAGTGTCATCTAGTTAAACGTGAAAGTCAAGGTGCATTTGCGGAATTTCAAAAACAAAGTGCCAGCGTACAGAAGTCCTATCTTAGAGAATAACCTTATTTCTCTTATTTATAAGTTATTTGAGGTCACCTCATTAGATTTTCCATGCACTAGGGGAGACCAGCTAATTCCACCGCCCCACCCCAATCCCCTCAAAGTTTTCCTGGATGTATCCTGTTTGCTATTAACTTGGAGACTTCTTAAAACTTAGTATCAGCTGGTTTTGAGTAGGAGTTGGTGATGGACAGGGAGGCCTGGCGTGCTGTGGTTCATGGGGTCGCGGAGAGTCGGACACGACTGAGCGACTGAACTGAACTTCAGGGTTAAGTCACAGTAACTAGTTTGAGAGGGTGAAGTCTAAAACCAGGCATTCTGGTTACTTGTTGGCAATGGGCATATGATTGTCACAAAGACCAGGTTACTTGTGTTGTCATAGCCAGTGCCATAGATGATCAGAAGATTGTATGTGAAGTGTGGTGAGTGAATGAAGTTAGAGGAATCAGTTATCTAATAATCTTAAGCTAAATAGGAGGTATCTCTGTTTCACCAGAGGTGGCCTTTACCTCTCATGTGAGAAATATTTAAGCCCCATCGGCTGTACCATCTTAGATCCACCTGCAGGATAATGAATGCACTGCCACAGGGCATCTGCAGTTTTAATGAGTCCCTACCCACCCCTCCTTGTCTCCTGAACACACAGGGCAGGTGCCAGTTCAAGTACCGGAAACCGAAAATGTTCATGTTGGAGAATGAAAACATCTTTTTACTTCTCTACCCTTTAACTTATCGTCTGCCTCCTCTGTGAGGTCCTTGGAGTTTACGACTCCTCCTGGAAGGGAGGATTTCCTAGCTCTTGGTAGAGGGTGGAGGATCATCTCAGTACAGTAATAGTGTACTGACAAAGTGGTTATGGGTTAGACGGCTTAAAGGGAGAACAAGATACAAGAAAAGGCTTGAGGGAGAAGAAAGCCAACTGCGATTAGTTTCTACAACTACCACTTAAGGCAGCCAGCCACTTTGACTTGCAAATCATATTGTAGGCTGGTTTCTTGTATGGGAAAGCTTTGTAATTATAGCCTATAGAAGCTGTGGACCATTCTTAGCTGCTAGCTTAGCAAAAGTTGTTCAGTCATGTCCGACTCTTTGCAACCCATGGACTGTAGCCTGAAGACCCCATGGGCTCTTCTGTCTGTGGAATTCTCCAGGCCACAATCCAGGGGAACTTCCCAACACAGGGATCAAACCTAGGTCTCCTGCATTGCAGGCAGATTTTTTATTCTTAGCTGAGACCCCTGTAATAAAAGATTAACAAGACAAAACCCACAAGAACTTTATGAACATGTACACCTTGTATGTACCTGGGAGATACCCTGGAGAAATGAGTAATTCCTGAGACAGCTTAGAACGTAGGATTGCTTACCATCTTGGTAGGGAAGAGGGAGCGGGTGTAGATCTCTTAGGGGAGAGAAAATGATTTTTAGAAAAAGTGAAAGGCCCTTACAGGACTCGATGGGAGGTATGACAGTTGGTGACAAAGTATGGCTAAGTGTGGACTTCTAGTTGCCTTTCCTGTGACAAGAGTCAGTCTTTCCTCGTGGATGAAACTCCTGGAGAGGGAATTTATGACAACTGAGTTTCTTTGGAGGCTTTGTCTTTAGACAGATAAAGGGAATTCAGAGGAAGCTTCTCCCCACATTTGCTGTTTATTTTGATGCTTTTGGCTCAAAACAATCAGTATACTAAAGAAGCATATTTCTGGGTGGCATATCCTATCCTCATTCAGGGTCATGTAGTTTGGAGTGACACTGGTCAGAGGTGTACCACTGCTGTGTATTCATCTTGATTTTCTTACCAAGGGGTCCAGCTGTGGGCAGGGCATTGATTTACCAGCAGGAAGATCTAAGGCCTGAGAAATCTGCTTGGCTGAATGGGGAAAAGAAGTCCTCTGCATCCTCTTCCTGTCCTCATGAGAATACACTCTTCCATCCCCACAGTTCCTCCTTAGACTCTCAGTTTTTCACCCAATTAGGTGTCAGGATGGCTGCCGGAGAACCAGTTAGAGAGCTGATTGAAACTACAGATCCCAAGATTGTGATTTGGTGGGGGTAAAGGAGGGGCCCAAAGGTCTGCATTTTTGAAAAGCTCTCCTTGCCAAGTTCAGATGTGCAGTCAGGTTTGGGAGACACTCATAGATTATTTCTATGAATCTACATTAGTGTCCCATTTACTTTCTGATTCATTCTCTTCTAATCCACTGTCATTTCCCTTTCCAGAGTAGCATCAAAAACATACACAAGTACTCACAGGTGTGTTCATGTGCTTGTCCTGAACAAAAATTTTAGACAGTTTCTAAATGGAAGGCTACATTTACTCAGTTTCTGGAAGAGTGTCTTCTGTTTTTCTTATCTTAGAGAGTTAATTTAAAAATTCCATTTTAAGTATTCATTGCAATTCAGGCACCAGAATAAGTGATTCGTACGCATTGTTTCATCTAATTCTTTCAGCCCTTCCGTGAATTAGGTGAAGATCTTCCCACGTGAGTAATCTGAGATTCTACTGGAAGGACTTATGCTAAAGCTGAAACTGCAATACTTTGGCCACCTCATGCGACGAGTTGACTCACTGGAAAAGACTCTGATCCTGGGAAAGGTTGGGGGCGGGAGGAGAAGGGGATGACAGAGAATGAGATGGCTGGATGGCATCACCAACTCGATGGACATGAGTTTGAGTGAACTCCGGGAGTTGGTGATGGACAGGGAGGCCTGGCGTGCTGTGATTCATGGGGTCGCAAAGAGTCGGACACGACTGAGCGACTGAACTGAACTGAACCCACATATAGGTCTTCAGTTTTGGAAATAAAATTTGAACCCAAGTTTGTTTGATTCCAAAACTTGTGCTCATTAAAGTTACTGGTTCTATTTTTCCTCTTTTTTTTTTCTCCCTTTTGTTCTTGGCCACTGAATCTCCATATGAAAAACCAACACAAGATCATTTCCATTTCTTACCAGTTTTTCAAAAGATGAGCAGGATTTCCTATGAGTTTGTTAACACGTGCATATTGCTTTTCTTTCTTTTCTTTTTTCTCTTAACAGATTTTGCATAATAAAATGATAGCTTTCTGTTTCTTTTAATCACAATTTTAGAAAAGTATGAATCTGAGTTGGAAAAGCAGAAGCCTTGCCACTGCTGGGAAGGCGCTGGTCAGAGAATTCCTGATGAGTTTGGGAAGATGACTTTCTTTAAACTTCCTAGGAGTTTGAAGCCACTGTGCTACCATTGGTTTTCTTATTCCCGCATCCCCAAGTGCTGAGAGGTGAGAGAGACCTTGGAGCTAGAAAAAAGCTAGTTTCTCTCCTTTTTTAAAAAAAAAGTCCCTGTAAATTGTGATATCCTGCCTAGCAAAGTCATAGGGTAAATCACAGTGGTAGAAATTCTGCTTGCTAACTTCTTGGAAATCACGGTATATCATTTAAATGTCAGCATATCAAGAAATTCTGTCGTCGTTTTGTACTCAGCTAGGATGAAGATCCTGCTGGCAATGATAAGATAGCCTGATCTGAGCACACTGACCTGGCCACAGATCTATATTGAAGGACAGAAGGATTTTTTGTTGTTGTTTAGTAATAAACACCAACACTTTTTATTCTTGGTGCCACTGAGAAAACCTACTTACAGAATTGAAAGCAGGAGAAATTTCTTTAACCAGGGAAATGTTCTTCTTTTTTTTTTTTTTAATATATCTCTTTCCTTCTACGAAGTTACAGGTGTGGACCAGTTATAGATGGACAGCTGTGTTGTAATATTTGTGAATCTTGCATTGGGAGGGATGTTCCATGTCTTCCATCATAAATCGTCTGGATTTAAGGGAAATCTGTAATATAATCAGTGGTCAACTCCTAAAAAACCAGGAGCCTCTCTTAATTATTTCTTATATATCTAATACTGAGCATTGGGGTGGCATGTGATAGGTGTTTATTTACCAATTGCCTCATTTGTAAAATTCATCTAGAGTCATCTGTTTTCAACATCTTGCCACACATTCTTCTTCTCCCGCTCTCTTACTCCATATTTATGTGTGTGTGTATCATTAGATACAGTTTTATAACATGAATAGTTTGCTGAATCACTTGATATTAAGTCGAAGACATCATGACACTTCACCCCTAAATACTTTATAACATGTCTCCTAAGAACAAGGACGTCACCAACATAACCAAATGCTATCATTTCATTCACAAAACTTAGCATTGATACAATAATATTGCTTAGCACATTCAGCTGTTCCCCTGTGGCTCAGCAGTAAAGAATCCTCCTGCAATGCAGGAGATACAGGTTTGATCCCTGGGTTGGGAATGGAGAAGGAAATGGCAACCCACGGAGCAGCTCTTTGAGCTGCTGTTGCCAAATATAGCTGTATTATTGATCCCTCGGCAGGATCTCTGAACACTCTGTACAGCCTGCATGACCTCTGCATGTACACTCTGTACAACCCATTGGCCTTCTCTGCACCTTTATTTTTGACTTGTCATTTGTTGAACAAATGTTGATTACTGATTAAGATATTGATGATGACGTCTAGGATGACTGGCATGATGGCATAGAAAACATTGATTCGTTTATTCAAGTTACAGTTGAGTTTTTGGAGGATATGCAGTTAAAATTCAGATTGACCTTGAATGTAATAGACACAAATAAGCATAATTAAGACCTTTAGGGAATGCAGCTTTGGGAAACTAAATATAACATGGGGACTGTGTATGTGTAACTTTGAGAGATTGGGGAGAGAGGGGACCCATTGTGAGTCAGCAGCATGCTGGTTTATTTTCTTAATTATTGGGCACACAGTGCCAGTTAACCATAGGAGCATAGCATGTGGGAACTGCTGGGTAACGTTTTCAAAATACTTGGCATTGGTCAGATTTTTTTTTTAGAATTCTGTGTCCACTTGGCTTATGGAAACTGGAGAATTTGTCGAGGGTCCAGAGCATGGCAGTGAGAGGCAGAGGAGTCCTGGAAAATAGGACCCATTGAAAGAGGCTAATAAATAAGGATTAATTACTTAGCTTGATCCAAGGCAGCTAAAGGGTGATTAAATTAATGGTCTTCTGTTGCATATATAGTTATTATGTGGAAGATGATATAATTATTTCCTCTATGAATAGAATTAGGGAAATAGATTTATATTAGAGTTCAAGGAGATTTCGAAGTGAACCTCTTGACTTTAAAGATTTCTCGACAGTGGAAAGACTTCTCAACTGAAAATGGTAACATTGTGGTCCTTGTAGAATGGGAATGGGGTGGGTGCCACCTGCTAGTTAGGGTCAGGTACAGTTGGGGTGGAGAGTGACACACTTTCTAGGTCCCATTTTGTGCTATTCGTCTCTTTGTGTGAATTTGTCATTTTCAGCAAGTAAATCTGTATTCCTTTTTTCGTTTGAATTTTTTTTCAGTTATTGTAAATGTGAAGGCCTTGCTTTTAATGACTGAAATATAATGCATTTCAAGCAAATGAGAGGTTAAACCACAAATTGAAAATTACCTCAACTGCAAATAAACTTGCTGCTCATTTTTTTCATTGCAGTTGATTTACAGTATTTTAGGTATACAATGAAATGACCTAGTTATACACATACACACACACACACACATATATTTTTTCAGATTCTTTTCCATTATAGGTTATTATAATATACTGAATATAGTTCCCTGTGCTATATAGTCGGTCCTTGTTGTTAATCTATTTTATATATAATAGTGTGTTTCTGTACATTCCAAATTTTCGATTTATACCTCACTACCCCTTCCCCTTTGGTAACCATATGTTTGTTTTCCACGTCCGTGAGTCTGTATGTTTTATAAATAAGTTCTCTTGTACCACTTTTTATTTGGATTCCACATATAAGGGATATCATATGCTACTTGTCTTTCTCATTCTGGCTTACTTCACTGAGTATGATAATCTCTAGCTCCATCTATGTTGCTGCAAATGGCATTATTTAATTTTTTATAGCTAAGTAGTATCCCACTGTGTTTCTATACCACATCATCTTTATCCATTCATCTGTTGATGGCCATTTATATTGCTAATAGAGTTGTTGTCTTTTCTGGATATTTGCCTAGGAGTAGGGTTGTTGGATCATAATCTACTGCTCATTCTTGTATGTCTCTTTACAATATTGCCAATTCCAACCTGCCTTTTCTTTTTCTTCTCTAGAAATTTCACTGTGTGCCCTGGTTACTTGGTTGACAATGAGTGCCAAATCTGCAATCAGCAAGGAAATTTTTGCACCTCTTGATGAAAGGATGTTGGGAGCTGTCCAGGTCAAGAGGAGGACAAAGAAAAAGATTCCTTTCTTGGCAACTGGAGGTCAAGGCGAATACTTAACTTACATCTGCCTGTCAGGTAATAAAAACTGGATATGAATATTATTAAAAACGACTTCTGTTTTAAAGTAGTTAATTCTAGTATCCAGAAGGTTGCAGTTCAAGGCTTGAACATGGCTGCCCTTCCACTCTTTTCCTGTTTGTCTGTTGTCTTCTTTGATCCTTAGAGACTCATGGTATCTTGACTTTTGAGGTTGCCTTATATAGAGAGGTAATGAAGTGCGGTTTTAATGTGCTTTCCATTTCATTAAGAGCATCTGTTTGTCCATACTTTTCCTTCACTAGGGCCTTGACATAAAGTGGGCTATCCTCTTGAGATTTTTGTTTTAGAACGCCTCCTTGTATTTGGATAATTATTACTACCAGCAGCCTGAGTTTCACGGACTTTTTTTTTTCTCAACAGTTGCCAATAATCAGTAATAGTTGGTCTCAAGATAAATATCGACACCGTATGGAATGTGAGAAAGTAGACTCAGTTCATAAATCACAGCTTTGCCCGACAGCTGTTCCTTGTCAGGAAGAGGCATCTGTTCCATTAAGCTTAGAATTTTGTGTGATTTTTTTTTTCCTCTTTCTGTTTGTGATTGTAGGAGATCTGTGGAACTTACTGTGAATTCATCCCAAGTTTTTTGAGATAAAATTTGGATAAGTTTTCTATGGAGCTGTGGGTGATGCTAATCTGAGGGCCTGGAACATTTGTAATGTTTCTGATATTTCTTGTAACTGAGCAGTGGAAAAATTAGGCTTGCCTTTATTCATCTTTTTTTTTTTTCCCCTGTTTCTCCAGTGGTGGCTTGGGAATAAAACTTTATTTTTGGGCCCATTTTTAGCTTTTTTTTTTTTTTTTAAAGAATTAAGCCTTTGATCATTTCTTTATCGGAATTTATTTCAGGGTAGAGAGCTTTTTTCCAGAAAGAAAATGTAAAGATAACAGTAGGACTGTGCCTTAGTTTAAAATGAAATGGAAACAGAGAGCTGTTTGGTAAGAATGCCTTCTCAGTAGTTAGAATGAGGATTGACCCTGAAATATTGGTCTTTCTTTAACCCCAGTAGTGATTAGGTTAATAAAATTGGTGATGGGTTGGAAGACATTTGCATTCCTTTAGTTTGCTGGACAGTGCTTGCTATGCAATAGGGAC
The DNA here is from genome assembly GCF_049115385.1 of Moschus berezovskii. Classification (NCBI taxonomy): domain Eukaryota; kingdom Metazoa; phylum Chordata; class Mammalia; order Artiodactyla; family Moschidae; genus Moschus; species Moschus berezovskii. Next base: position 34,923,320 of record NC_142480.1, read on the forward strand.
TCAAGACTTCAGTAGCCTCTCCTAATACCTTCCTAGTATTTTGTTAATGAGATTCGGGTCTTAAAAGTATTTTCACATCTTTAAATTTCAGTTCTTGAGTTTTTGCTTGTACTGATAGTGAATAGAAGGCATTAAATTAAATTTTGTTTTGTTTTATATTTTGGCAGAGCTGAACATGGGATGAGCATGGACGCATAATGATTCTAATTTTCTTAAGCTTAGTTCTCTCAACGTGTCCTTGAGACTTCTTGAAGACAGGTAGTTGCAGAAAAGGTGGATGAAAAAAGGGCATTTTTGTTTTTGGCCTCACCTGGGTGGCATGTGGGATCCTAGTTCCCTGACCATAGATTGTACCTGTGCCCCCTACATTGGAAATATGGAGTCTTAACCACTGGACCATGAGGGAAGTCCGAAGAGGATGATTTTGTTTACCTTTAAGGCACATGCTATTGTCAGCCTATTGCTGATCATGAAGTCGGTAATGTTACCTGGGTCCTCTAACAGCTTCTTCTCAGTGAAAGACTGTGACCATTTCCCCTGCCAAAGGGAATAGTAACTGGGGACTTACTGGGTAACTGCATTTCCTTTATAAATTACCAGGACCTTCAGGTTGAAAGTCTGAAACTATGAGACTTGCTTTTCTGTGGCATTCTAATATAGAAGAGTCTTGAGTTCTGAAAGTCTTCATCCTTTCCTTGGATTTGAATTTTGAGAGGATTGGTTGACAAAGCAGATCTGACATTGAAGCAGCTGGTTTAATGGAAACTGGGGCAGGAGAAGGCCAGGCAATTTGACAGCCATGGTTTTTTTGCAGTTTGAATTTTCTTATAATTGAGAAAGAAGCAGCCACCTTTAGTTTCTATCTTATGCAAAGCATAGAGGCCTATCAATACATCTCTGATAAAGCATTGTTTTAATTACCAAGTAATTAATTATGCAAATTTTATTAAGAAATTTTTATATACTGAGCACTGTTGGTGCTGGGGGTTCAGTTAGGAGAAAAGCTCATGACACTTAACTTGTTCAGTGGGGAAGGAGCAGTAGTCGTTAATATTTCAGTCACCAAAATAAACATAATTATTAACTGTGAAAAGGTTAAAGAGGAAAAATATAATGATTTGAAAGCATGTGTTAGGAGGATTTGGCTTGTTTGAGAGAACCCAGAAATGCAGGAAAAGTAGGGCTCGTTGGTTCTGAAAATAGGTGGTGTGGGTGTGGGGAACATTCCAGGCAGAGGGAGGGCGGCTTCTTTGAAAGGTGAGCTGGATTCTGAGTTCCTCCTTATCTCTTGTTCAGTCCTGTTTAGTCTTTGTATCTCAGCTTGCCTCGGAGACTCTGCAGTGGAAGCAGGGCCTTGGAATGACAGCTGTTCCTTACTGCTATCAGAGGGAACCCCCTATGCTTTCTGGAAGTCCAAGCCCTTCAACTCTTGTGGTTTGGTTGATGAAAACTAGTTCTCCATGTTGAACAGGCAAAATTTGTCCAAATTAAGGCAATGTCTGCAAATAATTTTTAACATTTCATACTGCATAAAGAGTTATATTCTTCTTTTAAAGAGAAGACTATCAAAGCTTTCAAAACTTGCCAATGTACCCATGTAAGCATGGGTGTTTTATGTATTGACTGTCTTTTACTAATGCTTCTCTGTGTTTGAATTTTTTCTGTGTTTGGCAATCTGAGCAGGAGAGGCCTGTGATCAGGAGACTTATTATTTTTCAGAGTGGATTGTAGCCTCTCAGTTCAGTTCAGTCACTCAGTCGTATCCGACTCTTTGCAACCCCATGAATCACAGCACGCCAGGCCTCCCTGTCCATCACCAACTCCCAGAGTTCACTCAAACTCATGTCCATCGAGTCGGTGATGCCATCCAGCCATCTCATTCTCTGTTGTCCCCGTCTCCGCCCGCCCCCAATCCCTCCCAGCATCAAAGTCTTTTCCAGTGAGTCAACTCGTCGCATGAGGTGGCCAAAGTATTGGAGTTTCAGCTTTAGCATCAGTCCTTCCAATGAACACCCAGGATTGATCTCCTTTAGAATGGACTAGTTGGATCTCCTTGCAGCCCAGGGGACTCTCAAGAGTCTTCTCCAGCACCACAGTTCAAAAGCATCAATTCTTCGGCGCTCAGCTTTCTTCACAGTCCAACTCTTACATCCGTACATGACCATGGGAAAAACCATAACCTTGGGAATCCAAAACGGTGCTGGATCAGGGGAAATAAACTCTTTCTTGAGTTATGTTATAATTGTGTAAGTTGGACATGACTTAAGTGACTTAGCATGCATGCACACAAGGAGAGAAATAACCTCTCCGGTTCATTCATGGAACTTTGGGATAGAATTTGAATGTTTCTCACTGGACTTGCTGGCTGACTTCTTGGATTACATGCAGATACTTACTACTGAGATGCCTCTGTGATTCAGTTCAGTTCAGTTCAGTTCAGTCGCTCAGTCGTGTCCGACTCTCTGCGACCCCATGAATCACAGCACGCCAGGCCTCCCTGTCCATCACCAACTCCCGGAGTTCACTCAAACTCATGTCCACAGAGTCGGTGATGCCATCCAGCCATCTCATTCTCCGTCGTCCCCTTCTCCTCCCGCCCCCAACCTTTCCCAGCATCAGACTTTTCCAGTGAGTCAACTCGTCGCATGAGGTGGCCAAAGTATTGCAGTTTCAGCTTTAGCATCAGTCCTTCCAATGAACATCCAGGATTGATCTCCTTTAGAATGGACTGGTTGGATCTCCTTGCAGTATAAGGGACTCTCAAGAGTCTTCTCCAACACCACAGTTCAAAAGCATCGATTCTTCGGCGATCAGCTTTCTTCACAGTCCAACTCTCACATCCATACATGACCACAGGAAAAACCATTGCCTTGACTAGACGCTAGACGGACTTTGGTTGGCAAAGTAATGTCTCTGCTTTTTAATATACTATCAAGGTTGGTCATAACTTTCCTTCCAAGGAGCAAGCGTCTTTTAATTTCATGGCTGCAATCAGTATCTGCAGTGATTTTGGAGCCCAAAAAAATAAAGTCTGACACTGTTTCCACTGTTTTTCCATCTATTTCCCATGAAGTGATGGGACCAGATGCCATGATCTTTGTTTTCTGAATGTTGAGCTTCAAGCCAACCTTTTCACTCTCCTCTTTCACTTTCATCAAGAGGCTTTTGAGTTCCTCTTCACTTTCTGCCATAAGGGTGGTGTCATCTGCATATCTGAGGTTATTGATATTTCTCCCAGCAATCTTGATTCCAGCTTGTGCTTCTTCCAGCCCAGCGTTCCTCATGATGTACTCTGCATGTAAGTTAAATAAGCAAGGTGACAATATACAACCTTGACGTACACCTTTTCCTATTTGGAACCAGTCTGTTGTTCCACGTCCAATTCTAACTGTTGCTTCCTGACCTGCATACAGGTTTCTGAAGAGGCAGGTCAGGTGGTCTGGGATTCCCATCTCTTTCAGAATTTTCCACAGTTTATTGTGATCGACACAGTCAAAGGCTTTGGCTTAGTCAATGAAGCAGAAATAGATGTTTTTCTGAAACTCTCTTGCTTTCTCCATGATCCAGCGGATGTTGGCAATTTGATCTCTGGTGCCTCTGCCTTTTCTAAAACCTGCTTGAACATCTGGGAGTTCACGGTTTACATATTGCTGAAGCCTGGCTTGGAGAATTTTGAGCATGACTTTACTAGCGTGTGAGATGAGTGCAATTGTGCGGTAGTTTGAGCATTCTTTGGCATTGCCTTTCTTTGGGATTGGAATGAAGACTGACCTCTTCCAGTCCTGTGGCCACTGCTAAGTTTTCCAAATCTGCCGGCATATTGAGTGCAGCACTTTCACAGCATCATCTTTCAAGATTTGAAATAGCTCAACTGGAATTCCATCACCTCCATTAGCTTTGTTCGTAGTGATGCTTTCTAAGGCCCACTTGACTTCACATTCCAAGATGTCTGGCTCTAGGTCAGTGATCATGTTATCGTGACTATCTTGGTCATGAAGATCTTTTTTGTACAGTTCTTCTGTGTATTCCTGCCAGCTCTTCTTAATATCTTCTGCTTCTGTTAGGTCCATACCATTTCTGTCCTTTATTGAGCCCATCTTTGCATGAAATGTTCCCTTGGAATCTCTAATTTTCTTGAAGAGGTCTCTTGTTTTTCCTATTCTGTTGTTTTCCTCTATTTCTTTGCATTGATCACTGAGGAAGTCTTTCTTATCTCCTTGCTATTCTTTGGAACTCTGCATTCAGATGCTTATATCTTTCCTTTTCTCCTTTGCTTTTTGCTTCTCTTCTTTTCACAGCTATTTGTAAGGCCTCCTCAGACAGCCATTTCGCTCTTCTGCATTTCTTTTCCATGGGGATGGTCTTGGTCCCTGTCTCCTGTACAATGTCACGAACCTCCGTCCAGAGTTCATCAGGCACTCTATCAATCAGATCTAGTCCCTTAAATCTATTTCTCACTTCCACTGTATAATCATAAGGGATTTGATTGAGGTCATATCTGAATGGTCGAGTGGTTTTCCCTACTTTCTTCAATTTAAGTCTGAATTTCGCAATAAGGAGTTCATGATCTGAGCCACAGTCAGCTCCTGGTCTTGTTTTCGCTAACTGTATACAGCTTCTCCATCTTTGGTTGCAAAGAATATAATCAATCTGATTTCGGTGTTGACCATCTGGTGATGTCCATGTGTAGCGTCTTCTCTTGTGTTGTTGGAAGAGGGTGTTTGCTATGACCAGTGCATTCTCTTGACAAAACTCTATTAGTCTTTGCCCTGCTTCATTCCGTGCTCCAAGGCCAAATTTGCCTGTTACTCCAGGTGTTTCTTGACTTCCTACTTTTGCATTCCAGTCCCCTATAATGAAAAGGACATCTTTTTTGGGTGTTAGTTCTAAAAGGTCTTGTAGGTCTTCATAGAACCGATTAACTTCGGCTTCTTCAGCATTACTGGTTGGGGCATAGGCCTAGATTACTGTAATATTGAATGGTTTGCCTTGGAAACGAACAGAGATCATTCTGTCATTTTTAAGATTGCATCCAAGTACTGCATTTCGGACTCTTTTGTTTTCCATGATGGCTACTCCATTTCTTCTAAAGGTTTCCTGCCCACAGTAGTAGATATAATGGTCATCCGAGTTGAATTCACCCATTCCAGTCCATTTTAATTCACTGATTCCTAGAATGTCGACATGGTTAACATTCTAAAATACTGGTTTCTACTTTTTCTTTTCAGTAATGGCTGAAATTTTAAAAACTGAGAATACCAAGTGTTAGCAAACATGTAGAGTAATTTGAGCTCTCATTTTTGCTAGTGGAAATGTAAAAATGATAGAACTGCTTTGGTAAACAATTTGACAGTTGTTTATAAAGTTGAACTTGCATATGTATGACTCAACAAGTCTATTCCTAGGCATTTACCCAAGGGAAATAAAAAACATGTCCATATAAAGACATGTAGATAGAAGTTCATAACAGTTTTATTTATTATTTATAAAAACCAAAAATTAGAACTCAGATGTCCACCTATATGTGAGTGAATAAGCAAATTATAACTATGCAGTAGAATACTGACTGGCAATAAAATGAACCATCAATACATGTAGCAACATAGATGAATCTCAGAAACCTTGCATTGGGAGGAAAAAAAAAACAGAAATGACCACATGCTATATGATTCTCTTTGTATGAACTCCTAGAAAGGACACAACTTAAGCTATAGTGACAGGAAGCCCATTGGTGGGTTGTCAGGTGGTGGAGCTGGTGACTGATTGTAAAGGAACATGAGGGGATTTCTTGCGATGTTTTAAGTGTTCTATATGTTGATTGTGGTGGTAGTTACTTGGATGCATACATTTTTCACAGCTCATCAAAATACATACTTAAAGTGGTTACATTTTATCATTTGTAAATATATCTTGAAAAAACTGATTCTCAAAATTGTCTTTCAGAGTCACTAGTGGGATGATCATAAGAATTATTTAACTGTCTTATCTCAGTCTGTGCCAGAAGGGGCGTAGCAACTACCCTCTCCTTTATAGGTATGAGAAGTTATCCTGGATGGTCTTTTGAGCCCTCAGACAGAAGCAGCTGTGTATCATTGTACACCTGTGCTTCCATCTATCTGATCTGTGTGTCAGTGTGTTCCCAGTTCCTTGTAGCACCGGGCACATTGCCAAGTATAGACACAATAGATGCTTAAATTGAAGCATTGATGGTTCATTTTATTGCTGGTTAGTATTCCACTGGATAGTTATAAAATAATTTTTTATTCACTCGCATATAGGCAGACATCTGAGTTCTAATTTTTTTGTTATTATAAATAATAAAATTATTACAAACCTCTATGTACATGTCTTTATGTGAACATATGTTTTTATTTCAGTGTCTTGAGGAATTATTCTCTGGGTTGTCTTACTGGTATACTTGACATAACAGTATGCTTTTGGTACTCAGTTCTATCTAAAGAATACATCTTAGTCTCTTCTTGGTTGGCCATGGTCAAAGCTCTGAATTTTTCTGGGATTCAATTCAGTTGACAAGTTCAAAACTTTAAATGTATAGCTTACTAAACACCTGATGACAATATGGACTTTATAACTTGGAACGGTTGGCTCATTCAAATTGTAAAGCAAGCTTTGCCTACAACTATTTCAATAGTCAGTTGCCCCCTCTATGATATTTGGGCCTATAAGACTAAACTAGAAACTTGCTGAGAAGTTAATATCAGTTTACTATTAGAGGCCAATTACCTACTGAACATTCCATAATTTCATGTTTAAAATCAATTTTCCTGATCCTGTTTTAATTCAGTATGACTGATGTATAATGCTACCCTTCATATCTTTAAATGGATAAACATGTTTCCTTGGCTGCTGCTCATTATCTCCATAGAAGGAGCATGAAGAAACTTTAAATTTTGTGATTAATACATTCTCCTACATATTATGTTAAAACTGAGAATCTTAATCTTTTCAAAATGATTTTAGATTTGTAAAGAGAAAAATTTTCTTATTAAACAGAGTCCTGAATTATCTTTGATGAAATAATTTATGTAAAGTAGATCCCATAGAAGGTAATGATATGGGTTAGCATCAGTCTTGGCGATAATATTCTTTATCTCCACGGCTACCAGTCCTAGGTGTTTCTTAGAGAAACCTCTAGAACTTTACAGATGCCCTGATTCCACTTCAGTTCAGTTCAGTCGCTCAATCATGTCTGACTCTTTGACCCCTTGAACTGCAGCACGCCAGGCCTTCCTGTCCATCACCAACTCCCAGAGTCCACCCAAACCCATGTCCATTGAGTCGGTGATGCCATCCAATCATCTCATCCTCTGTCGTCCCCTTCTCCTCCTGCCCTCAGTCTTTCCCAGCATCAGGGTCTTTTCCAATGAGTTCACTCTTTGCATCAGGTGGCCAAAGTATTGGAGTTTCAGCTTTAGCATCAGTCCTTCCAATGAACACCCAGGACTGATCTCCTTTAGGATGGACTGGTTGGATCTCCTTGCAGTATAAGGGACTCTCAAGAGTCTTCTCCAACACCACAGTTCAAAAGCATCAATTCTTTGGTGCTCAGCTTTCTTTATAGTACAACTCTCACTCCATACATGAGCATTGGGAAAACCATAGCCTTGACTAGACGAACCTTTGTTGGCAAAGTAATGTCTCTGCTTTTTAATATGCTGTCTAGGTTGGTCATAACTTTCCTTCCAAGGAATAAGCGTCTTTTAATTTCATGGCTGCAAACAGCATCTGCGGTGATTTTGGAGCCCAGAAAATTAAAGTCAGCCACTGTTTCCCCATCTATTTCCTATGAAGTAATGGGACTGGATACCATGATCTTAGTTTTCTGAATGTTGAGCTTTAAGCCAACTTTTTCACTCTCCTTTTTCACTTTCATCAAGAGGCTAAGGTTCCACTTAGGCCCTACTAAATACAGAATGAGAGGTAGTGGGGAAACTTGCCTGAAAGGGTTATGCATGAGATACTGAAGCTAAAAGTTGAGCAATTTCACTGTCTTGGGGAATTCTCTGGGTTGTCTTATTGGTATACCTGACAATATGTCTTATTGGTATGGTTTTGGTACTCAATTCTATTTAAAGAATATGTATTGGTCTCTTCTTGGTTGGCCATGGTCAGAGTTTTGAATTTTGTTGGGATTCAGTTGATTTGACAATTTCAAATTGGCTTCCTTTGGGCTCTGAGGGTCTAGGATTCTGAACCCTCTTGAAAATGTTAATAGCAAATTTCATTCTTATTTCATATGTATCACATAGAGATAAATTCAAGTTGTTAATAATCCAAATGGATACTCAAAACAATTATGAGAGTTTGAGAACATTCTTTATGGTTTGCTATTGGAATTACTTTAACCAAAAGTAATTGTCAGAGATCTGGCATAAGAAAGGAATTCTTTTTATCTACTTTCTAAACTCAGACTAGATCTCATCTCAAGATCTATAGATATTAGAGGAGAGAGAAGGAAAAATACAAGACAGATGAAATTTGACCTTGATAGAAATGATTTATTCAGGAGCGGTGAGCTCACATTCCAAGAGTTTTTATCCAGGAAAAATGAAGAAATGTACATTGAACTCAGAGATGGACAAAGCTGTTAGCAATGAAAGAAGAAATACAAGACGACTATAATAATGAAATATATTTGTTATTCTTTACTATAGAAGTAGTAAATGTTGAAAATATCTTTCAGATATTATATAGATGAAAATAAAAATCATCCTGTCTTTGTTTTGTTGTCTTGTTTTAATTGCAGTTAATCCTCACAATATCCCTACCTTGCTTAGGTGGTGTGTATTTCTTTTTCCAGATGAAGGCACCAGTGTTCTTCAGAGGTGTCCCAGGTCACCACTTTTGAAGTGACTGAAATCCACTCAGTCCTTGTCAGCCCAGTGGCCGTGCTTGATCTACCACAGCACTTCACCTTTTTTTTCCCAAGAGGCAGGTGTGGTGTAGAGTGAACCGTGTTTTAAAGAGCAGATTTCTCCCCAGCTCTTCAAAATTCATAAAGACATTGAACCGTTTTGATCTCTGCTGTATCGACAGTTTTGACCTGTACTGTGTCTTCTGTCTCATTTCTGAGGTTTTTGAGTAATAGACTTTCCTCCATTTGGGATATACATCAGGGTGAGGCTTTTATCTCTTAATTACAGAGATTGGGCATGTAAATCCAGCCCTAAAACTGTAAGTAGCTCTAGAAGACTAAGTTATTTCCAGTGTCTTGATTATATGAATCTTTCCACATCCTTTTTTATTTAAAAAAATATAATGTCTTCTGTTATAATTCACATTGAGAATTTGGCCCTGTTGTGATATACGTGGAGACAAATTGGATTAAAACATTTGTAAGGATGATATCCTTGGTTGTTGTTGTTCAGTTGCCCAGTCATGTCCGATTCTTTGCGACACCATGGACTGCAGCACTCCAGGCCTCCCTGTCCCTCACCGTCTCCCAGTTTGCCCATGTTCATTGCATCCGTAATGCTGTCTACCTTCTCATCCTCTGACACTGTCTTCTTCTGCCCTCGATCTTCCCCAGCATCAGGGACTTTTCCAATGAGTCATCTGTTTGCATCAGATGACCAAAATACTAGAGCTTCAGCATAAGTCTTTCCATTGAATATTCAGGATTGTTCTCCCTTAAGATTGATCGGTTTGATCTCCTTGCCATTCATGGGACTTTCAGGAATCTTCTCCAGCACCACAGTTCAAAGACATCAATTCTTGGGCATTCTGCCTTCTTTATGGTCCGGCTCTCACAACCGTATGTGACCACTGGTTGGTTACATGAACTTAAAAGAGAGGGTTTTCTTCTGAAACATCTTCTGGCTGAGTAGATGTTGCCACCAGGTATTATTTGTAAATAACCTTCAGTGTAGCACCTACCATGAATCCTTTGCATGCTTCAGTGCTCTGTATAGTTAGGGAAGCACTAGCTCCTCTTTGATTTAGGAGTAGTGATAATACTAATAGTAGTAATAGTACTTATTGAGTAGGAACTCAATAAATTGACCAATATATTGGGCATGGTTCTATGCCCCTTACGTATATTAACTTATTTAATCCTTCTAACAATGTTATGAGGTAAAGAACAGTACCATCTTCATTCTGTAGTTGAGGAGCCAGCATCCGGAAGTCAATTGGCTGGCCCAAGGTCATGGGTTTGTGAGTTACAGATCAGAGATTTAAACCCAGGTGGTTTGATTCTAGGCCAGTATTCCCTTAGACACTGTGCTCCTCTGTCTGTCTCTTAGGCATAAGAGTTGTATGAGAGAGGTCTTCCCAAACCAAGCATCTTCTCTCACCCTCCCTCACCCGGCTCTGGAGAGAGTCATGTTTTGGGATTACTCTACTTTCCTACCAGTGTAGGCTTTGGTTGGTTTTGGCTGGAGGGTGACAGTCCTCTACACTGGTAGCTGGGCTGTTAAGGAAGCCCCACAAGAGAGGGAGGGCATCAGAGGATGTATCTGAGCCTTAGAGGAGATCGATTCCCCTGGGAGGTTCTGAGGGCCTCCTGACAAGAGCTCCACCAGGTATGAACTTTTCTTCAGTTATGCAATAAAACAAGCAGATGCCTTTAAATGTTTTTAGAGTTTCCTCGATGGTTCTAGATCTTTTCCTGTGAAAAGCAGTAGTAATAATCATTTGTCTTTCTTAAAGCCTTATCAGTAAGGAGAGTCCAAAAATGGAGAACAAAGCACTCAACAGGTGTTATCTCACTTAATCCTCACAGTAGCCTTGTGTGGCTTTTGTTGTTGTTTCTACTTTACAGGAACTAGTCAGGGTGCAGAGTGGTTGAGACACTGCCCAGGGGCTGGCAGCTAAATGGTGATAAGGCTGAGACTCAAATCTGGGTCCCTCTCCTTCCCATCTGTGCACATTAAAAAAAAAAACAACAACTTTAGCACAGGCCTGGAACCAAGAAACCAAACTCTCCCTTTCCTTAAAAACAATGTGACAACATTCCTTGCACAAAGCGCTTTAGTCTCCAAGGATTGAGAGGATGTACTGTCGACCACTTCAGCTTTTCTAGTGGTTTAGCACGCCAACAGAATTTTCTTTTTCCATTCTCTCATGTACGTGTTCCAGTACTCAAACCAGATGGAAACAAGGGAAAACTGTTTAACAGAGGCTACTGCCAAAACATTTCCTTTAAAAAGGAAACTCCATCTGTGCACTCTCCCACCACACAGCCCATGGTGAAGAACAGGGATTTCACAGCTGATTCACTTGTGTTCGTTTTGATTAGTTTTGACTAATTGCAAAGGTAGAGCAAGCAGTGGTTCCAGCGATTGCAAACTAAGGCAGCTTTCCTTCTGGAACGTGGCTGGCAAGGCGCTGGGAACCTGGCCGATGTCCTAAACAGCAGCTGAGCAGCAGGCAGGGTTTTAATTCCTGCAGGTGCATTCTTCAGTGGCCATGATTTTTACCCCTTTTGGGTGTTAATGCTCTTTGCTGTTGTGTTGTGCATTAGGGGTCATCAGGGTTTCATTCGTCAATAAATTGTAGTCAGAGGCTCTTGCATCTACCTCATTTCCCCATACTTCCTACCTTCTCCCAATTTAACTGTGCAGAACATACAAGACTGACTCAGGGTAAAATACTGGCTCTACTAGGTCTTTCAAGTCTTTGAGTCTCAGTTTTATCATCTTTAAAATGGAAGTAATATTCATATCTCCAGTTAACTGAACTTTGTGTGTGTGTATATAAGGCCCAGTTCCTAGAAGGTACTCAGCTTCATGAGCAATATTATTACCTTTTCATTCAGTGGGGCATTCACTGTTCTTGCCATCCAGGCATAATCCATCTGCAGTTTTTAGAAAGCATGTTGCTGCTGCTGCTAAGTCACTTCAGTCGTGTCCGACTCTGTGTGACCCCATAGACAGAAGCCCACCAGGCTCCCCTGTCCCAGGGATTCTCCAGGCAAGAACACTGGAGTGGGTTGCCATTTCCTTCTCCAATGTGTGAAAGTGAAAGGTGAAAGTGAAGTAGCTCAGTCGTGTCCAACCCTTAGCGACCCCACGGACTACAGCCCACCAGGCTCCTCCATCCATGGGATTTTCCAGGCAATAGTACTGGAGTGGCTTGCCATTGCCTTCTCCGAGAAAGCATGTTAGCATATGTCTAATAGGCTTTTGTGACCTATGTCATATGAGACACAAGTCACATGAAAACCCAGGTTTGTTGTGGGCTTTTCCCGCCTCTCCGTCCACACTTTGCCCCTTTCTCTCTCAAGGTCACTTTCCCTTCCCCTCTGTGTCCCGCCTGGCCAGGGATCTCAAGGTCTTTCTGAATCCCAGTTTCTGAACTTAGCTTCTCTGAATTCTTTGTTCCAAATTATTCCCACTCCAAACTGGGATACTAGGGGACATCTCTCTGCCCTTCCATTTCTGAGAGTTTGAAGTCATTCACTCTGATCTCATGAGTATTTGTGCATTGTTGGGTCTATTGGATGCTGAAGTCCTCGTGTTGAGGCCCCTTTATCCCGTTTTGTAGCCAGATAGAACTGGCTTAGTTGTGGCATTCCTGTGCCTGAAATGGGAGATGTTATTTTCCTACACCTATCTTCACTGGATCAAAAGAAAAATTGAAGCAAAATAAAACAAAGCATTCTCCGGGGTCAATCAAGTGCACTGTTAAGCAAACAGCAGTTGTGGGAGAGGCTGGTACAAACGCCTGTGGACCAAGCTTTGCAGCCCAGATCAGGTTCTTGTTTGCCCAGCTCTTTCCTGTTACCCTTCCTTTAGAGAGAGAGAGAGAGGATGAACAGGGTGGTATTTCCATGCCAGTTACAGTCATGCTCAACCACAAGAAGAGTTTTCCAGAAGAAGCTATAAATGGCCACGAGGACAGTGAGGTTGCCTGAGATTAGATGACTGGTTAGTTACTGTGCTCTGGGCTTAGCTCACATTTCTCTTTGGTCTCTCGTCTCATCTCCATGATCGTGCTGATATCACTAAGTTGTGTTTGTCAGTTTGCTTTCTATTTACCTCTTCAGACTGCTGGCCCCTAGAGGGCAGGATCTGTGTGTACACACCCACTCCCTTTGTGGAACAGAGGAAGTATCAGGGGGGAATCAGGCAAAATCCCTCTGCTGCTGAGATTGCTGGTTTGGGCTCTCTTCCTGGGTTGGAGCTCTGGCCTGTGAGCTGGACTGTTTCTTCTTTTTTTTAAACTTACTATTATTCACATTAAGATTCTGCTGGGTGATCTTTGAATTCCCTTGGAATTCATCATGTTACTTACTGAGCAGGAGTTTTTATTCTCCTAATGGCCCAGTTGCCCAGAAGAAAATGTAGATTTCTCTGGTTCTTTTGCCCTTGAAGAATCATGAAAAATGAACAATTTCTAAATGCTTCCATTGTGACCTAAAGTGGGATGCTGTTATCTCACATTTTCGGAAGAGTTCTGAATGTTTCTCCTGAAGAAAGAGTTCATATTACAGGAGGATAAATGATTATTTTATGAGCACTGAGTATATCAAAACTTTCCCTGAATGTTCTTTTCTCTCTGCAATCATTTTTAGTTCTACATTTCCTCAAAGCCAGCTTTCAAGGGGAAAATGGAGACTCCATTTCTATTAAAAATCTCCCTGAGAATATTCATACTATGTTCCCCTCCCCCTCACATACCATTTTAACACAGATTATTTTTTACCCAACACATGTGGCTCATGTGTAGCTTAGGGTGAGGACCTCATGTCCAGCTACATTTTGATGTTTGTATCAGTTTAACAAATTATGCTGCACTGAGAAGCAAGTGGATTCAAGATGACAAGAGTGTATCCAGGCTTGATTCCTGGAGATCCAAGTTTCCATTCTCATAAGAGGAAGCAATAGAATTTAGTTGTCCTCTTAGATTTTCTGGCTAATATGAGTCAGCAGCAGTTACACAAGTTTTTTCTTTGGTTAGAATCCTTTCCACCTTGTGAATCAAAAACTGTTTTTGATTCATGAATTTTTAACTGTATTTCTCCTTATAAATGTAAATGTGTTCTTATCAGAAACATAAAATGCCCCCAGAAAAAAGGAAAAAATGGGAAAAATCATGTAAAAATTGTGACTTTGACTGTTTCAGTTTCACATTTTTTTACTACCTTCCGCCTTTTATAATATTCTAGGTAAAAGTTTGCCTTTTTTCATTTATATGATCACAGTTTTTAATATTTTACAGTCTTTGTAAGCTTCATTTTAATGGATTTTTGGGTGCCATAGAGTATTTAACCATCTCTTGCTGGATATTTTGTTTTTTAAATTTTCACAGTGAGAAATAAGGAACTTAGTTTGGCCTTAAAAAAGAAAAATGCCCATCTTCGAGATGAGGAAATTGAGGCACACACGGATAACTTATGAGAGGAAATCTCCACACTGCTTCTGAATGGTGGAGGCCACTGGAATCTCAGTTCTCTGTGGGCCAAAATGAGCTTATCCCAAACCCATGTTTGCCAGGACTCTCTAAAAGTAAAACATCCTATGACTTTGTGTGCTTAACAGCTGGTTAATCATGTCCATGATATGTAACGTAGTTCTAGGTCAAGTTCTCTTCGAGGTACATAAGATGCCTGCTCCCTTTAGAGTTAAGGCATTATGTGATTCATGTGCATTTGCAGCTGTGTGTGTGCTCACTGGTCTCTCTAACACACACACACACACACACATATATGCACACACACGCATAAACACATGTACATCTGTGTTTGGAGAGAGAGAAGGTATGTGTCTTACCTAGAGTCAGCCCTCATGTTCCTTCAAAAAAATAGCTTTTTGCCTCATCTTTTTGATCTGGTTCATGTACTAATTCATTTGACATCTTCTATATTGTTGTTAGATGAGGGATGGGGAAGTGATAAATGTCAGCCAAACATGTGATGCTTTCTTTCCTAGGTCAGTGCATTTCCTTAATGATTCACATCTGACATTTTATTAGATTCAGCATTTGACTCTACAGAGCAAATAGGATGAGGGAAAATAGCATCTTAGAAATTTTCTTTTAGAAATCTAGAATTTTATAGCTAGGAGAAACCTTAGTCATTCTCAATACAGCACCAACATTGATATGAAAAAATGAGGCCCAGCAGTGTGGATGGCTTGGCTAACATCACTGAATCACTACAGTCCAGCCAAAGAAGGAAGAAAGCATGCCCAGATCTTCTTACCAGATTTGTTTTTGACCTTGACCTTGGGAGTGACTCTGGGGATAGATGAGACAGAGATGGAATTCGCAGCTAAACTGAACTGGAAAATGTATCTCTGTGCTGTTCCTTTTCACATCAGTATCCAGGGGCAATTTGTACCACTCACTCTTGGAAAGAGCTTGTCGGGTGCCAATCAAGGAAGTGGCTCTGTCCTTTCTAGGGTCTGGGTATTTTAAAAATTTAGGCATGGGTTACCTGTAACGGCCAAGTGTGTAGGCTTATCTCACTTCTCTCTCACTTTCTCCTGGGCTTGGGGACCCGTAAAGTGGAGAGTGCTCAATGAGAGTATTTTTGAGGTGAAAAACCAAGATGTCATTGTCTCCAAGTGTGATGCACTGCCTGATCCATTGGGTTAAGAGAAGAAAGTGTTAGGAATTCTATTTAAAATGTAATTGTTTTCTAACATATCTTTCCTGTATGCTTTATAATTGCTATAATTTAGAGCTGTAGTTCAAGCCTGTAATTTACAAGTATGGCTATATTGGCAGTTAATACTCATAATTTTTTATTGAGGGGATGCATAATCAAAAATGGTTGGATAGGCCCAGCTAGACCTGTGGTGGTTGGAAGCTTTTGCTACAATAATAACAACTTCTGGCTGGTGAACCATAATCTGCTGTTGTAAAATTTCTGGCTTCAGAGGTAGTTGCCCAAAGCAGTGAGAATGGAGTTGCCCTTTGAAATCGGTCTAAGCCCCACTCACCCACCCGCAGTGATTCCATGGCTTTTCAGAAAGTAAGAGCCAGCTGCTATGCCAAGTGTCCTAACACAGGTGAGGGTCTTGGCACAGTTGTGTGGCTCTTGATAGTTTCAGACGATGGCTCTCCTTTTGGAAGCCGAAATCTGTCTGAGAAGTTAACACGTTTCGGTTCTAACCTTAAGTGTGATTTGTATGGCTCTAAACACTGTGGCTTTGCTTTCCATACAGTGTCTTCAGGTCCGACCTGGTTGATTTAGTTCAGAAGCTTCTTTTCCTTTTGTCCTATTTGAAAAAGGGAAACCTGTGTTTCCTTTCTGGACCTGACGTTATGGATTCATCTAGGGGAGCCTCATTCTTTGCCAATAGAGCAATGTCCTTGGTTCCCATATGAGCAGTTCTGTTGGTTAGTGCGTTTCCTCTTGCATACATAATTATTTTTCTTTATTTGTCACTTGTCACACCTCATTGGCTGGAGTTGTAGAGACTATTCATTTACTTAGAAAATGGTTATATCACCATTCTTTGGGAAAGACATTTTTTGAACTAAAATTTGAATACTAAGTTTCCAAAAGGTGTTCAGATGTATCATACCTTACCTAAAAGCAAACAGTTCAGTTCAGTTCAGTCGCTCAATCATGTCCGACTCTCTGCAACCCCATGAATCACAGCACGCCAGGCCTCCTGTCCATCACCAACTCCCGGAGTTCACCCAAACTCACATCCATAGAGTCGGTGATGCCGTCCAGCCATCTCATTCTCTGTCATCCCCTTCTCCTGCTCCCAATCCCTCCCAGCATCAGAGTCTTTTCCAGTGAATCAACTCGTCACATGAGGTGGCCAAAGTATTGGAGTTTCAGCTTTAGCATCAGTCCTTCCAATGAACACCCAGGACTGATCTCCTTTAGAATGGACTGGTTGGATCTCCTTGCAGTCCAAGGGACTCTCAAGAGTCTTCTCCAACACCACAGTTCAAAAGCATCAATTCTTCGGTGATCAGCCCTCTTTACAGTCCAACTCTCACATCCATACATGACTACTGGAAAAACCATAGCCTTGACTAGACGGACCTTGGTTGGCAAAGTAATGTCTCTGCTTTTTAATATGCTATCCAGGTTGGTCATAACTTTCCTTCCAAGGAGTAAGCGTCTTTTAATTCCATGGCTGCAATCAGCATCCGCAGTGATTTTGGAGCCCAAAAAAATAAAGTCTGACACTGTTTCCACTGTTTTCCCATCTATTTCCCATGAAGTGATGGGACCAAATGCCATGATCTTATTAGTTTTCTGAGTGTTGAGCTTCAAGCCAACTTTTTCACTCTCCTCTCTCACTTTCATCAAGAGGCTTTTGAGTTCCTCTTCACTTTCTGCCATAAGGGTGGTGTCATCTGCATATCTGAGGTTATTGGTATTTCTCCCGGCAATCTTGATTCCAGCTTGTGCTTCTTCCAGCCCAGCGTTCCTCATGATGTACTCTGCATATAAGTTAAATAAGCAGGGTGATAATATACAACCTTGACATACTCCTTTTCCTATTTGGAACCAGTCTGCTGTTCCATGTCCAGCAAACAGAAGTCAGAATATTTCCTTTTCTGTAGGATTTGGAACTTTTAAAAGTATCACTTTTGTTTCCAGAAATAAAAAGTCAAACTCCAACTCAGACTTATACTGTGTGTTTTTCAAGATGGTCTTGACCACCACCATCCCCCCATTCACCTTTCTCTATCAGGTCTCACTTCAGTGGTCCTGTTCACCTATTCTTAGGTTCTAATATTCTTTGCCTCCCAGACCCTCCTTTTGTAACCCATCACTATGGACCGCTGTTTCCTCACTCTGAAATCACTCCCCCCCACACACGCATACTGTTCTAAAGACAATTCATCAGAGTGACTGATCTGAGATGTTAGGAGAGAAATAATATAAATTACAAAAACTTTTACAGACTGATATGTGGTCTGAATACCTTCCCTGAGGGCATTTGTATTTACAAAACATGACAACCCCTCTAAGACTACTGGTGACAATGATGGTAGAGCATTTATTGAACAACTACTATCGCACATTTTATACCTTCTCAGATAATTATGTCTGGGGTTGATGTACACACTGAATAAACACGTGTGTTTATTATTAAAACATTTTAATAATAAATGCTTTAATAATACTTACTATTTAATAATAAATAAGCATTATTCCATAATGCTTATTTCCTTATGTTTGTATTAAAAGCGTTCATTCATTTGCTCAACATTAATTCTTAAGGACTCCTGCTTGGAACCTTTTGAATGATGACAGTTTTTACCTTGAATTTTAGAGGACAGCCTGTTAAATGGACTTTGATTTCATTTAATTTGGCTGCTCTTGGTTTTTTGCATTTTTAACCAAGTATTACAGGAAAAAAAAGGCAAGTTGATACTAAGAAGACTTACATCACTCATATTCATAAATTGACTTCCTAACCAAGGGCACTTACAATTATAAATGCCTCCTTCAGTTTCAAAAAGTGTGTTTGTGGTGGGGGTTTTTTTTTTTTTTTAAATCACTGTTAGCCAGTCTTCCAGATAAAACTCTCTGGCTTTGAGACTGTGATATGATAGAGGTTTCGTTGCCAAGATTTTTCTACATAATATTTCAAACTCTCTTCTTTCCAAAATCTGACTTTATTTTGAGCTACAGTACAGCTCTGTGAATGTTGAGGTCAGAAGAAGAAAGAAATCTTCCCTGTATAATGAGCTTTTTGAATCTGGGCCAGGGATACCTCACAGGTCACAAGCAAGTGGGGGAAAATTTTGCAGGAATGAGTTTATATTTCCCTGTGACCAGTTTAATTTTGACCAAGAGGCAAGAATAGGATGGTGGTACTCAAAGTCTTTTAAGGATACAGCACTTGGCATTATACAGTGTAGTTAGTATCATAAATACGTTGGTCTGTGCAGTATTGAAAACAAGATTTGGATTGGAATGATTTACTTAGACTTAGGAGTTGGCTGACTCTAATTTTAGCCTAACCACATTGAGTCCAATTAGAACTTTCAAGTTTTACTTTGATGAGAGGTGCCCTGGAGAACATCATTTTCCTAAGTGTCTAATAGGTCTTATAGAGATAAGAGTCGTCTGTGTATGTTGGCAAGTCAGATACACTGTGATAAGTTCCAGAAGCCCTCCTGAGTTGAGGCTTTTTGTCACACATAGTGTAACAAGTGGGGAAAGCCTGGGGCCCAGAAATGGCTAATCAAGAGATGGTTCTGTGTGCATAATCTGTTTCATCCATTTCTAGTATCCAAGTGACCAGAAGTAACCCTGCATAAGCACAAAAATTTTGGAGACAGAAAAAAATATGGATTTGAATCTTGGCTCTATTAACACTGGTTGTATAACCTGCGTAACTTAGAATTAGCTTGGCCTCGGTGAGCCTTGTTCCCACTTACGTAAAATAGTGGTTAAAAATAGCTATCTTGGTGGACTATTATGAGAATTGAAAAAATTATTGGAGATGAGATCTATAAACCACCTTGCTTGGCAGCAGACTATAATAAATACTTAATAAATGTTAATTTGTTCATCATCCTCATCTGACATTTTAAAGTGTTCTTCTGTTGCTGACCAGAAATAAGAGTCACTGGTCATCTAGCAGAGACTGAACTAGAAAAGGAAAGAAAGCAGCACATGCCTCCAGCAGGAATGGAAATTTTGTAGAGGGGCCAAAGAGGGTTTCTTGTCCAAGGAATTTGACACACCTTAGGAGCTTGATCACAAGTTTTGTCACTGCCATACTGACGTGTCTAAAAGTATCCATTCTGAAGATGGAAATTATGTCTTTTCTGAAGAGCAAATAAGTGACAAGTTTCAGTTTAAAGTGAAGAGGTAGGATGATACTTACCATCATTAAATATGCTGAAAGGTTTGGTGTAGTGAAAGCATAGGAGGGCTCAGGCATTGCTCTGTGTGAAGCTCAGCCGTATCCCATTCAAACTGTGGCCACAGGATGCTCCTGACCTGTGTGAACCACCTACCTCAACTAGGCAGTGGGAACACTTCATACCTTATGGGTGTGCTGTGGAAGTTAAGTTCACCTGCCAAGAGGCTGGCACAGCAGAGACCTCAGTAAATGCTGGTCGACAGCAGACTAAGCATAGTGTCTGTCTGTGTGTCTGTATACACTCACAGAATTGTGAAAAATACAGCTCCATCCTCAGAGAGCTTAAGAGCCCTGAGAATACCCTGGATGCTTAAACAGCAGTACATTCAAGGGAAGAACACAGTGGGACCTACCCTGACTGCCTAACGGCTATACTACCTGTTGACACCAAGTGCCATGGCCCTGGCATTAGTGTGATTGCTAGCCCTGTTAAGAGCGGAGTTTTAGAATCTTGTATAGTCAATCTGTGTGTTACAAGAACAAAGCACACAGACATCAGCTCGGTCATTTAGCATGAGTTCTTTTTTTTTTTTTTTTTTTTAAGCTGATATACTGTCAATTTTAATTTTCTTCTTCTTAAAATGTCATTGTTTGGGTGGAGAGCCTTAAACCCCCACAGGCAGCAGGCAGTCTTCACAAGTCTATACACAGCCATGGCTTTAAGCTGGGCAACCAGTCCCCAAAGAACTTTGGTTCCCTGCAGTTTGATAACAGGCTTTAAGGATAGAAAAAAAACCTCTGAAAGCCAATTTCTGGTTTATCATTCTGTTTTCTCCTTGTTCATTTTTATGCAAACTAATGCCATTCATTTGGATTTTCTTCTGTCATTAAAAGCTTTAAAAGCCAAAGCCTGCCTCTGAGGACTTAGTCTGTAGCGTTGTGTCCCTGATGAGAGATCATTTCCTCCATCCTGGTAGGCAGTGGCAAGCCCTCTTCTGTGAATGGGCTGGCTTCTGGAACTTGGTCCTAACTCCTTACTGAGGGCTTATTCTTTTCTGTGCAACTCCAGTCTATTCAAAGGTGACTCCCCTGCTGCCCCTTAATTACATTGACCCACCTGATCAAACACCTAGTTGGCAATGGTATTTGGCAAATACCTAGTTGGCAATTCATGTTCAATTACTCAGTTGTTTGCCTGTCGGAAATTAAATGCCCTCTTATGCTTCTGGATGCACATGGGGATTGACAGCCAGTAGCTGCACGATGTAGGGAGAAAAGAACTAGGGCTTTGCAGTCAAGCAGACTTGAGTGTGAGTCTTAACTGGCGCCTGCTGTGTGATCCTGTACAAGCACCTTCCCCTCTCTGTGCCTCGGTTTCCTCAGCCATAAAGCTGAGTGTTCGTGTGGTTGTAAAGATTAGAGATGGTACGCGTGAAGCACCTGGCATGTTTCCTGGCACACAGTAGGTGTGTTGCATTACCGCTGCCGCTACTTGGTCATCGTCTTCTGCTTGTCTGCCTGGTTGGTTGGGGGCCCTGGCCCTGGTCTCTGTGGAGAACTTGCTGAGGGAAGCAGGGCCGGATCCTGGAACCCCTGCAGACTGAGAACTGCTGTGTCTTGAGGAGCAGCCTCACTGCCTCCCCACAGCCACTGATTGCCCCCTGCCGTAGGCCTGATGCCCAGGTTATTGCCATTGAGGGCTATGACTCCGTTTCACTTTGCTGTTTGGACCGAATGTCTGATTGGTGCTGCTGGTGAGAGTTCCATGCTTTCAGTTCACCCTGCAGATGTGTCCCAAATGGCTGGGGTACTTACTTTCTAACCTCTTTGTCCTGATCAACAGAGGAGGAGCCAGGATCCCAGAGGCCAGATCCATAAAGATGATAAGCCTTAAGCTTTTTCCTTCCACCTGTGTGGTGAAGATGGAGAAGGTGCAGCCAGAGGGTGGCTGTTGTGGCAGCCAGAGCAGAGGAATTTGGATGTGTGGCTTATGGAAGCTTTGGCATCAGACGGGAACTCCCATGTCTAGTGGAACAGCAACCCTGGGGAGTTGATCACCTTAACATACATCTGCCAGAATCCCACTAGTCCTTTGACCATTTTGAAGGGGATGACTAATTAGACATCTTACTAAGGATGTTACTCTCCCTTCCTGCCGTGTTCAACTTAATTTCTCTAAACCAGTTTGTTGTTATTTAGTCGCTCTATCATGGCCGACTCTTTTGTGACCCTGTGGACTGTAGCCCTGCCAGGTTCCTCTGTCCATGGGATTTCCCAGGCAAGAATACTGGAGTGGGTTGCTATTTCCTTCTGCAGGGGATCTTCCAGATTCAAGAATTGAACCTGTGTCTCCTGCTTGGCAGATGGATTCTTTACCACTGTGACACCTGGGAAGCCCTCTATAGACCAACAACTGAACATAAAAGAACTTCCAGATAGAAACAGCAATACAAATAGCTAACATTAACTGAGCACTTACTGTATGCCAGTTAGTGGCCTAAACAGCTTACATGCATGATCTCATTTAATCCATATATGTATATATATGGATTGTGTGTGTGTATATATATATACATATGGATTATAATATATGTATGTTTATATATAATCCTCCAAGAGAGGCACGGGTGCTTGTTAGCCCCTTTCTTAGATGAGGGAAGTAAGCAGCAGGAGGTCCAGTACCTTGCCTAACCCCACAGAGCCATAAATATTGGAGCAGGAATCCCAGCCAACTCCTTCTGTCTCCAGAGCCTGAGCACTTAACTTCCATGCTTCTTCCTGAAGCCACTGCTTTCTGTGTGTCTGCGTCAGGCCATGTCCCTCTCCTCAGAGAATACCCCTCTGTCACCAGAAACTGAGAGGGAATTATTGATCATTTATTTTAGTACCTCTGCAGTACTGCCGTACAGCACCCTCACTTTACAGGAAAGATGCCTCGCGTTCTCCCTGGTTGTAGACTACCGTGGGACCCAGACAACCCTCAACCTCTCCTCACCTGCTTCTGCTCATACCTGTTCCGTGTCTGTGGTCATCAGTGGGTTGGAGTCATTCACACTCTCGTCTCAGTGCTCCATGAGGCCTTCACTTAGGGCACTGACTTAGCAAAGGGCATTAGTGAGCTGTGTAGACGCCATGAAGTTTCCTTACTAGAGTTGGGAAAGGGTATTCATAATCATGTGTTGACAGTGAGTAAGGCAGCCCCTGTTCCCGAGCCCAGGCTGAACGGCCTCATGGGGCTTCTGAGAGCTGCCTTGTTATAAAGAGTGTAGGGTTCTGCTTAGAGGACCTTCTTTTCCCCCGGCCATTATGCAGAGCAATCCAGGGCTTCTTCAAGCTGCTACCTGCTCCCCTTGCTTAACCAAGCCCATTTGAAGACCTGCCCAAGCCCATCTTTACCCCAAATGGAGATAAAACAACCAGAGTCATTATTATTAGGACCTATCCGCCTTAGACAGCAGTTAGGATTTGAAGTGACTTTATTTTCCTGGTTGTTCCCTGAGTTAAGGAGCTTTGGTAGCCCCCTCCATGCAGGCCAGATACGTAGGTGGGCCTGTTTTCTTTGGAAAAGAACTGACTACTTTCATGTTGAAGAGCCAGTGACCAGCTTGCTGTCCCCTTTCTTCTTGTGAGTTGTCAGCCCTGGCAAGGATGCTCAGCCCACCCTGGGGCCCACTCTTCTTCCAGCCCTCTCTGAGGCCCCACCATCGCACCCAAGAAGAGCAGGTCGTACCTATTACATGCTGCCTGGCTTCATGCCCTTAGCCTTTCTCTGTCTGTTCTGAAGATGATGTTAACCTCTGCTATGAGTATCAGCAATTCTTAAGCCTTATGGCTACCCTTTAGCACCAGTTAGCTTTTCATTCATTTAACATTTATTATACATTGTTAACATTTTATTATGTATTATCAGCAGACATTCTATATTATCAGCAGTCAGAATTTTAGACATTTAGACAAAGCTTATTCCTTTAGACACAAAGGAGTGCTATCAGAGATGCAGAAGACATTATTCTTATCTTCATGCTGTCTGTCAGAAATTTAGTAGAAATTTAAGCAGGAGGGTAGCCATAAGGCTTAAGATCTGATTCCTTGAAGAATTTTGCATGTGCTTCCTGAAAAACTAAAGTGAGTTTGGGGGTTTTTCTTCACTCTTAGAAGCTTCATGGTGTGGCTGCTGCTTCTGAGCTAGAGTATCCTTTGCTCATATCTTTTCTTATTTTGCTTGTTTGATGAAATTTGTTGATAGCGTTAAACAAACCAAGAGGGAAATATACCTTTTGTACCTATGCCTAGTGAGGTACTTATCTGGTTCCTGGTATATTTTTCTTGAATGACAATAATTAAAAATCTTTCAACTCATAATTTTGTTCTAATGATAAAGAGAGCCTTAATTGTGGGGTCAGAGTTAAGTTTTCATGATTTGAAACGTTAAATGCTGCTTGTAGAGCATGATTAGAGCAGAGTTCTGTCACTTCAGAAATTCAGTTTTGTCTAGAATAACTCAAAAAGAGAAATATAAAATAATGCTTGGGAGTAGCCAAGTAAAACCTTCAGATTTGCTTTTTAGTTGTGAATAAAATTAGGAATGAACCTTATGGAAGCTTAGAAAACATTTGAGAGAAGAAAAGTCTATGCTGTTAATAGGTGAATATAATATGAATATAATACATGAGAACTATGCTAACATGTATTCATTATTTATGTGTATTTACTAAAATAGGCCACTTGGTCTACAAGCTTGAAATAAGCTTATTATTCTTCTGAATGGGATTTTCTACTTTTTAAATTTTTTATGGAAAATTATAAATACGCAACAGTAGAGAAAAGAATATGAACCCCATATGCCCATCATCAACATTTAACAGTTAACTCTCCTGGCCAGTCCTATTGCATTTATTTCCCATCCATTTCCCCTCACTGAACCATTTTTAAGTGAATCATCTTATTTCATTCTTAAATATTCCCATATATATATGGGTGTGTGTATATATATCTAAAAGACAGCAGCCTTCAAGAACCACAAAGTACCAGTATCACAACTGCAAATTCCTTAATATCATCAAAGATCAAGCTAGTGTTCAACTTTCCCAGTTGCCCCGTATAGATTTGTCTCTCATGTATATAAATTCCAATCAAGTGTGAAAATTTGAATGAACTGTAAAAAATAGAATTTTTTTAACCTATATAATACTTCATGTTTATATGCAACTGTAATTGAGATTCAGATAAAGCCTAAACAGTACAGTTGTTAATCTCTTAATTTCTTTAATTTATATTTATATTAAAAAATGTATACAGATTGTAAGTGTACAGTCCAGTAAATTTTCCCAAAGGGAACACTTCTGTATAACTAGCACCCCAATGGGGAGCCCAAATATTACCAGCTCCTCAGAAACTTCCTATGTCCCTCCTATCAACCCCTCCCTCCCTACAAGATAACAGAATTTTGATTTCCAGCACCACAGTTTAGATTTGTCTGTCTAAGAACTTAGGAAATTCTAGAGTATTTATTAGTTAGTGCTTGGTTTCTTCCTCTCAAATCGTTTGTGAGATCAGGTCACCCACCCTGTAGCATATAGCTGTATTTGGGCATTCTCATTACTAAGTACTATTCTATTGTAAAAACTATACCCCAGATTTTCATTCTGTTTTGTGTTTTATTTGTAATTGAAGTATAATTGATTTACAATGTTGTGTTAGTTTCAGGTGTACAGCAAAATGATTCAGTTACAAAGTATTGTTCTCAGATTCTTTTCCCTTATAGGTTATTGCAAACTATTTAGTATAGTTCCCTTGTGCTACACAGTAGGTCCTTACTGGTTATCTATTTTATATATAATAGTACGTATATGTTAATTCCCGACTCCTGATTTATCCCTCCTCCCCTCCAAACCAATGATCACGAGAGGAGAGTACAAATGCACCATGTTTGGAATGCATTTCATTATGTTTTTGATCCCTGCTTGGACTTTTTCCAGGTTTTTGGCTATTACAAATAGTGCTGCTTTGAACATGTTCTTGTCTTTTGGTGACTGCTCACCCACATATTCATGTTAGGTATGTACCAGGAATATGATGACTATATAGTAGTATGGACCTCTTCAGCTTCAGTGTATCTGCCAAACACCTTTCTAAGAGGTGTTCTAGTACCCTGTTACACTCTGAATAGCAGTGTATAAAGTGTAGTCCCTCTACATATGGGGTCGTTATTAATTATAAATTACTTACTAGGCATGTAGGATTACTAACTGAATTTTTGCAATTGAAAATTTACAGGTGTAAGAAAGACATTTCTTCTAGTTCCTAGATACGAAACTTACCAACACATTACTGTTTTTAGCAATCTGAAATGTTAAGGAGATGGATTTTGACCACACTAATGGCCAAAATCATTCATTCTCCATCTGAGGAATATTTCCCATTTATAAAGTATCTAAGTCTTTGTTTATAACCATCTTCTCTGGGTGTCTGTCTCTCACTGTGATGAAAATAGGAAATTGTTTGCCTTGATTCCTTTGGGAAGAACTTGTAGAAGTCTGGTCACTCTCTTTTATTTTCAAGCTCAGTTAGTGCTTAACCCAGGTAGCCCTTTTCATCCTTCCAGTTGTCTATTTCACTCTTCTGTGGAATCCTTTTTAGTTTCTGCATTTCTCTGAAACTAGGAAGATTAAAGAAAACTTTTAAACTTAAGAAGAGAAAATCACTACACAGTTAAGAGAAAAGCCTACCTTCTGGCCCATGCATTTTATATTTGTATTAATGCTTTTAAATAAAAGATACTAGATGTTAAAATAATGGCATCGTATGGTGAGGTATCCAGCAGTATGTAACCAGCTTTTGCCTGCAGCGAAAATGTTTCCTCCAGTGCTTACTCTGTGCCCTTCTCTTTTGAATTTAGCTCTCATTCATATGAGTTCATGCCTTTCCCCCTAGAATTACTTTTAGCTCTTTCGTCATCTTTCCATTCGCTCTGTATGCATTCCCCTTCCCCATTGATGTCATCAGCTTGGACACTGGGCATCAAGTCTTGCACCAAGATAGTAAGAAGAAGGTAGGATCAGCTTTAGCATGCCTGCTAGATCTTGCACTCCACTTTATGCTATGGAGCCAGTTTCTGTAACATGGCAAAGATCCATCTCATTTAGCACTTAGGAATCTGCGCGATATCGCTGAGTAATTTATAAGCAGTCACATTCATGATTGTTATGTGTGACAGAATCAATAACGCTGTGGTCTTTTTGTTTGTTTTAGTTGCACTCAGAGACAGGGATTTCTCTTTTCCTCTGTCACCTTCTGTTAGTTTTTGAAAGTCTTGTTAGGGAAAAACTGTACACCTTATTGGTCCTCTGGTTAATCAGGGAGAGCCCCTGCCAAGGTGGCAGCAAAAGAGGAAGAATGGTTGTTAGGAATCATTGAAGATGCTGTCTAGGTGCCTGTGGACAGAAGGCAGTTCCTGTTTGTTTTTTTCTATTTCAAGAGAGTTCTTTAAGCTCAGAAAATCCACCACAGAGAGTCTGGTACTGACTGTGAGACACTTCAGTGGCACAGGGCTTCAGAGTGCCTTCCCCATAGGCTGGGCTCCTGTCACTTCTTGGAGATCCTTTGTGGAAAGCATCTGATCCCCAGACTTTGAGAGGTAGGCTCAAAGTTTCATTAAAGGGCATAACATCCAGGCTTTTCATCATCATTAGAGTTTCCTCTCCTAGAGCCTTTGGGTCCAAGTGCAGGGCTGAGCCATTGCCTAGAAGTCTCAACGAAGCCCTGGCCTTTTATCAGGTTCCACTGTGAGTTCAAAAATGGATCTTCACACATTTTAGGACTTTTTCAAAGTGTGAGTCCTCTTCATGCATTTTTGTTATCTGCCAAGGAAGTGGGATCTGGCATCTTTTCTCACTCCCACTTTCAGGGATGTAGAGCTTTGGGCCTTCTGTTTAAGACTGGGGCAAAGGAGACTGCATATGGAAACTTATTTTTTATATTAAGGTTTGTTTTCAGACTGGAAACTGATTGGACCCAAGAAGCTATTAGTCAGTGAAAATCTGAGTGATCTTCTTGAAGGCAAAAATCAATCTGTGTAGAAATAGAAGCTTCTCTAAAGAGATAAGCCTTCTGATGAAGGATCCTTATAAATCAAAGTACATCTTGGGACGTGTCATGCTGGGAGAAGGTGTTCCCTTTCATGAAGCCTGTTTGGCAGACAGTGGCATCATCCTGTAACTGGGCAGTGTGTGGATCTGGACTTCACTTTGGTCATTAAACTTTAGCTGTAATTTTATAATTCTTATCACTGCCTATTTACAGTTGTGTCAGACAGCCCACTCCTGTCTTCATAGTGAGTCAGTTTCCTCCTTGTGTAAAGCATGCTCAGGGTGTAAGAATGGAAGTTGTGTTTATGGAAACATCTCTGTTTTGTGTAGCTGATGTGTGAATAGTATTCTTCAGTTCTGGGCTCTCCCCGCAGTGACGTTTCTTGTTGGTGATCGGTCTTTCCATGTCAGTCTTGGGCATGTGTACACCGTGGCTCCTTGGCATTCTGTCACCGTTTTCTGGATTTTCTCATTTCTCCTCCATTGCCGCCTCTGTCGGCATGCCATCCTCGGTCCCTATTTTCTTCAGAGATCCATCTGTGTTCCCTTCTGTGAGCTCTTCCCATCATGGCTGTCATTCTTGTCTGAGCACAGCCACAGCTTCTTGTTCAAACCAGCTTGGTCCCAGAGAGTCAGAAAACAGATTCTTTCACTTTCCCTTCACATATAGAGCTCTATGTAATGAATAATGCTTTCCCCCTTTACTTGCTACTTCAGAAGACCTGTTTCACCTTGTTAATCAAGATTAGATTATTTGGGGAGACTTTTACTGACAGATGGGGCCACTTTCTGTTTAGTAGTTAATAAGCACTTGACTTTGATAGTGGTCCGCTATGACTTCTATACTTTCTTAGATTGTTACTTATGAGCAGTGTCTCAGTTGCTCATATTATGTAACTTAAGTTACAAGGCTCTAGTCTCTTTATCCAACTACTAAAATATCCTGGCCCAATTTATCTTTGTCTCCTTGTTTCCTTTCAAAGGCTACTCCTTCCCTGTGTGTCATCTGTATCCCATACCGTCTTACTTTTTCAAGGACTATGCTCTTCTGGTGGGATTCCTTGTGGCTCAGCTGGTAAAGAATCTGCCTGCTATGTGGGAGACCTGGGTTCTATCCCTGGGTTGGGAAGATCCCCCGGAGAAGGGAATGGCTCCCCACTCCAGTATTCTGACCTAGAGAATTCCATGGTCTGTATAGTCCATGGGGTGGCAAAGAGTCAGACATGACTGAGCGACTTTCACTTCCATGTTCTTCTGGAATCTTTTCTTCATCCAACTCTAGGAAACTGTTCCCACAGGTACACCTACATACTTTCTGGTCTTCCATTTAAAAAATAATCCTTTCATGACCCCAGACTTCCTGCCAGCATTTCCTCTTTGCCTCATTTACCTGGAAAGATGTCTGCAATTGTTCTGACTATTTATTAATTCACCTTTTAGCCCACTTCCCCATAGCTCAAACGGTAGAGAATCTGCCTGTGATGCAGAAGACCAGGGTTCGATCCCTGGGTTGGGAAGGTCCTCTGGAGAAGGGAATGGCAATCCACTCCAGTATTCTTGCCTGGAGAATTCCATGGACAGAGAAGCCTGGTGGGCTGCAGTCCACGGGGTCGCAAAGAGTCGGACACGACTAACTGACTACCGCACACACACACACACACAGGTCTCTGAGACTATTCAAGTTCTTAGCCCACTTCAGTCTGACCAAGACACTCCCTGCTTGATTTCTGCTCCTGACAGGAGCCCCTGTGCTACCTAACCCATTGGCTAGCTTTCCCTTCCTCTTCACTTCATCTCTTTGTAGTTTTAACACAGTTGACATCTCTTTACCTTAAAATCATTCCTTTCTTGACATGGGACATTATCATACTCTCTTTCTTATCCTTCTACCACATCACTAACTTTCATCTTTGTCTCTACTACAGATATCCTTCCTATACCTTACTTCTTAAATTTGGATACTCTCTCTGGCTCTCTCTTGGGGTACTCTTTTCTTATACTTCCTCTCTTTCTCTACATTCTTAGAGCTCTGATCAGTAAATGTTGCTGCTGCTAAGTCACTTCAGTCGTGTCCGACTCTGTGTGACCCCATAGACGGAAGCCCACCAGGCTCCCCTGTCCCTGGGATTCTCCAGGCAAGAACACTGGAGTGGGCTGCCATCTCCTTCTCCAATGTGTGAAAGTGGAAAGTGAAAAGTGAAAGTGAAGTCGCTCAGTCGTGTCCGACCCCCAGCGACCCCACGGACTGCAGCCCACCAGGCTCCTCCATCCATGGGATTTTCTAGGCAATAGTACTGGAGTGGCTTGCCATTGCCTTCTCCGTCAGTAAATGTTAGGGGTGATTATTTCTAATACTACTACATTTACTTTCAGTTCAGTTCAGTCGCTCAGTCGTGTCCGACTCTTTGCGACCCCATGAACCGCAGCATACCAGGCCTCCCTGTCCATCAACAACTCCCGGAGTCCACCCAAACCCATGTCCATTGAGTCAGTGATGCCATCCAACCATCTCATCCTCTGTCGTCCCCTTTTCCTCCCACCCTCAATCTTTCCCAGCATCAGGGTCTTTTCAGATGAGTCAGCTCTTCACATCAGGTAGCCAAAGTATTGGAGTTTCAGCTTCAACATCAGTCCTTCCAATGAATATTCAGGACTGATCTCCTTTAGGATGGACTGGTTGGATCTCCTTGTAGTCCTAGGGACTCTCAAGAGTCTTCTCCAACACCACAGTTCAAAAGCATCAATTCTTTGGTGCTCAACTTTCTTTATAGTCCAACTCTCACATCCATACATGACCACTGGAGAAACCATAGCCTTGACTAGATGGACCTTTGTTGACAAAGTAATGTCTCTGCTTTTTAATATGCTATCTAGGTTGGTCATAACTTTCTTTCCAAGAAGTAAGCGTCTTTTAAGTCCATGGCTGTAATCAGCATCCGCAGTGATTTTGGAGCCCAAATAAATTCTCTTACTCTTTCCACTGTTTCCCCATCTATTTGCCACAAAGTGATGGGACCATATGCCATGATCTTATTTTCCTGAATGTTGAGCTTTCAGTCAACTTTTTCACTCTCCTCTTTCACTTTCATCAAGATGCTCTTTAGTTCTTCACTTTCTGCTATAAGGGTGGTGCCATCTGCATATCTGAGGTTATTGATATTTTTCCCGGCAATCTTGATTCAAGCTTGTGCTTCCTCCAGCCCAGCGTTTCTCATGATGTACTCTGCATATAAGTTAAATAAGCAGGGTGACAATATACAGCCTTGATGTACTCCTTTTTCTATTTGGAACCAGTCTGTTGTTCCATGTCCAGTTCTAACTGCTGCTTCCTGACCTGCATACAGGTTTCTCAAGAGGCAGGTCAGGTGGTCTGGTATTCCCATCTCTTTCAGAATGTTCCACAGTTTATTGTGATCCACACAGTCAAAAGCTTTGGCATAGTCAATGAAGCAGAAATATATGTTTTTCTGGAACTCTCTTGCTTTCTCCATGATCCAGCGGATGTTGGCAATTTGATCTCTGGTTCCTCTGCCTTTTCTAAAACCAGCTTGAACATCTGGAAGTTCATGGTTCACATATTGCTAGCCTGGCTTGGAGAATTTTGAGCATGACTTTACTAGCGTGTGAGATGAGTGCAATTGTGGTGTAGTTTGAGCATTTTTTGGCCTTGCCTTTCTTTTGGATTGGAATGAAAACTGACCTTTTCCAGTCCTGTGGCCACTGCTGAGTTTTCCAAATTTGCTGGCATGTTCAGTGCAACACTTTCACAGCATCATCTTTGAGGATTTGAAATAATTCAACTGGAATTCCATCACCTCCACTAGCTTTGTTCATAGTGATGCTTCCTAAGGCCCACTTGACTTCACATTCCAGAATGTCTGCCTCTAGGTGAGTGTGAGTGATCACACCATCATGAGTATCTGTGATTACTTTATATGATATTTATGGTAATAAGAATTTATATAAACAGCCTAGAATACAGAAAATATTCCATAAATGGTGCTGTTACATGCTTTTTCATCTTTGTTTCTTTCATAAATTTGTACATCGAATAGACACAACTATCTGTTAAAGAAAAGAGTAGTTGAATTTCTCTTTCTTTGGTTTCAGATATATCGTGTCTTGGTTTTCCATTAGGTGCCAGTGGTCACACACTCTCTCTGAGAAGAGGTATATCCAGTCCACCAGATACTGGGGCAAACATTTTAAGATTATTTTTTTGACCCATCAACCTTTATTGGTCTACTGAGTTCACCCATTTTGATTGTTCCGAGATCCAGTGTGAATCCCTCCGTGTCTTGGATGCATTGTAAAATAACTTTAATTAGGTCGTTTTCAGGGTTTTAAAGCAGGAAGAATAACAGCTGTGTTTACCTACCTCTACCTGAGAGCCAGCCTGCCCACCCGCGTGTGAGGCGCTTGCACTCTTGGCTGCCCTTGGTAGGTGGTCAGCACACCCAAGATTAACAGTGCCCAGACCTTCTGTGCAATGACAGAGCTCCGTAACCTCCCTCCCACTGTCACTACGACACATACACAAATGTTAAAAAAGTAAATTGTCAGGCTGCTTTCGCTCCTTAGTTCCTTGAATTGACAGCTCTTTGTTGCATACTCTGACCTCTTAAGGAGAAAGCTACATTTTTGACCGACTAAAGAAAGATGAAGAAAGTCAGAAGCAGCAAAAAAATAATAATAATAAAAGCCCTAATTTCTGTTCAGAATATGTTTGGGAGGGAAAACAAAGCATGTAAGAAATTCATGTGACTTCATACAAAAAGTGACAAATGAATTTCAGTGAACCATGTACATAAGGAACAAGTTTGAATCACTAAATTAGAAATCTTTTAAAGTAAGAAAACAGATATTCATTCCAGATCTTTGGTACTTCCAAGTCAAAGGTGGAGTGCCTGACTCTTCAAAATTTTTAATGGTTTTTATTTAAAGGTCAAGATAGAGACATTATACTAACTAGCGAAACCAATTTTTATTCCTTTCTAAATCTTAAAATCCAATTATATAGCCGTGCATTGTCCTAAATATATTCAGCTCAGTCCCGAAGAAAAACTGGTCTTTATTATCCATAGCAATTAAGTTTTCAAATGCCCTTCTTTACTTCAGAATGAAACCTGGCAGTTTTCATTCAGTGTACCTTTTATACCAAGGATTTTAATTACAGAAATGCATAAAGAACATAAAACTGAGAGATGTAAAAAATGTAAAGTTTTGATTCTGATGGAACTTTGAGAATCATTTATCTGTTAAGATTCTTTTTTTCTACTGTACATAATGAAAGGCTTGAATAAACGGTGGCTTCGATAAATTGGGTGTGCGTTTTTTAACCTAGGGGTCCAGGGCTGGTATCACCGCTCCTCTGCCTTTCGGCTTTGTCTGTATTCTCTAGCTTGAGTTGCCTTGTGCTTGCAAGAGGAGTGGCCCACCTGCAGGATCACACCTGCCTTTCTGGAAGGCAGAAAGGGCAACCCAGGAGGCAAGAGGAGTGTGTCAGCTTTCAAAGAGCTCTCCCAGAAAGCCAGGTGACCAGCAAGTGCCTTTCATTGGTCAAGACTCAGTCTCATGGCCACGCTCAGCCCTGAGTGAGGCTGAAAACACATTGCCACCTTCCCATCCCCCCAAATCAGGGTTTTGTTGAGAAGAAAATGGTAGACTGCTAACCCTGTCATCCCCTGGAGAGTGAACATACACATTTTCTGAAGGGTCTTCACCTTGCAGAACTGATTCTAATTAACTTCAGATTTTTCTCTGACCCTGTTTTATTCTGGGGCCATGTCATTTCCTTCTTCACTAGTAAGAGTACCCTTCTTGATTTCTCTGCTTTATAGCAATCAATTCAGAAACAATTATGTATGCACTTAGCTATTGGTCTGTGGAGTTGGGGAGAGGCCAAAAGGGCCCAAGGCACCCCATTAGCCCTTGTGGAGATTTGTGCCATTTGTGGGTAATTGACTTGCTCTTTTTGTGGTCTTCACAGAACTCCCTGCCCTCAGATCAAAGGTGAATGTGTTCAATAAATACTGAATAAAAAATAAAACTGTCAGTGACAAAAGCATGAGGATAAGATAACTGAGCATTGGATTCTGGCCATTTTCCTTATTCTTGGGAAGAATGAGAGAGAATATGTCCATGCATCGTGATGACAGTTTTCTGGGGAACACACTGTCTCCCACCCACCCTGGTCCCTGAGGGTCTTTAACCTCATCCACTCAGTGATGTGACTGTATGTGGCGGGTATGCTGGCACCACTGGGCAGCTTTCTCACTCACCTCCTCCTCCCCACCTTCACCCACTGAGAGTGAGCAATTTCCAGATAACCTCCTGGTCTCACCCTTCCATCTCCGCGGGATGGAATTGTTGGCAGTGTGCATTTGGTTATCCAGTCTGCTTTGAAGTATGGTTCTAATTTTTCCCTATAAATAAGGTTCAGATGGCACCACTTGTATGCCTTTGATCTCATTTTCATGTGAAGATCTCCACCCATGGGATCAAAAGTCACTCAAGACCTACTTGAAAAGAGTTGATTTCCAGTTTTCCTTTGCTTCCTCTGCTTCCCTTCATTTTCTTTTAGGAATCCTGTCCTAAAGCTCCATCCTGGAGCTCCATCGTGCTTCATCCTGCAGTTTCATTGAATCATTGCTCTTTACAAGTTGGCAAGGTGTTCCCAACCCCAGATTTTCATTCTCTCCTCTCTTCAGCAGGGAGTGTCTTCACAATCTCCTTTCTCAAACACAGGATGAGTTGAAGTAAGTCCCTCTCCCAGACAGATGTGCCAAGGAGGAACTTGTGCAGATGTACAGCATGGCGGCCTGTTGGCATTCAGCCAGCAGCATCTGGTCCTGTACTCATGGCCTCTCAGACTGGGGGAAGTGTTACCTCATTCTTTAATTTGTACTAGTTCCTGGGATGCTTTCACACAGGTGGTCCCTGAGTTAAGTACATAAAATGGTACTCGCTAAGGCAGAGAAAGGAGCCAACAGGGAAAAGGAAGGACCAACGCAGGAAAGGGCAGACACCCAGGAATAGGAATGGGGGTGCACCAGGTGGCGGGGTCGTGGCCTGACCCTGGTTGGGAGAACCCATCACTGGGCTCTGTATTCATGGCAGTGAACCTGATGTAGCTCATGGATACAGGATCTACCCAATAACGGCCCCTGGACAAGAGTTAGAACTCCACTTAGAATGAGAAGCTTGCAATGAGCTGGTGTTTGCTTATTTCTTTATTACTCACAACCCTCTGACACTCATATATTATTAATATCTCCACTGTTTTCCCTAACCCCACATACAACCTTCGTGTCCCTGTCAGTTGTATTGATTAATCTGATGAACGTTTATATTGTTCCATCTTCCTTAAATTGCATTTCCTGATTCTTTTCTCAGCTGAATTTGGTGAGTCCTTCCAACTTCCCCTCACATGTTGTCTCTCTCAGATGCATTCTTGAGTCCCCCCAGCAGTGGATGCCCCTCATCCGTGCTCCCACAGTATCCTTGTCCATCCTTGTCACCTTGTCCTGCAGTTCAGGTTTGCTTGTCTTTTCTCCTCCTACATGGCAGGGCTTTGAGGTTAATGACCACGTGTTACTCAGCATTCTAAATAGGGTGTCTAACCTGGTGTCTCATAGAAAATATTTGCTCAGTAATATTAACTGAATTAATGGATAAAACCTAAAGAAATTGCCTCCATTGTCAGATGTCATAGCTGTGTTTTTCATCTCTCCAGCTGACATAATAGACTCTACTTGGCTGGTCCCTATATGATTCCTTAGTTTCAATGTCTGTTTGGGTTTGGAGTGAAACAGAGTGGAGTGGGGGAAGTTACTGTGGCAAGAGACAGGAAGGGGATTTATTGTGGAGAAAGGTTTGCTTGCAGGTCAACAGGTTTCTGATATGTACCAGCATAAAAATCGACCTATAGTTATCAATCTACTGTCAGCCTATTTACTGAAAGGTCAGAAATGAGGCATTGAGCTTGAAGCCAGCAGAGCAATAATGAAAACCAGCCAATGAAAGATTCAGGATAAAGGGAAGATGAACACCATCTTAACCACAGACTATACAAACACTTCATGCGTTTCTCACCCAGGGATCTACCATCTGGCTGAATGCTTTCAATATGAATGTTGATTTTCCATAATCACAATTCTGAGCTGCTTTATTTGCCTTGTCCTTTTCAGCAGTCATATTTCCACTAAGATTACCTGTGCCTGTGTGAAGCAAGAGTCTTAGAACTGGAACGGTCTTCCATTCCTTCTAAATACTAGGTTTTGTCATTTTATCTTATACTGGGAATCATCCCAGTAAAGGTCATCTTTTTTCACCCCATTCTGGTGTTCTTCTTTAGGTACCAGTTGGATGGACAGGCCGGTCATCCTCCAAAGTTAATCTCTAGGGTTTTCATCACTTTTAAACTTTATTTTAAAAAATATGACTATCTCAAAAAGAGAGCAGTATCTGGGGATTGGAGTGTGGGAGGTCAGTAATGACAAACTTTTTTAAGATAGCTATGCAAAGAGGCAACACAGTCCCTCTCTTTCTAAAGGGTGTGGAAGGGGCCTCAATTTGCTATGTTCTATTTATATCTAGGGATGTGCTGTCCAGTATGTCCAGCTACACATGACTTTGCTGCTGCTGCTGCTAAGTCACTTCAGTCGTGTCCAACTCTGTGTGACCCCATAGACGGCAGCCCACCAGGCTCCCCTGTCCCTGGGACTCTCCAGGCAAGAACACTGGAGTGGGTTGCCATTTCCTTCTCCAATGTGTGAAAGTGAAAAGTGAATGTGAAGTCGCTCAGTCATGTCTGACATGACTTTAAACACTTATAATTAAAACTAGTCCCAGATAAGTTGTGCTGTAAGTCTAACATATACTCCAGATTTTGAAGATTTAGTACAAAAGAAAAGAACATGAAATAACTCATCAACCTTTTTATATTTATTACCTGTTAGGTTAATTGAAATAAATTATTAACATCATCTGTTTCTTTTTACTTTTTAATATAGCTGTTAAAAAATGAATGTTGTTCACATTTTATTCTGTTGGACAGTGTAGCTCTACTGTAACATCATCATATATTACACGTTCATAGTAAGAATTCAGTAAACATATCTTGATAGCTTTGACTTAGAGTTAATGGCCATTTCCATCTTCGAAACAACAGAAAATTCCTCATCTTCACTTCTCAGATTAAGCCCAACAAAGCTGTAACTCCAAGCATACATTACACTTGTGTTGTGTAACGTCCTCTAATGGAACCTTTTTGTTAACATCTTACATTTATCTCTGTTGTTTCCCGAGGAAACCATTGCTATTCGGTTGTGTAACTGAGCATCCAGGGTTGGAAACAAGACTTACCAAACTAGAATAGAAGTCATGAAGACAGTCAGACGCCACGAACCAGAATTACGTTCGTCCATATGGCCTGCTGATGCATTATCTCTGTTGCCTTGGCCACCAGATCACCATGAAGGATGTAAATATTATTAGGCAAATGCAGCAAAACATCTTGGTATTTAGCTTGATCCAAATCAATTGTACCTGTTTAGAGAAAGAAAAATAGTGCAATGTGGTTATTTTCTTTTCATATAATGTTGAGATGTAATTAATTTTCTGCTTTTCAATCCCTTGTACCCACCTAATTTTTTCAATTCTGGGTTTATGGTGCTTTCTGGGTGCCTAGAGTTGACTACATGAGTGCTCTTTCTCCCCCTGCATATCAACACCCTGGACATCAACACCCTGCTTTGTTATTAATAGTTCACCAGCGAGGCTTATTTGAGCATGTTGAACAAGTGTTTATGCAGAAACTGAGCTAGACCATGTCTTAAATCAGCATGGTGACTTTTCAAATAGGAATGTCTGGCTAATGGGGAGAGGACTTGATGTTTAGGGGCTTTGTGAAAGCTTTTGGGTGTGGTTCACCACTGAGATGCTTTCTGCTGCTCTGTTTCCAGGAAGGCCAGACGTGATTTGCCCCCATTAGGAACAGATAGTAGTTAAAAATCCAAATGTCATTCCTTATAATGCAGTTTAGTTCTGGCATAATGAGCTAGCATTGTTTTGTCTTTTTTGTTGTTTTCCTTATTAAAATGTGAGAGAGTGGCTTCCTCTGGGTCTTAGAATCTGGAAGGGGATTTGGTATAGATACTGATTTTTATATGTCTTAGAAATGGAGGAACAGTGTCTAACATAAAATAGATAGGGCTTTTGTGATGAGTGTTATTTATTTTTTAAGCAGAGATAAAGTATGTAGTTAAATATTGCAATCATAAAATCATTAAAGAGAGAAGTAGAATCTTTTGAAGGACTAAATCTTTGCATGACTGTATTATTAATAGCTGTTATAGAGATATTAGGAGATACGTGATCCTCAGTGTTGGTAAGCAGGGCACAGCATCCGATTAAGCAGCTCTCCTACAGTTATCTGTTTACACACTGTGGTTAATATTACTCTTGTATTTTTTTTTAAATGTTGAGATTTCCACACTCCCTGCATATTTTGTGTTTTCTGTCCAACAGCCAAATACAAGGATCTAGCCTTGATGCTCTCCTATATAAAGTTTTAGGTGATTTCCATTCCCTGGTACAATGTGTACTTTGTAGATAAACAAGATGAATTATTTTCTTGCCCACATAAAGCTAAGCAGAATTTTTGTGTATAATTTTGCACCTAATTAACATTGCACTGCATTTATAAAGTGGTAGAGTATTAAGTGATTTTTGATTGGCAGTTCTAAAATGCCTTCTATTCATAAAGCCAAGAATACTGGAAGCAAAATGATTAC
This sequence comes from Moschus berezovskii, assembly GCF_049115385.1. Lineage (NCBI taxonomy): Eukaryota > Metazoa > Chordata > Mammalia > Artiodactyla > Moschidae > Moschus > Moschus berezovskii. The sequence continues at coordinate 34,961,963 of NC_142480.1, forward strand.
CCAAATCTCTGAAAACCTGAATGTACACAGGCAATATCCTTTTATCTCAGCTGAATGGCTGTATGTGCATGCACGCACGCACACATACATACACAGGGACAATAAAGCTGAATGTCAAACGGGAATATTAAAAAAAATAAAAGCTTACAGCCAGGAAAAGAATTGTTTAATTATCATGTTTCTGTATGTTCACATGTTTAAAACATATCAGCTATAGTCAGAAATGATAATATAAATTACTATATTTCTTATATTTCTAAAATTTTTTTGACATTTTATTACTTCTGCAGAGGGATGTATCTTAGAATCTGTGACATCTTTAAATTGTTATCAGCCAGGTGGCAGTCTTGACATAAATGTGATTGCTGTGCAGACTGGGCATAACTGCCCATATTGTCATCACATCAGTTAAGGTAGATGGGCTTTGATTTCCCTGTAAGCTGCCTTCAAAAAGATTATGCCATTCAGTGTATACATAAAAGCATAGGAATAGAGAAATGTGATCTATGATAAATCTAAACCAAAAAGAGCTCTTCTAGAAAGAAATTGAGAACTTCCCTGGCAATCCCGTGTTTAAGACACTGAACTCCCAAAATAGGGGTCATGGGTTCAATCCCTGGTTGGGGAACTAAGATCCCACATGCTGCATGGCATGGCTATGAGATAGAAGTGTGCGGTCAAAAAGCATTCTGTCATGGTTTAATTGATATCTTTACTTATTTAGTGTTACATTGATCACAGTACATCTTGACAATCAGTGGTGACCTGGATATGATGAAAACCAAAATATAAGGTCAGGACTTTGAAAAATGAATGTGAATTTTTTTTTTCCTTTACATTCTTCCTATGGATATATTTCCATTTCTCCATCTTACTACAAACTAGAGCTCTCTTCCATCTGAGGCAGCATTGCCAACTCAGCATCCAGAGGGCATGCCGCTCCTGGGGAATTCCATGGACAGAGGAGCCTGGTGGGCGATAGTCCATGGGGTCTCAAAGAGTTAGACACGACTGAGCAATTAATACTCTCCCTCCCTCCCTCTCCCTCCCTCTCTGCATCCCCTAAGATAAGAAGCAATCCACCCATATTCTTTTGCCCACGCTCCGTGTGTATATCTGTGTATACACAATAGTGTTGAAAAGGCAAATGGCCAGTGTTCAAGACAAATTGGAACTCAGTAAACAGAGAGTAAGAAGCCGCTAGCTTCCCAAATGGCCCTCGGTCTTGACTATGACCTAACACAGGTCTCTAGCCAACAAAGCTAATCAGTCACAGACACAAAACTAAGCGAAGTTAGTTCAAAGACATCTGGTCCTAGCCAACCTAAAGCTACACTTTTAAACCAAAGGAAGGTTCACACGTACTCTGTGTACATTGTTGTTCAGTTGCTAAGTTGTGTCCGGTTCTTTGTGACCCCATGGACTACATACAGCAAGCCAGGCTTCCGTGTCCTTCACTGTCTCCTGGAGTTTGCTCAGCAGACATTCTCCCTTTTCTCTCATTTGTTTTAGACTCCTAGGCTAGATCTCTCCTGTGAAAATAGATATGAATGAGAGTTGCCACGTTATCTCTCTCTGGTCTACTTGGATGCTGAGTTGATTTGTGGTATGTGTTTATGAGAAAGTGATTATTTCCAAGGCCAATGCAACATTTGAGAAGAAAGCCTTTCTGGGTGGAGATCCATTGGCTAATCTTGGATTTGAAGAAAAAACATCAAAGAGGATACAATCTAGTATAATTCTATTCTAGTAAATTCTAATTCTATAATTCCAAGGTTAATATAATTCCATAATTGTGTATTCTAAAAATGTATGCTCAGTTGTTCAGTCGTATCCGACTCTTTGAGACCCCATGGACTGTAACCCGCCAGGCTTCTCTGTCCATGGGATTTCCCAGGCAAGATTACTGGTGTGGCTTGCCATTTCTTTCTCCAGGGGATCTTCCCAACCAAGGGATCGAACCCAAGTCTCTTGCATCTCCTGCATTGGCAGGAGGATTCTTTACCGCTGTGCCACCTGGGAAACATTCTAAAAATAGAAGTTTTATATTTTTTATGGACATGTTTACTCCTGTGTTTTTAGAAGTATTTGTGTGTGTGTGTGTGTGTGTGTGTGTGTGTGTGTGTGTGTGTGTGTGCGCACAACCCATCTGACCTCTCAGCTTGGATTATCTTAAATTTCACTTCCTCTCACAATTCGTTTACTGTGTTTTCTTTTTCCTGCTAAAATTCAGATCGTTCTTACTTGTTTTCCTTTAGTTTGAGTTTATTTGTTGGTGAGCTCTCTTTTACATAACTCAGGCATATGTTGTTCTTTTTTATTCTCTCGGATTTTTTTTTTAGTGTTCTCTCTCTCTTTTGGCATTTTACCTTGAGCTCATTTTCAACTTTATTTTCTACCCTTTCTGTATCTTCTACCTTTTCTTCATTACCCAAAATTCATTAATTTTTTTAATGTGAAGATTCCTTTATTATTAATGGTGTTTATCTTCAGTAGAGAGGTGTTCTGCAGGATTCATCATGGTGAAGTGTTTTTATTGCTTTAAGAAATTGAGTGTGCCTAACTTCCCGATGTTCAAGCTGGTTTTAGAAAAGGCAGAGGAACCAGAGATCAAATTGCCAACATCCGCTGGATCATGGAAAAAACAAGAGAGTTCCAGAAAAACATCTATTTCTGCTTTATTTACTATGCCAAAGCCTTTGACTGTGTGGATCACAATAAGCTGTGGAAAATTCTGAAAGAGATGGGAATACCAGATCACCTGACCTGCCTCTTGAGAAACCTGTATGCAGGTCAGGAAGCAACAGTCAGAACTGGGCATGGAACAACAGACTGGTTCCAAACAGGAAAAGGAGTATGTCAAGATTGTATATTGTCACCCTGCTTATTTAACTTATATGCAGAGTACATCATGAGGAACGCTGGGCTGGAAGAAGCACAAGCTGGAATCAAGATTGCTGGGAGAAATATCAATAACCTCAGATATGCAGATGACACCACCCTTATGGCAGAAAGTGAAGAGGAACTAAAAGCCTCTTGATGAAAGTGAAAGAGGAGAGTGAAAAGGTTGGCTTGAAGCTCAACATTCAGAAAACAAAGATCATGGCATCTGGTCCCATCACTTCATGGGAAATAGATGGAGAAACAGTGGAAACAGTGTCAGACTTTATTTTTTGGGGCTCCAAAATCACTGCAGATGCTGATTGCAGCCATGAAATTAAAAGACACTTACTCCTTGGAAGGAAAGTTATGACCAACCTAGATAGCATATTAAAAAGCAGAGACATTACTTTGCCAACAAAGGTCCGTCTAGTCAAGGCTATGGTTTTTCCCATGGTCATGTATGGATGTGAGAGTTGGACTGTGAAGAAAGCTGATTGACGAAGAATTGATGCTTTTGAATTGTGGTGTTGGAGAAGACTCTTGAGAGTCCCTTGTACTGCAAGGAGATCCAACCAGTCCATTCTAAAGGAGATCGATCCTGGGTGTTCATCGGAAGGACTGATGCTAAAGCTGAAACTCCAGTACTTTGGCCACCTCATGCAAAGAGTTGACTCACTGGAAAAGACTCTGATCCTGGGAGGGACTCGGGGTGGAAGGAGAAGGGGATGACAGAGAATGAAATGGCTGGATGGCATCACCGTCTCGATGGACATGAGTTTGAGTGAACTCCGGGAGTTGGTGATGGACAGGGAGGCCTGGCATGCTGTGATTCATGGGGTCGCAAAGAGTCGGACACAACTAAGCGACTGAACTGAACTGAACTGAAAAATCCTGCATTCGTTGTGCCCACTTCCTCATCCTTACTGAATGAGTTTCATTCAGTGCTGTGTGAATATCATGCTTTCTAAAATGCCGCTCTAGATCGTGCAGGATCTCTCTCTGGGAAGATGAGTCTTCTAGAGAGGTTCCTTTTTTTCCCCCTTTCACCCATCCCACTGTCCTGCTCCCCATACTCTAGGATCTGAAACATGGCAGGTACTCTGTAAATATGGTTGAATGAATGAGTCTGTCTTTAAAATGTATTTTGTCTTTTCCTCTCAAAGAAAAAACCGTGGTTCTACCAGGAGAAGTTTGGTGAACACTCAAGGGAATGAGGGAGAAAGTGGGCAATAACTCTTAATATTTGCCTTTTTCCTCTTGGAGGTGGAATTAAAAAACAGCTTTCTGAGGATGCAGAATATGCTTAAACAAGAAGGTATTAATTTTTATAGTTCCAGGTAATTTCTTTTAATTGTATTTGTTCAAATAGCAGTGTAATAACCATTTAAAATTTTTCTTAGGAAAGAGCCAAAGCCCTAATCCTGTTCCTCAGTCCTATTACACTTTTCAGCCCTTGCCCACATTCTTTCATAGAGTTGTAATTTTAGTAAACCAGCCCTTCTCTGTATCTGAGTAGAATGTCTCAAGAAATATTCTTTTTCATGTTACTGGTTCATCATGGTGGAAACTCTTCTGGTTGTGATCACCAGAATAATGACATGATTTACTTAATTCATAGAGAATAAGGCACAGAGCACCTTACCCCCCAGCAGTCATTGTGATAGAATTTCTTTTCAAGAGTACTATGTACAGATAAAAGTTGTATTCATGAAATCTGGGTCATTACTAGCACAATGCTCGTCTCAAAAGTGTGCGGTCACGATTGCATCAGACAGGATATGCTTTATTTTCTGAGGGAAATGTGGCTTTTCTCCAGAAATCCCAGTTCAAGGGACAAATGAAAATTTCATGAAAATACCTTCCGCAATTTTAGGAAAGTACAGGTGCAGGAGCGCAGGCCGTGTTATCTCCGAGTGATTTGTCATGGGCCTGCTCTCACCAAGCCGTGTGATTAGCCATTAGAGGAACGTGTCACAGCCTAAAGTGGATTTGGTTTCAAACGTGGATTCATTCTGTGCTAACAGAGTGAAGCAGGTCTTGAAGAAACCAAACTGAATTTCTGTACCTGTGGCCTGGGGAATATTTGTAAGTTAAAGTGCCTCTAAAAGTTGAGCCTTGTACCTTGAAGACACAGCCGTGTTCTTTTCTGTGTAGTAATGAAGTGCTGCCTTTTGAGGAGGAGGCTATGTATCTTTCTGGGTTCTCTGGAAGCCTTTTGGTGTGACACTGCCAGCATTTCTTCCAGACTGCTCTTTGCTAGCGGCTGGGATCTGAGGGGTGGAAGGGAAAGAAGTTCGGTGGAACATGTGTTCATGTACGCTTATTGAATGATGCCCAGGGTGAAGCCGAGGTCATGTGCCCCTCCTCTGTAGAAAAATTTTCTCCCCTTCAGCCTTTTCAAGCTGATGCAATCCATAGTGTTTTGTTGCCCATATAAATATCTATTCTGAAGAAATTCCACTTGTACTGTATCTTCTCCTGGTACTGACAATCTAAGTGCGAAACCAGACAGATGTTTATCAGCTTCCTGGGAAGTTCAACGGTGAAATTTCCTGGAACTGCCAACACGGGCACAAATGGCTTTTAGAACTGCCAACTACTACTTGAAATCTCGGCGGCCTCTGGTGAGAGACAAAATAATTTGCCGTCCCAGAAAAGAAATGCTTTGGACTAGATGTGGGCATAAGCGAACAGGGATATTCAGAAATCCAGTCCGTGTGTCTCACACCTTAGATTGATGTGGGGGGAGACAGTTTGAGCTCAGTGCAGGCATGTGGAGAGATGGAACGAAGATGTTTGCCTTCGCAGTGTCCACAGTGGCCAAGGAATGGAAAGGGTGAAAGGCTTCCGAGAACTCTCTGATTTTGGAACGACTGTTTTTTTTTTTTTTTTAAATGCCTGTGTCTTGCCAAAGAGAATAATTTTCCCCAAACTTAGAGATTTTATTCAAAATAACCAGTCTGTTCTTGGGATTAGTGAAGAGTAGATTTGTAAAGAGTAGTTTTTGGTGGGGTTTTTTTTTTTTTTTTGAGGTCTGTGTTCGCTCTCTGTTTTGGAGCATATTCCTCTTTTCTGCTGGGTTTCAGGGTGAGGTTTGGAACCCTGCAGGGCATGTTTTCCTTTGTTGGTCTGCTGAACCTGTACCTGATATCTTCTGTTTTTCACTGGCCCTATAGAATGTCACACTATTTTGTTTTTAATCTAGTGTCTGAGTTGGGTTTTAATTTCCAACCGACGGGAACCACATAGATTGATATTCAGAGAGCTTTCTTCCCTTTTTTGGTAAATTTAAAGAACAGTGTAAAACTCTTTTCTTTTCTAAATACTCATGTACCAGAATACTAGAATTGTTTAGAAATCTGGGAGTGCCTGGTCTCAGGTAATAAACAATGATCAACTATAAGGATTGCCAGGCTGACTTGAAAGCTCTGAGCTGGTGATTACGTGTCTTTGCTTTAATCACCGAGGTACTAAATTATTTCTGCTATGCATGTCTTGTTTCTATATATAGGTTTATCAGTATCTGAAGTGATTGCTAATAAGCTGGAAAGTGGTGTCAAAAGCTGGGTAGGTTATCCAGTTCTAATTTGTGTTCACAGAGTGAGGTTATTAATAAACTAATAAGCTAGTAGGAACAGAAATCATTGAGTTTATGAGCTAGCTGCTGCTGCTGCTGCTGCTAAGTCGCTTCAGTCATGTCCGACTCTATGCGACCCCATAGACGGCAGCCCACCAGGCTCCCCCGTCTCTGGGATTCTCCAGGCAGGAACACTGAAGTGGGTTGCCATTTCCTTCTCCAGTGCATGAAAGTGAAAAGTGAAAGTGAAGTCGCTCAGTCATGTCTGACTCTTAGCGACCCCATGGACTGCAGCCTATCAGGCTCCTCCATCTATGGGATTTTCCAGGCTGGAGTGGGTTGCCATTGCCTTCTCCCTATGAGCTAGAGACATTATTAAAATTATAAATGAGCAGCTTAGCATATGGCGGTGATGAGAATAAAAACAAAAATTGGAAGGGGAGGGGATCCACAAAACAACCCCTGACAACAACTGGTTTGTTTAGAAACATTAATAGGGGAGCAAGGTTAATGAAGGTGAAGTCTCTACATTCCAGAACATTCTCTCCCCACTTTCTAGTCATTTCTGGGGCTGAACTCTGTTCCCCTATGTAACTGTATCTAGTTCTTAGTTTTCCAGCTGTTAACAGAGTGTATTTGTATTAGTTAGGCCTGGTTTTCTGAGGAGAGCAAGAAGTCTCGGGGTGCTGATAGATCGGTCTGCTAAGGGCTTGATCGTTCTAAATTCAGAGGGACTCTTTTGCAACAGGCGGGGCATCTCAGGGCGCCTCTCTGTCTTACTTTTTTACTTTGTCTTCAGCCCTCCCTCCACTCAGTTGTGCACAGAGGTGTAACCACATCGGATAGTAATTCAAAAGGCTGTCTGTGCAGTAAACGAAGATGAATGAGAATTAAGTCTCCCTGATCAATTATAGTTCTCCAGAACGAGGGAAAAAGAACTTTTTGTTAAGCTGCAAATAGAAAGATTTGGGACTATTTCAGTGTAAATGTTAACACAGCACACCGAAGGGAAGGAGACTATAATAATGAAAAATAAGCCTCAAACATACCTGGTTGACATTTCCACTAATGGCACTGGAGGAAAGCTACTGCAATCCATCCCTTGGACTGAGAGGGACTATGGGTCTAACACAGCACAGAAGCAGAGGAAAAGGACAGTGTCAGGAGTGAGTTAGAAAATAAATAAACTGTTCTTTGAAGATGTCTTTAGAGAAAAGGTTATTGCAGAGTATGATAGTTAGAAAAACTTTCTCCGCAAATCAAGATTTTTGAGTGATAACACTCGTAGGGCTTTTAAAGGATTTGGAACAGAATACACTCCTGCCTTTGGCAATTATAGATAACATGAAAAATATTCTCACTTGTTCTTGATTCTATTTCCGAAGGATGTCAACACAGCCCAGAGGCCAAGGAAGAAACACCCTCAGCCACTGAGAACTAGAGACTAACATTTGACGGAAGACAGACTTGGAGGGCAGAAGGACCCTCCAAGGGTGGGTGGGGGCCAGGGCTCGGGGTGGAAACCCACGAGGTGGTCTCCATGACTCATGCACATCACGTGTTCATAAACATTCTTCTTCAATAATGGCTCACAAATGCCTAATTCTTCATACAGTTCCTGAATATCATTCTCATAGCAAGAGAAGAACCCTGGCAATTCATCCATTACAGTTTCCCTATGCCTCTAGTGTTCAGTTCTAGTATTCTACACACAAGGTTTTACTTGTTCTTATCCACCAAACACTTTGAATTTCACTTAGGGAACCAGTGTTGGCTAGTAGCAATCAGAAACTTTATTTTCAAAAAAGGAAATAGACGAGCTAGCCTTCCAGAGCACACACTTGCTCAGTTCCAAGTAATATTCCAAGTGTTGCATGTATATTAACTCATTCGATCTACGCCCCATAGCATGGTTCAGATTATTATCTCCCTTTTAAAGATGAGGAGCCAGGTGTGAAAAGTTGAAGGAATTTGGCCACATTGATGCAGCCAGTTAGCCTAGAGCTGGAGTAGGAACTGAGCGGCCATGTTTCACCGTCTGTATCTGAACCATTGCCAGCTCTCCTATTGGCAAATCAGTAGATGTACTTCCCAGGTAGCTTAGTGGCAAAGAATCTACCTGCTAAGTAGGAGACCCAGGTTCGATCTCTGAGTCAGGAAGATTCCCTGGAGAAGGAAATGGCAATCCACTTCAGTATTCTTGCCTAGAAAATCCCATGAACAGAGGAGCCTAGCGGGCTACAGTCCATGGGGTCACAAAAGAGCTGGGCATGACTTAGAGACTAAACAACAACAACACTGGAAATAGTTGTTTTTTTTTTTAATTTTTATTGAAATGTAGTTGATTTTACAATATTGTGTTAGTTTTAGGCGTACAACAAAGTGATTCTGTCTATATATATTTCTATATATAGAATCTATCTATATATATATTCTTTTTAGATTCTTTTCCATTGTAGGTTATTACAAGATATTGAGTATAGTTCTCTGTACTAGACTGTAGGTCCTTGTTGGTATCTACTTTATATATAGTGGTATGTGTACTTGGGCTTCCCTGGTAGCTCAGCTGGTAAAGAATTTACCTGCAATGCAGGAGACCCCGATTTGATTCCTGGGTCAGGAAGATACCCTGGAGAAGTGATAGGCTACCCACTCTAGCATTCTTGGGCTTGCCTTGTGGCTCAGGCAGCAAAGAATCCACCTGCAATTCATGAGACCTGGGTTTGATCCCTGGGTTGGGAAGATTCCCTGGAGGAGGGCATGGCAACCCACTCCAGTGTTCTTATCTGGAAAATCCTCATGGACAGAGGAGTCTGGTGGGCTATAGTCCAGGGGGTCGCAAAGAGTTGGACATGACTGCGTGCCTAAGCACAGCACATATCTTTTGATCCCAAACTTCTAATTGATCACCCCCCAAGGTTGGAAATATTTTTTAAATGTTAATTTATCATTTATTTATTCACAACTCTACTCTCCAGCTGTAGATATCAGCACTAAAAAAAAAAAAAAAAAAACATAGCAGAGTACTATGTTTTTCTCAGTAATCACAGGGGGGTAAAATGTATGAAATTACACCTGTTTAACTTACCTAAGATAAATTGTTACTCGCCCGAATGAAAGATTGGGCAATAAACTAACCCCATGGTTCCTACCTGGGGGAAGCGGTATCCGTACCTGACTAGGCAGAACAATGCTGCAAACCCAAGGACATCTAAAGAAGCAATTTCAGAAAGTGAATTCTCTCCCCCTTATTAGGCCTTCACTTCTTGTCCTAATTTTCACCACCTACTTGCAATTCTCATTGTGTTCTGCTCCCTTTTAGATTTAGAAAGAACTTATTTTCCCCTTCCTTTCCCTTTTTTCATTAGGACTTTGCTAGACTGGTGGGAAATCAAATAAATGCTTGCTTGTTTGTTTATCAAAAGAAGAAATGTGGGAAGAAACAAGCGTAAAAGCTTCTTGCCAAAAATTGAATAAAATTAGGCAGGCAGCAGAGCAGAAATATTTGAGAACGTGGCAGAGCCTTCCCTGTGGAAATATTTCCATTGTAACAGTACTGTTGCATCTCTGCTTTACGTCTAAGCCACTCAGAAACAGTTGCCCCTTACTAGGTTTCTAGGTGACATAGTCGAGGCAAGGATGAGGTGAAATGCTGCTTTGTGTTGTGAGATAATGTCCAAACAAATCAGAGAGTTGTTTTCCAGTTGGATTATTCTCCCTTTCCTTCTTTAACCTAGGGAAAGGATGGAGATGATAAAATTAATTTCTGAGAGATGATAACATTTATTTGCAGGTTATGAAATAGCTAAAAAACCTGTTGTGTGCGAGCTTTTTCAGTGTTTGTAAATTAGTTAAGCAGTTACTGCTGTTTTGCTTGCTCCATATAGATACTTTTGTTAAACTTCAAAAGTGGAATTGCTGGTTTCTGTGAGAGTTGGACTGTAAAGAAAGCTGATTGCCAAAGAATTGATGCTTTTGAACTGTGGTGCTGGAGAAGACTCTTGAGAGTCCCTTGGACTGCAAGGAGATCCAACCAGTCCATTCTAAAGGAGATCAATCCTGGTTGTTCATTGGAAAGACTGATGCTAAAGCTGAAACTCCAATACTTTGGCCACCTCATGTGACGAGTTGACTCACTGGAAAAGACTTTGATGCTGGGAAGGATTGGGGGCAGGAGGAGAAGGGGACGACAGAGAATGAGATGGCTGGATGGCATCACCGACTCTGTGGACATGAGTTTGAGTGAACTCCGGGAGTTGGTGATGGATAGGGAAGCCTGGCGTGCTGTGATTCATGGGGTCGCGGAGAGTCGGACACGACTGAGCAACTGAACTGAACTGAACTGAACTGAAGACATGACTCAAAACTCCTCTGGAGCTGAGAAGTGTCTGAGTGTGGAGAAAATGTCTGAGATCCCTGTTCTTGGTATCTCTTCTGGGAGAGGGTGGCTCCCAGAACTGACCCCGAAGCTTCCCTTCTCCCCCAACTCTTACAGTTTAACATTTATGGAGCCAAATACCCGAGCAGCAGTGGCATCTTCTTAATACTGTTTTCTAGCCAGTGTTTACTTTAGTTGTTTTGCTTCTGTGATTGCTTGTGCCAGAATGGAATTAGTTGTATAAATTCTCTAGTAATGACAGGAAATGCTCTTATCTTCAGGTCCCTGGGTTCTTTGTGTTTGTCTGATTGCAGTGTGCTTTGTGTGATGCTGACACCTGGATACAGCTGTCTTCCTTATCTAAGTATATTTTGCAGTGAGCAGAGGATTGTTGTCTAAACTACAACTTGTGAATAATTAAATGAAAATACTTTGGGGGGAATTTACCATTTAATGATATTCTACTGTGAATACACCTTTAAGGTTGTCTCTGTTGTTTGTTGTTTAGTTGCTCAGTTGCAACTCCATGGGCTGCAGCACGCCAGGTTTCCTTGTCCTTCACCATCCGCCAGAGCTTGCTCAAACTCATGTCCATTGAGTTGGTGATGCCATCCAACCATCTGGTCCTCTGTCGTCCCCTTCTCCTCTTGCCTTCAATCTTTCCTGGCATCCAGGTATTTTCCAATGAGTTGGCTCAGATAACATAGGGGTCTTTTCCAGTGGATCAGCTCAGATAGCCAAAGGTTAAGTCTTCAGTTCAGTTCAGTCGCTCAGTCGTGTCCGACTCTCCGCGACCCCATGAATCACAGCATGCCAGGCCTCCCTGTCCATCACCAACTCCCGGAGTTCACTCAAACTCATGTCCACAGAGTCGGTGATGCCATCCAGCCATCTCATTCTCCGTCGTCCCCTTCTCCTCCCGCCCCCAACCTTTCCCAGCATCAGAGTCTTTTCCAGTGAGTCAACTCGTTGCATGAGGTGGCCAAAGTATTAGTAATTCCATGTCTCTACATGTCATGTGCTACAAAGATGAGGTGCCTTTATGACTGCAAGTAGTTTCTCAAATTGAGCAGAATACCCTGAATGCAGAACCCTACTGCACCCTGCTAAAGGAATGGGCAGAAGAGTATCTTGGTACAATGGTATCCACTCTTTATGGTAATTGATTCTTAGTTGTAACTTTTCTGGAGAAATTTGTTGAAAACAAAGGAAGTCAGTAGGTATCGCTTCCTTTTGACAATTCCCTGAACTTCCCCTTTTTCAGAATTAACTGTTCCCTCCTATATGTGTATCTCTAGCTAGTTGCTTGTACTAATCTGACACGTGCTCAGCCATGACTTTGTGTGTGTCCCCAGCTGAGTGTGCGCACCCCCAGGACCCAGAGACTGGGGCTTATTTATCTGAGTCTCCCTTAATACCAGCACAATGGTGAATATATAGGAGGTAAACACGTGCTTGTCTTACTGAATTCTTTGAAGAAATCGGCAGGTAGCAAGATGGCTAGTGAGATTGTGGAAATACCAGCTAGGGCACAGAGTTGAATAAGAAATAAAACTAGGTCATGACCATTGCCACACTTATTTTTTCTCTGATAACTGTGATAAGCAGAGTACTAGTACCTAGACCCTAAATTCCCTTGGAATTTGAGATCTTAGTGGGTTTTTTCAGAGGAATAATTGCATTGCTGGGTTGGAAATGAGTTCCTTATCTCATTGTGGGTGTGCCTGTCAACCATTCAGCATCTCCATTCATTACAGTTTGAGTCTCTGTTTATCCCAAAATAAGAAGAACTTTCCTGGGCAGTTTCTACAAAACTGCAAGACTGCTAATGCAGTCAAGTGAAGAGATAAGATAAATTGATGGTCTCCACGCTGATGGAAACCTGATATTTAACAGCTAGCACTGCAGGTCAGTGGGGCAAGGATGGGTTGACTGTTCAATAATTGGAACCACGACATTCGATTATGTATAATGAAAAGACAGTGGACCTCTAACTCATAAGCAAAACCACAGTCAATTCAAGGTAAACTGAAGATCTAAATGTAAAAAGCAAAACCTTAAAGCTTTTAGTGGAGAATATGTAGAAGTCTGTACTTATTTTCTCAGGATAAAGAAGAATTTCTTAAACAACTAGAGAAAGGGCAAATCATAAGGGAAAAGATTAATTTGATTACATTAACATGAAAATCTTTTGTACATGGAAAGGTACCATCAACAAAGTGAAGAGGTCGCTGCATTCAAGGATAAGATAATTGCCACTCTGTGTAACTGACAAAAGATCAGGATAGAAGTAGAATCTCCACAAATCAGTAAGAACAACCCAGAAGAAATTGGACAAAGGCTTGGGGCAGATAGCTCAGAGGAGGAAATGCAAATAAGCAACACTTAGGAAAGCTGCTCAGTCCCACTAGTAATCAGGAAAATCTAAAATGAAATGCCATTTCACACTCATCAGGTTGGAAGAAGCTTTGAAATTTAGTAATATGATCACTGGTGAAGATATAGAACAATGGGAGCTCTAACATATTGTTGGTGCATGCTAAGTCACTTTAGTTGTGTCTGACTCTCTGCAACCCCATGGGCTGTCGCCTACTCAGCTCGTCTGTCCATGGGATTCTCCAGGCAAGAATATGGAAGTGGGTTGCCATTTCCTCCTTCCGGGGGATCTTCCTGACCCAGGAATCAAACCTGTGTCTCTTATGTCTCCTGCATTGGCAGGCAGGTTCCTTACCACTAGTGCCACCTGGGAAACCACTCCTAAATGGAAATGTCAGTCAGTTCAACCACACTGGAGAACCATTTGGCAATAGATCCTAAAAGTGTAAGATGTATTTATAGGGCTCAGCAACTAGCTACGCCTTAGAGAAACCAACATGTTCATAAAGAAACAGGAAAAAGAATTTTCAGGGCAGCATTATTCGTAATATTGAAACATTGAACGTAGGAAAATGAGTGAATCCATTGTGCTATTTTCATGAAATGGAATACTATACAGCAATGACAATAATTAAAGCTATAGAATCAACATGAATAAATTTTACAAACATAATGTTGCACAAAAATAGCTTGCTGTGGAAGGAAATATTTTCTGTGCTACTATTTATGTAAGTTTGTGTTCTGTTCTGTTCCGTCGCTCAGTCGTGTCCGACTCTATGCGACCCCGTGGACTGTAGCCTACCAGGCTTCTCCATCCATGGGATTTTCCAGGCAAGAATACTGGAGTGGGTTACCATTTCCTTCTCCAGGGGATCTTCCCGACCCAGGGATCGAACCTGGATCTCCCACATTGGAGGCAGAAGCTTTAACCTCTGAGCCACCAGGGAAGCCCTATGTAAGTTTACAAAAATAAAAAATGTTCGGGTAGGGTTGGCTAGGGTTAGTAACATAGGTATAATGACATGCAGAAGTATTGTTCATGTCAAATTCAGGGTTTTGCTGAATTTGCCGACGGCATGGGAAATGTGATCAGGAATGGATACATGAAGTGTTTGCTATGGATTATTTCATATATTGAATTTCAGAATATTTCATATTAAAATGTAAGCGAAAAGAAGGTGTACTTTTTAAGCTAAGAGAGAAATTAAAGATTAGGATACTGAATTCAAAATAGCTCGAATCTGTGTCATAAATAAGTCCATCATTAAACTGGACAGGTCATTCTTTCATTTAAATTCATTAATGGTCAGAATCATCTTCTCCATCTAAAGTATTGTGTGTTAGTCAAAAGTACTCTTGACATTGCGGCTGCTTCTCATCTGTCAGAGCTATCGATGACATTTTTCCTCTCTTTAAAATCAAGGACCTATTTCACTCTTGCCACAGTCAGGCTGTCATCTCTATAGACATAATCTCTTGCCTTTCTTATCTCTGACCTTCTCCTTACTAAATCTTGATGACTGGAATCCTGCTTGTTTTTAACCTTCCTAGAATGCATCTTTTGTTCTGCAGCCTTCTATTTCCTTTAAGTCCACAGGAATGCTGCCCTTTCCAGCTACAGCCTGGACACTAGATAAATGTATCCTTCCACTTGACACATTCTTTATTTTACATCTCTGCCCAGAGAACCCATTTGACCTGGAATCAAAATGGGATCAGAGCTGCTCCTGGCTCCCCCACATATGGATCACACAGGTTTGCGATGTGCTTAGTCCCTTTGAGCATCATTGTTCATATCTCTAAGATAAGTTAGGGCATTGTTCTGATGAATTCTAAGGTGACTTTCAGGTCTGAATTGTGTGCTGATTTTCCATCAGGAGAGAGGGAAGAGTGAAGAAGAGGAATTGAGGGCTGAAGTCAAAGAGATGAAAAAAGGACAGAGGGCCAGATAGTAGGATTGGAGGGTGACTTATTCTGGTGAGATGACTGCTAAGCGAATAAAAGAGGAAACCTAAGAAATCCATCCTGGGTAACCTAGATGAAAGCCAGGAGTCCTAGCCACTAGACCATCATGGGCTAGAGGCTAGAACCAAAGTGGCCCTGACTCTTGCCCCCATTTGAAAGCAACAGTGTTTCAAGGAGGCAAAAACTGTAAAAACAGGTACAAAGTGTATTATTAGAGACACAGTACAATGTTTGGGAGAGCACACAGAAGAGTTTATTTAACACGGAAGTAATGCTAAAGCTGAAACTTCAATACTTTGGCCGCCTCATGCAACGAGTTGACTCACTGGAAAAGACTCTGATGCTGGGAAGGATTGGGGGTGGGAGGAGACGGGGACGACAGAGAATGAGATGGCTGGATGGCATCACCAACTCGATGGACATGAGTTTGAGTGAACCCTGGGAGTTGGTGATGGACAGGGAGGCCTGGCGTGCTGTGATTCATGGGGTTGCAAAGAGTCAGACAAGACTGAGCAACTGAACTGAACTGAACTGAAGGCAGAGATAGAAATACCTGCCTAGAGAGAAAGGATGTGGGCATCCCGAGTGAGGAGCCCGGTGAGTCAGAAACTAGGCAGGAATACACACCTGGAGAGCAGTGCGGGTATGCTGAGTGAGGAGGAGCACAGAGAAGAGGTCACGTAAGTCACTTGCACAGAACACGCCTTCCGGGTCTTTGTTTATTCAGTTCAGTTCAGTTCATTTCAGTTGCTCAGTCGTGTCCGACTCTTTGTGACCCCGTGGACTGAAGCACGCCAGGCCTCCCTGTCCATCACCAACTCCTGGAGTTTACTCAAACTCATGTCCATTGAGTCAGTGATGCCATCCAGCCATCTCATGCTTTGTCGTCCCCTTCTCCTCCTGCCCTCAATCTTTCCCAGCATCAGGGTCTTTTCCAGTGAGTCAGTTCTTCGCATCAGATAGCCAAAGTATTGGAGTTTCAGCTTCAACATCAGTCCTTCCAATGTATATTCAGGACTGATTTCCTTTAGGATGGACTAGTTGGATCTCCTTGCTGTCTAAGGGACTCTCAAGAGTCTTCTCCAACACCACAGTTCAAAAGCATCCATTCTTCGGCACTCAGCTTTCTTTATAGCCCAACTCTCACATCCATACATGACCACTGGGAAAACCATAGCCTTGACTACACGGACCTTTGTTGACAAAGTAATGTCTCTGCTTTTTAATATGCTGTCTAGTTGAGTCATAACTTTTCTTCCAAGGAGCAAGTGTCTTTTAATTTCATGGTTGTAGTTACCATCTGCAGTGATTTTGGAGCCCCCCAAAATAAAGTCTGTCCCTGTTTCCACTGTTTCCCCATCTATTTGCCATGAAGTGATGGGACCGGATGTCATGATCTTAGTTTTCTGAATGTTGAGCTTCAAGCCAACTTTTTCACTCTCCTCTTTCACTTTCATCAAGAGGCTCTTTAGTTCCTCTTCACTTTCTGCCATAAGGGTGGTGTCATCTGCATATCAGAGGTTATTGATATTTCTCCCAGCAATCTTGATTCCAGCTTGTGCTTCATCCAGCCCAGCGTTCCTCATGATGTACTCTGCATATAAGTTAAATAAGCAGGGTGACAATATACAGCCTTGACTTACTCCTTTCCCGATTTGGAACCAGTCTGTTGTTGTCCATGTCCAGTTCTAACTGTTGCTTCTTGACCTGCATACAGATTTCTCAGGAGGCAGGTCAGGTGGTCTGGTATTCCCATCTCTTGAAGAATTTTCCACAGTTTGTTGTGATCCACGCAGTCAAAGGCGTTGGCATAGTCAATGAAACAGAAATAGATGTTTTTCTGGAACTCTCTTGCATTTTCCATGATCCAGCGGATATTCGCAATTTGATCTCTGGTTCCTCTGCCTTTTCTAAAACCAGCTTGAACATCGGGAAGTTTGTACAATTATCTTGTTTCTTTCTTCACACCTGACTGGTCCATGGATCCTTCCTAAGATGTGGGCACAACTTTTTCTGCGATGGATCCCACCACAGAGGCCTGCAGGCATGTGTCCACACTTATTATGGGGTGGGGACCCCTCCCTTTTTGACCCCCAAGAAGCCTTATCACGTGTGTGCAGAGAGGGGAGCCTTTCCTTGACCTCAGATTGGGCACCTTATCTATTCGCTTTAGCAGAGCTTAGCTTTTGCCCCTAGCTTTGTCCTTGCAGTGTCTGGGTGAGAACAAAGCTTGAAGTTTATTCCACTTGACCAAACAGTAGGTGTCTATACCAGGAGCCCAAGTGTCTCCTGCTGCTGCTGCTGCTGCTAAGTCACTTCAGTCGTGTCCGACTCTGTGTGACCCCATAGACGGAAGCCCACCAGGCTCCCCCTTCCCTGGGATTCTCCAGGCAAGAACACTGGAGTGGGTTGCCATTTCCTTCTCCAGTGTGTGAAAATGAAAAGTGAAAGTGAAGTCGCTCAGTCGTGTCCGACCCTTAGCGACCCCACGGACTGCAGCCTACCAGGCTCCTCCATCCATGGGATTTTCTAGGCAAGAGTACTGAAGTGGCTTGCCATTGCCTTCTCTGAACTGTCTCCTACCTCAGACCAACTCTGAAACAAGAAGTAGCTGAGATGCAAAAGGAAGTGTTGGAGCTTTTGAGTCATGCTCTTATTTAAAAATATAGTAGGAAGGGCAGTAGTCAATAAAATAGGTTAAAATAGGCAGATGGGGGCGATTTCTTTCTTATGAGAAAATGACTGTAATTTGCTGGCTGACATTCCTGAGCTGTTGGGGATTGTGTGTGTGTTCCCCTGACACTGTGGATCTTTGTTCTGGAGTAACAGGGACAGGCCTTCCACTGGTAGCAAAAAGCGATAGTGAGTCCTGTTACTTTAATGCTAGTTGCATTTTAAACCCTGAATTGGTCTAGCTGCCTACCTTCTTAAAATGAAATTATATTTAAACAAGAAAGAACTTAGGATACCACTTGATTGCCAGAAAGAAAGGATATTACATGGGTTGTATTAAGCCAATGCTTTTTGGCATGTGTTTGCAAATGCGGGAACATGTTAGTGAAATTACATTTCGTAGACCATAATTTCTCCATGGAGATTACACTGTGCTCTAAGCACCTTATTAAACTTTTGAAGGGCTATCAAATAGATATAGCTCACACCAGCTTTGTTCAGTGGAATGAGAACAGTAGCCATTGTCACCTTGCACTGAGAGCTGGTATGTACAGCATATGTAATTAAGTACATTAGAAATATTTAATTTGTATTTAATGTAATTAAGTACATTGCAAATATTTCTTTGAATTCTTACCACATCCCTGTGAGGTAAATGTTGCTGTTTCCATTTTACAGATGGGAAAAATGAGACTTGAAAGGATGGCCCAACTTGTCTACTGAGTGGCAGTAACGAAAAAGGCAGAGCCTGTTTAAATCCGGGTCTCTCTGACTCCAAAGCCAGATTTATTAAGTACTAAGCCTCGCCTCTGGTGCCTTTTGTCTGTTGTGCCATCAGCAATGGCACACGTGGCAGATTTCTAGATCCAGTGTTTGCTTCATCTCTGGTGGTCATGGCATGTGCCGCTCTGCTAAGCTCCGTTTTCCTATTTCCCGGAAACAAGTGAAACAGACTATGTTGGCAGGAAAAGACAATTCCTAAACAGGAATTGCAGGCCCTTCATCATACAAAAAGTTAGCTGTCTTAGGACATTTGATACTGAAGGTGAGAAAATGTGTGATGGCCAGGGCTTGAAGGATCCGACATTGAGGGAGGCGTTGGGGATCGATTGACGGGTAAAGAAAATGGAGACCAGGCTTGCTGGGGTCCTCCAGGAACAGCAGGACTCCACTGGCCTAAAGGCCTGGTTGGTTCACAGGATTTTTGCAATTCAGATAAGGTATGGTATAGTAATCAGAGCTCTCCAGAGAAACAGTACCAACAGGATGTATATAGTTAAACACATGCTGAGTGTACTTGTGTCTGAGTCATGTCCGACTCTTTGTGACCCCCACAGACTGTAGCCCACCAGCCTCCTCTGTCTATGGGATTTCCTAGGCGAGAATACTGGAGTGGCTTGCTATTTCCTCCTCCAAGGTATCTTCCCGACCCACCCACATCTTCTGTGTCTCCTGCATCGCCAGGCAGATTCTTTACCACTGAGCCCCCTGGGAAACCCTCGTAGAGTTAAGCAGAGAGAGCTGTATTATGAGGGATTGGCTTGTTTATGGAGCCAGTTATGGAGGCTAAATTCCACGATCTGTTATGTGCAAGCTGGAGGCCCAGGGAAGCAGGTGGCGAAGTTCTAGTTCAAACCTGAGAAAAGGTCTGAGAACCCAGAGCATTGATGTCAGAGGGCAGGTAAGGATGGCTGCCTCAGCTCTGGCAGAGAGAAGATTCACCCATCCAGGCCCTCCAGGTATTGAATGATGCCTACTCACATTGGTGAGGGTGAACTGCTACCCCTTCCAGTGTTTATCTCTTTCTGTCTCTCTCTATCTCACACATATTCAGAAATTATGTTTTAGCAGCTACTTGGGCATTTTTTAGACCCGTCAAATTGATACACAAAATCAGCCATCACCTCTGGCAAGCATTTCATTAAACATGAGAGAAAAAAAAGACTGTCTAAAATGTGTACTTGGAGAAGGCAGTGGCACCTCACTCCAGTACTCTTGCCTGGAACATCCCATGGATGGGGGAGCCTGGTGGGCTGCAATCCACGGGGTCGCGAAGAATTTGACATGACTGAGCAACTTCACTTTCTTTTTTTTTTTTTTAATTTATTTTATTGGAGGCAAATTACCTTACATTAATATATTGGTTGGTTTTGCCATACATTGACATGAATCCGCCCCGGGTGTACACGTGTTCCCTTTCTTGAACCCACCTCCCACCTCCCTCTTCCCCATATCCTCCCTCCATGTCATCCCTGTGCACCAGCCCCAAGCATCCTGTATCATGCGTCGAACCTGGACTGGTCACTTATGATAATATACATGCTACAATGCCGTTCTCCCCAATCATCCCACCTTCACCCTCTCCCAGAGTCCCAAAGACTGTTCTGTATACCTATGTCTCTTTTGCAGTCTCGTATACAGTGTTGGAGAAGGAAACGGCAACCCACTCCAGTGTTCTTGCCTGGAGAATCCCAGGGAAGGGGGAGCCTGGTGGGCTTCCGTCTATGGGGTCACACAGAGTCGGACACGACTGAAGTGACTTAGCAGCATACAGGGTTCAGGTTACCATCTTTCTAAATTCCATATATATGCGTTAGTATACTGTATTGATGTTTTTCTTTCTGGCTTACTTCACTCTGTATAATAGGCTCCAATTTCATCCACCTCATTAAAACTGATTCAAATGCATTCTTTTTGATGGCTGAAAAATACTCCATTGTGTATATGTACCAAAGCTTTCTTATCCATTCATCTGCAGATGGACATCTAGGTTGCTTCCATGTCCTGGCTATTATAAACAGTGCTGCAATGAACACTGGAGTACATGTGTCTCTTTCAATTATTGGTTTCCTCGGTGTGTATGCCCAGGAGTGGGATTGCTGGATCATATGGCAGTTCTATTTCCAGTTTTTTGAGGAATCTCCATACTGTTCTCCATAGTGGCTGTACTAGTTTGCATTCCCACCAACAGTGTAAGAGGGTTCCCTTTTCTCCACACCCTCTCCAGCACTTATTGCATGTAGACTTTTGGATAGCAGCCATTCTGACTGGTGTGAAATGGTATCTAATTGTGGTTTTGATTTGCATTTCTCTGATTATGAGGGATGTTGAGCATTTTATCATGTGCTTGTCAGCCATCTGTATGTCTTCTTTGGAGAAATGTCTGTTTAGTTCTTTGCCCCATTTTTTGATTGGGTCATTTATTTTTCTGGAATTGAGCTGCAGGAGCTGCTTTTATATTTTGGCGATTAATTCTTTGTCAGTTGTTTCATTTGCTATTATTTTCTCCCATTCTGAAGGCTGTCTTTTCACCTTGCTTATAGTTCCTTTGCTGTGCAGAAGCTTTTGATTTTAATTAGGTCCCATTTGTTTATTTTTGCTTTTATTTCCAATATTCTGGGAGGTGGGTCTTGGAGGATCCTGCTGTGATTTATGTCAGAGAGTGTTTTGCCTATGTTCTCCTCTAGGAGTTTTATAGTTTCTGGTCTTACATTTAGCTCTCTAATCCATTTTGAGTTTATTTTGGTGTATGGTGTTAGGAAGTGTTCTAGTTTCATTCTTTTACAAGTGGCTGACCAGTTTTCCCAGCACCACTTGTTAAAGAGACTGTCTTTTCTCCATTTTATATTCTTGCCTCCTTTGTCGAAGATAAGGTGTCCATAGGTGCGTGGATTTATCTCTGGGCTTTCTATTTTGTTCCATTGATCTATATTTCTGTCCTTATGCCAGTACCACACTGTCTTGATGACTGTGGCTTTGTAGTAGAGCCTGAAGTCCGGCAGGTTAATTCCCCCAGTTCCATTCTTCTTCCTCAAGATTGCTTTGACTATTTGAGGTTTTTTGTATTTCCATACAAATTGTGAGATTATTTGTTCTAGTTCTGTGAAAAATATCGTTGGTAGCTTGATAGGAATTGCATTGAATGTATAAATTACTTTGGGTAGTATACTCATTTTCACAGTATTTATTCTTCCAATCCACGAACACGGTATATTTCTCCATCTATTAGTGTCCTCTTTGATTACTTTCACTAGTGTTTTATAGTTTTCTATGTACAAGTCTTTTGTTTCCTTAGGTAGATATATTTCTAAGTATTTAATTCTTTTCGTTGCAACAGTGAATGGAATAGTTTCCTTAATTTCTCTTTCTATTTTCTCATTATTAGTGTATAGGAATGCAAGGGATTTCTGTGTGTTGATTTTATATCCTGCAACTTTACTGTATTCATTGATTAGCTCTAGTAGTTTTTTGGTAGAGTCTTTAGGGTTTTCTGTGTAGAGGATCATGTCATCAGCGAACAGTGAAAGTTTTACTTCTTCTTTTCCAATTTGGATTCCTTTTATGTCTTTTTCTGCTCTGATTGCTGTAGCCAAAACTTCCAGAACTATGTTGAATAGTAGTGGTGAGAGTGGGCACCCTTATCTTGTTCCTGACTTTAGGGCAAATGCTTTCAGTTTTTCACCATTGAGGATAATGTTTGCTGTGGGTTTGTCATCTATAGCTTTTATTATGTTGAGATATGTCCCTTCTCTTCCCACTTTCTGGAGAGTTTTTATCATAAATGGATGTTGTATTTTGTCAAAGGCTTTCTCTGCATCTATTGAGATAATCATATGATTTTTATTTTTCACTTTTCACTTTCATGCACTGGAGAAGGAAATGGCAACCCACTCCAGTGTTCTTGCCTGGAGAATCCCAGGGATGGCGGAGCCTGGTAGGCTGCCATCTATGGGGTCGCACAGAGTCGGACACAACTGAAGTGACTTTGCAGCAGCAGCAGAAATGTGTACTTACTCAGGAACCTTGAATTTCATTCTCATTAAACTAGGAAAAGGAGAAACTATTACCACCAAGGAAGTATATAGCACAACCCCTGAGAAATGACCTCCTCTCTTCGGAAGCAATAAAGAGAAAATGTTAAGTAGTGTTGATCAAACATTAAAGATTGTCGAGGGTTTTAATGAGCAAATGTTTTCAAACTGCTGAAAAAAAAAGCATTACAGATGAATTGTAAATGATAGTCTTGTTATTTTTCTAAAAATGGCCACATTTAACATACCTCCTTTAAAATCTAATGTAGTGTACAGACACTAGCCATTTACATATCTTCCTCCAGCATGTTTTGGGTATTGAGGTTCTAATTCTTTGCTTTCTGAATACCAGGAGCATGTACACTTGTGAGTTTCAAGGTTGATTTGTGATGCTTTTTGACACCTGGCTTCTGTTTAATGTTCAGTTCCCTTACAGCAGGAAGACCAAGAGCTATACATAAGAATTTTTAAAGTTTCTAGACATCAAAACCGCTAAACTCTTTTGAGGGTTTCCCTCCTGTTTTACTTTATATTCCTCAACAGGACACAAATGAAGCTTCTGTAACAGTGTTCAGTTTGACCTAACTTATCTCTGATTACAAGCATATTCTCAAAATTTCAGCCCTTGGGCACTGTAAGTCAGTCAAGATTTATAAGAGATGAACCTCACTATCACCCACCCACCCCATCCTTAATGATGTACGCACGCTTGCACAGACACACGGGCAAGCCATGCCCCTTCTCACACTCCTGTTTTTCCTAACAAGTATATGTTTGTTTAATTAACCAAATCACTGTTTTACACAAAGAAAATGAAGGTTATTAGAGTCACAGGTGTGAAGTGTACTCACGGATTTGTTAAAAATCACTGTAGATGAGATAAATTCACTCCCTCTACTTTCCAAGTAGGAGCAGATATGTGAATTTAACCTGACTTGAGGGCAATTTAGTTTTAGAAAATCCTGTTGAATCTTTCTGAAGGAGTCTGATGAACCCGAAAAGTAACTTAAAATCTCTTTGTGGGGGAGGGTCATTTTGCATTTATTCATCAGTTGTTAAAACATGTGAAATGTTTTTGTAAAAAATGAAACACTACACATTCCTGCCAATGTATTTGTCATGGGATAATTTTTTTGTTCCAAGAAATCTTTCTTCCTTCTCTTCAGTGTGATCTACTAGTTACTATATCATGCGCCCATGTCAGAATGAGATTTGATAATGAAGTTATTTTAAGCATGTGAGGCAGAAATTGCTCTGAAAGTACTTGATTTCTGAGTGCGTGTGTGCATAAGTAAGTCAGGCAACAGAGGCAGCCCTGACACATGACACTTCAGCAGCAGGCCAGGGGAAGAAGGAAGTGAGGCCAGGTATGTGATACCGCTTCTGCCATGGCAACAACAAGCCTCTCATCGGGAGCACACACTTAGATTCGGAGCACCTGCTCTTCTCCAAGTGGGAGTTTGAGCCAGTGGCCTTGGAGTTGGGAAGCATTGCTTTACTTCATAGTGTGGTTGGGAAAAAGTTCCTTTCTTTTAAGCTCTTAGTCTAAAATAAAATCAAAGCTTAACATTTAGACCAAGTATTTGGCAATTAATATTCACATGTGAGATGTTACAATTTTTTTGTTGTTCCTTTACTCAGCCATGTCTGACTCTCTGCGACCCCATAACTGCAGCATTCCAGGCTTCCCTGTCCTTTACCATCTCCTGGAGTTTGCTCAAACTCATGCCCATTGAGTTGGTGATGCCATCCAACCATCTCGTCCTCTGTCGTCCCCTTCTCCTGCCTTCAGTCTTTCCCCGCATCAGTCTTTTCTAATGAGTTGGCCCTTAACATCGTTATGATTTTGCTTTCCCATATTTCATCTGTCAGCAGTCACCGATGGTCCAAGGTGCTATCAGAAGGGAGCAGACAGTACTAGAATGATGCATAATTCAGGTTATGTGTTCTAATAAAGCATTTGTATTGAATAGATAAATCCTTATTCTTCAGCAACTTAAGAGACTACCAATTCTAGAGTATTTAGTGAAACTTTTTTCCTTTTGTTTCACCAACTGAACAAGATTTTCTGTGCCTGCAATTAATTTTTTTGTTTAGGTTTTTAAAAAAGAACTAATCACGCCATTTAAAAAAAAATAAATTTTTCATGATACTTTGGATTGTCAGTGGCTTCCTCACATCATGAACATCCCGTGATTCCAACTCCTTTGACAGTGACTGTAAGTTAGTATTGACAGAGTTTAAATGAAGCCATCAGAGGCCATTCTTTTGTCCCCTTATTGTCATGTACCTTTTTTTTTTTAATAAAAAATAGCTTTAGTGATATGGAAGTCATAGACTATGGAGTTTACCTATTTAGAGTGTATAATTCCATTTTTAACATATTCACTGACTTATGAAAATATCATGTCCCTTCATAACTCTTTTTATCACACCCCCACCCCAAAAGCCATACCCTTTGATAGATACCCCTCACTCCCTAGCAATCAGTAATTTACTTTCTGTCTCTGTAGACTTGCCTGTACTGGACATTTCAATATAAATAGAATGATATAGTCTTTTTGACCACTGCTTTCATTTAGCATAATGTTTTTAAAGTTCATCCTTGACGTAGCATATATCAATATTCCATTTCTTTTCATTGCTGAGTAGTATTCCATTGTAGGAATATGCCTCCACTTGTATGTTACTTCATCAGCTGGTAGACGTTTGAGTCATTGAAGGCAAAATAATAGTACCTAAAGATGCCATGTCCTGTGGCATGGCAGAAGGGACTTTGCTAGTGTAGTTAAGGTTAAGGACCTTTTGAGATGAGATCATCTAGCTGGTGCAGTGGTAAAGAGACCACCTGCCAATGTAGGAGATGCAAGAGATACAGGTTCAATCCCTGCATCAGGAAGATCCCCTGGAGAAGGAAATGGCAGCCTGCTCCAGTATTCTTGCCTGGAAAATTCCATGGACAGAGGAGCCTGCCGGGCTACAGTCCATGCAGTTGCAAAGAGTTAGACTCAACTGTGTGTGCTCACACACACACACACACGCACACCCTTAGTTAACTGGTGGACCTAAGCTAATCTCATGATTCCCTCAAAGAGGAGAGTTTTTCATGTCTTTGGTCAAAGGAGGTGTGACTATGGGAAAAGAATCAAGGAGAGGCAATATTGCTGCCTGTGAGTGGATCCTAGAAGCTGAAAACGGAAAGAAGTGAGTTTTCCCTAAGTCCTTCCAGAAAGGAGTGAGACCGGTAGCCTCTCATTTAATAAACCTATTCTTTAAGCCATTAAGATTGTGGTAATTTGTTACAGCAGCAACAGAAAACTAATATAGGGTTGTGTCTACTTTGGGGCTGTCATGACCAGTGGCACTATGAACATTGGTATCCAAGTATTTGTGAGGACGTGTTTCTTCTTTTTTCCTGGGTAGCTACCTAGGGGTGGAATTGCTAGATCTTATACCTGTATGTACTGATATAACATTTCAAGGGGCTGTCCCATTTTACTTTCCTGTCAGCAAATATTTCCATTTCTCTCCATCTTCACTAACACTTCATATTTTAGTCTTTTCTTTTATTTTAGTCATCCTAGTGGATATCAAGTGATATCTCATTTTGATTTTGACTTCTATTTTCCTAATGATGAATAACGAGCATCTTTTCCTATGCTTATTAGCCATTTGTATATCTTTGTAGAAGTATCTATTCAGATCTTTTGTTCATTTTTAAAACTGCAAATTGTCTTTTTATTGTTTAGTTGTTCTTTATATTCTGGTTCAGTCAGTTCAGTTCAGTTCAGTCGCTCAGTCGTGTCCGACTCTCCGCGACCCCATGAATCACAGCACGCCAGGCCTCCCTGTCCATCACCAACTCCCGGAGTACACTCAAACTCATGTCCACAGAGTCGGTGATGCCATCCAGCCATCTCATTCTCTGTCGTCCCCTTCTCCTCCCGCCCCCAACCTTTCCCAGCATCAGAGTCTTTTCCAGTGAGTCAGCTCGTCTCATGAGGTGGCCAAAGTATTGGAGTTTCAGCCTCAGCATCAGTCCCTCCAATGAACATCCAGGATTGATCTCCTTTAGAATGGACTGGTTGGATCTCCCTGCAGTATAAGGGACTCTCAAGAGTCTTCTCCAACACCACAGTTCAAAAGCATCGATTCTTCGGCGATCAGCTTTCTTCACAGTCCAACTCTCACATCCATACATGACCACGGGAAAAACCATTGCCTTGACTAGACGGACCTTGGTCGGCAAAGTAATGTCTCTGCTTTTTAATATACTATCAAGGTTGGTCATAACTTTCCTTCCAAGGAGCAAGCGTCTTTTAATTTCATGGCTGCAATCAGCATCTGCAGTGATTTTGGAGCCCAAAAAAACAAAGTCTGACACTGTTTCCACTGTTTTTCCATCTATTTCCCATGAAGTGATGGGACCAGATGCCATGATCTTTGTTTTCTGAATGTTGAGCTTCAAGCCAACCTTTTCACTCTCCTCTTTCACTTTCTGGTTACAAGTCCCTTATTAGATACACAGTTAGCAGGTGTTTTCTCCCAGTATATGGATTGTTTCCTAAAATCTTTTCATTTCAATGAAGTCCAATTTATCCTTCCTTTTATCTCATATGCTGTTAGTGCCTTACCTAAGAAACTGTTGCCTATTCAAACATCACAAAGATTTTGTGTATAGTATGAAGTAGGTATCCGGCTTCATTCTTTTGCATGTGGATATCTAGTTTTTCCAGGGCTTGCTGCTAAGTCGCTTCAGTCATGTCTGACCCTGTGCGACCCCATAGACAGCAGCCCACCAGGCTCCCCTGTCCCTGGGCTTAGATACAATTAATTTTTAATTGGAAATGTCAACCCCTGTGGGTTATATTTGGGTGTTTACGATATTTCTGACCCTTGGGGAGGGCTGCTGCTGCTGTGTTCCATGTTTGGAACTTACCCTGCTGCTGACAGCCTTTTCTCACAGGCTTCAGTGAAGAACATATAGCGTCCCCTGTTCCCAGACAGGTTGTAATACCTTGTCAAAATGTGTGTGAGATACAGGAAATCAAACATACTTTTGGCTACTTTATCCTTTCCCCTTTTCCTCTAGATTTCCTGACAGTATTAGATATTTTTCTACAGCATCATTGCCTGAGTTGCTATGATGCGGAAGCCTGTTGGAGTTGTTCAGTATAACCTTTTCCTTACTAGTTTAGAATTGTTTAACTCCTTGGAAATTATCAAGTGCACCAGGGGTCCAAATGCATTTTCTCCCTCCTCCTCTGGTTTCCTTACACTCTGCTTCCTATGCAGAGACAGATTTTTCTCAGTCTTTTTTAAGACTGCTTTGTACCATCCCTAGTTTATCTGGGATAGGATATCCCTGGAAAATAAGTATGGTCTCGGAATGGTCATGTGGGTGTTCAGGAATTAGTGAAGTGAAATCGCTCAGTCATGTCCAACTCTTTGCGACCCTGTGGACGGTGGCCTGCACCAGGCTCCTCCGTCCATGGGATTTTCTAGGCAAGGGTACTAGAGTGGGTTGCCATTTCGTTCTCCTGGGAATCTCCCCAACCCAGGGATCAAACCCCAGTCTCCTGCATTGGTAGACAGACGCTTCACTGTCTGAGCCACCAGAGAAGCCTCTAATTCCTAAGTTGGAGAGATCCTTAATCTATAAAGGACCGGTTCCCTAAAGTAGTGCTGCTCAAACCTGAATGTGTATGCAAGTCTTCTGAGATCTTATTAAAACAAATTCTAATTCAGTATACAGAATCTCTCAGAGATGCTGATGCTATTGGTCCACGGACCATATTTTGAGAAGTCAGGTCCCCTAGCATCTGAGATTCTAGGGGGAATTCATAGGAGCTGGTGAACTTTGGAGGCATTTTAATCTGGACCCTGAGTTTTCCCTTAAATTTTCTGGAAACCAAACAAAAATGTTTTTAATAAAATATTTCTCCCATGTACTTCAAAACAAGTCTATTCCAGATATACTCCAGCAGCTGCAGTCAGGTAGGAATTCAGTTTCTTGAAGAAATGAAAATTTGTCTTTAATCAGAAATTTTGCTGTGACTAGATACATACTTGCAAAGCCTGGATGGATATGCTCCAGGTGTTGTCAGGGTGATGTCTCTGGTCTTTTGGTGTATTATCCACGCCATGCCTCTAAAAGGTGTATATGATTTATACTTTGAGAAGAGTGCCCATCTGGCTGTTTTAGTCATAAATTTCCACAGGTGATTTATGAATCAGAGGTAAGAGTTGGATCCCTCTAATTGGTCAATTTTACTTTTCTCTAGGTTCAGTTAAGCTTTCATAGCAATTTAGGCAGACATCATCTGATTCCTTTATCATGAAACTTATATCTAACCCAAATCCAGCAGTGGAAGACCTTGTGTGTTACATTTCTTGGTAGTGATTTTGCCTTAGTCCTTTCAGTGAAAGGCTGATCACTCTCTGACCAGGGTGTATATCTATTAGATTCTTCTAGTTTTTGCTGGTAGTTACTTCAAAATCAAAGTTATAGCTGCATTTTAACCATCATAGTTAAAACAGTGATTTTTTAAAAAAGACACGCATCTGTCTGCTGAATGCTATTATGAAACCAGTTTTGAAATGTCAGTGAATTTCTGAAAGTTCAAAGCATATTTTTTGGTCCTTTTATGATCACTGCAGTTTTCTTTTAGGTTCATATTTTATCTCTTTTTTGTTATGTAAAACTTAGGCCAGGGAAGGAAAGGGGAGAGATTGTTTGACTCAGTGACTCACTTGTAATTCCACCTTTGCCTGGTAATGATTATTTATCTTGGAGCTGGATTGGAACTACAGTCATCCCTTGGTATCCCAGAACAGCTGTTTCTAGGAGTCTCCGCAGTTACCAAAATCCACGGATGCTCAAATGCCTGTGTAGAATGGCCGAGCATGATAACAGCCAGCCCTCTGCATCCCTGAATTTCAGTGGATATGGACAGTCAACTATAGTTTTATGTGGTTGTACATGTGACTATTGATTGAAAAGGAGAGGAAAAAGGAGAGGAAGACTATTTATTTGTATAAATGCATCAAGACTTCATAGTTTATGCTGATTTCTAGAACTTAAAGAAAAACTCTTTGTCACTTAGCCTCTTCTCTAGAAGGATGAAGCAAAGTTGAAAATTTGTATGTCCCTCTTCCTGGACTATATTTGAAAGTCCAAATGATTATCTAATGTGGTTTTTTTGTTTGTTTGTTTTGGTAAGTAAGAACCAGTTCCTTCTGGTGACTGGCTCAGGTTGAAATGTTACAGCTGTAATAGCAATAGTAATCATCTTTACTGGGTGTAGTAGCAGCAGCGGTTGTTCCATTGTTTTAGCTGTGAAAGAATCTAAGCCCCACCTGTATGTGACATCTCGGTAACTTGGCGAACTATCTGCTTGGCTCTTGAACACTTCACTTCTCCTAGTAGCTGAAGGAATTATGTCAGTGTGTGGTTTCGAACCGTAGCTGAAAGAATTTGCCAAGCCCTGTCCTAGCGCCCTTGTCTCCATCCAGTCATTTTTGTTCCATCCCAGTGCTGCAGCATTTACAGGAATGCTGGGAACTCCATGCCTGACCTCTGCAGACAGTAGCGATATAAAACACAATTGCGTGTTTTTGTTAAGCTCTGAGAAACATGACAAATTGCCGTCATCCACGATTCCCCTCTCTGCTCCTCAGAAAAGACAGTGTTGACCCAAGCATTGTGATAAATAACTTCTGGTAATAATGGTGAAAGCTGAGGGAGAGTAATGTTTCGCTTTGCAGCCATCCGGCTGCCTGGTACTTGTTTGTAACAGTCAAGGAAATTTTTTTCTGAAAATGAGCAAAAGTTGTGAAGCTAAGAGCCACATCCTTTGGAAATGGTTGAGTGAAATACTGAAATGCAAAAACACATACTGAAATATGCCAAAGCAAGCTCATAAATTTTGATCCATCATTGCAAATCTCCATCAGAGAATCAGGCATGGGCCATCCTTTGAATGTACATTTTAAATACAAAATATAAGCAAAATAAAGAGTCTATGTGTCAACTCATACAAGAAAGATTATGGAAGAGACAGACATCTGGAGAGAACCACACCAGGGCTGTGAGGGGCCAAGGCCCTAGCGCATAGGTTTATCTCATGGTCTTAAGTGAGGAAAGAAAGGGGTGGATAGCTTCTTTAGGAAGGAGGATGATGTAGTCAGTCTGTGTTTGAAGATCTGTAATTGTCATCAGTTCATAGATTTTCCTTGTATGCACTTACAGAGAATAGTAAAAGAAATCACTGCATCACCTGGGATTTTGAAGTTTGGTTAAAAAAAACAAAAAGGAAAACACAAAGCCAACCATTTAACTCTCCAAGATATAAATTTCACACCTCAATCTTGTGATTGAGAGTATATTAAAGGGTGCTATCCATATTAATAATGAAGTGGTACTAATCTGTTATACTGAAAAATAAATGAAGGATCAAAAAATACTCTCAAATATATCTTGTGACCCAAACTTGGAAGACAGTCCTGGAATGACAAATGATTAATTAGAATATTGACCTCAGCCACCGGAAATTAAGGTGTCAGTAAGATAAAAATCCGTGAGAAATTAATTTTAAATAACTTCATTTTTTTCCATCACAGTGGCATATTTTCTGATAACAGCTGTACTGTCTGTTACCAAATAACAGTAAAATATGATGCATAATTTAAGACTCAGTAAATCCCAGTAACCCTGAGCAGCTAAAAAGGAATGTCATATTGACATCAAAAACAAGGGGCACAGTGGAGGGAAGGGGGGGGCCATGCTGCCTATCAGCTGCAGTGTTTCTAGAATCCTTACCTGCATCCTCAAACTTGCGTCCTGGCAGCCTCTTTATCTCATTTCTACTTCCTTGGTGGTGCTTTTTTGAAATTGGTAGCTGGTGAAGAATCTTTCTGCAATGCGGGAGACCCTGGTTCAATTCCTGGGTCGGGGAGATCCCTTGGAGAAGGGATAGGCTACCCATTCCAGTATTCTTGGGCTTCCTTGCTGGCTCAGCTGGTAAAGAATCCGCCTGCAGTGTAAGAGACCTGCATAGGTCCCTGGGTTGGGAAGATCCCCTGGAGAGGGGCATGGCAACCCACTGCAGTATTCTTGCCTGGAGAATCTCCACGGACAGAGGAGCCTGGCAGTCCATGTGTGGGGTCACAAAGAGTTGGACATGACTGAGCAACTATGCACAAAAATATGAAACAAGACAGCAGAGTTCTTTCAAAGACTGAAAAGATTTCATCCCTCGTTGTTTTTAACTGATGCCTTTAAAACACAAGGTTAAACATGGACATTCTAGACTACTTCAAAGCAATTCACTTTTTAAATTGACTGTTTAGTTTAAAATTTTTCTAATGAAGACTAATTGCCTTATGGACCTTCCTCCCCTTCCTGTCACTGTACCTGTGAGCTAGGATTCTAAATGAGAATATGGTCTTTCTCTTCTGAAAGTAGCCCAGGATTAACAGAGATGAACCATTCTTTATTAAGTGGTCCTCATTTCCTGCATCCAGGACTGTGGCCCCCCAGCCAGGAGGGAGTAATTGCCCTTTGACCAGTGAAGGAGTGAGCGACTGTAACAGGTGAAAGTGAAAGTTGCTCAGTTGTGTCCAACTGTTTGCGACCACATGAACTATACAGTCCATGGAATTCTTCAGGCCAGAGTACTAGAATGGGTAACCTTTCCCTTCTCCAGGGGATCTTCCCAACCGAGGAATCGAACCGGAGTCTCCTGCATTGCAGGCAGATCCTTTACCAACTGAGCTATCAGGGAGCTACTTCTTTTTGTGGAACTCTTCAGTGGAAGTTCTTTTGGTCTGTATCTTTTAAGATAATTTGAACTTCATATGCATTAGTGATTCTGTGCATTACTCCCTCATTACACCCATCTCCTGGCCATGTAGGTGTTTGCAGCTTTCAAACTGGGTACATAACTCAGTACTGCAAAGAAAAAAATTGTCTTTCAGAAGGAAAAAAAGCTCAAATTCCAATTAATCTAGTGCTGGCTTCTCAAAATAGCTGTGTGCTGAAGGATCCATTTTTTAATTCCCAGTCTGCTTGGACCATTGCTTTAGTAGACAGAGTAAAAATGAATTGGTAGAAAAATGAAATGAAAAAAGACACAACCACATTTTTTAAAAAGTATTATTAGATTCAACAGTCATAAAATTACTCCATCCAAGTTCTGCCAAAGTTTCTGAAGATTCATTGTCAGTTTCTTCTCTTATTACAGACTAGGTCCAGAGAGCACACTAGTCTCTGTATTAGTCTGTGGCCCACACTTTGAGTAGCTCTAATCTAGCTCACTAATATTCAATCATTTACAACCATTGCCGTTCCAAGTCATCTCGTTCTTTTAATAAATTGTTGTTTAACCCTTTAGATAAAGTATTGCACTTAAGACAAGGCTGTGTGACTTTTAAATAGGTGGAAATACATCTAAACTGCAAACTGAAATACACTGTTAGCCACAGAAGATTTTAACAATTATTTGGCAAATGCTAGTTTTTCTGCCTTTCACGTTTCTTTGACTTCATTTCTTGTCACCCATTATAAATCTCACCCAGCCGGTTCTGCCTATTACAGTACCAAATGGTGCTATCAAGTGTTTTCAATAACAAAGGTTGGGGGCGGGAGGAGAAGGGGATGACGGAGAATGAGATGGCTGGATGGCATCACCGACTCTGTGGACATGAGTTTGAGTGTACTCTGGGAGTTGGTGATGGACAGGGAGGCCTGGCGTGCTGTGATTCATGGGGTCGCGGAGAGTCGGACACGACTGAGCGACTGAACTGAACTGAACTGAACTGAGATACCTTACATATCTTAACATAGTTTTTACTTACATTATTTATTGAAAAAAGCTAATCTTTGTGTTGTTAAAATTACTTTTAAAGCTATAGCAAAATAGTCACATTAAATTCAAATCTCACTCATATCTCAAGCAGTTAAAAAATGTTTAAGTTCCATGAATTTCTCGTTCAGATTGGGGACATAGAAAAATAACATTACTTATGCAGAATACCAAGGAAGGCATGGCAACCCACTCCAGTATTCTTGCCTGGAGAATCCCACGGACAGAGGAGCCTGGCGGGCTACAGTCCACGGG
The DNA here is from genome assembly GCF_049115385.1 of Moschus berezovskii. NCBI lineage: Eukaryota > Metazoa > Chordata > Mammalia > Artiodactyla > Moschidae > Moschus > Moschus berezovskii. The sequence continues at coordinate 34,995,746 of NC_142480.1, forward strand.
GTCGCAAAGAGTCGGACACGACTGAAGCAACTGGGCACGCACACATGCGTGCAGAATACCAGTGTGATGGTCCTTGCATACCAGATACAGTCTACTGGTGGCGGTTAGGTGAGCTTCTCTCTTCCCAGTGCACACGGTGGTAAAGTTTAACATGGGAAGAACTCAAGGGGGTGCACTTGCTGTCTTGCAGTGTTTGCAGAGCTGCCATGTGGGCAGGAAGGTTGAGGAGCCCTTTGTAACTGAAGCGCACACAGACCAATAGGTAGAAGTCAACAGAGAGGCTGATTTCAATTAAATGAAGGGTTTCCCAAAAAGCACACACATGTTTAGAGGGAGGAACTGAAGAACTCTTCTGGACTTTGAGCTCGTGAGGTCCTGTGTGGCACATGAGCCTGCTGGAATGAGCGTGAGAGTAGAATACAAGCTTGGGAAATGGAAGAAGGCCTTGACAGTGGAAGGGAGACTGTGAGGCAGGCATGTGACTGTACCCCTGCTGTGGAAGCAGATTGATCTGGGTGACTTAAGGTATTGTCCATCTTTGAGAAACTGAGTCTCTGTGACGGAGACATCCTACTCCCTCTCTCCCTCCTCTCATTCCTTTCTTCCTTTCCCCCTTTAGTTATGAAATAGCTTAAACTGATAAAAGCTACCAGATTTAATATTTTGCCAGGTTTTCTCCATTTTCTCTCTCAATGTTATGGATACAGCTAAAGCTGTATCGGACTTCCCTGGTGGCTCTGTGGTAAAGAATCCACCTACCAACGCAGGAGACCTGGGTTTAATCCCTGAGTTGGGAAGATCCCCTGGAGAAGGACATAGCAACCCACTCCAGTATTCTTGCCTGGAGAATTCCATGGACAGAAGGAATATGGCGGACTCCAGTCCATGGGGTTACAACAGAGTTCAACACAACTTAGCGACTAAACAACAAAGCTGTATCACCACCCTTTCATTCTTCTCCCTTCTTTCCTTCTCAGAGGTGGCCACTGAATTGTTCAGAAACTCTTTGTCTCCTGTGAGATTCCTCTCCTGTGAAGAATTTTATGTTTACTTTCTGACTGTTGTGCAGCCAAGGCAATTCTGAGTGGTAATGGTTTTTTTAACATCTCTGGTGTAAGCAATAGAGATAGAAGGTTTGAGGGCTTTGCTAAAATTTTTGTTGTTAAAATCAGTCTTTCATAACTAATTATCATATATATGTGTGTGTTTTCTATCTTGTGATCTGTTAACATATACAAAACTGTGAGCTGCAAAGGTTACTCTGATTAAAGACACAGATTTTGATACCAAGAATTCTATAGTCACCTGTCTTATGGTAATCAGACCCAGAAGGGACGAGAGGGTGATAAACATAATACATTTAGTAGTCACTTCTTTCCTCTATTAGTTCAGTGTTTAAAAACATGCCCTGTGCCAGCCACTGTACTAGGCTTCAGGGATACCAGGCGGTAGACAGAAATCCCTGCTTTCATAAAGTTGACAGTCTAGTTATGAGAAAACAGAAAAACCAACAGACATGTCAGATGGAGAAGAAATGTGTTCCATGGAAGACTGTAAAACAGGGTAGGGGGATAGGCAGTGTGGATTGAAGACAGACCGCTGTCTTATTTGGGGTAGTCAGCGAAGGTCTCTCTAGGATAAAGACATTGTAAGCCTTCCTCTCTTCCTCAAGAAAGTGATGGACAGGCTCTGGGTGTGGAGGAAAGTGCCTTTTAGGGATCAGTAAGTGAAGGGGGGGTTGAAGGCAGGAATGTGCTTTGTGTGGGGAGAACTGCGAGGCAGTGTGTGTGGGTGGTGTGAGCCAGAGGAGATGTGATCACAGTCCCTCCTCAAAACAATCCTGGACTGGATCTATAGGTATTATTATACCCATTTTTACATAAGAGGAAATGAAGGCCTAGTTAGGGGACTTGCTCAAGGTCACACTTGCTGTGGATGACAGCACCAGGACTAGCCCATCTCCTGAATTCCAAAACGCCGCCCTTTCCTAGACAACTTTATGTACAAAGACATAGTCTGATCTTGCCTTTGTAGCTCATTGTTCAGTGGAATTACATAAAATCCAGGGACATCAGTTTCCGATGGATAAAGCCATGGAAGGAAGATTCAGGGTAGTTGTGAGAGTCACACAGGATGACGTGGATGGGGCCCTGTGGACTGCAGTGCTGTCTGCTCCCGACGTGCTGCCGGGACAGGTCGGCGCCTGTGGCTGGGTTCCTGGTCGGCTGGCCTCGAGTTTGTAAATAGACCTTATTCAAGGCTAAACCCATGTAACCGGCATAAAACATCTTTGATCCTTACAGATGCCCCATGTTCTGATTTTCCAGGAATCGTGGAGTCAGGTTCAATGTAGGTCCTAACAAATTTAGACATACTTCAGTGACTCTGCATCTCTTTTCTGCTTGTCCCTAAAGATCACACAGAAATGCAAATATGATTTGATGCATTTAACTGGCACAGACTACTACTGTGTATTTTACCTGTCTCTATTTCAAGTGCATTTTCCTTTGTAATTTCTGGTTTCCTTTTATGTTCTGCCAAATCCCATTAACATTGTCCTTGAGCTGTGTAATCTTGAGTTAACTACTAGGGGTGATGGGGTTTGCCCAAAATGGAACCTGACAACTGGGACTGACGAGCTGCTTTGTGCCAGCACTATGGCCAAGCCTAGCCATACTCCTCCAGGGCTATTGGGTCTCCTCAAGAGAGCTGCCAGCCTGGTGGTCCTGGCACAACCTAAGCTTTATGAGGAAATTTTAGGTCTGTTTGGTTGGAGTAGTAGGCGAAGGACCATTTTTAAGTAGGCAGTGTTTCCAAAGGGACAAAAAAGGATGCAATTCAAGGACCAAAAAAGGTTAGTGTGTCTGGAACACAATGGGAGTGGAGAAGAAATGAGATTAAGTTGCTCGGTGGGTCCAGAGTTCATTAGGCTTGTCAAGCATGATCTGGAGCTTAGATTTATCATGTGGATGATGGGGCATGGAGGAAGTTTTAAGCAAAGATGTAACATGACATGTTTTATATTCCTGCTACCATGAAGACAAATGGGGTCACAGTGTATACCATTTAGGCAACTGGTGCAGGGTTCAGTTGAGATATGATTGGCTGTGGCCAAGTGGAAGCCACAGAAGTGATGGGAAGTGTTGGATTAAGGATATATGTTGAGGTGCGACTAACAGGTCGATTATGGATTGATTTGGGTGAGAGGGTAGGAAAAGAATGGAATCAAGATAATTCCTACTGTTGTGCTGTGAGTTAAATTAGTTATACCATTTACTGTAAAAGTGAAAGACTCCAGGAGGTGTGGATTAGGAAAGACTGGAAAAGGGAGGAGATAGCAAATCAGTGATGCTATTTGGCAGTATTATGCTGGAGAGACCTGTGATGGAAACCTCGGTGGGACTGTTGGGTCATCGGTTGCAATCCAGAGCTCAGGGAAATGTGGGCTGGAGAGACAGACTTGGGATGCTTTAGTGCTGAAGTGATGCTTAAAGCAATCCATTGGATGGTTAAGATCACGTAGGAAGAGAATATAGCCAAGAGAGGGACCTGAGATGCTCAACATTCAGAGCGCTAACAGGAGGAGGAGTCAGAAGAGGGAATAGAAGGAAGCACCTGCCAAAAGTGGGAAAAAAGGATTTGGTGAACTTTTTTAAAAGACTAATTAGTGTCTTTTTCATGGTAAGAGTGTTATGGGTATAATTCCTTCAAACACAAGAACATTTCACGCTGACTAATTTTAGTTTTTTTAATTAAAAACCACATTAATTAAATCAATTACATTAAAATTAAAAAGCAGTGCCTTTTCATTCTTAAAAAGTTTGTAAATAAAAAGTATAGAGAAGAAGAGAAATCAGTTAAAATTTGAAGACTCTTAGAAATTCCACTTTCAAATACAAACGTTTTAGTGTTTTTTCCCAATCATTCCTCATGCTTCCAAGGCAATTTATATAAGTGAGGTGACACTGCATAGATATAGACAACTGCGTATGATGCTATTTATATTTATATTATAATCGAAGCAATTCCTTGTGTTATAAATTTCAAAATAAAAATTTAATTCCTGCATATGTATTTTCAAACTTATTTTTTAAATGCTTCCAAATCTGTACCTTTGCTATTCTTGAACAGTTTCTGATTTCTTTGTTTTTCAAAGTAGACAGTTCATCTCCTTGACCTAATAATTCCCTACTCTATCAGTTGCTTGAGCTTCCCGGGTAGTGCAGTGGTAAAGAATCTGCCTGCCAATGCAGAAGATGCAAGAGACACAAGTTTGATCCCTGGGTTGGGAAGATCCCCTGGAGGGGGAATTGGCAACCCACTCCAGTATTCTTGCCTAGGAAATCCCATGGACAGAGGAGCCTGGTGGGCTACTGCCCAGGGGGTTGCAAAAGAGTCGGACATGACTAAGCAACTGAGCACACATACGTATCAGTTGTCTGCAAAGGAAAAGATAAAACATCCGTCAAAGCTGCCTGCTTAGAAATTGGCTTAGCAAGTTCACTCTAGTGAAGGATATGAAAACCTTGTGATTCAGCTCTATCCTTCATTTTCCTGTAGCTCTTACATTAAAATCTGTCACAAATATTCCATTTTCAGGTTAGATAGCCTAACAATGCAATCCTTTAAAATATCAAAATCCGGTGACTTAAAAAATAAGATGGCAAATAAAAAAGGGAGATATTGCTGAAATATGCAGTATTCTGTATTTGAAATTGTCTAAGGTAGAAATCTAAATATACTGTCTGCACACAAAAGATCATAATCAATGATAGTTGAGACAGTCACTCTTTCTGACCTGTTGATTGGATTGCTATACATAAAAATCATTAAAATAGCATCATTTAAAAAAAACTAAATTAAAAAGTACAAATATATCATACCTGATTTTCAAATTTTTATGTATTGTGCAATATCATTAATCTGTCTTTAACCCTGTGTATTTTTAGTCTAATGGGACAATTTATATGCAAATTTAAAATAAGCATAATATGCATGTTACAGTATTAACTGTTTGAATTGAGACCATTCTCAGATCTCTAAATAAAAGGATGATAGAATTACCATTCATGGACTCTTTAAAGAAAATCTGATTAGTTGGAATAGTGGAAATACGTCTTTAATCAGGATACATTCACCTTTTAGGGAAAGTATATAATAAAGAAATGATCATTAGAAATGGTTGATGAGTGTTCTGTGAATGTGTGTCCATTTTCTCTACTCCAAGTTTTTACTCTCAAGTTTCTATCACCATCACTTGCTACAGTGGACAGGAAGGTTTCCAAGACCCACAGTGTATCTCCTATTACACTTACGCACTGTCTTCTACAAAGGGCATGTGTGCATGTGCTCAGGTGTAGAAGCCAACAGCTACTTGAGCTTCAACCACAAGCAGACCCTCTGTTGTTCGTTCAAGGTTTTGTTGAGGAACTGACACACATAAAGTCTTAAGTATTTATTTGTTGGAGTAATTGAAAACCAGCGTTCTAGAAACAACAGTGATTCCAGCTGGGAGAGGATTGTTCAACATGTAGAACTAGCCTGGGACAACTAGCTTCATGGGCTTTCTTCCTCCTTTGGCACTTCTACTCCATGGGTCGCAGAGCCAGAGTTCCATGCTATTTGTAGATCAGAACAGCGGACTTCCTGTAGGTTCTCTAGGTTTGCTTCTTAGATGGACTGGAATTCTCCAGATAAGAATGCTGGAGTGGATTTAACATTTCCTTCTCCAGGGGGTCTTCCCAACCCAGGGATTGAACCTGGGTCTCCTGAATTGCAGTCAGATTCTTTACCATCTGAGCCACCACAGGCAAGACTAAAATTTGAACTTGAGCCTCCAGATGTTTGAGCCACCATAGAGACTTTCAAATAAATAGCCCCAAAGACTGGATAGGTAAATGTTTTAAGCTTGTATCCTGTTTAAGATGGTTTTTCATCTGTCCCTTTTCTTCTTCTTTTTTAAAATGTATTGAAGTATAATTGACTTACAATACTATAGTAGTTTCAGGTGTACAATTTAGTGATTTTTATACTTTTATAGATTATGTATCATACAGAGTTATTATAAAATATTGACTATATTCCTTGTGTTGTACATTCCTGTGATTTAGTTGTTTTATAACTGCTAGTTTGTACCTTTTCCCTAATTATATTTTTATTGAAATATAATTAATATGCAATATTAAGTGGAGAAGACTCTTGGGAGTCCCTTGGACTGCAAGGAGATCCAACTAGTCCATCCTAAAGGAGATCAGTCCTTGGTGTTCATTGGAAGGACTGATATTGAAGCTGAAACTCCAGTATTTTGGCCACCTCATGCAAAGAGCTGACTCATTTGAAAAGACTCTGATGCTGAGGAAGATTGAGTGCAGGAAGAAAAGGGGACAACAGAGGATGAGATGGTTGGATGGCATCACTGACTCAATGGACATGGGTTTGGGTGGACTCTGGGAGTTGGTGATGGACAGGAAGGCCTGGCGTGCTGCGGTTCATGGGGTCACAAAGAGTTGGACATGACTGAGCAACTGAACTGAAGTGTTGTAGACATACAACATAGTCACAGTTTTTATAGGTTATACTTCATATATAATTATTATGAAGTATTGGGCATATTCTGTGTGTTGAACAATATATCCTCTTAGCTTATTTATCTTATACATAATAGTTTGTACCTCTTAATCTCATACCTCTATACCTTCCCTCCCCCTTCCCTGTCGCCAGTGGTCACCACTAGTTTGTTCTCTGTATCTGTGAGTCTGCTTCTTTTTTGTTATATTCATTAGTTTTATTTTTTAGATTCCACTCATTTGTCCCTTTTCTGATCGTCAGTAAAAAAAAAAAAATCCACAAAACCATGGCAGATTCTAATAAATGACAGAATTCTGTTTGGAAAGAACAGCCTTACATTTGGGGAACAGAGGCACAAAGAGAAAAAGTGATTTACCCACATCCACACTGCCACTCATGACAAAGCCAAGACTCAGAACCCTCAGGCTGTCTTCCAGCATCCTCGTAATAGCCAGTATTCAAATGACAGAGTAACTTTCCAGCCGCTGGTTGTAGTCAAATAGATGTGCTTTAGGTGAATCAGGGAAGTGTTAGAACACTGACTCCCTATCACTCAGATGGGGTGCTTGACCTAACCATGCAGGTGTGACGTTGTAGTGGGATGTAGTCACCTATATTATTCCATAAAACCAGTTCAATAACTGGTGGAGGTGGGGAGGTCAGTATTTGGACTGGACGTGTGGGATTTGGGGAACATATTTTATTTCAGTTCCTTAACTCTGTTGGTTCTATTGAGTGACAAGGTCACCCACAAGCCTGCTGTTCCTGGTGCTAAGCGTCTGGCAGCCTTTGCCTGTGCCCTGAGGCCAGCTCTTGAGTTGTGTGACTGACTGTCATTGTTCTTGCTCCAAAAGGACTATATCAAAACCTGGTTAGGATAGGAGAAAGAAATACAGTAGGAAAGATAAAACTAGTATATACACATACAGGCTTTATATATATATATTCTCATTTAAGGCTAGAAAATGTTCTATGAAGTGAGCACTATCCCCATTTTTATAGATGGAACTCTGAAATTCGATAATAGATAGTTTGTCCACATTTATAAGTGCAGTGAATGGTGAAGCTTTGCTTTAAACTTGCGTTTTTAACTTTGAAGTTCATGTTCTTTTTTTACCCTTCTGTGTTACATCCCTAATGTGCAGATAAGAAAATAAAGCATTATTATTGTGTAGGTTTTCTTTTTCACAATAGAGAGATTTCACATTGGTTGTTCTGGTCATCTCTGACTGAAGTTTTAAGCATGTTAAATTTTGGAGTTTCATTTATGTACCGATTATAACATATCACTTCAATACTTATAGAGAACTTAAGAGGGTAGGTGGGGGGAGAAATAAGTGAGGGAGACTGAGGTACAAGCTTTGAGTTACAAAATAAATGAGTCACAGGTATGAAATGTACAGTATAGGGAATATATTCCATAATTACATGATATCTTTGTATGGTGACAGATGGTAACTAGATTTACCATGGTGATCATTTTGAAATGTATAGAAATATTGAATCACTGTGTGGTATACCAGGAACTAGCATAGTGTAGGTTAGTTATACTTCAAAAACAAACTCATAGAAAAAGAAATCAGATTTATGGTTACCAGAGGCAGGGAGTGGGGAAAGGAGAAATTGGAGGAAGGTATAAGTTTCAGTTATAAATAAGCACTAGGGATGTGATGTATGATATGCTAAATGTAAGAAACATTTCTGTGTGTTATATTTGAAAGTTGTTAAGAGTAAATCCTAAGAGTTCTCATCACAAGGAAAAAAATTGTTTCTATTTCTTTAATTTTGTATCTATACAAGATAATGGATGGTCCCTAAACATTGTGATAATCATTTCACAATGTATGAAGTCAAAGTATCATGCTGTACACCTTATACAGTGCTATATGTTAATTGCATTCTGATAAAATTGGAGGAAAAATGTATTTATAGAGAGCCTTCTCTAATAGACTGTACAGAAAATCAAGATAAAAATTCTGCTCTCAAGTTAAATAGTATAGGAGATAAAATGTAAAGTTAAATAAGCATAATGTAAAGCAGTGTGTCCAAGGATCACTGGAGAGACACTGCCCAGGCACTTGCACAGTTAGAAGGGAGTTTTTAGACAGGAGCCCAAGTACCAAAGTGTGCCCGTGTTATCTTGAGTCCCTAAGCAGCTTGTCCAATCCATGTTCAACAGTGTTTCAACAAAACACCAAAAGCCAAGAGGAACCAAATATCAAATGCAAGTGCCAAAAATGAGAGCTCTAACAGATCTGGAAATCTTTTAGGAATACCACTGCACATGTGATAATCAGAGGAGTTCAATTTTTAAAAACCTTGGTTAATAAAACATTTTTTTTTGAACCTCTGATAAAATGTCTACAAGTTTGCTTGCTGGAAGCTACTTTTCAATGCTGTTGTTAGATATCTTTCATAGATACACCAGAGTTCAAATTAAATGTAAAAGCTATTCAGAGTTAAATAAATTATTCCTTTGCTTAACTCAGTGTGATCTTTGGTGAAAATTCTAGGGTGGATCTCCTAGTTGAATTTAGACCTGACACAATCCTGGGTATTTATACAAAGGGAATTATTTGCAAACAGAAAAAGGTCTAAATGAAGCAATAATCTCCACAAACTCTGCTACACCTTTCTCATCAAGTTCCCTCACCTTGGGAGATATTATCACATTTTATCACTTGATTAACTTCCTCATATTTTTCTCCCTTGATTGGAAAAAAAGGCCTGATTGAACTCAACCAAGACTAACTGGGAGATAGACAAGTAGTGTAGGTAATCAGTACTTTGCCAAAAGATTTTAATGAATATTTGATAAGCAGTTGTCAGCCATCTAAAGCACTGTAAAGTTACCCAAAGGATAGCAAAGTGGCCCTCACTCTTGGGATGCTTAGAGAAGCATTTGTGGTAGGCAGAATAATGGCCCCACTGAAGCTGAAACTCCAATACTTTGGCCACCTCATGAGACAAGTTGACTCACTGGAAGAGACTCTGATGCTATTGGGGGCAGGAGGAGAAGGGGACGACAGAGAATGAGATGGCTGGATGGCATCACCGACTCGATGGACATGAGTTTGAGTGAACTCCGGGAGTTGGTGATGAACAGGGAGGCCTGGCGTCCTGTGATTCATGGGGCCGCAAAGAGTCGGACACAACTGAGCAACTGAACTGAACTGAAGATGTCCAAACCCTCGTTGTCAGCACCTATGACTGTGTAACTTTTTATGGCAAGATGGACTTGGCAGATGTCACTAAATTTAAGACCTTGAGATGAGGTTATTCAATTATATAGGTAGGTCCAACCTTAGTCATATTCCCTTAAAGTGAAGAACCATTTCTGGCTTTGAAAATGGAGAAGAGGAACCATAAGTCAAAGAATATGGGTCGCTTCTTGAAGCTGGAAGAGGCAGGGAAACATCCTCTAGAAAGAAAGCCAACACCTTGATTTTGCCCAATGGCAGACTTTTAACCAAGAGTAAGGTAATAAGATTGTGTTTTTTTCAGAAGCTTAAGTGAATGGTTATTTATTGCATTAGCAGCAATAGATAACTAATGGAGAATTTTTAATTTATGAGCCAAGTGAATGGCTATTTCACTATAGAGTAGTGATCTTTCTGGGAAAGAGAGTTCGCACCAGGTTGGTGTTACTTAGAAAGTTATGAAAGTTATACCAGGAGGTGTGGATATTTAGCTGAGCCTTCAAGGATGAGCAGTAATATAGTAAAGGGTGGACACTGGAGCCTTGGGGTAAAGAGGGAATCGGGGATATACAAGGCATCCTTGGTATCAGTAACTAGGCCAGTCTTGCCAAAAAAAGGTTTATATAAGATTGTTCATAGGTGAAGGAGGAAAGAAGCCTTCAAGTTAGATTTAGGGTGTGGAACATTTAGTACTTGAAGTTTGAATTTGTCTTATAGAATCCTGGTTTTCACACTGTCATTTGGGACTTGGGGCGTAGCAAAGCATGATTCCTGAGACCAGCATTCTTCCCCTCCTCCTACCAGAGCAAGTCTGTTCTTACCTGTTTGGAGCGGGGGAGTGGGTAGAAGGGTTTTATGAGTGTGTGAGTGCTCACTGTTCACCCCTGCTCTTACCTGTATTATGTATACGGGATCTTGTTCAGATAAATGATCCTACTACTTTAAATCTGTAAGTGAGGAAAATTAAGTGGTTGGTGAAGCAGCCACAGTGGACTCCTTTTGCAGCCAGTGCCTTGCTGGTTTCTTGCTTTCCTCAAGACTGTTTCTATTTAACTCTTTAAACTTTTTAAAAATAAATACAGTGTCTAATTTTATTATTACTTTACAATCATTCTTGCAAACTATGTCTTGATATTCTGACTTGAAAAATGATGTCACCTAAAGATAAAGCCTGTTATATTCAACATTACTTCTCAGCAAACATACCTGTACAAAAAGGACCGTTTTGTCATCGTTGTCAGTCACCCAGTCGCGTCTGGCTCTGCAACCCCATGGACTGCAGTACGCCAGGCCTCCCTGTCCCTCACCATCTCCTAAAGTTTGCCCAAAGTCATGTCCATTGCACTGGTGATGCCATCCAGCCATCTCATCCTCTGACTCCCTCTTCTCCTTTTGCCCTCAATCTTTCCCAGTATCAGGGACTTTTCCAATGAGTCAGCTGTTCACATCAGATGACCGAAATACTGGAGTTTCAGCATCAGTCCTTCCAAAGAGTATTCAGAGTTGATTTCCCTTAAGATTAACTGGTTTGACCTGCTTGCTGTCCAAGGGACTCTCAGGAATCTCCTCCAGCACCACAATTTGAAGGCATCAATTCTTCAATGCTCCGCCTTCTTCATGGTCCAGCTCTTACAACCCTATGTGACCACTAGGGAAGACCATAGCCTTGACTATCCGGACCTTTGTCGGTAGAGTAATGCCTCTGCTTTTCAACACACTGTCTAGGTTTATCATAGCTTTCCTGCCAAGAAACAAACATCTTCTGATTTTATGGCTGCAGTCACCATCTGCAGTGATTTTAGAGCCCAAAAAGAGGAAATCTGTCACTGCTTCTACCTTCCCCCGCTCTGTTTGCCATGAAGTAATGGGGTCAGATGTCATGATCTTAGTTTTTTAATATTTAGTTTTAAGCTGGTTCTTCACTCTCCTCTTTCACCTTCATCAAGAGGCTCTTTAGTTCCTCTTTGCTTTCTGCCATTAGAGTGGTATTATCTGCATATCTGAGGTTGTTGATGTTTCTCCCACCTATCTTGATTCCAGGTTGTAACTCATGCAGTTAGAACCCTGTATGGAACAATTGACTGGTTCAAGATTGAGAAAGGAGTATGACAGGGCTGTGTGCTATCACCTTATTTGTTTAATCTATACTCTGAGCATATCATGAGAAATGCTGGCCTGGATGAGTTACCAAAGGGACCATAAATGTTGTTATACCTGGCTTTTGTTTTTGCTAGATTTTCTGTTTCCTTGTCTATGGCATATATTACAGTAACATTTTTGTTTACATCAGGTACAGTATTCTAACACATAAAGGTCAGTTCAGTTCAGTTCAGTCGCTCAGTCGTGTCCGACTCTCCGCGACCCCATGAATCACAGCACGCCAGGCCTCCCTGTCCATTACCAACTCCCGGAGTTCACTCAAACTCATGTCCACAGAGTCGGTGATTCCATCCAGCCATCTCATTCTCTGTCGTCCCCTTCTCCTCCCGCCCCCAACCTTTCCCAGCATCAGAGTCTTTTCCAGTGAGTCAACTCGTCGCAAGAGGTGGCCAAGTATTGCAGTTTCAGCTTTAGCATCAGTCCTTCCAAAACACTTAAAGGTACCCATAACCAAAACCCTATCATTGGACACTCAGATTTGTTTTTCTAATTTTTACTTGTAGGAAGTAGTTTTACAGTGGACATTCTTGCAGCTGAAGTGTTTCTCTTTCATTAGTCAAAAAAAAAAGTATTTCTTACCTATAATCAGATTTTCAGCTTTTGGATGCACAAATATCAAATTATTTAATGTTAAAATATTTTTTTAACCTCTCCCTCAAAGCAAAGGAAAACAAAAATAAACAAATGAGACCTAAATAAGCTTTAAAACTTTTGCAAAGCTTAGGAAACCATCGACAAAACAAAAAGACAACCAGTTGAATGGGAACAGATGCTTGTGAATGATATGACCAATATGGGGTTTATATCCAATATATGTAAACAGTTCATACAACTCAGCATTAAAAAAAACTTGATTAAAAAATGGGCAAAAGAGGACATGCAGATGGCACATGAAAAGACGCTCAGCATTGCTAATCATCAGGGAAATGCAAATCAGAATCACAATGAGATATCACCTCACACCTGTCAGAATGCCTGTCATCAAAATGAGCACAAATAACAGCTGTTGACCAGGATTTGGAGAAAAGGGAACTCTTGTACACTGTTGGTGGGGTTGTAAATTAGTGCAGCCACTGTGGAGAACAGTATGGAGGCTTCTCAAAAAACTAAAAATAGAAATACTCTGTTACCCAACAGTTCCGTTCCTGGGTATATATACAAAAAAACAAAGGCACTAATTCTAAAAGATACATGTGCCCCAGTGTTCATAGCGGCATCATTTACTGCCAAGTTATGGAAGCACCCTAAGTGTGCATCAGCAGACAAATGGATACAGAAGATGTACATATGCAGTGGAATACTACTCACCCGTAAAAAAGACTGACATTTTGCCATTTAAAGCAATGTGGGTGGACTTGGAGGGCATTATGCTAAGTGAAATAAGGCATACAGAGAAAGATAAATACTATACATCACTTATATGTGGAATATAAAAAATACAACAAGCTAGGGAATAAAACAAAAAGAAGTAGACTCACAAATATGAAGGACAAACTAATGAGTATCAGTGGTGGGGGTGAGGGGGGGACAAGTATCAGGGTAGAAGATGGAAAAAAATCACGTATGTGAAACTTTTGAAAATTGGAAAATACTATAGAATTTATAGAATCTTTCATCAATAAAGAGAAAAGAAAACCAATGTCTTCAGTGTTGTTCATTATTTTACTGAGAGGTTACACATGTGCAGTGAAATGCGTTCATCTCAAGTGTACTGCTTAATGATATTTTACACATGTGAAAATCCACTTGAATACCCACCAGACTGAGATTATAGAACACATTTTTGGCATCTCAGAAAGCTCCTTTGTTCCCCTTCCCAGGCAAAGGCCTCAGTCTTCATATGTAACCACTATTCTGGCTCTTCTCACCATAGATTAGTTTTGCCTGTTGATGAACTTCATACAAGAGAAATCATACAGTGTGGGTTCACTCTGTTAGGTCTGGTTTCTTTTGTTTAGTATGCTTTTGAGAATGATCCACATTGTTGCTTGTGTCGGTGTATAGTACCTTTCTACTGCTGAGTAGTAGAGACACGCATATAGATATGCACTTCTGTGTTTATCCCTTCTGTCACGGATGTGCATTTGGGTTGCTTCCAGTTTTTGATCATTCTGAATAAAGTTGCTTTGTACATTCCATTCTCAGTCTTTGATGTGAGCTCATTTCTCTTGGGTACACAGCTTGGAGTGGAATTGCTGGGTCATAGGAATGTTATGCTTAATTTTATCAGACACTGCCAACAGTTTTCCAAGTGCTTGTAACACTTTACACTCCACTTGGAGACGTATAAATATTTTTGTTGTTCCAAATCATAGCTTTATCAGCTCATTCATTACTGCATGCATGACATCATGGTGGACATGTTGTGGGATTCTTTTTTTTTTTTAATCTAAAAGAAGTGTATGTCTAAATGATCTTAAATTGTTGTTCACATCGGACTGGATTTGAGACACTTAATTGTAGAAAACATAATGAAAGAAAATATTAATATACTCTGTACTTAATCTTACTTTTTAATAGGAAAAAAGCCAAAAACAAAAAACCTATACAGGCCAATTAAATAAATTATTTTTCCCCTATTTATTTACAATAAGACTAGTAATTCGATTCTCAGTTTTGAGATTTGACTTCTAAATGTAAATGTTTTGCTTTAAGTTATAAATTTCAAGACTGTGTCCTGGGATAATACAGTTTATGCTGCCACAAGCAGAATTGCTCCTTCTTCTCCCAATTAAGCAGACATCCCGATCTTTATTGCCTTCATCTCTGCTTTAGATGTTGCTGGTCATCATTTATTTCTGATATTTAATGAAAGCAAGGCAGTGGGGAGTCCGGTTCCTTTAGAGAAGACATACAGTATACTTGCCTCATAGGCCAGCCTGATGCTTCAGGATTGGATGGAGAGATAATTCATTTTCATGATTTTTATGGTAACATCATTGAATCCTATCATTTTCAGAGTCTGGTATGGTTTTTTTCCTCTTTCAATCCCATGAAGACAGGTCCAGAAATCTCTAAATAGCACTCTGAAAAAATTAGGCATGACTAAGCCACAGTAGCTCAAGGGAACAATTTTGCAAAAGTTTCTCTTGTCATTTGGCCCGGTTGGTTATTCGGTGCAGAGCTCTCCCAGCAGGGGTCTGACTCTCTTAATCTGTATCAGATGCGAGGAGGAAAACCTGGAGCTGATTTTGGACTTCATGAGAGATTAGAAAATCAGCAAACTCAGAGTTTCTTTCTTGCTGTTGGCAAATTTTGTTTTGACTCTTCTGCAGCTCTCCTATAGCTTAGAGTTCTGTTGGAGTCTCTTCTACAGACCCTGGGGTGGTACCGCACCCAGTAGGTGCTTTGATAAAGACATTGCTGTGACAGCATTATCCCACCAGGGTTGAAATGTAGCTCTCCAATAGAACTGAGAGGAAAGAACTTGAGATATGCTAAACTCAGGACTTCAGGGAAATATGTCTTAATGTAGATCCTAAAAAGACAGAAAAAGAAAAATTTTATATTAGAAACAAAATTGAGCAGATGCACTAAGATTGTATGCATACATTTTAACCTTTCTTGCAGTTTGTAAATTCCAATCTGTAAAATATAGTGCTCTGATTTGTCGTTGCTCAGTCATGTCCGACTCTTTGTGACCCCATGAACTGCGGCACGCCAGGCTTCCCTGTCCTTCAGTATCTCCCTGAGTTTACTCAGGTTTATGTCCCATTGAACCAGTGATGCCATCTGACCATCTCATCCTCTGTTGCCCTCTTCTCCTCCTGCCTTCAATCTTTCCCAGGATCAGTTTCTTTTACAGTGAATTGGCTCTTTGTGTCAGGTGGCCAAAGTAAAATGCTCTGTTTGCCTATTGGGTAATTTGCTGTATGGCAAGTTACTTAAATTCTCTGTACTTCTTTCTTTATGAGAATTGGTTCTAATGATATTCAAGGACCTCTCAGGTCAATAGGTGGCTGCATAGTATGTATTTAAGAGCATCACTCAGAATTCTTAGTTAGATGTGTGACATCTGAGTAAGTTACCCATTTTCTCAGTACCTTTTGTAAGACTGATAATTATAACACCCCTCTCACCAGTTTGTTACCATGATTCAGTGAGGCAGGAAAGCAATTCAGATTCCTCCTGGCACAGAGCAGTTTCTCTTAAGGGTTAAGTAAGATATCTCTGCAATGCTAATTTGAACTTTCAAAAATCATTTCTTAAAAATATTTTTTTCTAAAATCATTTCCTAAGAAGTATCTTTTGACATTCTCACTGGGATATGAAGGAAAACAAATCAGTATTGGCTTTTTATTTAACACAGTGCTTTAATTTAGTTGAAATAAATTTCCAAGTCAAACTATACAAAATACCCAAAGATATTTCGGAAAATACAGGTTAATAATAAGGAGAAAATAATTAAATGGCTTACATTCTTACCACCCAGATATAATCATTTTTTAAAATTTCCAATCAAGCTTTGAGTTTTTTTCTATTCATAGGTGATATCATTTATTTTCCAAGTTATAATCATTCTTTATAAACCATTTTGATTCCTAATCTTTTCATTAATCACAGTCATAAGCATTTTCCTGTTATTACCTAGGATTAATTAAACAGCATCTCACTGGTTGCATAATCATTTTGAACAGATACTTCATGACATGATTTATCTTTTGCCAGATTGTTGTGCATCATGATTGTTTATGATTTTTCAGCCCCATAAATAATGGTGCAGTAAATACCATGTTCAAGCTTAAGTTTACAGATTTTGTTATTTCTTTAGGCTAGGTTTCCAAAGGATATGAATATTTTGAAAAACTAGAGTTTGCTGAGTAACTTTCCAGAATTGTTTCTAATAGTAATATATGATGTCTATTTCATCATATTCCACCGGCATTTGGTTATTATCATTTTTCTGATCACTGCCCATTTGTAGGCAACTTTTGTAGTACTACTGTTTTTATTTGTGTTTCACTGTCAGTGCTTAAACATTTGGTCATCGATTTGCTTAGTAAAGGTATTTGCTTTTTTAGGAAATATCTGTTTTATGTCCTTTATTAAAAATGTTGATATTTTTCCCACTAATTTGTGTGGGTTCTTTTAAAGAAAAGAATGCAGCCTATGTATGAAATATTTGCTAAGAATATTTCCTCTTGTGTTTTTGCCTTGTGTTTTGGTTATTATCTTTCAAAACCATACAAAAATAGATGACAATGTAGACAGTTATCTTTTCAATTGTCATTTCTTCTGTAGTTTCTAAGCTTAGAAACTCTTCATTTTGTGGAGTTTAGGCAATTATTCTAGTTCTATGTCCTTCTGGTTTTTCTAAGAGTTTGTATGTGCATCTATCTATCTTTATCTAACAATGATGTTATAGAAACTTAATGCTTTTAAAGAAAAAAAACACTTTTGATTATTTCCTTAGTTTTCTTTTTTCAGATGAGCCATTGTTATAGCCTAAACTTAAACCTAAATCCCTTGACATTTCAGTCCTTGGTTAGAAAAGCCTGTAGTTTCTGTACTATTCCCTGGTGGTGCAATTATATAATGACGATCACTGTCAAGGAGTATTTGTTAAATACTCTCTTGTTCAAGGCAGTGTCTAGTCACAGTAGATGGACTCCTTGCTCTAAAGAGACTGTGGTCAGAGATGGAAACTTGCGATACTTAAAACTCTGAGAAAATCTCTGATGTGAGTGATCTAGCAAATGACTTACCTGCTCTGGAATCATTTTCCTCATCTGGGAAATGAGCAAGTTGAACTAAATGATTTCTAAGGAGCTCTGCAGCCTTGAGATTGCGGAGTTTGAGGTAAAGAGACGCACATGTACACAGACAGCTGTGGAAAGGTGAAGCGACCTCTGTCTGTGTTGGTTCACCATCTGTTTTTCAATTTGCAGCATCCTAGGCTTTGCTTGTTTATACTTGGAGAGATAGGGAGGTAAGGACTGATAAGAATAACGAGGAGGAATTTTAAGTGTTAAACTGTCCAAAGGCATACCTGTGTGCTCAGTCCTGTGCAACTTTTTGCGACCAACTCTATAGCCCACCAGCCCCCTAGGCAAGAATCCTGGGGCGGGTTGCCATTTCCTCCTTCAGGGGAATCTTCCCAACCCAGAGACTGAACCTGTGTCTCCTGCACTGACAGGTGGATTCTTTACCACTGAGCCACCTGGGAAGCTCTAGTCCAAAGGCATGTTTTCCTTTACACAAACCTCCACATCAGTTAACTGGTCCTGGAAAATTGGTTGCCAGGGAAGATGACACTGAAATTCACACTTCTCTTTCTCCTCTTAAAAGGTTTCCTTGGTTTCTTAGCATCACAGGCAGTACACCTCCCCATTGTTTGTAAGGGTCCATGCTGTCCTGTGCTTAGTCACTTAGTCGTGTCCAACTCTTTGTGCCCCATGGACTGTAGCCAGCCAGGCTCCTCTGTCCATGGGATTCTCCAGGCAAGGATACTGGAGTGGGTTGCCAATGCCCTCCTCCTGCGGATCTTCCCAACCCAGGGATCGAGCCCAGATCGTCCGTGTTGCAGGCAATTCTTTACTGTCTGAACCACTGAGGAAGCCCAAGAATACTGGAATGGGTAGCCTATCCCTTCTTCAGGGAATCTTCTCAACCCAGGAATCAAATTGGGGCCTCCTGCATTGCAGGCGAATTCTTTACCAGCTGACCTACAAGGGAAGCCCATAAAGGTCCGTGGTTCTTTATCAAAACCTTATTCCCAGATATATTTTGAAATTATACATAATATATTAACTAAATATTATGATATCCCCAAATGGGGCCCCCTAATGAAACATTAATATTTCTGCAACAGGATTCATAAAGATTCAGTCAATTGGATAAATAATGGCTATAGGTAACCCCATTTCATTTTGTGGCAGGTTTTCCATCAATTGGAGTACAAAACCATCTTTTTGTTTCTAAGACTTTTTGGGTTTTGGAAAATGGATAAGGGATTATGGGTCTGAGTAACCCTTTGATTCACCAGACCAGGCTTAGCTTCTCAAAGCTCAGATCCGTTCATGACCCCTCTGCAGAAGCTGTCCACAGCAGTTCCTGGCAAAGAGACACTGGAATCCAGGCCCCATCCAACATTACTGAAAGGCCTCCCATCCTGTCTCTCATCCAATAACCCCCTCCCCACAAGCCACTCACTTGGGCCCCAGCTGTGCTTATCTGCTCCAACAAATTCCAGACTTACTCCTGGGGGCTCTGTTTAGCTGGTTCCCTCTTCCTGTGACATACTTGTGTTCCACTGCTCCTTGTTCCCAGCCCAGTTCTTTTTCTGCTGTTCATCCTCACTGCCTCCCAAGCTTCCCTCCAGGAAGTCCTCCTAGACGTCCCTGTTTGGGATGACACTCTCTTTTGTTCAGACTCTGTACTCCTTATCTTTATTATGCCATCTAGCAAAGACTGCCTGGCATTAGACTAGCTTGTATGTATATATTCTCTACTCAATTATGAAGCCCTAGAATAGTGGTTCTTGAACCTTATGTGCATGGAATGCTGCTTGTTCGGAGAAGGCAATGGCAAGCCACTCCAGTACTCTTGCCTAGAAAATCCCATGGATGGAGGAGCCTGGTAGGCTGCAGTCCATGGGGTCGCTAAGGGTCAGACAAGACTGAGCGACTTCACTTTCACTTTTCACTTTCCACTTTCACACATTGGAGAAGGAAATGGCAACCCACTCCAGTGTTCTTGCCTGGAGAATCCCAGGGACGGGGGAGCCTGGTGGGCTTCCGTCTATGGGGTCACACAGAGTCGGACACGACTGAAGTGACTTAGCAGCAGCAGCAGCAGCATGCTGCTTGTTATAATATAAATTCCTGGGTTCCCCTTCTCCTAGGAGGTTCTTTTTCAGCAGGTTTGAGTGGGATCCAGGTAACTGAACATTAATAAGCCCCTTGGGGCTTTCCAGGTGGCTCAGACAGTAAAGAATCTACCTGCCCACAGTGTGAGAGACCCAGGTTCGATCCCTGGATTGGGAAGACCCCCTGGAGAAGGGAATAGTTACCCACTCCAGGATTCTTGCCTGGAGAATTCCATGGACAGAGGAGACTGGTGGGCTACAGTCCATGGGGTCGCAAAGAGTCTGACACGACTGAGTGACTAATGCACACACAAGCCTCTAAACCACCAGTAAAACCCCTCTAATACTTTAAATGGCTCTGTTTCATCTCCTTGACTGTGAGAATCTCGACAGCAGATTCTGTTCTTGAAATAAGAAGCTGCCCCAGGGGCTTCCCTGGTGGCTCAGTGGTAAAGAATCCTGCCAATGCAAGAGAGAGAGGTTTGATCCCTGATCCAGGAAGATCCCACATGCCCTGGAGCTGCTAAACCCAGGAGCCACAACTACTGAGTCCGTGTGCCCTAGAGCCCATGCTCTGCAATGAGAAGCCACGACAGTGAGAAGCCCATGCACCGCAACTGGAGAATAGCCCCCAGTCACCAAAACCAGAGAAAAGCTTGTGCAGCAACGAAGACCCAGCATAGCCAAAAATAAATAAGGAAAAAATAGAAGCAGCTGCCCCAGGACTCCAGAATCAGAACCTAAAACCAAACTGTGCCCTTAACACCAGTCCACATACAAGTGCTGCCTTTGTTTTTCATATCTCTTCTTCTTTGTATAACTCCATTAGAAATTAAACTTATAACAGATGACAGCAATTAGGGGATAGTGTCTAGTAACAAGTATATAGGCAGTTCCTTGGTGGAGCAGAACTGGAGTCAGTCATGCCTTTAGGATCATCCAAGAGTGGGAAACAGCCATGACCAATGCAAAACCAGGTAAAAAGTGTCAGCAGATTGTCAGGAACTTAATCTGAGGATTCTGGATTTTGAACTTGAAGGGCTGAAGAATTCATCTATGACATCCTTTGCTCAAGACAGTCATTTCAGAAGTTCTCCTGCCCATCGATTTCTGATGTTGGAGACAGCCTACCAAAGATCCCCAGACTCTTCTCTGTTGGTTTCTGATAAGAATGATGTTGATAAACATAAACATTAATGTAACTGATGTTCAGTGAGTTCTGTAGTTCTGTGTGCTGGTACTATGTTAATCGCTTTACATAAATTATCTCATTTAATCCTCAAGACAGCCCTGAAAGGAAATATATTCATTGCCTCATTTACTAGTGAGGACCCACATGCCCAGAGAGGTTAGGCAAGTGTGTCCATGGTAACACAGCTAATGAGAAGTGGAGCAGAAATGTCAGCCCACATGAGCTGACTGCAGAGCCCGCATTCTGTCCCTGCTCCAGCTGCCACTTTTAAAGTTCTCAGGGTCTCAACTTACTATTGTAATTGCAACAGTGCCCTATCTCTTGTGCATTTTATAGAATTTTTATTTTTTCAATTCTATCTTTGAGTGTGTAGTGTGTGAATGAGTAGAACTTCAATTCTGTGTGTATCTGGACTGCTATGAGACATCGTCTGGCACATGGGCAGCTTGCCCAATTCAAGGACACACCACTGGGAGTGCCTGTATGCTACTACAGCTCTTCAGAAAAGAGAAGGAAGGCTTCAAGAGCACTTTCCCTAAGCACAGATGCAGTGTGCCCAGGCTGTGATTTAAGTCAGAGAGAAAGAGCAACAGTCTATAGGAGATATAAGCCCATTACACTGAAATCACTTCTGATGACTCTTAATGGGACAGATAGAGACTGTGACGAAAGCTGATCATCAAAGAATTGATACTTTTGAACTGTGGTGCTGGAGAAGACTCTTGAGAGTCCCTTGGACTGCAAGGAGATCCAACCAGTCCATTCTAAAGGAGATCAGTCCTGGGTGTTCATTGGAAGGACTGATGCTAAAGCTGAAACTCCAATACTTTGGCCACCTCATGTGACGAATTGACTCACTGGAAAAGACTCTGATGCTGGGAGGGATTGGGGGCAGGAGGAGACGGGGACGACAGAGAATGAGATGGCTGGATGGCATCACCGACTCAATGGACATGAGTTTGAGTGAACTCCGTGAGTTGGTGATGGACAGGGAGGCCTGGCGTGCTGTGATTCATGGGGTCGCAAAGAGTCGGACACGACTGAGCGACTGAACTGAACTGAAAGAGCTTAACATGAGGGAATTTCCCGTGACTTCTTAACTTAGTTGCATGGCTATAGTCAATCAAATGGCCATTTCAGAAGGAAAGAGTCTGGACACTTTTATATTCTGTATCTTGCTCCTTTGCTGTTGATATTGGAAAATGCCACTATGTTGACCAACTATAAATTGGACTGATTTCAGTGAGGAAAGCATTTATTGGAGGCATTGAAGGTGCTTGACATAATGACAGTGGTTGGGATTGAGATGAAAATAGATATTGACTTGGCATTATTTACTTAAAATCTTATTTTAGAGGTCAGAACCAATACCTGAGAGACAGAAAAATCGCCAGATAGGCTCAAGGCAAATATCATAAAGCTACTGGTGTATGAGGTAGAAGGAGCTGGAGAAAATTTCATGAGCATAAGTTTGAAAAAAAAATAATAAAGACTAGCTTTAGAAAGGGGAGCTTTTAAAGTTTCAAGGAAGTTATGCAAGCAGGAAGCTATGTTCTCCTTCTGCTTGGTAGCTGCCACTTTGTAGCACAATGCAAGAGTTCTTTAGGCTGGAGGAGGGGGACCCCTGCCCCACTGGCCCATAGGGAAGTTATTCAAACTGGAGCAGAGTTGTCAGATGTGAGAAAACAAATACCCCATAAAGCATACACATGTGGGCAAAGCCAACTCTCAGACTATCGATATAGTCCAAAGAAAATGCCACATGCTCTGGGAATTTGGTGACGTGGGATCTGTTTAGAGCTCTTCTAACCAACATTAACTTTCTGTTCCTAGGAGACAGATCTGCCCTGGTTCTTCTGCAGTTAACTAGACTGTCTCTGGTCCTCTGCCCACTCCACCCTGCCAGACTGCCTATTAAATATTTCCACCTGACCTGAATCCAGGCACCACACAGGACCTCCTGGCTTCCCTTCTGTGAATGACTAACTATATCACCCTCTGTCTCTTTCTCTAAGCTGCTGCTGCTGCTGCTAAGTCACTTCAGTCGTGTCCAACTCTGCGTGACCCCATAGACGGAAGCCCACCAGGCTCCCCCGTCCCTGGGATTCTCCAGGCGAGAACACTGGAGTGGGTTGCCATTTCCTTCTCTAAGCTAGAAACCTTAGAATTGAACTTGGCCTTCTAGTTTTCCTTTTCACCTTTTACATTTAAGCCAGTTACCAAATCCTCATCATTTTTGCTTTGTTTGTTTCAGACCTACATCTTCTCTCTTGTAAAACACCAAGATGCTTTCCAAATTGATCTTTGTCTTTCTGTCCCTTTCCATTCAGGAAGTCCTCACCTCTGCCAGGAAGGTTTTACATCTCAAATGCAAACCTAATTATAATAGTCCTGCTTAATTTCTGAAACAAAGACGAAATTCTCCAACATGACTTAATCAGGTCCATGCTGCTTTTACCATAGAAATATAAATCATTTTCTTTTTCTCTGGTTTGATGCTGCATGCATATTTTTATTATCCTTGACTGTGATTTTTATTCTTATTTATATTTTACCATTATATGATCTTTTTGTGTAAGATGTCATTTGTCCAAAAGACAAATGGTAGGTCTTTTTGTAAGATTTTATATTTTATGGTCTTTTTGTAAGATGTCATTTACCGCAAAAGAAAAATGAATGGATTGAAGTGCAAGCCCAGATTTTACTGTAAAGCTTAACTGAGATTTATGTTTTTATATTGAATGTCGTTAGGGAGGTCTTGGAGAAGGCAATGGCACCCCACTCCAGTACTCTTGCCTGGAAAATCCCATGGACGGAGGAGCCGGGTAGGCTGCAGTCCATGAGGTCGCTAAGAGTTGGACACGACTGAGCGACTTCACTTTCACTTTTCACTTTCTTGCATTGGAGAAGGAAATGGCAGCCCACTCCAGTGTTTTTGCCTGGAGAATCCCAGGGGCGGGAGAGCCTGGTAGGAGGCTGTCTGTGGGGTCGCACAGAGTCAGACACGACTGAAGTGACTTAGCAGCAGCAGCAGCAGGGAGGTCTACTGTCTCACTTCAGAATTTCTGGAAAATATTAGTGGGGGAGGGTATATATTTCATTCCCATTTGCACCCAGGGGAATGAAGTATGGGACTAGTGAATATTCCTGCCAGCCCCAATTGCTGTTTGTTAGGATTCTCTGTTGGTAATTACTCACAAGTTTAGTTGTAACTGGAGATTACACATCCATCTTAAATACCCCTCATTTTGCACACATACGGTTTTGTCATTATTGTTGTATATACTATTCTTTCTGTCACTCTGTGTTTGAGGATCTCTGACACCTGACAAGTCAGAACATGGACTCTGAAGCTAAATGGCTTTGTTCTCATCATAGGTCTGCCACGTCCTAGCTGTGTGATCTTGGACACATTCCTTAATTTCTGTGTACCTTTATTACTCCATCTGTAAAGTGAATTTAGGCTTCCCTGGTGGTTCAGCAATAAAGAATCCACTTGCAGTGCAGGAGACCCAGATGTGTGTTTGATGTCTGGGTCAGGAAGATCCCCTGGGGGAGGGAATGGCAATCCACTCCAGTGTTCTTGCCTGGAGAATCCCATGGACAGAGGAGCCTGGTGGGCTACAGTCCATGGGGTCGCAAAGAGTCACAACGGA
Organism: Moschus berezovskii; assembly: GCF_049115385.1. Classification (NCBI taxonomy): domain Eukaryota; kingdom Metazoa; phylum Chordata; class Mammalia; order Artiodactyla; family Moschidae; genus Moschus; species Moschus berezovskii. Next base: position 35,020,328 of record NC_142480.1, read on the forward strand.
ACACACACATGCCCCCATGCCATGCCAAAGTGGATTTAAGAATGGTTAAGTTCTTCAAACTTAGGGTTACCAAAGGGGAAAGGAGAGGTGGATAAATTAGGAGCATGGAATTAACATACACACCTTACTATATATAAAATAACTAGCAAGGACCTACTGTATAGCACAGGAAACTATACTCAATATCTTGTAATTACTTATAATGGAAAAGCTCCAATACTTTGGCCACCTTATGGGAAGAGCAGACACATTGGAAAAGATTCTGATGTGGGAAAGATTGAGAGCAGGAGAAGGGTATGACAGAGGATGAGGTGGTTGGATGGCATCACCAACTCAATGGACGTGAGTTTGAGCAAGCTGTGGGAGATCGTGAAGGACAGGGAAGCCTGGCGTGCCACAGTCCATGGGGTTGCAAAGAGTCGGACACAACTGAACAACAACAATGAGAAATAAAGGAAGAGAATCTGAAAAAAATACATATATATATATATGTATGTGTGTCTATATATATATGTAGTTAGAGCTGTATTTTATCGTGTGCAAGGTCAGGTTCTCTTTCTTCTCCATTAATATTTCTACCATTGGATCATAATTAACCATCTGGGGACAGCCAACACCTCTGTCAACACCTGAGCCGGTAGGCCGCCCTACAGCATCGCCTGAAGGCTGAGATCCTAGCGCACCTTGCTGCCGAGAGTGCCATTTCTGGGCCCTGCTCCTTACTGCACATCTCCCCAAAGAGCTCTTCAGAGCAGTGGGATGTGAAAAATGAGGTTCATCTTGCTCCCTTTCCAGGACTGTGGGAGTTCTATTTGCAGTAATTGATAGTTGAGAATGTGCAGGGTCCACTCAGCTCCCTCCTGGTTCCCTCCAAGCCCCTGCTCAGCGATATCTTGGCAGCGAGCCTCACGTTTATTATCCTCCCTGGTGGCTTCTGAGGCTCAGCAGCTTTTGGGGCTGCGGGCCAGATGGAGCCATGTGGGAGCCGCAGATCCACTCGGGGCTGTCAGGATGACACCCGAGTCCAAGTGCAGGGACAAACACCTGCTCTGACAGTCAGCTCCAAATGCTCACAGAGGGTGATGTGGCCCTGGGATGGGCCCTATCCTTTGCTTGGCTCTTCTGGAAAGAGGGACTGTCTCTGGTGTGGTGTGGCCAGCCCAGAATCAGGATCACCTTCTGAGGGTGCGGCCCCATGTTTTCTTTCTTTCTCTGATTTTCCCATTAGAGGATAGGAGCATCTGGCCCATTTCCCAAGTCCTCTGGCAACCTCTGAAATTTCTAAAGCACAGTAAACAGACAGATACACAAATAAATAATACAAAGGTGATTTAATTTAAAAATAAATCCTAAACTCAGGGTTTGTACATAGACCTTTTCTTTCTTTTCCCTTCCTCCTATCCTCCCTTCTTCCCTCCCTCCCTCTCTTCTTGTTTTCCTTCCCTTTCTCTCTGTCTTCTTACCTCTTTCTTTTTTATTTACTCATTTATTCATGAAGTGTTCATTGACTGTCTGCATTGCATTAGACACTGTAAACCCTTAGGTGAGCAAAAGATACTGTGCTATAGTTGTAGAGACCTAATGTGCAAAGGGTGTGGGGAGGAACACAGTCAAATAATCTCAGAAATATGTAATTATACACTGAGAGTAGGTACCAGGAAAAGTACTCAGAGCCATGGGCATTTATAAAGGGAGCCTGATCTGATTTGGGAGTTGTGCAAAGGCTATCCAGAGAATATGACTTTTCAGCTGTCTCAGAAGGATGACTCAGAGTTAACAGAAAAGGAAGGGGCAGGAAGGCCATTCCAGGAAGAGGAAAATTCATGCTTAAAGGTCATTAGATGAAAGAAACTCTATGTTCAAGACATTAGAATTTTATGATCCGGATATCAAAAGAAAAGAAATAGTTTTCCCACTAGATTTATCTTTTAATTTGGCATGGAGATTTTAGTCCTTCTGTTAGACGTTTTATCCTGACTTGTTTTTAGGCCTTATATGGAGCCCCAATTAACACATTACACAAAGGTGTCTGTGCATAGAAATTATTATAAGCCTTTCCTTAGGAAATTCCTTAAGAACAAGGATATAACTGAGAGAGGAAAGTGAGATACAAGGGACAGATTCAACACAGGAGAGAGGTAAAGGGAAGTCCCAAAATGATAGACAGTGTAATGGCTGCGCTAATGATAGCCCAGTCATTGCAGTACACTAAGCACAAACGCTTTGTCCACCTGCAGATGTAAATCTGCCCTGATTCCTGCTTGCTAGCTTGGCTAGGTATAAAATTCCAAGTTGGAATGAGTTTCCTTTGAAATTTTTGAAGATGTAACTACATTGCATCCTGGCTTCCAGTATGGCTGTTGAGAAGTCCAGAAGTTTCCAAATTATTGGTCTTTTCTATATGATGTCTATATTCTTTTCTTTTTTTTCTGAAAGCTTGTGCAATCTTCTTTTGATCCCCAGTGTTATGAAGTTTCACAATAATGTGTCTCAATGTGGTTTCTTTTCATCTATTATACTTGGACTCAGTGCCTCCTTTAGTATTGAAATTCATTTCTTTCAAATTTTCCTTAATCACTTTGAACATGATCCCCTTCCCCCACTCCTTCTCTCCCTCGCCTCTTTTTCTTTCTGAAACTTTGTTATTCATATGTAGAGAACATTGTGATAGAGAGATGTAATGAATTACCTTACATCCATTCTAACTTCCTTCTAGTTTACCTTTGGGTACTTCAGAGGCTGGAAAATTAAATAATATATATTTTCAGACTCTCTTGCAGCTAGTGTTCTGGATATGATTTAGATTCAACTGTACATCTTCCTATTCTGTTAGTAAACATGCTCATGAAAGCTTTTTACCCTGGTACAGCATTCATGGGAAATAGATGGAAAAACAGTGGAAACAGTGTCAGACTTTATTTTTTTGGGCTCCAAAATCACTGCAGATGCTGATTGCAGCCATGAAATTAAAAGACGCTTGCTCCTTGGAAGGAAAGTTATGACCAACCTTGATAGTATATTAAAAAGCAGAGACATTACTTTGCCAACCAAGGTCCGTCTAGTCAAGGCAATGGTTTTTCCCGTGGTCATGTATGGATGTGAGAGTTGGACTGTGAAGAAGGCTGATCGCCGAAGAATCGATGCTTTTGAACTGTGGTGTTGGAGAAGACTCTTGGGAGTCCCTTATACTGCAAGGAGATCCAACCAGTCCATTCTAAAGGAGATCAGTCCTGGGTGTTCATTGGAGGGACTGATGCTAAAGCTGAAACTGCAGTACTTTGGCCACCTCATGCGACGAGTTGACTCACTGGAAAAGACTCTGATGCTGGGAAAGGTTGGAGGCGGGAGGAGAAGGGGACGATGGAGAATGAGATGGCTGGATGGCATCACTGACTCTGTGGACATGAGTTTGAGTGTACTCCGGGAGTTGGTGATGGACAGGGAGGCCTGGCGTGCTGTGATTCATGGGGTCGCGGAGAGTCGGACACGACTGAGCGACTGAACTGAACTGAACTGACAGCATTAACAGACATCATAGTGTTTGATTATTAGCTCTGTGAGGGTAAAGAAGCAGGCTGTTTGCCATTCACTTTTCTCATATGGATTGTGGCAAGCACAGCCTGACTTTGGAGCCAAAAGCAATAGTTGTGCCTCTCTAATTTTGGCAACAGTAACATGCTTCTGGATTTAGCAACTCTACGTGCAGTTTGCCACTTAGGAAGGGAGTCTCCTGATGTTACAAGTGGTGGCAGCTCCCTTTGTGACTTGGTTCTTTAGTGCAGTCTGGGAGTTTGCAGAAACCCCAAATCTGTTTCTTTAGCCCTTCAGTAATTATGTCATTTAATGTGTTATAAGAAATAGTTTTGCTAAAAGCTAACAAGAATGGATTTTATTGTCTATAGAGGACCCTTTGCAGTATGACACTCCTGGATTTGTTTCTCTAATTTCTTTTTCCTTTTTTTTTTTTTTTTTTGCTGGCTTCTAGCTCTGTTTTAGGGGGAGATTTCCTTAACCTTAGCTTCTAACACTACAATTGAGTAATTGAGTTTTTAATTCATATATCCATATGCATCTAATACCTAAGTACGTTTTTCTTCTCTGAATGCTCCTATCTTATAGTGTCCTCTTCTTGTTTTAATCAGTAGATTATTGAGGGTATTTAGGATAGATTTTTTTTTTCTTTTAAGTTTTCTTCTTTCAGCATGCTGCTGCTAAGTCGCTTCAGTAGTGTCTGACTCTCTGCAACCCAATAGATGGCAGCCCACCAGGCTCCCCTGTTCCTGGGATTCTCCAGGCAAGAACACTGGAGTGGGTTGCCATTTCCTTGTCCTTGTTTTTTCCAAGCTGCTATTGAGTGTCTGTTTGGGTCTATAACTTTGATACTAAAGACTTGGCTCAGTGATTCTTGACTATCTGTGCCTTGAAAGCCATTTAGAAGCCCTGAACATGTTATTGGATGCTATTACCTCTGGGCTTCCCTGTAAAGGGGTCCAACTGTGCTCTTTCATCGGGGGAACCCCTGATGTTGGCATCTTTATAGTTTGCTTCTTATCCAGGTTAGATTCCCAAGAGAAATATTTCTAATAGGCTTCTGGTTGGCTGGCTACCAGGATCCTGGATACTGAATATGAAAACTGTAATGGAAGTCTAAGCATTACTGTGTAAATATTCTCTATGAAGAAAAAAGCAACAGTAGCTATGTTTAGTACATTGTCTCACCCTAAATTGTATCCAGTTCAGAGAGGCTTGGGAAGGTCAGGCACATATCTATAAGAGCAGAGAAGGGGATGGGCCATCTGAATGCTTCTAGAATAGTCTTTCAATCATTCTTTCTAATATTTTTAGCTCCATCTTTACTCTTACTTTCAAATGTACCTGGTGCCTTAAAATTCTCATCTCTGGGAGGGGAGGTTGTCTATCATAAAATGGTCTTTTATTAAAATTTAGTTTCTAGCTTTTCCCCACTGCCACTTTAAGTTTCAGCTTCCTTGGTGTCACTAACCATTTGTAACGTGCAAAGTTTTGATGTATATTCTCTCCCATTTTCTGTTTCTTTGTGGGTTTATGTGTTTCAAACAAAACTCCACTACTATCATTTTAGGCAGACTAAAGAAACACTGGTGGGCTGCAGTCCCTGGGGTCGCTAAGGGTCGGACACGACTGAACAACTTCACTTTCACTTTTCACTTTCACACTGGAGAAGGAAATGGCAACCCACTCCAGTGTTCTTGCCTGGAGAATCCCAGGGACAGGGGAGCCTGGTGGGCTGCCGTCTATGGGGTCACACAGAGTCGGACACGACTGAAGTGACTTAGCAGCAGCAGCAAAGAAAGACTGTTAGTACAGGTGGTATGTGCAGAACCATGATCTGGACCTGCGAGGCAGTTAACTTTTCTGTGACTCCCGAGGAGTAGAGGGTATTGATTTGTTGTCCATGTCTTCATTTAGTTAGCTATTAAGCATAATTGTGTACTGTGCATTTTTTAACTGTGAGTTATTAGATTTAAGTGTGTGTATGTGTGTCTAAGCTTAAAATAGAATGGAGAAGAGCTGAGAGAGAGAAGTTCTGTGTGCCCTAAAATATACACCAATTTCTTTCCTTCACTGTTGGTAGGACTTGCTTCAAGCTGTACTAGTACCAAAGATTCGTTCTTCACATTGACTTGAATATAATCAATGGAAAGCATCTGCAGTCCACATCTCTGCTTAAACCCTTAGGGTAGGAAAAGGAATGGGGTTTTGGTTTCCTTTTATTATGTTTTATGTGATGGGAATTTATATTTGCCATCCAGACAGCATGCATATTTGGCATTTACTGCTGGGGAGTTGTGGCAAATCAGAAATGATTTGCTTGAGTTCAGCGAAACCTTTGACATCAGCAGATTCTCAGTGTTATTCCTGCCTGGTGCCTACAGCAAAGATTTAATAAGCCCTATTTGCAAAACAAAAAGAGAAAAAGGGGAATGGCTCAATGGAAAGCCCATTAATGTTTTAGACCATTGACTGTTGAATCCAAATATAGATTTTAGGAAGGAGGGCTGAAAGCAGGTTAGGAGAGTGAATTTCCTCTAAAACATAAACCTATTTATTTCTTACTAAGAGGAAAGAGATTGAAATTGAACTGTGGAAGGGAGAAATTGACAGCCGCAAGTGTTCTAATAGGCATGGTGTTTGTTTGAAATTTCTTGGTTCCTAGTGATAATAGATTAATGGGTTCAATGTTTCGCTGATTTTGAGGAAAAAAATTAGAATAGACACATGACTTTCCTTTTAACAAAAGGTACACTTAAAAAAATCTGTTAGGAAACAAAGCACCAAAGGGAAGATAAGGGGTATGTTGAACACAATAGTTTAGTGGAGTTTTCACTGAGGCTGTACTGTCAAGCACTCCTAAGTTTGTGGAAGTAGAATCTCATTTCAGCCAAAATGTGTTCTTTCATACTTTGAGCCCTGGCATCACTTAGGGCATGGAAGATATTAGATGAACTAGCGTCTATCCTTCATATTAATTGTGTAGAAACATGGTGTAAGGGGTTTCCTATTTTCATTGAATGTGTTTGACTGTCTCTTCGGGGAAGATTTAGGGAGTAGAGGGATAGCTTAATAGCTACTTGGATATAAGAAATAGCAATTATTTTTTACTAAGAGTTGGAAAACCTGTATTTTAATCCAAATTTATCTATGAACTAGCTGCTTGACCTGAAGCAAGTCTTTCTCAGTTTTTTCCTTGGTAGTTTGGTTTTTTTTTTTTTTCAATTCTGAGTTAGCAGGTGGTACAAGAATAAAATGAGACAGAATCATGCTGGTGTTACTTGGGGTGTCAAATAAAAGTTCATGAGGTGCTGGACAAAGCATAATTATTTAAAGGTTAAAGCTAAATAACAAACCATAATAGTGAACTGAATTGTTGGCCTTCCATAGGGCAACACCAACATTCCAGAATAAAATAATGAGAATGTCTGATATGAACTGTGGATGCATTCTAGATACCAGAGATTTCCCAGAGATGATTGTTATGATAACAAAGGTTTATTGAGTGTTTAATACATATCAGGCCCTGTATTTCAGGTCATTAAATACATTAGCTTATTTATGAGCCTCATAACAACTCAGATTTATAGTTAACTATGCTAAAGCTGAAACTCCAGTACTTTGGCCACCTCATGCGAAGAGTTGACTCATTGGAAAAGACTCTGATGCTGGGAGGGATTGGGGGCAGGAGGAGAAGGGGATGACAGAGGATGAGATGGATGGATGGTATCACCGACTCGATGGACATGAGTTTGAGTGAACTCCGGGAGTTGGTGATGGACAGGGAGGCCTGGCGTGCTGTGATTCATGGGGTCGCGAAGAGTCAGACACGACTGAGCAACTGAACTGAACTGATTATCATTCCTGTTTTGTAGGTTAAGTATCTCAACTAAAATCATACAGATAAGAAGGGGCAGACTGGGGACTTGGAACTAGACTCCCAAGCAAAATGTTCTTAACCACCGTGTTATGTCGAAATCTGGCAGCAATTGAAGATTGTGTAAAGGGTAGAATATCAAAAACAGCTAATGCTGCTTTTCTGTCTTTTCTGAACTCTAAGCTATTGAAGCCAGTAGAGTGTGCACGTAGTTGTTCAGTCGTGTCTGACTATCTGGGACCCCATGGACTATAGCCTGCCAGGCTCCTCTGTCCATGGTATTCTCCAGGCATGAATACTGGAGTGGGTTGCCATTTCACTCTCCATTGGAGCTAGTAGAATATTCAGCAAATGATATACAAAAAGCATTTTTCAGACTGTCCTACCCTGTAGGAAATTCTAGTCTGGTTAAGGAGATCAGATGCAGAGCAATATGAGTAAGTAGTGTATGATCACAGATGAAGAGGCTAGGCACACTTACCCTAAAAAAGAGCAACTTCATGAAGATTAATTTCACATATCTAAGGATAGTAAGTGAAAGTCAAGCGAGATTTACTTTCTGGGACTCCAGAGCCATGTTTTGTCTATTTCTGTACAAGAGGTAATGAATGTCCTTTCACTCAGTGAGTTCAAGCGACATAGATCTCCTGGAGGGAATTCACACAGCCAGGGCTCTTCAGGGTCCTCTTCAACCAGAAAGTACTTAGAAGTCAAAGATATTTTGAAAAGATCAGTCTGGACTGAATGGACTGAAGAGGGAGGGTTTCAGGGAGAAGGCAAACCTCGAACTGAGAGAATTAAGTGTCCTTCATGTGTGGGTTAATAGGTCAGGCTGCTTTTACAAGTCTAGAAACCAGAAGTTTCTTGAAACAAGTTGAGAGCTGTACTAGGGTTCACCATCTTGGGAAGATCATCTGTTCTCTGACCCTCTCTTGCATCCCCACTGTGAAGGTAGAAAACTTGGGGTGCTAGTCTTAAGGACTATCCATTCCAGGGATTCACAGGGTTCCCAGGCGCCTCTCCTGTAGCAAGCCTGCCCAGCCTAGCAGTCTGCCTTGCGCCCTTTAGATGTGCCAGATTTTGAGTATAGAAAGCAAGCTCTTTGCTCTGGATACTTATTTTGGAGGCATAGCAACTCACCAGAGAAAGACCACCCTTTTTTCAGCAGCACCCAGAAGAGATGGCAAATAGCTCAGAAAACCTCTCCATTCAAAGACATCAGTTGTAGTTTTTTTAAAAGCAGTACTTCGCATCAAAGTGAAGAACAGAAATAGCACAGAAACTTGTGGTCCTCCAGATTTCCAGGGATACCACACAAAGTTTTATTTTACCTTGAAGAAGCGGGTTAAAGCCTTGAGACTTTTTCCTTCCAAATGGGTACACTGTTTCTGCTTTTGTTTTACCATGGCGGGGCACTGATGGAGAAAGCAATGAGTCAGTCTTAGAAAACCTGGGAAGGGAGGTTTGTAACTTGCATTACCAACGAAACGGTGGAAGACATACTTTCTTATGTTTTTGTCCCTGCAAAATTTTGAAGATATTTGTTTCTCATGTAATTTTTGACACAAAGGCAAAAGCCCACATCAAGGTATGCAGTATGGAGACTTAAAATTCAGTAACTCATTTTTAAGTGTACTTTTCATGGGGTAAAACTATGAACATGGAGAGTTTCAAGATAGTATTAAAAATAAATATTGTAGATCTGCATGCTTATTGAATATATACATCTTTTTGGAAAGTTGTCATTGACGATTGATTTCCCAAGAGAATTCCCTCTGATGCCAATGCATTGTGTATGGATGTTTGGAGAAAAGGCATAGAGATTCAGTGTTTGAAATGCCGTGTCAGCAAGTATTCCTCATCCCTCATCCACTCCTGGATCAAGTGGGCAAAGCATTGCTGCTGCTATTGTTGTTTTTGCCTTTGGCAAGGGGAGCTATCTGAGAATCAGCGTCCTTTGGGAAATGAGTCAAAATTGGATTCATTCAGTATGTCACTGAAATTTAAAATGAAGATTTGTTGATTCAGAAATGGAGATACAGGTACCTTCTGTTCCTGCATTTCTGTTATGAGTGGAAGATGGAAATTAGAAGCTGCAGCCATTCCTTCAGATCATTTTAACCAAAATTTTAAAAAATTATATTTGAAGATATAAATATGTTTTGACAGGAGAAAATGGCTCTGGGTTTTTTCTAGTATACCTTTAATGGAATATATGAATCTGCAGCCTGCCTCACTCCACGGAATGTTGGCGCTGAGATCCATTGAATCTCAGTGGCTTACTGGAGCCTTCTCTTTTTCTTCTGTATAAAAAATGGCCTTTTCGCAATGAGAGCACATTACATGTTAAAAAGTGATTTTGACTCTATCTTAAACAGGAAGACAGCCTTTAATAAAACAAGGTTTGTGTTTTTTAGTTGTTTTCCCTCCTTTTAAGCATAGCTTGTTATTTTGTTCTATCCTTTGCCAGTTATTTAAGAGCTTGTGTTGTGGGAAGTTCCAATTCAAAATATTTTGAAAATTCCAATTCAAAATATTCTTCCTAAGGAGGATGGTCTGACATTTCTATTCACTTTTGCAGAAGAGCCCCAGGGCTGTGTAGACACTGTGTTGTTGTTGTTCAGTTGCTAAGTCATGTCCGACTCTTTGCCACTCCATGGACTGCAGCATGCCAGGCTTCCCTGTCCTCCACTATATCCTGGAGTTTGCTCAAGTTCATGTCCATTGAGTAGGTGATGTCATAAAATCTCATCCTCTGTTGCCCCCTTCTCCTCCTGTCCTCAATCTTTTCCAGCATCATGGTTTTCTCCAATGAGTTCGTTCTTTGAATCAGGTGATCAAAGTATTTGAGCTTCAGCTTCAGCATCAGTCCTTCCAGTGAATATTCAGGGTTGATTTCCTTTAGGATGGACTGGTTTGGGCTCCCATAGTAGACACTATGGAAGAACAAATATGGTCAAGGAGTCAGCTCCCCTAACCAGACAGCACAGTGGAGACTCATGGACTGATTCCAGGCCAGCAACGGCAGTGGGTCATTTTTCTGTAATAAGCAGAACTTGTTCTAGAGACTTTTTAAATGTCTAATAGCAGCCTTTAAAAGTACTTAATTCACCTTGGAGACTTCCAGGGGAGTTGGGGGAGGGCGTAAAGAGTTCCTGTGTCTCGTTAATTTGCTTAAAGCAGACACCTTAGCAGTTACAGGTATTTGAGGTTTCATCACTTATGATCCGGAGAAGGCAATGGCAAGCCACTCCAGTACTCTTGCCTAGAAAGTCCCATGGATGGAGGAGCCTGGTAGGCTGCAGTCCGTGGGGTCGCTAAGGGTCGGACACGACTGAGTGACTTCACTTTCACTTTTCACTTTCACACATTGGAGAAGGAAATGGCAACCCACTCCAGTGTTCTTGCCTGGAGAATCCCAGGGACGGGGGAGCCTGGTGGGCTTCCGTCTATGGGGTCACACAGAGTCGGACACGACTGAAGTGACTTAGCAGCAGCACTTATGATCACTATCTTCATGGTACCTGACATCACTTTTGGGAAATCATTGATGGATCCTGAAAGAGAAAAAGACATTAGGTTAAAACTAGGGAAATCTGAATGAAGTGTGGACTTAATCCAATAATAGATCAATGTAGACTCATTAGTTTTGACAAATGGACCCCCTAATGTAAGATGTTAGCAACAGGGGAAACTGGGTGTGGGGTACAAAGGAGCTATTTGTATTATCATCACAACTTTTCTGTAAATTTAAACCTATTCTAAATTTAAAAGCTTATTAAAAAGTAATAGATGCTTGTAGAAAATTTGAAACGTACAGGGAAATTTAAAAACATTGACTTGCAGTTCTAAAACTCAGAGGAACACTGTATTATTGTATACTTTCATATAGAGTTAAATATGTATGCTTTTATAAGCTACATATGCATATAATTCTATAATTTCCTTTTCTAATGGACAGTTTTCCAAGTCATTAAATATGTTGTAGCATTATAATTATCCCATAATATTCCATTATAAGAAATCAGGCCAGAATGTACTTAAGCAATCCCTAATTGTTGGAAATGAAAGTTATTACCCACATTTCATTATAAAAAATGCCATGATTTAGCCATGTAGCTGTAACTTTGTACACATTCACTATTATTTCCTCAGGAGCTGTTTCTGGAAATGGTATTACAGACTCAAAGAATAGGCATGTTTCAAAAACTATCAACAGCTTTTTGGAATATAAACTTGAATTATGTAAAAAGTGGAGCTGATTACACATGAACGAATGAACAGTTGTATGATGGTGGAGGGGTGGTCTGGAACCATTTAGGAAGTAGAGAAAGAGCTGATGCAAAGGTTCTATTTATTTTTCTATTTGGGGTGTTTTTTTTGTTGTTTTTTTTTTTTTAGGCTTTATTGAGAACAACTGTGGATGGGGTAGGAAACTGGAAGAGAAAGACTAAATAAAGCCCCACTGAGGCATGTGGAAGGATTGAGTAGGTGCTGGTCAGTGCAGGCTGGGCAAGAAGTAGGGCTCGAGAGATAGATGGGGACAGGCTGTAGCTAGGGTGCTCATCTCACTCTCTGGGTCCTAGGAGGACACACAGGCATGAGAGTCAGGCATCTCAAGGTCAGTTAGGTTGGGACTACGTCCGCTTTCCATTGGAAGGCCCTTGTCATGCTGCATCATCCAGAAGAGGGATGACACGTACGAACTAATGGGCAGTGGCTGCTTTAGGTAGGAACTGTTTTGAGATAGGTTAAGATGTGCCATCCAGAGGAGAACCCTGCCAGTGTATGGAGGAGAAAGCTAGCATCCTTGTTTACACTTTTCTGCCTGTGAGCCACTGGCAGCCAATTCTGAGCCAACTGGAATGAACGTTTCCTGTTAATGGAGAAACTCAATTGTCTATACTGTGCGCTCTTGCTCCAGCTGACTTCTAGCCCCTGAGGCACAGTTCCTCTCTTTCCTACCCATTTGTAGCTGCAGTCCAGGGCGGTGACTGGACTTTCCTGGCTCCTGCCCAAATGTAATGGCCCAGATTATCAGCTTTCCAAAAATGTATCCTTATCAGTGCTGGGAACAGTCCCCCAGTAATTCTCTGGTCTGTGCCCCACCTTCAAGGAGTCCCGGGAAACTCCTTGAGAGCCCACATAGACGCCTCATGTCAGGAGTGGCTCTAAAGGGGCAGCAGTGTGAGTTGTGTCCCTGTAATTAGAGATGCTCCATGGGGAAGTCATCTCAGCTGTTTTACCTTGACTTGTCCTTCGTGTTTTGTCCTATGGCAATCATTGTCCTGCTGTAAATTCTCATTGCCTTTTCATGATGCTTTGAAAGGAGGCTCAAATACTGCCTGGCGTTCTCTTCTTAGTCGGTTCCCTCAGAGGACCTCATGTTCCTGCCATAACCTTGTGGAGTCTTCCAGTGTAAACTGTGTCTGCTGCCGGGAGCACTGGCCACCCACCACGGCCTGCTGAAAATGAGCAAGTTCAGAAAGTCAGAGAGTTCGGAGGACAGTGTAGTGAGTGCTGCCTCTGGAATAATGACCCACAGTCACCGAAGACAGCCTGAGCCTTTCCCCCGGAATGCCTGCTCTTTTCTTCTGTTCAGATTTGCAGAAAAATCTGGAAAGAGATCAGATCTCTGGACAGCTCTTGGGTGGTAACCTCACCTGCTAAGTTCAGTGTTTGGGGAAGAAAATAGGTGGAAGGAAAAGAGTGTGAGAACAATGGTAGCAAAGCAATTGCGTAGTATCCAAATAGTGTCTTTGGTTTGGAGATTCACAAAGCAATGAGAAAACATCCTGTTAGTGGACGAATATAAAAGAGTGTGTGAAACGTGACTCATCTAGCCTTTCAAAAACTGGAAGTGCCCACACTTGGCTCTGCTCCTCTCCTCGGCCCTCCGGCCATCCCTGCTCCCTACTCTGTTCTTCGCAGGACTGGGGTATGCAGAAGTGGGCTCATCATAACTGTTAGTTCATGATGTGTCCTCATCATTGATCCATTCACGACCCACTTTCATGTATTTGGTCATTTTTAATAACTGTCTCTTCTGTTCATTGGACTTTCCTGGTGGCTCAGATGGTAAAGAATCCACCTGCCAATGCAAGAAACCCAGGGTTTGATCCCTGAGTCAGGAAGATCCTCTGAAGAAGGAAATGGCAACCCACTCCAGTGTTCCTGCCTGGAGAGTTCCATGGACAGAGGAGCCTGACAGGCTACAGTCCATGGAGTCACAAAGAGTCAGACATGACTGAGCAACTAACACCCTTAATAGGGACTGGGCTATTTCCAGATTTTTGCTCTTGTGTTTAACTCTACCTGTCATTTTCACACCCAGGGCTGAACTTCCCAGCACCAGATGGGAGGGAGCAGTGAATCACACAGCTGGACGGCAGGTCCCGGCACTCTGTGGTCCTATCTCTTTTTATTGTATGTTTCCTAGCTCTGACGTTCAGAGGTTCTGCCGTTCTTCCAAGAGTCTCCTCTGCGCACCTTGAACACAAAAGCTGTCCTTTGGTAGGACAGACCTCAACCTTACCTGTGGCAGAGGAGAAGCGTGGACATGAACTAAGCATTATTGTACCCCAAGCGGTTAGAAATAGGTTGTATGTTCCTCTGGGAAATATTCAAAATCTTTGATCTTGTTGCTCGCCACCACATTGTTCTCTTCGATATTAGAGGAGAATTCCTGGTGGGACCTAGGTCAGGAACTTTCCGCCAGTTTCCCTAAGGAATATTCTGAACAATATAGTGAATTAGTAAGTCTGTTTTGTTTTGTTTTTTTAAGTGTTTTCCCAGTGCCCTTTAGCACAGAACTACTTGGAACATGATGCGGAGATGAAGCGAGTGTCAGCGTCCCCTTGTCATTTCTTAGTCTTTCGCTCACCAGTGCAGCTACCCCCTTCTCAGAGCGCAGGGCTGCCAAGCCTCGTGGCAGCAGCAGTCACCACTGGATGAAAGGGGGCAAGAACCGGATCGTGTAAGTGTTGCCCCCGTGTCGGGAGCAGGCTGGAGCCGGGGCAGCCAGACACCCCCAGCGGCGAGGGTGCCCCCCTCCAGCGCCCCTCAGGAGTGCCCAGCGATTGTATGGGCATCAGTATCCCTGTGGGGCTTTGTACTGTTCACAGGGGCAGTTCTGCCAAGCAGGATCCTGCTCCTGTTTTGTGAAACGGGTGCTGGGAACTCAGAAAAGCAGGAACATTAAAAGGAGAGGAAGAAAGTGGATTCTGTCAAGTTGTTTGTACAGTGTGTCTCCTTTCTTCGTCGTCTCCCCTTAAAATAATTGGTTTAGGACTATAATAGAATCGCCTTCACACAAACCCAGGGAGTCGGTTATCTTGGATGGAGGGAAGTGAGTAGAAGTGTACCAAATGAGATCGCAGCGAGCGAATGAAAAGAAATCCTGATCTAGAGTCAAGAGCCAGCCTGGAACAGGAAAGAGGACAGGAGATGTGTGTGTGTGTGTTTCAGATCAATCCTATCTTGATACTAAGCATTTGCCCCAATAGCAAAATGGATTATAGGAAAAGGCATTGAGGTACAGAACTCCTCCACTCTGGCTCTATTCTTTTTTTTTTTTTTAAGAAGGAAGACTTCTATTCATATTATATAAAAGCGGTAGAGAAGATATCAGGGGCCATAATGAACTGAATCTTACATATTATTTTCTTATAATATTTAATGACTATTTCTTTCATAAGGGTGATAAAGTGAATAGATAGAAATTTCCTTTCTTTTCTTTAAAAGGAAGCTGTCTTCTGACCTCCTGCAGTGGCGTGGCTCCTGTGCTGTACATTTACTTGGCCATTAGTTTTTCTTTGTTTTCTTTTTAGAGAGTTCCATGCTTTGATTCTGTTATAGACTCTCAGGAGTCTTTTCTCATGTTTGTCAGTTTCAGCATTGAGGCCTGTGGTGGTCCTGATCAAGCACATTGTGATGAGAACTTTAGGTACTGTGCACTTTTTTTATAGTCATTCTATTTTGTTCACCGTTTCATTTCAGTAAGAATGGGAATAGGCATTAATAGCTCCCTTACTAGTATATAAATCTATTCAAGCAGATATCAAACCACCTCCTAAGGAGAAAGCAATTATTGAATTTGACTCAGGCAGGAGGGCAGGGGAGGAGGGAAGGAGTGGAGTAGATGGACACAGAAGTGGAAATAAGATGGCTCACTATATTACTCTTATTTTGTTTGTTGTTTAACCCGCAACTGAGGGTTTTTTAATACAGTTTTTAAAGGTTTCACTCCATTTACAGTTTTTGCAAAATATTGGGTGTATTTCCCATGTTGTACAATTTATCACTGAACCTACTTTATACCTCTCACTCCCCACCCCTATGTTGTGCCCCTGCCATACTGGTAACCACTGTTTTGTTCTCCCTATCTGTGAGTCTGCTTCTTTCTTTTTTTGTTTTTTTTTTACTAGATTGTTGTATTTTGTAGATTCCACTTGTAAGTTATTTGTCTTTCTCTGTCTGACCTAGTTCACTTTAGCATAATGCTTTCCAAGTCCATCCATGCTGTTGCAAATGCAAAATATCATTCTTTTTATGGCTGAGTAGTATTCCATATGTATATACCACATTTTCTTTGTCCATTCATCTGTTGATAGACACTTAGGTTGCTTCCATTTATGGCTGTTGTAAACGTTGGGGTGCGTGTGTCTTTTGGAATCAATGTTTTTGGGTTTTTTTTTCTACTTTTGGATATATTTTGAGTTATGTGAATGTTTTTACCCACTTAAAATACAAATAAGTAAAATAAAATTTTGAAAATAATAAGGAATCAATAGGCACTGCCAGCATTATAAATGGCTTTGATGTCTTTGGTCAAGATCATCATGAAAGGACCATTCATTTGATTGACAACCATCTAGTTGACTATCATCTGGGTGCCTGGTGAGGGGACAGGTTCTAAAGTGCTTTTGGTAGTTGAATCATGTCATATTCATAGCATTCAGATTCATTGGTTTCCCCTGTGTGTGCCAAGTCACTTTCATCATGTCGGACTCTTTGTGACCCATGCCAGGCTCCTCTGTCCATGGCATCCTACAGGCAAGAATACTGGAGTGGGTTGTCATTTCCTTCTCTAGGAGATCTTCCCAACCCAGGAATCAAACTGTGTCTCTGAAGTCTTCTGTGCTGACAGGCATGTTTTTTTACCACTAGTGCCATTTGGGAAGCCCTGATATCTCCTGTAGGTGTAAGCAATCCCAAGTACATATTAGGCCAACCATATTCCTGCTGAATTGAACAAAATACATTTAAGGTGGAGTCTTGTGAGGAAAGGAAGCAAGCTTAAAAAGTAAAATATTTTGATAACCGCAGGCATGTAAGAAAATTAAAGAAAACCAACCAAGCTCAACATCTTCTGCTCAAAACACTAGTTAGCTGTGTGTTAAATTATAGTGCCAAAATTCATTCACTTTTCATTTGCATCTGATTCATCATTGCTCTCATTTTTAATGTTCTTCAATATTACCTGTTGAAGCTGTTAGAATCCAGTAAGTGCCTTTGCAATCTCAATTAAATAACCATTTGGGACTCTTAACATTTTAAAATGAGATGAACCCAGCCCTGCAGCTGAATGGGTAATGGATGGCAGATCTCAAGGGAAGTAGGATTGTAAGTATTATCACTCAGAAACATGGTTCCCACCTTTTACACAGGAGCACAGTACAGCTTTTTTGCTTCTCCATCAAACTGTCTTTGTCCTGAACTAGTGTGAGTGATAACTGTGGGTACCCTTTCAAGAAGAGGAAGAAAATTGAGGGCAGGAGGAGTCAGTCATTGGAACCTGGGCAGGGGCACTGGAATCATTTCCTTTTCAAGAAAGTAATCATTCCTTTGTGTTGAAGCCAGGAAACAAGACCAGGAAACTTGGAGCTGTGCTTTTGAATATAAATGTGTATTTAACAAAATTACTTCCTAAACATTGAGTTTGAGGTGGATCCAGAATTTTGTAGCCAGGAAATGGGTTGTTTTCAGATTCATCCCAGGTCAGGGTAATCTAAAAGAAATCAGCTGCTCTCTGGGTGGTCTTAGTTCTGGTTCCCAGTCAAGAGGGCCCATCTTTTTAGTTACGGAAGCACAAGGATGGTTTGAGGGCTGAATCAGATCTGCTTTGCTTCCGTTGCCTTGATGCTCGTAAGCCTTATCCATCCTTCCGGCAACAGCCCAGATAACACTGCGTTCATAAAAAGCCATCTTGCTTCTCCTGAAACCCACCTCTCACCCCACTCCCCTGCTCCATCCAGTGTGTGTTCTTTCCCCCCTCCAGGTACCTCATTACACGCCTGCTGGTGATGAGAAATCCGCACCACGGTATTTATCATACCCTGCCTTGTACTTGAGCACTTAGGGACTTGTCATTTCTCTTCTGAAAGGCAAGCTTCCTGAGGAGTAGGACTGTCCTTGAATCACCTTGTCCTTTTTTCCCCCTTCGACTCATCTCCTCCCCTCCTCCCTCACCACTTATCCATCACTTTGCCTTCAGTATGCACGCAGTAAATATTTGTTAAATGAAGGTTATTTGTGCCTTCAGATTTTCTCAGAAGAATAGAGTAGTCACACTCCTTTCTGATCCAAGTGTTGGCAGTTTAAATTCTTTTTAAGCCAAACAGAAAATTTACATAAACATCTCGTACTCAGCTGTGATTCCCTCTAGGGGAATTTATGAAAGTTAGGAGCATAACATTTTGCCACTCCCCAAAGAAGAGTTTTCTCATACCATGACGCTCCCTCCCTACCAAGAGACCACCCCTCGCAGCCTCATCCCCAGGGTTCATCAGGCCTGCAAAGGAAAACAGCCAAACAGCGGGCCTGACAATCTCTTGGATGAAGAATCTCAGCACCAACTAGAATAATGAAGAATCTAGAGCACCAATTAGATATCCTTTTGTGTTTTCAACATTTTAAAATGAATGGATAGTTTCTACTTTCCACTCTCATTAATTAATTGATTTAACTCATTGCATTCACAGAAAGCTCAGTCTTACTATTTTTATCTGCGCAGTGTTTCTGTCTCTTGTTCTATCAGTGAGACACCTACACTCGGGAGAACGGGCATCATAATGTACACTTGGGTCTCAGAGCCATAGAATGTTAAAGCCGAGCGGCACACACCGCGTTCTCCTAGTGTAGCTTCATCCTAGAAATGATGAGATGGAGACCAACACAGCCTAAAATGCCAAAGGACAGGTGGGCAGAATGGGCACGAGGCCAGAGCCCCCTGACTCCCCTGGTCAAGTGCTGTCTCTCGCTGAAGCTTCCCCTCCTTCAGAAGCATTGCTGGGACACTGTGAGCTCCAGGCCAGTGCGTTACCGTAAAGTTCATTCCCACAGAGAACAACTTCTTCTCTCACAGAGGGATCGCTTAGTTTCTAAGGCAAATCCTGAGCCTGGAATGCTGTTCTGGTCCATGATGGAGCAGGCGAGGAACTGCAGGGTGGTTCACTGGAGAACCATTTTAAGGTAGTTCACAAGGTGTCAGGAAGAAGCATCACCGCCCTCTCAGGAGACAACAGACTGAGCTATGATTCTTTTAAAGGAACTTTCCTAAGGCTCCCAGCAGGGAACATGTTCTGTATTCTCACATAAATTCTCTTTTACTTCTTTGTCTCAGCAAACAACCCTTTTCTCATATCTGAAGAACTAGCCATTTTGATTAGTTTTACTCTTGCTATTAAGATGACCTTTCTCCTATGACAGTGCATGAACCATACTGGATTTCTGCTTGGCTTATATTTGGTGAACAAAGCTTGTTGACATTAGGAGCTCATGTGAGCTGTGTTTCTCAGAAATCTGTCAAGCATGGTGGCCAGGATGACATGCATGAGATGGAACCTGTGGCGTATACCTGTGAGTGGAAGTGGGGCTAGGGGCTTTCAACAATCCTCTTTTCCACATGCCTGAGCAACAAGAAAGGAGGCTGGTCTCCTAACAAATTCCATTATAAAGCAAATATGACATCAGGGTATAAGCATTGGACACCAGAATCTGAATGACCCTTCTCCTCTCCTCAGACTTTGATATACAACCTGGAGCCTGCCCCTCTCAGTTCAGACCACTAGCCAGTGAATCTTCCTTCCTCAAAAGGAAGAGAGGAGTGAGCATTTTTACCAAGGGCAAAACAGGTCTCTCCCCCCATCTCTCTCACTCAAAAATTGCCATTACTCCCATTCTGAGTGCTCAGTATATGCTCCTTTTAGTTTGAGATCCTATGAATGCTTCCCTCTCATTTATAGGGCAGCAGAATTGACGGAGATCTTCAGCACTTGCCCATTAGCAAGAATAGGCACCTCAACTGTCGACAGGGAGGGGTGCGTTGGGTGTGTCTAGATCTCTAGACACATTGTCTTAGGAACAGAGTGCACACAGGATTCCAGGCGGATGTGACTGTGTCTGCTGTGTTCAGATACTGTCCCTATGAGTTTTCCCCTCACACCCTCATTGTTCCTGGTAGTCAGAGAAGAATGAAATGGACTTTCATCTGCAGAATGAGCCTCCTTCCAAAGGAGCCCTCAGGAGAAGGGAGAAAGTTAATGATCATGGTCCAGCACAAAGGAAGTAAAACAAAGACGGCTCGCAGAAGGCAGTGACCTTTCCTGCGCTTCCTTCTGTGGCAACGCCATGATGGCTCCCATCCAGACATGGAAGCCACTGTTCTCATCTGTCCTTTCCACCGGAATCCCAAATCAGTCAGGCTGTGGGCATTTCCACCTTGACTCTCTTCTCTCTGGAAATGTGGCCTTGGGACATCCATTCTTGCCCTTGAGAGAGTGACTCTCCTGAGAGCGTCCTCCTACTCCTCACTGAGGGATTCCATTGCTTCTCTTGTTTAGGGTCTCCTTTAGAAGGTGCCTCTCTTGAACACTGGCTTGGCTCTTCTGGCCTGTTGAACCATCCGTGGTCACTGAAATCTACCTACCATTTCTTGCTTGGGTTTTTTTTTTTTTTTTCTCCATCTAAATGAACCCTGAAAACCCTTGAGATGCAAGAACTCTATCCTGTTTTTGCCTGGAGTGCCAAAAACTAATTATCAACAACAAAATCCCACTGTAGTATTATCAAGGAATACATTTTCATTTGAGGGAGCCTCCTGAATCTAGAATGTTTGCTGATTCATCACACGTGTGGCTGGAGCTTCTCCTTTCACTACCTGTGGGGGAAAAATGCTTCCTGAGCAAATGAGTAGAATGGTAAGATGTGTACAAAGAATGGTTGAATCTATTAATTGAAAAAAAGATAAATGGCAGTTTAGGACTAATTGTTTGCTTGCAAACAGTATACTTCCTTTGTGCTCCTGGGTTAGATTTAATACATCAAAACCCTAAAGTGAACATTACAGAGAAATGCCATGGACATTTGGGAAGAAACATCTTGTGTCAAGGAAAAGTCATGTGGCTGAGGGAGCATCCGGTGGTGGCCTGTGAAAGATGGGAGCAATTTAGATATGCAGGAGGAGGCCTAAAAGTCTCCCAGGCTGAGAAGTCAGAGTGAGCAGAGGCGTACAGACAGGCGGGCTAGGATGGGTACAAGGCCCTGGGAGGAACCTGGCACTTTGTGGGGCCGAGTTCCTGGTGGAGTCAGTCTTGAACGTGTGGAGTAGAACATGAGAGCAGAGAGATGGAGACCAGCCGGGCAGTCAGTACCCAGGGACGCTTTGGGTCCATTGCACTGTATTCCTTAAAGAATTGCACATTTATTTTTCTGAAAATAAGTTCCACAATCCACACTTGAGTTATTAGGGCTTCAGAATGACTTACCTAACACGATAGGTAAGTGACAGCAGTGTGACATGTGACAGCATGTGACATTCTACATGTGACAGCAATGGAAGCAACTCCCACGTAGTGCCATTTGCATCGACTTCTTGCTGTGCTCAGTTGCATTTCTTTGGAACCCCATGGACTGTAGCCATGAGGCTCCTCTGTCCATGGGATTTTCCTGTCAAAAATACGGGAGTGGGTTGCTATTTCCTCCTTCAGGGGATCTTCTGGAGTCAGAGGTTGACCCTGTATCTCTTGCATCTCCTGCATTGGCAGGCAGATTCTTTACCACTGTGCCACCTAGGAAGCCCCCATACTGCACTTGATCTTAGCCAAAAGGCCAAGAAGCAAGACTTCCTGCTAACTGTGAGGATCTAGAGATGGTGGCTGGGAGTCAAGAGGGCAACCTGTGCAATACATCTGGGGTGGATACTGGCTTCTCCTCGTAGAACGCTCAGGGTCATCATGGACCTTCTTAGCAGAGGAAGCAGATAGAAAAGAAACATTAATTCTATTCCTGTAACAATATCAGATGCTAAAGTACCCTTGATGACATGTGTTAGTCACTTCCTCAAAGTCTTCGTGGAATTGGCACAGTTTTGCTAGTGTTTATGACTCTGTGCTGACTTGTGACCTCATCTGTCTATTTATATAGGGTTACAAGTGACTTAGAACTCCAAAATGTGCATGCCCAGCATCGTCTGTTATCAATGACCACAGATAGGAAATTATAGCACTGAGAAGGACCAGGAGTCTGTGAATGTGCTGATAGACCAAAAGTTGAGTTTGAAGACGTGAATCTTTGTGGGAATCTTGGCATAGTTTTGTTTCTCTATTTGTTTGATATTGCTAGCTTCTGGAGAGTTTTCCATCTTCACAGAAGTGTCAGAACTGGTGGGTGGTAAGATTTGCTGAAGGCTCAGTAAGGGCTGATTAGGAAATGGCTCTGCTGACCATGGGGATCTTGGCCTGTGGAGTCAGATGGGGAAAAAAATCAGTCCAAATTTGTTCCTAGTCTAGGACGTCGTCCTCCATTAGGATGTTTGGGGAGATAATCGGGCAGCTGATCCCTATAGTCATTAGGGGAACAGGAAGAGGCACCAGATCATAGGTGAAGTCCCTTCGTGCAGATGCAGTACCTGCGTTACCTCATGTGTCCCATAGAAGCAGGTGCTTAAAGAGTTACTTTGGGCTTCCCTGGTGGCTCAGAGGTTAGAACATCTACCTCCAACTCAGGAGACCCGGGTTCGATCCCTGGGTTGGGAAAATCCCCTGGAGAAGGAAATGGCAACCCACTTCAGTATTCTTGCCTGGAAAATCCCATGGACGGAGGAGCCTGATGGACTACAGTCCACAGGGTCGCAAAGAGTCGGACACGACTGAGCGAGCGACTTAATGACTTAACTTAAAGAGTTACTGCCTCTGATGAGCAAGGTGAGTATTTTTGAGTCCATGGTCCTAGACAATGACATTTGAGTGGACTGCATCTTAGGTTATGGGAAGATGTCAGAGTTTCTGAGTGAGCGATCTTGACATTTAAAAACTGTGACCTGGTCTCATCCCAGTCCCTCTGGGTGCCATCCAGTAGTGAACCTTGACTGGAGAGCAGCAGCACAGTGGAGTGGTCCATGTGCTCGAGGTGAGATCTCTTATCATTTGCTTCTGCAGGTAGTAAATATCCAGCTGCTCGCTGCACTGTAAGAGTGCAGGTGACCTCTGGACCACTCACATCATCATCTGGCACGTTCCTAACGTACAATTTGACAGAGCAAGACCTGCAGTACATACCCGTCCTTTCCACAGCCATTGTGGAAACCATGGCAAACCACCCATCACACCTACACAGATAGTCTAAGTGAGCTTTAGTTCTATCAAACTAATGTCCTAAACTGAATAGAGCTCTAGCTTGTACACTAAAAGAATGCAAAATGTTGCTTTTGAAGGGGTCAGTAGAAGTTATAATTTTTTGTATTTTGATGATGTTAGGAATTCACACATTTGGCCTCTGGTTAAAGGGGCTAACATTAGTTTTACAACAAGTTTAAGTTAACTTGCAGTGCACTGTCAGTGATCTCTGCTCCAAATTTCAATCCAAGTAGAGTGAGGTTTTGGTGCCAAATTAATTTCATGCAAAGAGTTTGAGAATTCTAAGTTAGTCAAGTCTACTGACTGGCCTGCATGATCCTTCAATAAGTTTTTTTGGCACCTGACATTAGCTATGCTTGAACTTGATATTCATTTTTTAGATTAATTTATTTGTTTTAATTGGAGGATAATTACTTTACAATATTGTGATGGTTTTTACCATGTGTTGTGTGTACTTAGTTGTTCAGTCATGTCCGACTCTTTGTGACCCCATGAACTGTAGCCCATGAGGCTCCTCTGTCCATGGAGATTCTCCAGGCAAGAATACTGGAGTGGGTTGTCAGGCCCTCCTCCAGGTGATCTTCCCAACCCAGGAATCGCGCCCAGGCCATACATCAACATGAATCAGCCACAGGTATCCATGTGTCCCCTCATTCTTTATAATGCCTTTACTTTCCTAGTGAAGACGCACAGTAACATCCAGTAAGTAAAGAATCACACTCCACAGTGAATGAACCGAAGGATGGGGGAAACTCAACTATATCCCTAAGCCGCTGGGCACAGGTTTAGTGACCACGTTCAGCATTTACTGAGAGTAGCTACATCTTTTTCTGTCACAGAGTAACCCACCCAGTACGGCCACTGCTCCCCAATGCAGATCGGCTTAGTCAGAATCACCCTTGGTCTAGGCTGTAGTTCCGAGGGAGAGGAGTGGTACCATGGAACAAGCAAGTGGAGACCTGCAGACTTTGTGACCAGCTGATTTTTGAGAAGAACTGACATATCCACCATTGTGCCTCATCTCCCTAAGGCTGTTTGTCTGCCAGTTATGTTCTGGTTTATGTGGAGATGGTCAGTGGGAAGTTGTATGGAGGAGGGTGGGTATATCGCTACTCACGTGGCACCAGAGGATCAGGCATTTTACTCTTTTTGTTCTGAATCTTCATTAAGGCTGTGCTATTGAAAGATCCCCTGGGATTTTCCTTAGGAAGGACTCATTTAACACAAGTGGCATCATTTATTTCGGAAATGATTCCTAGGCTGTTCCATAAATACTAATGAAGTGCTTAACAATGTGTTCCACCTTGGAATTTACAGCAGAAGTCACGGAGGTGCTGGCTCTCTGTGCAAGAGAAGCAGCTCTTTACCACATGTCAGAATTTGTAATCAGGTGTGCCTGGTTATCCTTTTTTTTTTCCCTTCTCTGACATTGCCTTAAATAACTCCAGACAGAAAAAGAAAAACAGAGACACAGCTAAAAAAGAGATTAGAGTAAGTGAGATATTGCTAACCACAGCCATCAGGACCTACAGCAAATACTTGATTATCACTGATCAGAATGGAGATATTTCATGTGATGCATGATTGAATTAAAACTCTGTTGGTCGTCTTCCTGAAGTATGCAAAAACATCATCTTTGATTCACAGGATGTTTATAATGTGGTAGGTAGATAACACATACAGATATATAAAAGCACAAATCAGAGTGATCTTTATTCTGACAAGTACAAAGTGTGATGTTTAATAGACAGTATACAAGGCATAAGAGTAGGACAGTGTCTGGGACTTTGTGAGTGACCTTGAGGATTTCCTCTGGGGGGTCAACAGCTATGGAGAGTGGCCAGACTGTCCCCTTTTCTGTATATCTGTCCTGTTGCCATCTGTTCTAAGTCATTGTCACCTGTCTCCTGGACTACTGCACTAGAAGCTCCTAAGTGATTTTCCTGCTTCCATGCACCCTCCTACATGACCATGACCTGCAACAGTTAGCCAGTATTTTTAAAAATGTGAATCAGATTATATTCCTGCTTCATGCTTACAAGGTCTTGTCCACCAAGGCCTTCATGATCTGGCACTTGCTTGTGTCTGTGACTTCACTGTTTCTTTCCTCTTCTTAGTATTTTGCTTCCCTGGTCTTTCTCACCCTTGAACATGTCCAGTGCTTGTGCATATTTGAGCTTTGTCATTAGTTGTTGTATCCAAAAGGCTTGTTTTGTCCTAAGAATGCCGGAAGGATTGTTTTGGGTGTGTCTAGATTATAGGGAGTGCTGCTGTGAAACAAGAAAGATGATGACAGAAGAAGAGCCATTGGGTAATATTGTTTGGAGACTCTTTTAATTTTCCAGGGGCAAATTCTGGAGAGTGATGAGCAGGTAGGGAAACGATGGTCTGAGCAGTGAATGTGTAGGAAGCAGTAGAGGACTCAGCACACATAACTCTTTTCTCTCACTACCACATTTCTTAAAAAAATGGATGGAGGAGATTCCTCAAAAAACTGGAAATAGAACTGCCATATGATCCAGCAATCGCACTCCTGGGCATACACACCAAGGAAACCAGAATTGAAAGAGACACATGTACTCCAATGTTCATCGCAGCACTGTTTATAATAGCCAGGACATGGAAGCAACCTAGATGTCCATCTGCAGATGAATGGATAAGAAAGCTTTGGTACATATACAAAATGGAGTATTTTTCAGCCATCAAAAAGAATGCATTTGAATCAGTTTTAATGAGGTGGATGAAATTGGAGCCTATTATACAGAGTGAAGTAAGCCAGAAAGAAAAACATCAATATAGTATACTAACGCATATATATGGAATTTAGAAAGATGGTAATGATAACCCTGTATACGAGACTGTAAAAGAGACTTAGGCATATAGAACAGTCTTTGGGACTCTGTGGGAGAGGGTGAAGGTGAGATGATTGGGGAGAACGGCATTGTAGCATGTATATTATCATAAGTGACCAGTCCAGGTTCGACGCATGATACAGGATGCTTGGGGCTGGTGCACGGGGATGACATGGATGGAGGATATGGGGAAGAGGGAGGTGGGAGGGGGGTTCAAGAAAGAGAATACATGTACACCTGGGGCGGATTCATGTCAATGTATGGCAAAACCAACCAATATATTAATGTAAGGTAATTTGCCTCCAATAAAATAAATTAAAAAAAAATGGATGGAGCTTTAGGACTGGCCTTACCAATAGGAGATCCTCATAAGAAAAGAAAACGTTAAGCATGCTCACGGGCAGAGTAGGAGAAGTCTGAAAAGAGGGAGTGATGGAAGCTTCAACTAAAAGTAGGGGTAATTGGGGAAAGTTTCCAAAAGAGGTGAGCAGAAAAGGAGACCATGAGCCCACTTGGAGAGCTTTGCAAGTAGATTTTTATAAAAGGAACTGCAGAATTGCAGTGAGTGACCCAATTCATATGTTGAAATATTACCCCCAACGTGATGGTATTAGGAGGTGAGGTCTTGCATTTGCACCCTTACTGGGTGCAAACCTGCACCCCCTACATTGGACCACCAGGGAAGTCCCTGGTTTACTTTTTATTAAGGTATAACTTATCTATTGTAAGGTATATGAATCTTAAGTGTGTATTTCAATGAATTTTTTACGTGTGTATAAAACCAGACTTCCTTGATGGTTCAGCAGGTAAAGAATTTGCCTGCAGTCCAGAAGACACAAAAGACACGGATTTAATCCCTGAGTCAGGAAGAGTCCCCTGGAGAAGGAAATGGCAACCCACTCCAGTATTCTGGCCTGGAAAATCCATGGACAGAGGAGCCTAGTGGGCTACAATCCATGAGGTCACAAAGTGTTGGACACAACTGAGCGACCAGCACTTTCATATAAAACCATGTAAGCATCAACTATATCAAAATATACAACCTTTCCAGCACCCCAGAAAGGTGATCACCTCCATCTATTTTGACCACAGTTGCCATAGATTAGTTTTGTGACTGTATAGCTTTATTGAGGTATAATTGATATGCAAGTAACTTCACATATCTGAATGGTACAGTTTAGTAACTTTTTTGCGTATACACCTGCAGAATCATCACAATCAAAGTAATAAACCTATCCATTACCCCCCAAAATTTCATTGTACCCCTTGGTAATCCCTCCTTGGCCCCAGGCATTCCCATACTACCCCCCCCAATATTTGTAGGCAGTCGCTAATATGCTACTAATATGAATTGCTTCCATATCTTGGCAATTATAAATAATACTGCTGTGCATGCTATGTCATTTCAATCATGTCTGACTCTGCGACCCCATGGACTGTAGCCTGCCAGGCTCCTCTGTCCATGGGATTTTCCAGGCAAGGATACTGGAATGGGTTCCCATTTCCTTCTCCAGGGGATCTTCCCAACCCAGGGATTGAACCTGTGTCTCTTATGTCTCCAGCATTGGCATTGGCAAGCAGGTTCTTCACCACTAGCGCCACCTGGGAAGCCCCAATACTGCTGTGGGGTGCATGTATCTTTTCAAATTAGCATTTTCTTTTTTCGTTTTCAAATATATACCCAGAAGCTGAGTTGCTGGATCATATGGTAGCTCTATTTTTAGTTTTCTGAAGAACCTCCATACTATTTTCCATAGTGGCTATCCCAGCTCACATTCCTACCAACAGTATACAAGAGTTCCCTCTTTTCCACATCCTCCCCAGCTATTTGTTATTTGTAGACTTCTTGCTGGTAGCCATTCTGACAGGTGTGAGGTGGATTCTCATTGTGGTGATCCAGTAAGAACTGGAAAAGTGATGCCAGGTGGTTGCTGTAATTTAGCAAGGGGTGAGAAATATATATTAATATATTTAGGTCTCTGATCCATTTGGAATTTGTTTTCGCATGTAGTATGAGAAAATGTTCTAATCCCATTCTTCACATGTAACTGTCCAGTTTTCTTAGCTCCACTTACTGAAGAGATTGTCTTTTCTCCCTTGTATATTCTTGCCTCTCAACATCTTAATAATATTGAGTCTTTTAACCCATGACCACAGTGTGTCTGTCCACTTGAATCTGTAGATCAATTTGGGGATTATTGCCGTACTTAACAATATTAAGTTTTCTAATCCTTGAACACAAGATGTTTTTATCTTTGGGAGTTGGTGATGGACAGGGAGGCCTGGCGTGCTGTGGTTCATGGGGTCGCAAAGAGCTGGACATGACTGAGCGACTGAACTGAACTGAACTGAAGTCTTCTTTAATTTCCTTCAGTAACATATGGTGGTTTTGACTATACAAGCCTTGTACTCTTTTGGCTAAATATGTTCATATTTTATTCTTGCAGTTATTGCCGTGAGTGAAACTGTTTTCTTTGTTGGCTTATTAGCTATTGTGTTGGTGAGGATTCTCCAAAGAAACAGAACTGATAGAATGTGTGTATATATTAATATTATATAAATATTTGTAGTATATATGTTTATATTTATACAGGGAATTCACTCATGTAATTATGGAGGCTGTCAAGTCCAAAATGGGCAGGGGCGGCTGGCAGGCTGGAGACCCAGGAAAGAACTAATGTTGCAATTCAACTTTGAAAACCGTAATTCCTTCTTACCCTGGGCAAGTCAATCTCCTGTTCTGTTCTGGCCTTCAGCTAATTGGATGAGGCCAGCCACATCATGGAGGGCCATTGGAGTCCACCAATTTAAATATTAATCCAAAGACACCCTTCCAGAAACATCAAAAAGAATGTTACCAAATAGTAATGCTTAGGTGCCATGACCTATCCGGTAGCCAAATTAACACATAAAACTAACATCATACCCATGACTCTCTGATTTATTTTAGTGATTGCCTTTGAGTTTGTGGAATATATCTTTTAACTTAACATGCTTCGCCTTCAAGTGATAATACAGTAATTCATGTGTAAGAACGACCCAATAGTTCACTTCCCTTACTCCTGTCCTGACTTTTCTGCTGTCGTTGTCACACATTTTACTTTTCCATATGTTATAAACTTCATGCACCATTGTCATTTGTAAGCGAAACTAGAGCACTGTTCAGCCTAAGGCTAATTATTCCTAACTCATAGGGCAAGGCCCTTCTGTGTATTCTCGGGGCCTCCTGAATCTTGAGGTTTTCCTATCTGACTGGTGATAACGGACACTATGTCAAACCCTACTAGATCATGGAGTACTATTCCCTCTATTCATTTTGAGTGGTTCTTTCTTTGGCCTCAAGTAATTTCCTCACACACCTGTGGTGAGAAGTACTCTGCTGAATACTTAGGGCTGAATCTCTGCAGGTCTCCGGAGTTCTGTGTGTATGAAGTTCTCTCTCTTCATTGCTCGGTCCAGGAAATTTTAAGGACATTGGTCTCCTTGGGCGCTCAGCTCTTCTTGTCTTCTCAGTGCAGAGAGTCCGGCAGTCCCTGCCTGGGTTCCTCCTCCTCGCGCTACAGCCTGGAAGACATTCTCAAACCAGGAAAGAAGGGCAGTCGTGGGGCTGAAAGTGAAAGTTGCTCAGTCCTGTCTGGCTCTTTGTGACCCCATGAACTGTAACCTGCCAGGCTTCTCTGTCCATGGAATTCTCCAGGCCAGAATACTGGAGTGCGTAGCTGTTCCCTTCTCCAGGGGATCTTCCCAACCCAGGGATTGACCCAAGTCTCCCACATTCCAGGTAGATTCTTTACCATGTGAGCCATCCGGGAGGCTGGCCTCACTCATTTCCAGTCTCTCAGGGACCACTGTCATTCCCTGTTTCATTCACTTTGTCCACTTTGGGTTGCTTCAGGCCGAAGGGTTGATGTAGCCTTCATTTCTGTTTTGTAGACATGGGGTTAGAATTGCGGGGTCTTGTAGTATATGGGGAGTTGGTGATGGACAGGGAGGCCTGGCGTGCTGTGATTCATGGGGTCACAAAGAGTCGGACACGACTGAGCAACTGAACTGAACTGAACTGAATAGTATATGGGTGTTTAGCTTTAGTAGATGTTACTTAGAGTTTACCAAAATAAATCCAGCTAATTTGAATCACAGATAATTTTCACTAATGTAATTGACATTCACTTTACCTAAGACTAGCTCAGTTGGTAAAGAATCCACCTGCAGGGCAGGAGACCCTGGTTCAATTCCTGGGTCGGGAAGATCCACTGGAGAAGGGAAAGGCTACCCACTCCAGTATTCTGGCCTGGAGCAATCCATGGACTGTATTCCATGTCCATGGGGTCACAGAGTCGGACACAACTGAGCAACTTTCACTTTACCTAAAACATGTTGCTGGATCTTATTCCCTCCACAGTAAATAGTGAAAGTGACATAGTTCTTAGTGACATCATTCACTTTGTCTAGAACTTCAATGATATAAGCCCTCACATCACATGTACTATTAAAAGTATTGAGTAAATGGTGGTAGTGAAAAGGGTGGAAAGCAGAGAGAGCAGATAAATCTGTCTCTACTTGGCTGATAGTTGTCATTATATTTGACAACATACATTTGTTAATCATGACAGCTCTGATATCTCCAGAAACCTAGTGATATTACATGTTGTTATTATATGTTTCTGGTCCATTAGCACATTCTCTGTTGCTCTCTCAAGTCTCCTGTGGGTGGGTGTTACTCTTCTCACATAGAAGGTGACCCATATCTACATAACATCCTTCCATGGTTCCTTTAGACTAAATATTAATATAATGTGCTCACCAGTGGAGTTGTGTCAGGCAGCAGAGCACTGGGCCCTCCCTTTGCATGGGTTTGGGGAGTTGGGACTGTGGTGGGGTGGTGGTACATAAGGGCTTCTGCTTAAGCTGCTGAAAGACTAAATGATTCCATCTCTTCTCACTGTAAGGGGCGTTTGAGAACTAAGAATGCTTTTTAACAGCTCTCACTGGTAAAATATGTATTGAATTTCTACCAAATATGACATTTCCCTAAAGAGAGTTGCCCCTTGGCCAGTACCTTTTCTGTATATGACAGATAACGTGAAAGGGAAGCGTCATGTTAAAAGCATCTCTTTTTTCAGTTTCATTCCCAGTCTTTGAGGTGCTTGTAGAATAATTTAATTCATTCTTGAGTCAGGTATCCCCTGCTTTGATGCCTTTGTCTTTAGATCCTCTGTTTGTAAATCTCCTAAGAATAGATCAAAAATGATGTTTGTATCTGTTTCCAGAATTTAGGAAGTAAGAACAGAATGAGGCTTTATGGCTGCAGTTAACCCTTTCTGTTTTCTTCATTGGATACCACAGTATTTCATATTGGATTTAATCTCTTTCGGAAAGCCATCAACGTCCTCACAGGTCAAGGCGTTTATTTCCCTGGCTTGGGTGCATGTGTTTGTTTGTTTCAAGGTTATGCTATGTAAACTAGACGTGTTATACCCTTTCCATATAAAATGCAAACTTGTAATAATAGCATTAACCAAGTTTTATAATTCATTGTATGTTTACCCTTTACCCAAAATGCATGAAAATTGATTTTTCCCCCACAGGTATATGGGGAAAAGTCTGAGGAACCTAAAAATTCAAGCACAACGGAAACCTTGGGTTGCTGAATCTCAGGCCTGAAATCGTGTTTTCAAGAAGGCTGAGACAAACAGAATTGCACGAGAGATGCTGCTAGAATAAAGATGCAGGGAAAAAAAAGATTGTTTTCAAAGGCTTGAACCCACAACTTTTTTCCTTCTAGTCCCCTAATATTTCTGTAAGTTCTTGGTTCTTACCATTTTCTCTGCTGTCCTTAGTTCCCACGATACCCCTCTTTTCTAGTGAAAAACAAACAAAACAGTTCACTTTCCTTACAACTATGGCTTGATCTTGAAACAGAACGGTTGAGCCTGATGTAAGTTGTTGGCTTCTTCATGGTTTCTGACATTCTTCCTCTGCTTCCTTTGATCGAGAGAGCCCTTTGTTGGTTCGCTTGTTCATTTATGCATGTTATATGGACTGGCACCAGGTATCGGTTTATAATAGAATGGGCATTGTTGCTGCTTGTCTGGAGAGGGTAGCACCCATCCTGAGGCAGGGAACTCACACCTTCTGGGGATTATGCTTCCTGATTTCAAGCTAAAGATTTAACTCCCCAAGACTGCCTGCGGTATACCTGAGCCTGTCATTGACTTGAGATGTAGAGTACCCTTTCACAATAAAAATCTACATATTTCTATAAAGTAACATTGTCAACAGGGTAAGAAGGTTATAATTGGGAGGGACTAGATTTTGTTTGTTTTTAAATCTTGATCACAAAGTTGTTTGGTTTGTCTGTTGCTTTTTTGGCTGTGCCACAAACCTCACAGAATCTTAGTTCCTCCACCAAGGATTGAACCCAGGACCCAGGAATGAAGGTATCAGGTCCTAACCACTGGACTGCCAGGGAATTTCCAGGAAGATTTTTTAACATGGAGCTCATGTTGGCATCAGACATTGAAGCTGTACATTGCAAAAGTAATTCTGTCTCCTTGTGGGTAATTTGCAAATATTAAAACTAGCTAGTATAGTTAGTCGGAGAAGGCAATGGCAAGCCACTCCAGTACTCTTGCCTAGAAAATCCCATGGATGGAGGAGCCTGGTAGGCTGCAGTCCATGGGGTCGCTAAGGGTCGGACACGACTGAGCGACTTCACTTTCACTTTTCACTTTCACACATTGGAGAAGGAAATGGCAACCCACTCCAGTGTTCTTGCCTGGAGAATCCCAGGGACGGGGGAGCCTGGTGGGCTTCCGTCTATGGGGTCACATAGAGTCGGACACAACTGAAGTGACTTAGCAGTAGCAGTATAGTTAGTACTTCCTGCTGAGTTAGTTTAGGGGTTTGCTTGTTCTGCAAATGTGTGGTTGTCAGTTACTTTGTTTTGATGCTGTACTTTAAAAGCATCCTTCCTGAAGAATGTGTAATGAAAGATGTTCTAATTCTTCTCTTTCTACTGAAGGACTCATCCAAACTTATTTACAAAAAAAGAAGTTTCCCATACAGTTACATTTGGTATCCCTTTGGAAAAATTTCCTAGACTTTGAGTCTGCTCCTCCTCCTCCAATCTGGAGATCAGAACATGATGTAGGTACAGCCCTAAGAGCTAGTGATACCAAATAAGGAAACATTTGCGTGGAAAGTTCCTTTCTTGGTAATTATCCCTCCTGTAGACCATAGTAGTTTGCCTTTAAGAATCAAGCCTCAAAGCCCTGTTCATTGACTCTCCCCTTCCCTCCCCTTCAGGGTTAGTGGAGTAGGAACTCTTATAGGGCATCCTGTATTTGTCCTTACTGGCTTGATGGTTGTAGCTGAAAGCCACCATTTTTGTTATTGTAGATGTTGTTTACTTGGATTAAAATTTTCTTCCTAAAAACAATCAGATTTAAGACTACCCTTTCAGGCCCATTTGGGTCCTTTCAGGAATCTGGCCAGTGAGCTCCCAGGACCTAAGATGGAAGGAGAGGAATAGGGCCTCAAAAACACACTTGGCCATTCCATGAATTGGTGCCATTTGGGAGCCTGTGGAGGCTAAACGACTGTGCCCCTAAATCATGACACACTTTGAGAAGTAGTGTGAGAAGCAAATGATCAACCCTGTGTGGAGAGCACCGGGCTTTGTTCCCCACTCACTGTAGCAGTGATGATGGGTCCCTGATCTGAAAGTATGTGGGATAACAATCTGGATATTTTTGCTTCTAAGCATTGTAAATATTCAGCCATCTCATTGAATAAAATTGCTGATGCAGCTACCGTCCTAAATAAATAAGTTATGGAGAGATTTATTTCTCCATAGATACTATGGCTGTATACTATCACCCTGCTTATTTAATTTATGTGCAGAGTACATCATGCCAGACTGGATGAAGCACAAACTGGAATCAAGATTGCCAGAAGAAATATCAACAACTTCAAATGTGCAGATGATACCATTAGGCAGAAAGCAAAAATGAAATTGATGAAAGTGAAAGAGGAGAGTGAAAAAGCTGGCTTAAAACTCAGCATTCAAAAAACTAAGATCATGGCATCTGGTCCCATCACTTCATAGCAAATATATGGGGAAATGGTGGAAACAGTGACAGACTATTTTCTTGGGCTCCAAAATCACTGTGGATGGTGACTACAGCCATGAAATTTAAAGATGCTTGCTCCTTGAAAGAAAAGTTATGACCAACCTAGACAGCATATTCAAAAGCAGAGACATCACTTTGCCAAGAAAGGTCCACGTAGTCAAAGCTGTGGTTTTTCCAGTAGTCATGTATGGATGTGAGAGTTGGGCCATAAAGAAGGCTGAGTGCCAAAGAATTGATGCTTTTGAACTGTGGTGTTGGAGAAGACTCTTGAGAGTCCCTTGGACTGCACGGAGATCAAACCAGTCAATCCTAAAGGAAGTCAACCCTGAATATTCATTGGAAGGACTGAAGCTGAAGCTCTAATACTTCGGCCACCTGATGGGAAGAGCCGACTCATTGGAAAGGACCCTGATCCTGGGAAAGATTGAGGGCAGGAGGAGAAGGCGGTGACAGAGGATGAGATGGTTAGATGGCATCATCGACTCAATGGACATAAGTTTGAGCAAATTCTGGGAGATACTGAAGGACGGGGAAGCCTGGCGTGCTGCTGTTCATGGGATCGCAAAGACTCAGACACGACTGACTGAGCAACTGAACAACTGTGAAATTCACCTGGAATTATCATATATTAGGGTTTGGGAAGAGCATTAAGAAAAACAGTTCCAAGTAATCATTTCTCATCGTGTCCTCTTAGCCCGTCTCTTCACCACGTCCGTACCCAGAAGGCATGCTCAGTCTTGCTTTTACTTCCTGAATCACATCTCAGATAATTTCTTTTTCTTTTTCTTTTTTTTCCTTTATGTCTATCACCTCTGACGCAGTAAGAGAGTGGCCCTGATGAGATTCTATGTAGACATCAATTTTTTTCCTTGTTCCAAATTGTTTATTTCATATCAGCACTCTGATTGAATTCAAAACGTCTGACCATTAGACTCCAGTAGAGCAGAGGGCTAAGGCACATGGCAAAATGCTGACTTTCCCTCAACTACGAGACAGAGAGGGCTAAGCATGATGACATTTTTAAGTATTTTTAGGTACATACGAATGGTAAATTCTGCATTTTAGCTGCCTTAGCCTCGACATCAGACAGTATTGAGGATATCAATGCAGTTTGTTCTTTAGCATGTTTCTTTCTTTTTTTTTTTTTAGAAATGACTACATAAAGTTATAAGAAGATTCAATTTGAGTTTAATGTTAAAAAGGAATGTTCAGGTAGAGAATATAGAGGTGGTGAGTTGTTATTTTATTTAAATAAATAAAATTGTTGCTTTTGAACTGTGGTGTTGGAGAAGACTTTTAAGAGTCCCTTGGACTGCACGGATATCAAACCAGTCAATCCTAAAGCAAGTCAACCCTGAATATTCATTGGAAGGACTGAAGCTGATTATTTGTTATATTAGGGTTGAGACTAAATCTTTTGTATTTGGGCAAAATTGATTTTCCTGTTTGGGGCAATGGAGAATTGATACTATGAATAATGAGATTATAGGGGAAAGAGTGACTTAAAAAAAAAAAAAAGGCAGTTACAAAGCCATTGGACCTTGAAATGGAGAATCAGCTTCTTAATCCCTGGCAGAGTATGAGCTCTTCTGCCGTTTTGCACCACATGCAAGTAAATTGTGTTTCTGGTTTTCATTTCTGATGACAGCCTTTGTCCCCCCTTTCACCAATTCCTGACTTAATATAAGACCAGCTCTGATAAGACTAGATGGTGCTTTACTATTGGCTGGCTTATCTGGTTTTGATTACATAGAATTTTCTGATTGGGCAAAAGCAAAGCTGGTGGTCTCCACTCTGGACTATAGCTAAGTGTCTTATTTCTGAATGATGTGTCATGACTGGACCGTTTAATTCTTTAGGCCTTTAGTTCATGAGAAAGAGATTGTTATACCACTTGAGTAGTGATGGTAATGATATTCTAGACCTGAGAGTTTCTAACACTGCTTCTTAACTACAGCTGAGATGTAGATCAAGTCTCCAGAAAGGCTAAAGAGAAGGCATGGAGGCAATGAAAACCAAATTCTTTTGGTCAGAAGTGGTAGTAGAAAGACATGCACTTGGTTTGCCCTATGCGTGTCTTCCTCTGATACCACCACAGAAAGCAATGATGGCCAGGAGTGAGTGAAAAGAAGCATTAGGCTTGGATAACCCCAAAACTTGACTTATTGAGTGAGTCCCAAAGCACATGGCTCAGTGGTCTATATAGATGTTCTGGAAAGGTCTTCTCTGTTATGATAGTCTTTTAATACCCAATGAAATGTGACATTTGACATTGTAGCAAAAAGCTGTAGTGGAAAGAGCAATAGACATAGACTCTTAGTTCATTGTTTAGGTCACAGGGTTTTTTTTATTTATTACCAATATTGCTTGGGAAAGTCAACTCTTTCTGTGCCCCAGTTTCATTGTCCATAAATATAATACGTGATCATAGCAATAACCCTGCCTCTGTCACAGAGGTATGGTCAAGTTTAAGAGAAAAAAACCCAGAAGCTATGTTTAAAGGCTTGAAAAAATTTAAACTGCTTGTGTCAATCTATAGGATCCTACATCACTACTTCCTGTCTTTGTGGGGATTTATCCATATCTTCTGTGTTTTAGAACTAGATGGACCTGATAACAATCTGATTTTCAATCTTCACAAATATGTCATTGAATATTTTACCCAGGCTTGAAATAAACCTGTTGAAATGAACAGAGTTCACTGAAAAAAATAACATGGTGGGGAACCTACTTGGATAAGATAATCACAGAAGGTTTTTCAATGGAGATGACATATAACCTGAAATCGGAACAGTGAGTAAGAGACAACAATGAAACACACTGTCAAGCACACACATAGGTAAAAGGAGTTTCTATGAAAGGAATAGCATTTGCAAAACAGCGGTTGCTGTTTCCCAGGAGGAAAAGATGATTGGAGCCTGGGGGACAAAAGGGAGAATGGAATGAGAGAATGAACAGGTACTTAAGGGCCAGATCATCTAGGACTTTGCAGGTCACGGTAAGGGACTTGGGTTTTATTCTAAATGCCTTGGGATGCAATTTCATTGAGGTATAGTTGATATGCAATATAATAATTCAACATTTATATACATTACAAATTGATCACCATGATAAGTCTAATAACCATGTGTCACCATATGATGGGAAAACAATGGAAACAGTGACAGACTTTATTTGGGGGGGCTCCAAAATCACTGCAGATGGTGACTGCAGCCATGAAATTAAAAGATGCTTGCTCCTTGGAAGAAAAGTAATGACCAACCTAGACATCATATTAAAAAGGAGAGACGTTACTTTGCCAACAAAGATCTGTCTAGTCAAAGCTGTGGTTTTTCCAGTAGTCATGTATGGATGTGAGGATTGGACTATAAAGAAAGCTGAGCACCGAAGAACTGATGCTTTTGAACTGTGGTGCTGGAGAAGACTCTTGAGAGTCCCTTGGACTGCAAGGAGATCCAACCAGTCCATCCTAAAGGAAATCAGTCCTGAATATTCATTGGAAGGACGGATGTTGAAGCTGAAACTGCAATACTTTGGCCACCTGATGCCAAGAACTGACTCATTGGAAAACACTGTGATGCTGAGAAAGACTGAAGGTGGGAGGAGAAGGGAACAGCAGAGGATGAGATGGTTGGATGGCATCACCAACTCAATGGACATGAGTTTGAGTAAACTCATGGAGTTGGTGATGGACAGGGAAGCCTGGCGTGCTGCAGTTCCTGGGGTTGGACATGACTGAGTGACTGAACTGCCTGATCGTACAAAGTTACTGCAATAATATTGACTATATTCTCTATACTGTACATTACATCCCCATGACTTATTTTATAACTGGAAGTTTGTGCCTCTTAATCCCCTTCACCTATTTCATCCAGCCCCGCCCTTTGCCTCCCCTTTGGCGACCACCAGTTTGTTCTCTGTATCCCTGAGTCTGTTTCTGTTTTGTTTTGATTGTTAGTTTTGTTTCTAGATTCCATATATAAGTGAATCATACAATCATACAATATTTGTCTTTCTCTGTCTTATTTGACTTAATACCCTCTAGGTCCATCCATTTGGTTGCAAATGGCAAAAGTTTGCTGTTTTATGGCTGTGTAATATTCCACTATATGTATACAACATCTGATTTGTCTGTTCATCTATTGATGAACACTTAGGCTGCTTCATTATATTGCTATAGTAAGTAATACTGGAATGAACATAGAGGTGCATGCTGCTGCTGCTAAGTCGCTTCAGTCGTATCCAACTCTGTGAGACCCCATAGATGGCAGCCTACCAGGCTCC
This sequence comes from Moschus berezovskii, assembly GCF_049115385.1. Taxonomy (NCBI): domain Eukaryota; kingdom Metazoa; phylum Chordata; class Mammalia; order Artiodactyla; family Moschidae; genus Moschus; species Moschus berezovskii. Next base: position 35,058,642 of record NC_142480.1, read on the forward strand.
CCCGTCCCTGGGATTCTCCAGGCAAGAACACTGGAGTGGGTTGCCATTTCCTTCTCCAATGTGTGAAAGTGAAAAGTGAAAGTGAAGTCGCTCAGTCGTGTCCGACTCCTAGCGACTCCATGGACTGCAGCCCACCAGGCTTCTCCGTCCATGGATTTTCCAGGCAAGAGTACTGGAGTGGGGTGCCATTGCCTTCTCCATAGAAGTGCATATGTCTTTTCCAATTAGCACTTTTGTTTTCTTTGGATACATACCCAGAAGTGGAATTGCTGGATCATGTGGTAGTTCTGTTGTTTGATTTTCTGAGGAAGCTCCATACTGTTTTCCACAGTGGTGGCACCAGTTAACATTCCAGCCAGCAGTCCTGGTTTTTGCACATCTTTACCCATATTTGTTACCTGTTGTCTTTTTGATAACAGCCATTCTGACAGTGTGAAGTGATATCTGATTGTAGTTTTTATTTTCATTTCTCTAATGATTAGTGATGCTGAACACGTTTTTGTGTGTATGTTGGCCATCTTTATGTCTTCCTTGGGAAACTATTCAGGTCCTCTGCCCATTTTTTAATTGGATTGTTTGTTTTTTCTGATACCAAGTTGTGTGAGTTCTTTATATATTTTGAATAGTAACCCCTTATCAGAGATATCATTTGCAAATATCTTTTCCCATTCAGTAAGTTTCCTTTTCATTTTGTTGATGTTTTCCTTCACTGTGCAAAAGCTTTTTAGTTTTGTAGTCCCATTTGTTTATTTTTGCTTTTGTTGCCCTTGCCTAAGAAAATAGATCCAAAAAATCATTCCTAAGACCAGTGTCAGAGGGTATACTGCCTATGTTTTTGTCCAGGAGTTTTATGGTTTCAGGTCTTATATTTAAGATGTTAATTCATTTTGAGTTTATTTTTGTAAATGACGTTTTATTCTTTTGCGTGTGGATGCAAGGTGGAAGTTTTCCCAACACTATTTATTGGAAAGACTGTCTTTTCCCCACTGTATATTTTTAGATCCCTTGTTGAAATTAATTGACCATATATGCATGAGTTTACTTCTAGATTCGATTCTGTTCCATTGATCTTTGTGTCTGTTTTCTTTGTGTGTGTGTGCCAGTACCCTATGGATTTGATTACTATAACTTTGTAGTATCGTTTGAAATCAGGGCATATAACACCTCCAGCTTTGTCCTTCTTTCTTAAGATTGCTTTGGCAAGGAGTTCTTAAAAGATGGTTCAGCCTTATGTATTCCAGTTTGAATGGTCAAGCTGGTTAAAAGGCCAGTTTGGGGAAAATCACAGATGTCCTGGTGAGGGATGTTATACTGCCCAAACGTCCAGGTAAGGGCAATTATACTGTCCAGAATGTGGCTGCCTCATGAAACCTCCCTGACTTTCCCCAACTCTACTTTGGTCCTTAAGTCCACCGCCCTCCCCCCCGCCCCCCGCAGATATATCTCAGATGACTCCTGTGTCATTTATTCTATTATGCTTTATTCTCTGTAGCATCATTCTTATCTCCTCCTCAACAAAGTTATTGATTGAGAACCACTTATTTCTTAATATTTTCCTTCTGTATCTTCCATCTAATAAATGCTCCATAAATATTTGTTAAATGAGTAATCACATAGTTCAGTAGCTCTTAGCACTCAAAGTGCCTCCGAGTCAACTGGAAAAATTTAAAATATGGATGCCAGAGCTACATCCCCAAAGATTCTGACTGACAGTGTTGGGTATTTTTGTTGTAAAACTCCCAGGTGATTTTGGTGTGGGTTGGAGTGGGAAATTAGGGGATGGGGCTGATTTTGGGTAGTCTGCAGTATTACCTGGGAATATCATCATACCCTCTCTAAATGCTTGTATATTTACCTTTTCTTCATGAATGATGAAGCTATGGCAAAATGCCCTGATTATCTCACCTTCAAAATTTTTCAAAATAATTAATATGAAATCTGCCCTACGGGGGTACTGATCCAGATCATTTGGTTGCATTTTCCAGAGTGTGCTGTAAATTAGCTTTCCTTGGGAAGGAGAAGGTGAATTGCTGTTTTCACTAGACATCTGGAATTTGACTGACTGACTTATTTTTAACAGCTGTGGATCCAGAAAACACCAAAATAGAAAGGGGTTAAAACATGGCTTCTTCAAACACAGAACTCAGAAAGTCTGGCAATGGCATGATTGTGCAAGTGTTTTGATTTCAGAAGGGGAAAGTCTTCATTTAATTCTATATAATGTGTATATAATAATATAATTTTAAGGCACCTGCTTCAAAATAGAAAGTGGGATGTTGGAGATAATAACACTAAACAAAAATTAAACTAAACCGGGCTCAGTGCCCAGGAAAATTATCAGATTCCAAGAACTGGGCAAGGAGCAAACTAATAGAGGGTAAAAAAAGAAAGCAGGAATGAATGAAGTCGTATCTGCCTCTGTTAAAAATGACCATGAAGCAATGTGATCACTCTTGAACAATTCCGTGGGGCATTTGGTGGGTGGGTGGAGTTCCTGCCCTTCTCATTTTCAGTGACAAACTTCCAATGGAACTTGCTTTCCTAAAATGTCAGTCCCAAACATGCCAATAATTACAACCATCATGAATTATGTTTGAACTTTTATAATGCTGTAAACTAGTTGGAAATAAGTGGACCAGTAATAAAAATAAGAGTTAACTGAAGTCAGAAGGAAAACCTTGTTTCCCAGGATGCCTAAATGTCATGTAATTTACATAAACAAAGAAGGAAATCCTCTTTGTGTGTTTAGGGGTGTGGGTCTAATACAGGAACCCACGTTTTCCTGTTATTGCAAAGCATTCTTTAATCTTTTAAGCACATTTTAGGACCCACATATATTCTAGGTGTGTTGTTTCCTTTGCTATTAAAACAGAGCAGGGTATGACTATCAGAGAAATTTAGGAGAGCCCCTTTTGTGTCACATAGACACACAAAATAAATGAATTAAGTGGATAGACAGCCCTTTGTAGACTGGTAATATTGCATGACTTTAGTGAGGGGAATGGTTGTTCCTCATGGACTTAAACAGGCTTATATGTGGAGCTGTAGAGCAGACAGGCCATTTGTGGATGGAAGACGATAACATTTCCTTGATCTTGGGTTTTTAAGGGGTGATGATTTTTTAACCATGAAAGTAAATGCAGTTGGTGTGAAATGTTCATAAGTGTTTAGCCAAAATATAAATGAATAATGGGCATTAAACCTAAGCATTATTTGAAATTAAAAAGAAAATGTTTGCTAAATTCTGGTTAGGAACAAAAAGAGAAGGTTGGACTGAGATCCTAAAAACAGCTCAGTCTTAGACCATAGGGTTCTTAAGGCGGGGTGCCTGTGTATTTTTGGTCACTTTCCCCTCTTGGTCACTGTTTTCCTGTCTAAATGACCCCAGACACTGAAGCTGTGATAAACGCTGCTGTGTGTGAAGAAGAGCCTTCTTAGCACCAACTATAACTGGCATAGGTACTTTCTGTCCTTCATCCTGCAAGGATTTGTTTTACCATCTGTTGAGCATTGCATGGTTATTTCAAAGTGTGGGATCTGTGGGCTGCTTTGAAACTAAGAAAGAATGTAACATTGATGTACAGGCTTACTAGGATTGCATTCATTACAAGGAGTGCTTTCCACTTTTCCTGCTTCCTTTAATAGCATCAATTCTATTTAAACGTACAATTCCTATAGCCAGAGCTCAGGAGGAGCTTTGAGGAAAATCCTTTTAAAATACTTAATTACCTCCCCTCCCTTGAGGCTCTAAGTCAAGAAGTAAGCAGACAGGCAGATGTTCAGAGTGACTCTCTCCTGCTGGCTTGGTGCTTGACCTCTGTCTGAGAAGTGAGAAGGTCCATCCTCAGTGTGGAAGGGAGAACTGACCAAGGCCGAGAGGAGGAATTGCTGCAGGCCTGCAGTTGTGGTAGCCTAAGGAATTCATATGTGGAGGGGGCCAGGGGTTATAATCAGATGCAGATTAGATACAAACTAACTGTACTTTCTGTTGAAGCTGAAACTCCAATACTTTGGCCACCTCATGCGAAGAACTGACTCATTTGAAAAGACCCTGATGCTGGGAAAGATTGAGGGCGGGAGGAGAAGGGGACGACAGAGGATGAGATGGTTGGATGGCGTCGCTGACTCAATGGACATGAATTTGAGTAGACTTCGGGAGTTGGTGATGGACAGGGAGGCCTGGCATGCTACAGTCCATGGGATCGCAAAGTTGGACACGACTGAGCGACTGAACTGAACTATAAGGCCAATTTTTTGTTTTTTTGAGTGAGGTATTTCTTCTTATTTTATCACTGAAGCCTGGAATACTTACACTGGACTATAGAATTAGAAATTTGCATTGTAGTTGCCTCGGGGAACCAGTAAACTGTACCTTTAAAAGGTAGCCTTGATCTATAGCGGAGAACGTAGGCAAAACATTCTCCGACTTAAATCACAGCAGGATCCTCCAAGACCCACCTCCCAGAATATTGGAAATAAAAGCAAAAATAAACAAATTGGACCTAATTAAAACCAAAAGCTTCTGCACAGCAAAGGAAACTATAAGCAAGGTGAAAAGACAGCCTTCAGAATGGGAGAAAATAATAGCAAATGAAGCAACTGATAAAGGATTAATCTCCAAAATATACAAGCAGCTCCTGCAGCTCAATTCCAGAAAAAAAAATGACCCAATCAAAAAATGGGGCAAAGAACTAAACAGACATTTCTTCAAAGAAGACAGAAAGATGGCTAACAAACACATGAAAAAATGCTCAACATCCCTCATAATCAGAGAAATGCAAATCAAAACCACAATGAGATACCATTTCACACCAGTCAGAATGGCCACTATCCAAAAGTCTACATGCAATAAATGCTGGAGAGGGTGTGGAGAGAAGGGAAGCTTCTTACACTGTTGGTGGGAATGCAAACTAGTACAGCCACTATGGAGAACAGTGTGAAAATTCCTCAAAAAACTGGAAATAGAACTACCATATGATCCAGCAATCGCACTCCTGGGCATACACACCGAGGAAACCAGAATTGAAAGAGACACATGTACTCCAATGTTCATTGCAGCACTGTTTATAATAGCCAGGACATGGAAGCAACCTAGATGTCCATCTGCAGATGAATGGATAAGAAAGCTTTGATACATATACACAATGGAGTATTACTCAGCCATTAAAAAGAATACATTTGAATCAGTTCTAATGAGGTGGATGAAACTGGAGCCTATTACACAGAGTGAAGTAAGCCAGAAAGAAAAACACCAATACAGTATACTAACGCATATATATGGAATTTAGAAAGATGCAAATGATAACCCTGTATACGAGATAGCAAAAGAGACACAGATGTATAGAACAGTCTTTGGGACTCTGTGGGAGAGGGTGAGGGTGGGATGATTTGGGACAATGGCATTGAAACATGTATGTTGTCATATGTGAAACGAATCGCCAGTTCAGGGTCGTTGCATGTTACAGGATGCTCGGGGCTGGTGTGCGGGATGACCCAGAGGGAGGATAAAGGGAGGAGCGATGTGGGAGGGGGGTGCAGGAAGGGGAACTCATGTACACCCGGGGCGGATTCATGTCAGTGTATGGCAAAACCAACCAATAGAATATTGTAAAATAATTAGCCTCCAATAAAAATTTAAAAAAATAAAAGGTAGCCTTTCCCAGCCACCCCAACCTGATGCTCTCAGCCCTTTGTGCTGCTTTCCCTGCTAACCATCATTGTTTATTTGGAGCCTCCATTAGAGGGGCTTACTATTAATTGTCCCTGTCGTGTTCATTGTGAGTGGATGACAGCATCAATGAAGCTGCCCTTACAGTGAAAATTATATTGTAACTGCTCGAGGGTGCAGATTATAACTTCCGTTCCTTTTGAGTTCGCCTCTCACTAAAGGCACACATATTCACTCATCTTCTGATTTTCTCTGCTTCTCTTTCTTTGTCTCTGCACTTACCTCTCTCTCTCTCCTCCTCCCCTCTATATTCACACAGACACACATGTATATATACACACACAAGTATGTTTATCTGTCTCTACACACACATGCACACACACAAAATATGTCATTTTTTTCTCTCTCTTTTATTGCACATATGCTTGTAGATATAAGATAGAAAGACCTGTGAATGGAAATCCAACCCACCCTGCACACTCACTGATCAGAGTGGTCTTTTCTTGGCAGTGACCAACAAGAAACCCACGCAGGCATCCATTACGAAGGTCAAGCAGTTTGAAGGCTCCACGTCATTTGTGCGGCGGTCACAGTGGATGCTCGAGCAGCTTCGACAGGTTAACGGCATCGATCCTAATCGGGTGAGTGAACTGTCCAGTGCTGAGCCAAGGTGTTCTTTTCTCACAGTGACTCTCACCGACCTTGGCAGAGTAGTGGTTGTCTGAGTCGTTTTTGACAAGGCTATTTATTTCTCTGTTTCACTTATGTGGCTGAGACTTTCTGATTCCTGTGCCTGTCTTATGGGAAATTATAAATCTTTTCATCATGTTGGACAGAGGCATCTAAGGGGATGCATATTGAAGAAATGCTAGCTACCTCCAGTACAAAGAGCAAAGTGCCAAGTGCAGAGTTCAGATAATCACATCTGTGATTATCAGTACGAAAAACCATGTTCATCAAAGTTCCATCTATCTCCTAATGCAATCAGGGATGAGGTTTATTTACCAAAAATCAAATAAATGAACTGCACCTTAAAAATCATGTATTAGAATTCCATTGGATTTAATAAATGAAACATTTCATGGTAGAGTTATGTATTCAACTAAATCCCTTTGCTTACACACTAACCATATATCAATGATGAGGAAAAATAAAATGTAAAATGTAACTATACAATAATAAGGGACAATCTTTCCCTACCAAAGGTTAGGGACAAGATTAATATTGTTCAGTGCCAGGAACCTGAAGTAATCCTTTTTTGAGTAATGGGAAAGACCATGTATAGTCTGAAGTAGGATACAAGTTGATATGCGGTTAAGCTAAAGGGACTTCTGTGCTCATAGCTTCTTGGGGACCTCTCAAAACACTGTGAGACATGAGGTCTGCTTGATAAAAAGAGAAAGGTGGACTCTCTGTGCCCCTAAATGCTAATCAAGATGAACCTTGTGATTAGGAACAAAGTCTTAGGAAGGTGTTTTAGCCTTTATAAGTCTTAATATGGTAAACTGGAAGCAGCAGTTTTTAGAGATGGAGATCATTCGTTCTTTCAATGTCTTTTCCAGGATTCCGCAGAGTTTGATTTGTTGTTTGAAAATGCCTTTGACCAGTGGGTAGCCAGCACAGCCTCAGAAAAATGTACCTTCTTCCAGATCCTCCACCACACCTGCCAGCGCTACCTCACAGACAGGAAGCCGGAGTTTATTAACTGCCAGTCCAAAATCATGGGAGGTGAGTGGGCATTTGAATGACTTTGGCCATCCCGTTTCCTTCCACTTGCTTTTACATCTGGATGCTCAGAGCTGGACTGCCTGAGGACCATTCTGGGAGCTCTTTCTATGCTAAAGACACAGTGGTATGTTTTCCAAAAACGGATCTTTTTAAAGGAATTAACCCTTTAGCTAAGATTATCTGTACCAGGAGAGGAAGCCTGTCCCTTCATTAGAAAAACCTGTGCATTTGATTGCCTCACTACCATTTCTGTCATTTCATCACAGGGCAGTTTTAGAGTTGCTTTTTTCCTAGTATTTCTCATGATGTTTTACAGCTATTGATATGAACGTTCCTACAGATCTAGTTCCTTCTCTCAAATAGCTACCAGTCTCTCGTTTATTCCTTAAATGGAAGGCAGAGCTGACTTAGGATGAGAGCTGTAAGCCAGCCTTATAGTGGCAAGTACCAGTATGGGCAAGTTCATAAGAAATGTTTAGAGGGTGCTTAGCACGTTTCTTCTTGGAGAAGGCAATGGCACCCCACTCCAGTACTCTTGCCTGGAAAATCCCATGGATGGAGGAGCCCAGTAGGCTGCAGTCCATGGGGTCGCTAAGAGTCAGACACGACTGAGCGACTTCACTTTCATGTTTCACTTTCATTCATTGGAGAAGGAAATGGCAACCACTCCAGTGTTCTTGCCTGGAGAATCCCAGGGACAGGAGAGCCTGGTGGGCTGCCGTATATGGGGTCGCACAGAGTCGGCCACGACTGAAGCAACTTAGCAGTAGCAGCAGCAGCAGCACGTTTCTTCTAGGTGGCATTTCTTTTTAGAGAATTGAAACTGCTAAAAGTGTAAAGCCTTGCCAGTCACTCTGAGTTGAGGAAGAGTGTGTATATCATTGGTCTTTTCACTGATATGTTCTCCTGGTTTTGAAAGCATCTTCTAAAAAAAAAAAGTACCAACTTTGTCTTAATCAAATGTCAAGTGAAGGTCACGTTAGAGACATTACATTTTCCCCTTGGGCTGTATATATCTTTCATATGAACATGAGGCAGAGTCCATCATCCTGTCCTGATGGCTGCTGTGCACACTGTCACTTTGTTGTTAGTCTGCTAGATGTGCTGGGAGAAAACGCTGTCAGCACTTCATTATTATCCCCTAAAGTGTCAGTGTGCCTCTGACACAGGAAGCTGCTCACATCATATGAACCCTGAAAAGTCTCTCAAATGCTGATGCAGACCTTTGTGTTATAGCTTATTTATTTAGTCCTAGAAAAACAGAAGAGGTGATGAGTGCATATTTTCCTCAATGTGGCTGCATCCTATGGAACAAAAGTGAAAAAACTATTAGCCACAAATGTTGAAAGAAAAAGAAATATCAAACACTGACCTCTTACTGTTTGGAAAATGTAATGAGGTAGAAGGCTCTCTCATGTCTGTGCCACCAGTGCTGTTCAAACGAATTGTGCTTTGAAAGTCCAGCCTTAACAGACTTGGCCAAAGGTCAGAGGACCCAGGCTGAGGACCACAGATGGCCATGTTTTCAGGGAATGGAAAATTGGCAAGGAAATTCCAGCTTTCCCTCATTCTTCATTAGAATTTTCTGTACCATCTTAGAATCAAATTTGCTTCTTGATCTTATGCTATGAAACATTTTCCCCATCAGTAGCAGTGTAGTATGGTCAGTTGCTTGCCTACCTAGCACTTGAGCAGAGTCTCCTCTAAAAAAACAGTGTGACATATGGATTTGAAATTTCTGTTACCCTTGGAGACAGACTTCCCTTGAGCATTCCACTCCTCCAGGTGCCGTCCGGGAGGCAGAGAGCATCAGAAGCAGAAGTGGTTCCATGGGGATGACTGCATTTCCTCAGAATGGAAATGGGAGGCCGAAACAGGGTGTTTGGGTGGGGGGAGGGGACAGACTCATTCCACTGTCCTGCGAAGGTTAAGGAGAGCTTTGGGAACCTCCCTTCCTCCTCCCCTAAGGGGCAGCACTAGGTAGCCCTCTTCCCTGTCGTCCCTGAAGCTCTCATTTCTTCCCTCAGAACAAGCTCTTCCTTCCTTATTCACTCTTGGCTCATCTGCCAGTCACACAGTATGTAGGTACTGAGTATCCACTCTGAGTCTACGTCCTGGATGTGGAGAATTTTTCTATCGGTGGCCCCTTAACAGACCTAATCGCCACCACTCAAACCCCAGCCTGGCAGGTCCCTAGCAGCCTTTCCACATGCCTTGATGCGTGCATGCGTGCTGGGTAAAGCCTCCCGCTCTATGCAGCCTGCCAGCTGCTTCTGTTTTTGACCCCGTATTTTGATATCTTCCACCACCCTGTGAACCCCAAATTATGCCGAGTTGAGGCAAGAATCTGCATATTCAGTGTTAGATTGTTGGTCTGTGTAGTGCATAAAACTTAAGACTGATTTCCTGTTGTAAGAAAAAGTTCATGAGACCAAGTGCAGAATTGACTCCACCTCTGTGACCGTGTATCTCTCGTCTTCCTGAGACCCCAGTTTTCCCTGATGTAACATGTGGAGGTTAGTGTAAATGAGCTCTAAAATCTAGCAGGCCTGTCATGTGAGAATCTATAGTTTTTGAGGTGTGGCTTTATTGTATAGGTTAATCACTGCTTAATTTAATAATCCAATAAAAGATTTAGTGCAGTTAGATACTGCCTAGTTCTGGATTCCTAAGGAAGGCCAAAATGCTGGAACTAAGCACATTGTATTTTGTTGGCAGTACGTAATCATTAATGAGGACAGCCTGTCTTATTTAAACAGTCGTCTTTCCTTGATAACAGTTGTACCAGCACACCCTGGCTAATTAGCATGCTGATTAGGCTTCCTTTCTGCCAGTTATCACAATTCAGAGACAGAAAAATTGTGTGGTTTTCGGGTCACTGCATTCTGACACTTTTAACTTTTAGGGTACCTACTCCAGCTTCAACAGGTGAGATCTATTCCTTTCAGAAATCTTCTGGTCTGTCCTTATAGTATGGGCCACAAGTGCTAGACATGGTTGTTTTCCCCACTGTGAAATGCGATAGATTTTGTTAATTTCAGAGAACTGAGAAGTGTTGGTGTGCTGTCCTCGGCCTCCATTCTGTACATATGTTATCTCATTTACTTTTAACATCAGCCTTTGGAAATGCAATTTATTATCTCTATTTTACTGAGAAGGAAATAGGATCAGAGGGATTAGTAAATAACTTGCCAAGGGTCATATGGCCTTTGTCCTCAAGTGGCAGAGCGAAAATTGAAACACAGGCCCTCTCTAAGAACATCTTTTTCGGGGCCACTAAATGGTACATTCCAGGGAACATCATTGATACTGTCTTTGCTATAAATGGTGCTCCCTAAAGTTTTGGAATTTGGGGACATATTTTAACCAGCACATTCCTAGGTATTAAAAAAGGGAGCTAAGTGGAGAGGGTCAGAGATATGAGAAGTTTTAACTGTTTTCCTACTTTTATGGCAGTGTATAGTTAATATAATAACTTAAGCACTTTTGTTTCTGTCCTAAGAATGAAGGAATCATCAGGGCCTTTAAAATCATCTTGCTTGTTGTTTCTTCTTTGTTTTGGTTCATAATAATTTCAACATATTAAAGACATGAAAGTGAGACTATTTTAGTCAATGGGGAAGATGCTGGAGTCCTGGCCACTCACCAGGCCTCTTAGGTACTTTGTTTCTAGTCCAACCTGTCCTTGGGAAAACTGAAGCCATTTGAATGTTATTTTGAAGAACAGATCTGCCTGACTGAACCACACTTTCTTTACTACCAGTTGTGATAGGGCTGTCATTTATGTATTTACAATTCCATGAAATTCTGCTCTTATATTTATTGATTGTGTATATTCCAAATGGCCAGCTGTTTCTTCTTCCCTTGGGGAAGGTCAGTTACACAGAAATAAATTCTTTGGCTTGTTTGAAAGTCTCTCCTCCAAACATGTTATTTCATTATCTCCAGAGGATAGAGGGGGAGCTCTGATCTTCTGGTGCTGGTTATAGGATCCAGGAGACATGTCCAAAGTCTGCAGTTGTGAAGACCCCCATAACTGAAAGAGGGAAGGATGTTCTGGGCAGGTGTGAAGCAGGAAGCATGGGTTTCTTCAGTCAGCATCTTTTCAGCCATCTTCTCTTCTTTGGATGGTTAGAAGACTTTGTCCTCAAGCCTTGGTCATTCCGACTTCCCACGCTGCCCACTCTACCTCTCTCTTAGTTTATTCAAGGTCAGTTACCTTAAAAAATACCAAGTCATTCATTCAGTTGCTGGGTCCCTAAGCTACCAAGCCACCTCCAAAGATGGAAGGCAGAGGTGTAGAGCCAGTCTGGCTGCTGGGATGTCATGTAGCGTTAGGAGCAACAGGACCCTGAAGGTGAAGTCTTAGCTTCGTATAGGTCATATTTACTTTTTTTTAAGATAGTAACTCTTGCCTAGAAAATCCCATGGATGGAGGAGCCTGGTAGGCTGCAGTCTGTGGGGTCGCTAAGGGTTGGACACAACTGAGCAACTTCACTTTCACTTTTCACTTTCCACTTTCACACATTGGAGAAGGAAATGGCAACCCACTCCAGTGTTCTTGCCTGGAGAATCCCAGGGACAGGGGAGCCTGGTGGGCTTCCATTTATGGGGTCACACAGAGTCGGACATGACTGAAGTGACTTAGCAGCAGCAGCAGCTTTTTTCTGCCTGTTACAAGCAGAGTTGATAATATAGATGATACACTGTCATATCTGAATAAGGAAATGGCTGCCCACTCCAGTATTCTTGGCTGGAAAATCCCATGGACAGAGGAGCCTGGTGGGTTACAGTCTGAATTCACAACAGTCAGACATGACTTAGCAACTAAACCAGCACCACCACTATTATGATGATACATTTGTACTACAAAGATGCCTTGAAGGAATTAATCACATATGTTGAACTTTAGACTCTAGAAGAGACATTTTCAATTATTTCAAGAAAAAAAGAAGCATGGTCTGCCCCAAATAGTAGAATCGGTTTACTTGTAACAGACCTGTAAAGGTCCCAAGGGGAACTTTGTTTTGCTCTCTGCATTCTTCTTAATAAAATGTGATCAAGTCCCACATAGTTCCCCATTATTTTATTTACACTGACCTTCTGTAATGATTCAGTTCAGTTCAGTTCAGTCACTCAGTCGTGTCCGACTCTCCGTGACCCCATAAATCACAGCAATTATTTTTATGCGCAAATCTGTGATCTAAGGAAATCTTTAATGGTTTTGGCAACTTCTGTGTTAGAACCACCAAATAGATACTTTGTAAACTTATTTTCTCTTTTAGAAAGTATGGAAAATTGTTTGCAGAAAGAAAGTAATTTATTCCTTGAGGCAAGGTTCCATTTAAACTGAAGCATGTCCTACATTTTTCTTGGGTTCTGAGCCCAAGCACCTCTGGCTCACTCATTCAATTACCTCTCCCTCTTTCATCTGTTCTGTGTGGGTCATCTAGACTGTTTGAGGCCCAGTGGTTCACATAAGCATTTACTCAGCACCATCTGCCTGTCAGGTCCTTAGCTACCTGTGGACATCCAACAACCAGGTGGGCACCTTTGCCAACTTTACTTACCTTCCTGGGGGGTCATCAGATATAAACAGATATCAAACAATATGATACACCAAAGGGATGGCTGAGCTGCATTTAACGGGATAGTTAATAGTTGGCAGACACAAGGGCAAGATGAAGTGAGTTCTGTCTTGCAACACTTAATCCAGACAGTGTCATTTCACTGTTGGCTATATTCAGAATTTGGAATGTGGCAGATTGTTTTTCCACAAAGCAGACTATTTCTAAGTGTCATGTATTTTTATCGTCACCAAAGGGTATTTCTTTAGCATTGTCCGTCAATGTGCAGAGCTTCAGATGAGGGTATAAAGTGCAGCCTTCTGAGCTCTATTAGAATTTCAGGGACACATATGTCTCTGATGTCCCATTCATAGCAGGCTAGCCCTCATTCATCCCTGCCAATTGGTATGCTAAAGTGAAAGTCACTCAGTCATGTCCAACTCTGCGACCCCATGGACTATACAGTCCATGGAGTTCTCCAGGCCAGAATACTGGAATGGGTAGCCTTTCCCTTCTCCAGGGGATCTTCCTAACGCAGGGATGGAACCCAGGTCTCCTGCATTGCAGATGAATTCTTTACCAGCTGAGCCACCAGGGAAGCTCTGGTATGGTAAAGGAGAACCAAATGACTTTCCTCTGGAGTCCCCTGGGGTGGAACAGAATCTCAGGATGCAGACTGTGACTTTGTATTGTACTTTTCTCCCAAACAATGTAGGAACATACCCCTGAGCAAGGTGTGCGAATATTTTATCTTGTGAGTGCCCTGGGTGTGGGCATGTGTAAGGTGAGGTGACAGATGATGACACAGAGCACATGTATGCATCCTAAGAGTGTTCTTTTAATTTATTTTTTTATTGAAGGATAATTGCTTTACAGAATTTTGTTGTTTTCTGTCAAACCTCAGCATGAATCAGCCATAGGTATACGTATATCTCCTCCCTTTTGAAACTCCCTCCCATCTCCTGCCCCATCCCACCCCTCTAGATTGATACAGAGCCCCTGTTTGAGTTTCCTGGGCTATACAGCAAATTCCCATTGGCTATCTATTTTACATATAGTAATGTAAGTTTCCGGAGAAGGCAATGGCAACCCACTCCAGTCCTCTTGCCTGGAAAATCCCATGGACGGAGGAGCCTGGTGGGCTGCAGTTCATGGGGTCGCGAAGAGTCGGACACGACTGAGCAACTTCACTTTCACTTTTCACTTTCCTGCCTTGGAGAAGGAAATGGCAACCCACTCCAGTGTTCTCGCCTGGAGAATCCCAGGGACCGGGGAGCCTGGTGGGCTGCCGTCTGTGGGGTCACACAGAGTCGGACGTGACTGAAGTGACCTAGCAGCAGCAGCAGCAGCAACAGCAGCAATGTAAGTTTCCAATGTAAGTCTCCATACGTCTCACCCTCTCCTCCCCTCTCCCCGTGTCCATAAGTCTGTTCTTTATGTCTGTTTCTCCACTGCTGCCCTGTAAATAAATTCTTCAGGACTGTTTTTCTAGATTCTGTGTATATGTGTTAGAATACGATATTTATCTTTCCCAGCAGCAGCAAGAGGGTTCTTATGGAAAAACAAAAATGAGATATACGGTCATTCTTAATCCAAATATATTAATAGAGTTCTCTGATAGAATCTGTCACATTTGCCATGATTTTTATATTTCTTCCTTGTGTCTTGATGTTTTCTGTCAATGAATAATGGTTTTGTGGGATGTGAACCTCGCACTCCTACACATACTGTGACCATGGGCACAGTATAAAGAGTTTCTTATTTCTCAAGAATACATTCGTGTGTAATTTTGCCCCCACCACTAAAACTTTAACATACTCAGGGATTCAGCAGACATGCACTAGTGATTACAATTCACATACCAAGTTGAATTGTATTAAAAAGCCATATTGTTGTTGATGGCATGTAGATACAGAGCAGGGGAGGAGGCCAGGCTGCTTAGATCATTTACTGTTGTGAGAGAGTCAGGAAGTTTTCCAATAGTTCTTAAGATCTAGAGGAATCCATATCGTAGTTCCTCCAGTGAGTTTTTGTTACCCTTTAGGAAATGACAAAGGAACAAACTTCAGTTATCCTCTACCATGTACAAACAAGGAAAGTGATTTATGAGGAATTGCCTGAGATCCCACAGCTAATGAGGGATGGAGCTCTACCACAGTCAGGGCTTCTCATTTATTCTGTGTCCATTCACTGGAGACCTGGACTTTCAAGTTCCCTCAATAAATCCAGGCTTCTTTTCCTTATGTTGATTCTGCCAAACAGAAGAGGAGATAGCCCCAATTTAACAAGATGTGTACAATACTCAGATTACAAATTCCATTTGGCAGTTCTCTGTAGATGTCTGTTAGTGATATTAACCATAAACATGTACAGACTTAGCCACCACTCTCTCATCACTCCAATCTCTTTGTTGCAGCTAACACCATCTTTTCCTAGAGAGCTTGATATTTTCTATAAGACTTGCTTTTTTTGAAACTTTGGAGAGAGGAAGAAATTAAAAATAGAAACCAAAGACTATGCATCAATAAGAATAACAGTGCAAATATTTAAAATATACAATTGGAAAAGCCCAGTTTGGGCACTATTTTGTTTTGGTTTTGGGATCCCACCAGTTTAACTACTGCATCAAACACGATAGAGATATATGGTGCTACACAAACTGCTAACAACCATCTAACATTGACTGAGTGCTCTCAGGAGCAGGACATTGCAGCAGAAGCTATGAGATGTTTATCTGATTCTTTTATGTATGTATTTTTTAAATTTAGGACAACATTACCCACGGTTATGTTGGAGATTTTGTATGCTTTCTCATGTTTTCTGGTAGTCATTCAACTTTATCCTGTTCCCAAAAGGTGAATTAAAAGCAGATGCTTTTATTTTCAGTGAGAAAATTGAAGTAACCAAGGACTAGTTCCTTAGGTTCCATCCAATTATGTACATGATATAAAGGACTAGTAACTAAAGAAAAATTGGGTCACGGATGTGACTTTTTATTTTCTCTTTTTCATTGCTCACTGACTGTAAGCTACACTGAAGTACATGCTGTGAAACAGCTGGTGGGTTATGGGGAGTCATCCTGAGCCTGGAGTGACTTCGTGCATTAAGTGCTTTTTGAATCATCTCTCTCCATCAAAATCTTGAACCAAACCAAAGATCCATAAGAGGACTTCCAAGGTATCATTTATTGGTGTGACAAGGATCATGAACATATTTTGTCTATCCCATGGTTAAATAATCTGAAACAGATGAGAGCCATTTCTACTTTCATAATCAACCAGAACACATTAATTGCACATCTTGATATAGTGGAAAGAACACAGACTAGATTCACTTACCTCTGTTTTTGATGGTTATCACTCTATAACCTTCTCTAAGATGCTTACCTCAGTCAGCCTCTCTGTGCTTTATTGTATCGTGGATAGCAACATATACGTTGAAGGAATGGTGTGGGGATTAAAATGAAATTTTAAAATATTCAATCAGGATTTCTGCAAAGTGCTAGTACATGTCTGAATATTTTGTTTAAAAAACATGGAAATTATGTATACCTATTCTCAATATCATGATGTCTTCCAGTATATTTATCAAAGCCCTTTCTTATGAAAGAAGTAAGAAAATATTCTTAAACTTTCCTAATCCATGTTTGGCCTTAAGAATTGCAAAAACAAGCCACAGTAACTTTTTTTGTTCCAGCTGAGAAGGAGCTAAGCTATATTATAAATATTTCAAATGTCTGGAATGCTGAGTTGTTTGCCATGGTTTATAGAATGCTGAATGTGTTGCATTTTATGTTTGACATTTATAGAATGCATATGTTACTGCTGACTTTACCAGAACAACGATGTTTAAAATATTGAGTGATACTGTGCCAGAGATCAGGGCACAATATTCAGATCTTCTGGTAGAAAAGAAAAACCTTAAAACACATTTTCTGAACTTTATAAGATCATGGAAATGTCCTTTTTCCACCAACATATCTTCAACCTAGAGCATTTCTTTGAGTCCAGTTCTCTTTACATAGCCCCAAAAGGACACATATATCAGAGATTAAATTGTTTAATATTGCTAGTCATGAAGTGGTATTTTCCAAAATAGATATAAAAAGCATACTGTATGATGCCTACCCATACTTCTAGATTTACAGAGAAGTACAATTTTTAAAAGAATTTTGGAGATTTAAGTTTGCTAATCACTTTGCTACATGTTTTAAAATCTTCATAATTTCATGAAACAAACTTTAATACCAAAAGATAAAAAGGACATATCTCTGAGAATAAAGGGCTATTCCTTAAATTGGAAACATTTACCTTTATGAAAAAATTACTACATCTGGTTCTGGTTCTTATTTTTCCTACTTCACATAGACCGATAAAAATTCCATCATCACCTGGCCTTTAAAAGTTGCTGCTCTGCTGTAACACAGACGCATCAAGAATATTCTCAAGAACAGTAACTGGGTCTAAAAATGGTCATTTATGATTTGTCAAATTCATTCCCACTCTGGGGAAACCCACTCCACACACATCCTTTGGATAGTACAGACAGAACAGATAATCCTCAGGGTGAAGGCCATAGTCCTATTCCTTACCTGGAACAGAGGTAAGGAACTTGTGTGGAGTACCTGAGAAACTATCCAGGAATACGAGTCTTCTAAAACCTTTAGTGAAAAGGTAAATAAAATGACGTTTATTCCCTCACATTCTATCCTGCTGCTACTGCTGCTAAGTCACTTCAGTCATGTCCGACTCTATGTGACCCCATAGACGGAAGCCCACCAGGCTCCCCCTTCCCTGGGATTCTCCAGGCAAGAACACTCGAGTGGGTTGCCATTTCCTTCTCCAATGTGTGAAAGTGAAAAATGAAAGTGAAGTCGCTCTCCTAGCCTTTCAAAAATTTCAGCTTTGTATTTGATCCTTAAAATAGGACTAAGTCTCTAAATTTATCATAAGTAGTTACTTGAAATTTAGACATTGATGTAAATCTGAAGTTAAAGACTTTTCAGACTTATAAGACCAAAACATTTCTCACCCTTCTGTTTACAATATGCCTACCTAGGGTTGGGTTTATAGGTGTCATGCAAGAGGCAGAGCATTAAGATTGCCAAATTTAGGAAGCAAAAGTAGAAGATGCACAATAAAATTTGAGTATAAGATAAACAGTGGGTAATTTTTTAGTATAAGTATACCCCATGCAGTATTTGGGGCAACCAAAAAATTATCCATTGTTTGTCTGAAATTCAGATTTTACTGAGCATCCTATATTTTATCTGGCAACCTTGATGGGCATCCCAGTTTCTAGCTATCATAACCAATATGGAAAACACAATAAGTTAATTGTTATGTAGATAAGTAAGCTTTATGATGGCCAGTAATTATTAGGACTTTAAGAAATGTTGAGATGGACAACTCCCAGGCATAATGTTAGGTTAGCTGTTCAAAGATACAAACAGAAAAAAATATAAGACAGGCTGCTAAAGAAGCAATTGAAAGACCTGCAAGGATTCATGTCTTATTGTGGTTATTCTACTTAGAAAAATGCTCTTAAGTGCAAATGAAAGCAGTAATCAGCATAGAAATTCCACTAAAGCTCTTTGGTAATCAAACATGGGATCCCTGGTTAAATATGCACAGGGAAAAAAGCTCAGTCTTGGGTCTGAATGTCTTTGGCTTGGTTTTGAGCAGTTAGTTTCCTGCAAAAACAGTAACAGGAGTCTGCCATTGACTTTTGGGGACACCAGCAGACCAAAGGCTCCCATTTATGGAGAAAAGAGTAAGAAGCTCTGGATCTCAAGAACTAGAAAAGGTGCTGCTTTAAAAATTTAGCCTCCTCTTTGACCTGTCTGATGGTTTTCTTAGTAATAGAAATGACTGGTCTACAAAGAATCCCTTGTCAAATCCTTGCCTACAAGCTCTGACTCACTTTCATCCGTCACACTGTCCATCTATACCCTCCTCTCTCTGTCAGGTAAACGAGCATGGAAGGTAACCCTTAGCTTCTGGTTGTTTGGTTTGCTTGGGTTTTGTTCTAGCTCCATATGAGTATAACATCCAAAGGTGATGCTACTATAGGTTCCATGAAACATTCAGTGGGTCCTACTTGTGAAAAAGGAAGCCTATCTTCAATAGTTCCTATCTGTGAGAGCATGTTGAGCACAAACACTTCAGCTGTAACACTTGAGTGGCAGGAAGGCAATCAAGTAAGTGTATCACTATATTGAGGTAAAACATGTTTTAGGAAAAGAATGAGGACAAGTCTTCATTGGCTAAGGGATTTGTTTACTTTGTCTGACTTTTGAATGGTTGAGGTGACAAATGCATGCATTTTAAACTTAGTGGATGCTGCTGGTGGAAAAGCAACTATTTATGTTTCTGTTATGAAAACAGAAAAGTGAAGGTGTTAGTCACTCGGTCATGTGCGATTCTTTGCAATCCCATGGACTGTCGCCCACCAGGCTCCACCGTTCATGGAATTCTCCAGGCAAGAATACTGGAGAGGGTAGCCATTATCTTCTCTAGGGGATCTTCCCAACCCAGGTCTCCTGCACTGCAGGTGGATTCTTTACCATCTGAGCCACTAGGGAAACCCATATTTAAATTCATAGTCATGCCAAAAAGACAGTAGTAAGAAAGACTCAGAGTATTTCTGAGTTTAGATACCTAAGCAGAAGCTGATTGTTCATACTTTGAGAAAATCTAAGTGTCGTAATTATTCATAATATCATGCCCTGTCAAAAAGACCTTTCAAGTGGAATGAATACGCCCCTCATTGAACGTGGTTGCGAACATTCTGGTCAGGATCAGCTTCATGTCCCTTATCTCTCAGAGAATTAAACAGGACAGTGTGGTGGGTGAAAATCAGGGGCATTACATGCTTCACATACAAGCATTGCACCAGACCTAATCTTGTGATTATTTATGCTGTTATATATTATTTCTTCTATCAGTGTCTCACTGCATCCTATGGACCTTATTTTCAGTTGGTTGATTCTATTGATCTTCTTTCCAGTTCCCATTATAAGAGGCTGAGACTTAAAGAGGGGAATAAAAGATGTTTTTCACAAGGTCAGAGTAGATTCACATATCTGATAAAATGCAAAAGTTTGTCCTGATGGTTGGCTTCGAGGAATGTTAGGGTCTTTGGACACCAAGTAAGAGAGAGGAAAAACACTTGTAATTTTGAGAAGGTCTTTGTGGTGTCAATATATAATTCTTGTCTATTTTTTGTAAGCTTTTGACTTTCAAACTTGAATAAGATACAATAGAGTGTAATTGTTGAAAGGCTTACATCATTTAAAAGCGAATGTTACTGATTATACTCCAATACAAAATAAAAAGTTTAATTAAAGCAAATGTTTATCTTAAGAGTTACTGAGTAAAATGTATTTTTTTTTCTGTCTGCAGTGAGTTTACTATCTTGATCATCACCTAATGATGCTCTATCAAATTATCACAGACTTCAGTTCAGTTCAGTCACTCAGTCGTGTCCCATTCTCTGCGAACAATACACGTTTATTATCTTGTAGTTCTGGAGGTCAGAAGTCAGGAATGAGTCATCAGGCTGTGTTTCTTCTAGAGGTGCTAGGAAAGAGTTTGTTTCCTTGTCTTTTCCACCTGGAGGCTGCATGTATTCCAAGGTGTGGGGCCTTTTCCTCCATCTTCAGAATCTCCAGAGTAGCATCTTCAAATCTCTCTCTGCTTTTTATGTTCCTGCCTCTTTCTTAACAAGACAGCTGTGGTTATATTGGTCAACCCAAGTAATTTGGATAATCTTTCCATCTGAAGATCCTTAAGTATAGGTGCAAAGTCCCTTTTACCATGTAAGGTAACATATACATAGGTTCCACGAATTAGGACGTGGGCATCTTTGTGAAGCTGATGTTCTGCCTACTGTACTATTTTTCTAAGAGCTATAATATACACTATTGTAAAATAATGTCCTACATTTAATCTTTTTTCTTTCATAATATATACTTTTAAATACTTTCTATACTTGTACTAATCTATTATAATTTAAGATATTTAAATTTCAAAGCATGTAAGCTTTTTAGGAAGACCCAGTACTTAAGTGGCTGAAAAGGCTTATCTTGTAGCTCCTTACTTTACCAACTGGGATATTTATACCTCGGCCCTTTCTTTTCACTTAAGGAATTGATTTTCCTTAATGATTATACAGATTTTTTACAAGTTTCTAGGATATCTTAGTATTTAAATCTTTCAATGATGAAAATGTTGTAGGCCATTTGGTTTTGTCAAAAATCATCCTTTTCCTTGATATTTCCCTTACTTCCATCTCAGAAAATGATCTTAATGTCCTCCATGTAAATACCTTGGTGATATTCCTCTTGAGACTGGCAATTCCTCTTCAGCTTTCATATAAAATGTCAATGTCAAGTGTATTTAACACATACTCATCAGATAAGTTCACATTAACTGGTTGGATTTATCTCTTTAATTCAGCGTTCATTTAGAAGTGATCTGACATGAGCCCCTGAAGTGCAATTAGCATATTAATTCAACAGTTTTCTGTACTGGTTAGGGTGTCTTCTTCCTTCAGTGCAGTGTTGTTTCTTAAACTCTGTCTTCCCAGCATGGTATGTTACCCACTGGAAAGGAAAAGACTGCACAGATCTGGGTTTAAATTTGTGATCTGTCATTTACTGTCTGTGGATGAGTTACTTAAACTGTAAGCTTGACTTCCTGTTCTTAAACAGAATAATTATGCTTATTCCATAGGGTTGTTGTAAGATTTTTAAATAAGGTCATTTGTAAGCATTTAGCATGGTGAATAGGGAGTACTGTGAAATGTACTGGTAGCTGTTATAACTATATTAATATATTATAATGAATTCTTTCTTTAAATTCTGCCTTCCTGCTGTTGTCCCGCCTTCCTTTCTATTCTATTAATATAGAATCTGAATTCCAGTCAGACACGGAGGAGGGAGTGGAGGTATGCGTAGCTTTCAGTATCCCTTACATCAGATATAGTAGACATGAAATCATGTGTATTCATATTTGCATTTTTCTTCTAGGAAAAAAAGTTAGTTAATGTTGATAACACTGATAGTCACCATATTTAGTTCCTACTATATGCCAGACTATTTTTTAGTTCACATTAATCACATGAGTTTGAGTGAACCCCGGGATTTAGTGATGGACAGGGAGGCCTGGCGTGCTGTGATTCATGGGGTTGCGGAGAGTCGGACATGACTGAGCGACTGAACTGAACTGAACTGAACTGAATCCTATAAAGTAATCATTTTTATCATTTACAGATAAAGAAGCAAAGTCTCTTAACATTACTTAACATGCCTTAAGTTATGTATATAATAAAGGGAAGTTGTTGTTATTGTTCAGTCACTAAGTCACATCCAACTCTTTGCAACCCCATGGACTGCCGCACGCCAGGCTTCCCTGTCCTCTACCATCTCCTGGGGTTGGCTCAAACTCATGTCCATTGAGTCAGTGTTACCACGCAACCATTTTATCCACTGTCATGCCTTTTTCCTCTTGCTTTCAATCTTTCCCAGCATCAGGGTCTTTTCCGATATTAGTCAGCTCATTCCATCAGGTGGCCAAAGTATTGGAGCTTCAGGATCAGTGTCAGTCATTCCAATGAATATTCAGGGCTGATTTCCTTTAGGATTGACTAATTTGATCTCCTTGCTGTCCAAGGGACTCTCAAGAGTCTTCTCCAGCACCACAGTTTGAAAGCATCAATTCTTCAGCACTCAACTTTCTTTATGGCCCAACTCTCACACCTGTACATGACTACTGGAAAAACCATAGCTTCAACTATATGGACCTTTGTTGGCAAAACAATGTCTCTGCTTTTTAATATGCTGTCTAGGTTTGTCATAGCTTTTCTTCCAAGGAGCAAGCATCTTTTAATTTCATGGCTACAGTCACCATCTGCAGTGATTTTGGAGCCCAAGGAAATAAAGTCTGTCACTGTTTCCATTGTTTCCCCATCTAGTTGCCAGGAAGTTATGGTACCAGATGCCATGATCTTAGTTTTTTGAATACTGAGTTTTAAGCCAGCTTTTTCACTCTCCTCTTTCACCTTTGTCAAGAGGCTCTTTAGTTCCTCTTCACTTTCTGCTATTTGGGTGGTATCATCTGCATGTCTGAGGTTATTGATATTTCTCCCAGCAGTCTTGATTCCAGCTTGTAATTCATCCAGCCCAGCATTTTGCATGATATACTCTGCATACAAGTTAAATAAGCAGGATGACAATATACAGCCTTGACATACTCTTTTCCCATTTTTGAACCAGTCTGTTGTTCCATATACAGTTTTAACTGTTGCTTCTTGACCTGCATACAGGTTTCCTCAGGAGGCAAGTAAGTTGGTCTGGTATTCCCATCTCTTTAAAAATTTTCCACAGTTTGTTATGATCCACACAGTCAAAGGCTTTAGCATAGTCAATGAAGCAGAAGTAGATATTTTTCTGGACTTCTCTTGCTTTTTGTATGATCCAGTAGATGTTGGCAATTTGGTCTCTGATCCCCTGCCTTTTCTAAATCTAGCTTGAACATCTAGAAGTTCACAGTTCACGTACTGTTCAAACCTGGCTTGGAGTATTTTAAGCATTACTCTACTAGCATGTGAGATGTGAGCAATTGTGCAGCAGTTTGAACATTCTTTGGCATTACCTTTCTTTGGGATTGGAATGAAAACTGACCTTTGCAAGTCCTATGGCCACTGCTGAGCTTTCCAAATTTTCTGGCATACTGAGTGCAGCACTTTCACAGCATCATCTTCTAGCACTTGAAATAGCTTAGCTGGAATTCCATCACCTTCACTAGCTTTGTTCATAGTGATGCTTCCTAAGGCCCACTTGACTTCACACTCCAGGATGTCTGGCTCTGGGTTAGTGAGCACAGCATTGTGGTTATCCAGGTCATTAAGACCTTTTTTGTGCAGTACTGTGTATTCTTGCCACCTCTTTTTAATTTCTCCTGCTTCACCATTTCTGTCCTTTTGTTGTACCCATCTTGGTGTGAAAGTTTCCCTTGGTATCTCAGACTTTCTCTAAGGAAAGTTAAAATTTGTCTATTCCTAAAATCTATCTTTCCTTCTTCCCCATTATAGAAAAGTAGAGAATCTTTTCAATGCATGCTTTTGTGTAAAGGTTTTAAGTGGTCCTCCAACAAAATGAGATTTTATCCTCATTTCATCAGCTTAGTATCGTTCTGGACATTGGTCAGTGTTGTATTTTCAGTATAGCATTTGACTTATGGGATTCGTTTCTTTATCACTATTAATTTATTTTCTAGTTAAATGTTCTACTAAGTTCACTCTTCTAATGCTGTCCTTTCTTTTGGTCTGTTTTCATATCTATTTCTTTTCCTCTAGGAATACTCTTTGAGATCATATCATACTTTAAAAGGAAAATGCAACTTTATTTGTTGAATTAAACGATATGCATAAATTTTCAAGAATATGTATTTTATATAAAGCATGGTACATTTATATCCAACTCTTCTGTGTAGTAAACATTTATAGGCCAGCAACATGTATAAGTAATTAAGATAGAGTCCTAGGTAAGGCAGCCTTTGAAAATAGATTGTGTATGTATCTTCTTTGGGGAAATAACAGACTTGGGAGAATGTGGTAAAGCTTTCTTCACTGTTAATTAAGAAAATTCCAAAATTAGGACTTCCTCTTTTGGACTATTATACTTCTCAGCTTCATCTCTTAAAAACTAAATAAACACAAGCACAAATAGCTGGATTTATTTCTGATTAAGATTAGGTTAAAAACTACACAAATTTAAAATTCTAATACAGATAAAAATAAACAGGACCACTGATTTGCTATGCTTCTCAACTCTCAACTGTTTTTTCCTGTTAAGAAATATAAATTGAAATTCTTCATTTGGGGCTATCTACTTTACCAACAAAGATCCATCTAACCAAAGCTATGGTTTTTCCAATAGTCATGTATGGATGTGAGAGTTGGACTATAAAGAAAGTTGAGTGCCAAAGTATTGATGCTTTTGAACTGTGGTGCTGGAGAAGACTCTTGAGAGTCCCTTGGATAGCAAGGAGATCCAACCAGTCAATCTTAAAGGAAATAAGTCCTGAATATTCATTAGCAGGACTGATGCTGAAGCTGAAACTCCAGTACTTTGGCCACCTGATGTGAAGAACTGACTCATTGGAAAAGACCTTGATGCTGGGAAACATTGAAGGCAGGAGGAAAAGGGGATGACAGAAGATGAGATGATTGGATGGCATCACCAATGTGATAGACATGAATTTGAGTAGGCTCTAAGAGTTGGTGATGGACAGGGAAGCCTGGCGTGCTGTAGTCCTTGGGGTTGCTAAGAGTCAGACATGACTGAGCAACTGAACTGAACTTTCAACCAACCAGGCCTAGGCAAATAAGAGAATCTATCAGTAAGATATAACCAGCTTTTTCTTTGTTTGCTGGTGAGAACAAATGGAAAAATAACTATTATCACTGCTGAACATTGTAGAGTTTTTGGATTTTTATACTGCTAAAAATGAATATTTTAAAAATTGAATATTGGCACAGTTTAATGTGAATTTACATTTTGAGATTCCTTCAGCACCACCACCTACAAAATAGAGGAAATTAAAAAGAAATAATCACTTTCAGAAAAAAAGCTAAGTCTACATAAACCAAAAGCATAACAGAGTCACAAAACAGTTAGACTACAGGTCTGAAAAGAGGTAGTTTGAATTCCATGCTGTAAAAGTGACTAAAAGTACCCCTGTGGAAAGCAAAAGACCACAGCCTCATTTGCTGTTTGGAATCAAAGCCTCTCTGCCCAAGCAAGGGATCTACAAACAAGCCATGATCCACTGCCCTGTGAGGAAGGTGCTTGTAAGATTCTACATTCCTGGGAAGGCAACAGAAAGCAAACAGCATCTCCCACCCATGACCTGGAGCCAGCTGCCCACTGGCTTGGCACTGACTCTGCAATATCCATAATAGTACCCAGGACAGGAGCCTCAGATCATCACTTTAAGTCCTGGTTGTCTTAGGGGCCAATTTTAGAAACAATAAATACAGGTAGGAAAGAAAGGACCATGGTAGTGAGGAGAAGGAAGAAGAAATTTCCCACTTGAGAAGAATGTACTAACCAAACTTCTAAAAAAATACAGGAGAATCCCCCCCAAAAAAATTGGGAGTTGAATTTACTCCAAATGAAACTAATTTGAAAATGACTTTAAAATAAGTATGCTTGTGATACTTAAAAAATAAAGGAATTAGAAAAAAGAACAAGATGTTACAAAACAAAAACAAAGCTCAATAAAAAGATGAGGTAGTGGAGAGGAAAGAATTCTGAAAATGAAAAAAATACACCCATTTGTTAGAATAAACTCTAGACTATCTAGAGTTAAAGGCTTAATGACTTGGAAAATAATGAGAAATTCACCCATAATGCAGTTAAGAGAGATGAAGACTATAGAGGGGCAGGTGTTCATGGGAACTGGAAGAGGCTCTAACCATTCATCTCGTAGGATTTTCTACAAGGGTATCAGAGTGGTGGGAAAGCAGTATGCCGAAAGAGAAGGGCTAAAACTTTTCCAGCACTGAAGACTCACACTGAGAATAACACCACGTGCCACACTTGAAAATTAAATGAAGCTATATCTGGACAAGAACATCATGGAGTAAAACACTGAAGACAAACAGGAAATCTTCAAAGATACTAAAAACAAAAGTTTCCTACAGTGGAAGGACAACTGATGGCTGTTACTGGTACCAAGAGGGGCCACAAGTTAATAAATTAATTTCCAGAAATTAATTCTAGAATTCCATACCCAGCTAGACTGTACTTTAGAAGTGAGAGGGAAAAAAAGATATTTTCAGACAGGAAAAGATTATTTGCTTCCTCCCGCAGTCTTGCCGAAAGAGCTACTAAATGATGTACTTCAACATAAAGCCAAGGGACCCCAATGGAAAGGAACAGGATGTGGAAAACAGTAGTGATCATGAATACAGTAAAAATACATCACCAGGCTTAACTGTCTAATGATTATTTTTAAATTATTTTGGATGTTTGGGCTTCCCTGATAGCTCAGTTGGTAAAGAATCCGCCTGCAATGCAGGAAACCCCAGTTCGATTCCTGGGTCAGGAAGATCTGCTGAAGAAGGAATAGGCTACCCATTCCAGTATTCTTGGGCTTCCCTTGTGGCCCAGCTGGTAAAGAATCCACCTGCAGTGTGGGATACCTGGGTTCGATCCCTGAGTTGGGAAGATTCCCTAGAGAAGGGAAAGGCTACCCACTCCAGTATTCTGGCCTGGAGCAATCCATGGACTGTATGGTCCATGGGATCACAAAGAGTCGGACACGACTGTGCAACTTTCACACTTTCCTTTAAAAAAACTGGAGCTAAAATTCTAGACATAATTAATAAGGTATATATGCTGAATGTTCAGTGGCTAGTTAATCCATGCTGAAGTGTGTACTGAAAATGATAAAAATTCTTGAATTAATCTGACTTTGATAGGAGAAAAAGTCATAGATGCATCTGTTAAACTTCTGGTTTTAAAATGATAGAATAAGAAAAGAGCTTTTCCTTTCTTCATTTGAATATTATCCAAAATCAGCTGGGAGAATGTAGGATGCAAACTGTCTCAGATGAGATGAGTAGCAGCCTCTAATTATAAACCCCTATATCTGGGGAAGGGCTGACAAACACAGGAAAGGTCAAGGCAGACCCCCAGAGAGAGCTGTCATAGCTGTGGTTTCAGACAAGGCATAAAGCCAGGAGAATGAAATGGTCCAATGTGTATGCTAACAATCCCTTTCTGAACAATGAGCAGAAGCCAAGAAAGCTCTGGGAGTTTGATGGACTCAGCTTGGCATATTGCCTGGACAAGCAAGCAAGAAGGGCTGAACAGAATCACAGTCAAAGCCATGTTTTCAGGAATCAGTCTGTTGATGGAGGAGGAAGGAAACAATTCCGTGCCACCCTGGGTCCAGATCTCGTTTGGGCAAGTAAAGACTCGAGAGGCCTCTATCACATACACAACCCTGCATGTGCGTGAGAACACCTGCCACCCGCTAGTCTGGAACACGGCCCTCTTTGGTAACATGAACCTCCTGCAAATAGTTGTTCAGGAAGTGGTCATCTTATTTTAAAACAGTCATACCAACAGAGCTAGCATAAACAGCTTCATCACTAACTAGGATAGTCCTTAGACAGTTCATAACCTCCCTAAGGCACGGTTTTTGCTAAAATAGGGTAATAGCTCTTCCCATATAGCACTGTGAGTAGGATTAAATAATATATGTAAAACACTAGGCAAGCCATCCAACATATGGTTAAAAGTCAGTAAATATTTGCTGATCCACAGAGAGGTCCGTTCTCTCTAGGAGGTAGAATTCCCAGGGCTAACCATTGGTTTGCCTTCCTTTCCCTCTTGCTCTCTGAAGAATAGGATTAAGATCACAGATTCAGGGGAAGGGCTGAATGCCTGAGTTTGACTCCTACTTGTTTCATCTACTAGCCTTATGATCTTGGCCAAATGATTTATCTGGCCCTTGGTTTTCTGTAAAATGGGAATAATAATAGTGTTGTTATTGTTGTTGTGAGGATTAAATGAGTAAATTCTTATAGGGCGTTTTGTACAGTGTCTGGGACAGAGTAGTTTGTTACACATTAACTGTTAGTAGTAGTTTTCAAGAATTATCAATTATACCATAGATATAGTTACCGTACTTCTTAGGTTTTTCGAAACAGTCACTTTCTTAAGAAATAGGATTCTGGCTTCCGGTGGCAGGGTCTGGGGAAGGGGCGGCAGGCACCATGTCCAGCCGCGAAGGTGGCAAAAAGAAGCCCCTGAAACAGCCCAAGAAGCAAGCCAAGGAGATGGACGAGGAAGATAAGGCATTCAAGCAGAAGCAGAAGGAGGAGCAGAAGAAACTCAAGGAGCTAAAAGCAAAGGCCGTGGGGAAAGGCCCCCTGGCCACCAGTGGAATTAAGAAATCTGGCAAAAAGTAAGCTGTTCCTTGTGCCTGAGGCAATGATGACCCTTAGTTCCATTCCTGTTTAAAAACCTGGATTCCCTGCCATAATATCTGTTGCCACCTATAGCTAGAATGAAGTGTTGTCTTGGAACCTATTGTACATTTAAGAATAAACTTTTGTTTAAAAAAAAAGAAATAGGATTCTTTAAACATTAGAATTCACTGAATTTTGGGGGTGGGGACAGGTTATAATTCCCTATTGCTAGATCATGTATTCCAAATTTTGGTTTATTTAGATCATAACCAAAATTCTCTTTTGCCTATGGTTATTTTTTAAGGTAGATCAAACACCTCCTGTTGAGTAAGTTGGTGTGTGCTGGTACCACCTACTTGACTAATTTATTAATTATGACCCTAGAGCAGAGATCTGCAAACTACAGGCCTCAGGCTGGATCCAGGGCTGTTTTTGTGAATAATGTTTTATTGAAATACAACCACACCCCTTAATTTACATATTTGCTTTTGACTTTCACACTACAACAGAGTTTGAGTACTTAAGCCAGAACAATATGGCTTTCAAAGCCTAAAATATTTAGTATCTGGCTCTTTACAGAAAAAGTTTGCAGACTTCTGCCCTAGAGTAGTAGTTTTCAGTACACTTTTAGCTAGTCAATAACAGCATTTTGGGATGCATTTGATCATAGGCTTCAGTGTACTTTGGCGGGAGGAGAAGGGGACGACAGAGAATGAGATGGCTGGATGGCATCACCGACTCTATGGACATGAGTTTGAGTGGACTCCGGGAGTTGGTGATGGACAGGGAGGCCTGGTGTGCTGTGATTCATGGGGTCGCGGAGAGTCGGACACGACTGAGCGACTGAACCGAACTAAACTGAATGTAATTAGAAGAAAGTTGGTAGTGATATGGCCCAGTCCACCATAATGGTTTTGGTGATTACATAAAAGCTGTCAACCCTCAAAAAGATGGTAGAGCATCCCACTCCTTTCTCTTAGCAAGGGAAACATCAGATTTGGAACCTGAGAACTTGCTGCTGACTTTTTGTTAAGGGATGCTGTCAAGGCCAGTATGTCTAAAATTAGAGGAGAGAACTGAAGGAGGGCAGACAGGAACAGACAATGCAACTTTCATTCATAATCACAGAACTCAAGTCCCTGTGGGGTTGCTTGCATGGGTTCCCAGTTGAGAAGGGAGTTCACTGATGGATTTAGACGATTTGGGTTGTCTTTTTCTTTTCTATCCTTTGTATTTTTTTGTTTCATTTTCTTCAGACTGATTGACTTTTTAATCTCCACTTATCAAAAACATCACTATTTAAATCTGTTGGGAGTGTTTAAAGGGGTAGGAAGTCAGAATTAAATAAGGGAGAGCATTGTGTGTATGTGTGTGTTAGTAACTTTATTTTCTGAAAATCTATGGTACGAAATGTTTCTTCCCTGCATCCTCACTTTTTTAAAATGAACAGAAATAAAGATAAAAGCTTATCATGGATAGAGGTTTAGTCAGCCAAATTCAGCTTTTAATGAGTTAAGGTCAACCAGGAGTTTTGCACGTGGTGACTTAAAAGCACTGTACTTCCAGCAGCATTCGGTACTCTTCTCAAGTCTTCCCAGGGATGACATCAGCTGCTGAGAGAGAGGCATGGAGATTATGGACAATTCTAGCATAAAACACATACTGACACTGCCCTGAATAAGGAAACTCCTGGTCACCATTAGTCAGAGAGTGATGGCAAAAGAAGGAGATGTCAGCTTTGGACGTTATGATTCTCCTTCCAGGCCCGCTGGGGCTCCTTGGATGTCTGTGCCTCCTGGGTGGTAAGGAGGAGTCTGGATGCAACCAGTCACCAATCTTGCAGACATCCTGTCCATTTCCATGGCTACACACCACAACAAATATGTCTGTTGCTCATTTAAAAGCCAGCAAATCTCAGTTGGAAAACTGATTCCAGATCCTCGATCAGAACTGAACAAAGAAAAGATTCTTTTGGTTGCCAACCTCCAAGAATTCCTTAGCTGTGGTTCTTCCTTTCTAGTTCCTATTTCCAGCCACCCTCAGCTCACCAGCCCCTTGCTGACACTTAGGCTTCCTGGAGATGACCTTGTCTTTCTGGCACACCTCACTCAGGTGGGATAGTCCAAGATATTCTGGTTTATTTATTTATTTTTAATTTTTTTTCTTTTTTTTTATTGGAGGCTAATTACTTTACAACATTATATTGGTTGGTTTTGCCATACATTGATATTAATCCGCCCTGGGTGTACATGTGTTCCCCTTCTTGAACCCTCCTCCCCTGATCCTCCCTCTGGGTCATCCCCGTGCACCAGCCCCGAGCATCCTGTATCATGCGTCAAACCTGGACTGGTGATTCGTTTCACATATGATAATATAGATGTCTCAATGCCATTCTCCCAATCATCCCACCCTCACCCTCTCCCACAGAGTCCCAAAGACTGTTCTATACACCTGTGTCTCTTTTGCTGTCTCATATACAGGGTTATCATTACCATCTTTCTAAATTCCATATATATGCGTTAGTATACTGTATTGGTGTTTTTCTTTCTGGCTTACTTCACGCTGTATAATAGGCTCCAGTTTCATCCACCTCATTAGAACTGATTCAAATGTATTCTTTTTAATTGCTGAGTAGTACTCCGTTGTGTATATGTACCAAAGCTTTCTTATCCATTCATCTGCAGATGGACATCTAGGTTGCTTCCATGTCCTGGCTATTATAAACAGTGCTACAATGAACATTGGAGTACATGTGTCTCTTTCAATTCTGGTTTCTTCAGTGTGTATGCCCAGGAGTGCGATTGCTGGATCATATGGCAGTTCTATTTCCAGTTTTTTGAGGAACCTCCACACTGTTCTCCATAGTGGCTGTACTAGTTTGCATTCCCACCAACAGTGTAAGAGGGTTCCCTTCTCTCCACACCCTCTCCAGCATTTATTGCATGTAGACGTTTGGATAGCGGCCTTTCTGACTGGTGTGAAATGGTATCTAATTGTGGTTTTGATTTGCATTTCTCTGATTATGAGGGATGTTGAGCATTTTATCATGTGCTTGTCAGCCATGTGTATGTCTTCTTTGGAGAAATGTCTGTTTAGTTCTTTGCCCCATTTTTTGATTGGGTCATTTATTTTTCTGGAATTGAGCTGCAGGAGCTGCTTTTATATTTTGGCGATTAATTCTTTGTCAGTTGTTTCATTTGCTATTATTTTCTCCCATTCTGAAGGCTGTCTTTTCACCTTGCTTATAGTTCCTTTGCTGTGCAGAAGCTTTTGATTTTAATTAGGTCCCATTTGTTTATTTTTGCTTTTATTTCCAATATTCTGGGAGGTGGGTCTTGGAGGATCCTGCTGTGATTTATGTCGGAGAGTGTTTTGCCTATGTTCTCCTCTAGGAGTTTTATAGTTTCTGGTCTTACATTTAGCTCTCTAATCCATTTTGAGTTTATTTTGGTGTATGGTGTTAGGAAGTGTTCTAGTTTCATTCTTTTACAAGTGGCTGACCAGTTTTCCCAGCACCACTTGTTAAAGAGACTGTCTTTTCTCCATTTTATATTCTTGCCTCCTTTGTCAAAGATACGGTGTCCATAGGTGTGTGGATTTATCTCTGGGCTTTCTATTTTGTTCCATTGATCTATATTTCTGTCTTTATGCCAGTACCATACTGTCTTGATGACTGTGGCTTTGTAATAGAGCCTGAAGTCCGGCAGCGTGATTCCCCCAGTTCCATTCTTCTTCCTCAAGATTGCTTTGGCTATTCGAGGATTTTTGTATTTCCATACAAATTCTGAGATTATTTGTTTTAGCACTGTGAAAAATACCATTGGTAGCTTGATAGGGATTGCATTGAATGTATAAATTACTTTGGGTAGTATACTCATTTTCACAATATTTATTCTTCCAATCCACGAACACGGTATATTTCTCCATCTATGAGTGTCCTCTTTGTTTACTTTCACCAGTGTTTTATAGTTTTCTATGTACAGGTCTTTTGTTTCTTTAGGTAGATATATTCCTAAATATTTAATTCTTTTCGTTGCAACAGTGAATGGAATGGTTTCCTTAATTTCTCTTTCTATTTTCTCATTATTAGTGTATAGGAATGCAAGGGATTTCTGTGTGTTGATTTTATATCCTGCCACTTTACTGTAATCATTGATTAGCTCTAGTAGTTTTTTGGTAGAGTCTTTAGGGTTTTCTGTGTAGAGGATCATGTCATCAGCGAACAGTGAAAGTTTTACTTCTTCTTTTCCAATTTGGATTCCTTTTATGTCTTTTTCTGCTCTGATTGCTGTGGCCAAAACTTCCAGAACTATGTTGAACAGTAGTGGTGAGAGTGGACACCCTTGTCTTATTCCTGACTTTAGGGGAAATGCTTTCAGTTTTTCACCATTGAAAATGGGGGTTTGTCATATATAGCTTTTATTATGTTGAGGTATGTTCCTTCTGTTCCCACCTTCTGGAGGGTTTTTATTGTAAATGGATGTTGAATTGTCCAAGATGCACATCAGGTCAGAGCACTAGCCTAGACCTCTTTGAGCAATAACTAGTATTGTGTTATGTTTCCTTCTCACCTGTTGCCTTTCTATTTAATTTTGCCAACATGTTCTGCTCTAGCCTTCCTGGAAATGAGCCCAAACCCCTGTGTGGCAGAGCTCTGGGTGACTGTGCTGGCAGGTGGTCTACTTGGATTCAGCAAAAGTTGGGGACTGACAGTTTCAACCTACTCACCCCGTTCCTCCTGCCCACCACCCCCAAAGCCACAGAACATTTTGCTGCCTCTTTTTCTTGCTTTGACTAGAATGTGTGTGTTAAAGAACTCAACATGTGATTGTGCCAGTTTGAGGGTACGGTGGTTGTTCAGTCACTCAGTTGTGTCCAACTCTTTGTGACCCCGTGGACTGCAGCACACCAGGCTTCCTTGTCCTTCACTGTCTCCCGGAGTTTGCTCAGATTCATGTCCATTGAGTGGGTGATGCTATCTAACCATCTCATCCTTTGCTGCCCCCTTCTCCTCCTGCCCTCAATCTTTCCCAGCATCAGCGTCTTTTCCAATGAGTCGGCTGTTTCCATCAGGTGGCCAAAGTATTTGAGCTTCAGTTTCAGCATCCAGCCTTCTAATGAATATTCAGGGTTGATTTCCTTTAGGATTGACTGGATTAATCTTGCAGTCCAAGGAACTCTCAAGACTCTTCTCCAGCATCACAATTCAAAAGCATAAATTATTTGGCGCTCAGCCTTCTTGATGGTCCAGTTCTCACATGATTAGAGGGTACAGTTAGGTGGCAATAAATTATCAGATAACAAATGATGGATCTGCTTCTATTCCTGAACTTAATTAAACTAAGAAAGATAGTAGTTTAGCTTCTTAACAAATGTATGCATTTAAATATTTCCATGGAAATAACTGCCTGCATAGTTCTCAGACTCCTTTTCATCTTTAAGGATGCAAAATTTTCCTGTGTGCTACAGAGCCTAGGAATTTGTCCTATTTTATTCCATCTTCCCTGCTGTTTCAACTCCTTGTTTTAGATCATTTGTGTCAAGTTACATTTATTCAAAATGAACAAAGCATTCAATTACCTAAAAAAAAATAGAAAAAAAAATTGCAATGCCAAAGATTCCCTGTAACTTCTAATAATTATGTCTGTATCAGCTAACATGAATTAAAATATTCATGTTCTTGATGTCTTCTAGTTCACAAAAGGCAGTGATTACTGCATTTTGTCAAACTAATGCCAATATGATGATATGTTAAAACATTCTGCTTGCAGCTGCAAGTTAGTAAGCCATATAAGGGAAAACTTTAATTATAGCTTCATACTGCAGTAAAAGTTCTTAATTAGACTCATGTAAGATTTTACTTGAAGCTAAATTTTTTTCTGAAGATTTAAAGAATCAAGAAAAAGATATCTTTTCCTATTCATCTTCCTTTTTCACTTGTTGACCTTGATCCATACACACTTCCACCCAGTTTCTCCCTATAAACAGAACTAACATAAGGAAATTCTAGTCTTTTGATTGATCAATACCCTCTTGACTGGTTGTTGATTTTCACATCAGAGTTATGAGTTTTCAAATGCTATTTGTCTTTAGTATGTTGACCAGGTCTTGAGTGCAAAATAAATATTTTACACTCACAAAGTCCTTTTTGTACTGAATCAAGTGGTACCATTTTGTATGTTGCCAATAATCATATTAAAGATAATTCATAATTTGCATATGAATTCAAATATACATTCACGGTGTCATCACTAAAAGGTGAGCAAGGGTAATTGTTCCTGGCTTGCTTGAGTGGCAGTGAAGAGTGGGGTGACAGCTAGCACCCCATTACTGTCTGCTAATTACTGCTAATTACTGTCCAGTCCTCCTAATGGTCACGGTGACTGCTATATATGTTCTCACTTGTACAGTACAATATTTCTTACCTTGCTGTCATTTTTTCTTTAAGATTGCCCATGGGTACATTTTTTATAAGAGAGCAAATAGAAAATGGTATTTGAATCTACACTGCATAAAAGAAAAGTAAATTTTAAATGATGTGTTACTAAGAATAGCTGCAGCTACAGATTCAAGGCAGAAATGAGATTTTAATAATAGTTTTATTAGTATTAATCTATAAAGTCCATTTCTATATTTTAAACCATAAGATTAACTTGCTTAGTTGCTTCAGTCGTGTCCAACTCTTTGCAGCCCCATGGACTATAGCCTGCCCGCTCCTCTGTCCTTGGGATTCACTGAGAAGAATACTGGAGTGGGTTGCCATTTCCTCCTCTGGGGGATCTTCCCAAACTAGGGATTGAACCTGCATTTCTTACATCTCCTGCATTGACAGGAGGGTTCTTTACCACTAGCGCTACCTGGGAAGCTCTACTTCCTGTTCTTACAGTATAGAAGTAAGTAAAAATGAACTTTTTAAAATAAAATTCAGTGCTTTTTAATTAGATCATATTATGGGTTGCATGTTTGTTCAGATGTTAAAACTCCAACCTGCAGTGGGAAAGTATAAAGAGGTGGGGCCATTGGGAGATATTAGGTCATGAGAGTGAAGCCCTCATGATGAGATTAGTGCCCTCCTGAGAAGGAAGTGTGCCCTCTCTCTGCAGTAAGGACAGCAAGAAGATGGTCATCTACAATCCAAGGAGAGAACCTTTAATTTAGTTAAATAAAACATTTTAAAGGAGGTTCTTCTAAACCTGGATACTCTCCTCAAAATGTGTTAAAAATGTGAATAGCATTCCTTTTATTGGTCCGAACAACACTCGGTTATGCTGCAATAACAAACATACTATAGAATCGCAGTGGCTTCATAAATAAGACATTATTTCCCACTCTCACAAGTTCTGTGAATTTAACTCAGCTTGAGGGCAGCTTCTAAGTGATTACTTAAAGATCCAGTGTGCTTGCATCTTGTTGATCCATTGTCTCAAGGAGTGCCTTTCAGGATCAAATTCCATGAGGGAAAAGAGAGCCCCAAGGCCACCTGGACCTCTCTTAACCTCAGCCCAGAAGAGGCGCTCATTGCTTCTGCTTACCACCTACTGGCTCTGTTGCCAGTCTAACTGTAAGAAAGGCTGGAAAATAAATACTTTCTAGGTATCCAGGAAGAAGGAAAATGAAACACAGTTTTGTCAACACCTACCATTATTTCTACCAAACCCTTTGTGTATATCATGAAGAAGCTCTTTGTGAGATTCATAATGTCCAGTCAGGTAGCTTGAACTGATGTTACATACTAAGTTACCAACCCGAAGGTTCTGCTTTTTCCCGTTGGAAACCCATGATACGTTGTCTGTAAACAAGTCATCTTTAGCAAGCCATTCTCTATTACCATGGATACTCCTTCTGTGTCTCTTGAAACTCGGCGTTTTCATTTCCATCTTTACCATAATAGCTCAGGTCCTTGTCATCTTTTCCTGAAATATTTGCCATAGTCTCATCACTGGTCCTCGTACGTCCTTTCATTATTACCACCCCAACCAGATCATTATTTTTCAGCACTGTGTGGTCTCTCTGCCTTGGAAATATCAAGGAGCATTAGCCTCTGCATTATTCATATGATATGTAACAGTCACATACCTTAGAAGTATATAGATTATTCATTCCTCAAGATATAAAGACCCTTCACCCAACAAAGATTGCAAGTGGGTTATAATGATACTTGGAAAACCCAGTGAGTGAAATACAACATATTTTTAAATTGATAGAATTTTTTATCTTTTAGATGTGATTCTGTTAACAGTTTAACCTGCTTGTTGGCAAGGGATGAAATATATGAAAAGTTTATTCTTCTAAATTGAGTTTTCAATGCCTAATCCTTTTTAAAAGTGTGGTATTTAAACAGGAGGTGTGAAAAACATGCCTTCCTTCATATTCTAAATAGAGTAAACACAGGAAGAAGCAAAATCTGTTTTGGTTTTCACTCACTTTGTGTGTCATCTTTTTCCCACCAGAACCATAACACAATTTTGGAAATAGTGCTGTTGCTTTTGAAAGTAACATTTTCCATATCAATCAAATATCCTGAGCTTGTATTTCGTACACTATTGTATCTTTGACAGAATGAAAAGAAATCCCAAACAATTTAGAAAAATGCTATAAAACTAGAATTTTATTTCAGTATGTCCAGGAATTGATCCTTTCTGTGTGCTGCTTAGAATAGTACAATCCATACCAACGAAAATCAGGATTTGGGCATAAGTAATAACCTCATCACAGCTTTGTAAAACCGAAGACATTTTCTGTTCACTATCCATTCAACAAGCATCTCTTGGACACCTAATCAATGATAGATATCATACCTGGAAATGCTAAAAAAAGAAAATAAAGGAGCTTCCCTTGTGATCAATAATAGGTACAAGTAAGTAGACCAACAGTTTGGGTGCATTATAATAAATACTTCATCACAGAAATGCCAAAGGTGCTATGGGAAGCGTAGACAGAATGGGATCAGAACTGAATTCCAGGAGGAAAAATTGTGGCTTAGGTTACCAACATGATAAAAAAAAATGGAAAACAGTATGTGAATGTCATGTTCATATCCTAAGTATTAGTGTACATCATGGGGCTGGGACAAATGAAATCTTCTCTTGGTACTTTTAAGATTTGGTACATATATACAATAGAATATTACTAATGGAATATTAGAAAGAATGAAATAATGCCATTTGCAGCAATATGGATGGATCCAGATTGCCACACTGAGTAAAGTAAGTCATACAAAGAAGCACAAATATCACAGGATATCGCTTATATATGGAATAAAAAAAATGGTACAAAATGAACGTATTTACAAAACAAGTAGAGTCACAGAGGCAGAAAACAATCTTATGGTTACCAGGGAAAGACACGGGAGGGATAAATTGGGAGATTGAGATTGACATATACACACTGCTGCTGCTGCTGCTAAGTCGCTTCAGTCGTGTCCGACTCTGTGTGACCCCATAGACAGTAGCCCACCAGGCTCCTCCATCCCTGGGATTCTCCAAGCAAGAACACTGGAGTGGGTTGCCATTTCCTTCTCCAATGCAAGAAAGTAAAAAGTGAAAGTGAAGTTGCTCAGTTGTATCCGACTCTTAGCGACCCCATGGACTGCAGCCTACCAGGCTCCTCCGTTCATGGGATTTTCCAGGCAAGAGTACTGGAGTGGGGTGCCAGTGCCTTCTCCCATATACACACTGCTGCTGCTAAGTCACTTCAGTCGTGTCTGACTCTGTGTGACCCCCATAGACAGAAGCCCACCAGGCTCCCCCATCCGTGGGATTCTCCAGGCAAGAACACTGGAGTGGGTTGCCATTTCCTTCTCCGATGTGTGAAAGTGAAAAGTGAAAGTGAAGTCGCTCAGTCGTGTCTGACCCTTAGCGACCCCACAGACTGCAGCCTACCAGACTCCTCCATCCGTGGGATTTTCCTAGCAAGAGTACTGGAGTGGCTCGCCATTGCCTTCTCCACATATACACACTACTTATATAAAATAGATAACTTATAAGGACCTACTGTATAGCACAGGGAACTCTTCTCAATACTCTGTAATGACTGGTATGGGAAAAGAATCTAAAAAAAACGTGGATGTATGTATATGAATGACTGATTCACTTTGCTAAACAGCAGAAAGTTAACATTGTAAATCAACTATACTCTAATAAAAATGTTTTAAAGTAAATAAAGAGTAAATTAAAAAAGGAAGAAATGATTTCATCTCATAAGGTGTACCCATAAGAAACTTCGGAAACTCCTCTGATAGCAAAAAACAGTAATATTAAGAGTCATCCAGACTTGAATTTGAATCAAGATTCTGGCAGTATAATCTTAGGTGAATTTCTGTGTTTCAACAGTTTTAAGAGGGGTATAAGAATATCTATCTTAAAGGGTAGCCACTAAGGTCTATAGAATAATGGATATAAACCATTTGGCACAAATCTGGCACATAGCAGGTACTTAGGAAGTCTTGGTTCCTAATAAGAGTACAAATGGAAATGGGTTGCATTGGTAACTTTCATAATGGGTGTATCCAGGTCTTGCAGTTGGTTGAACATTCTTTCAGTTTGTATCTTGTTAATATGGATTGAAAATATTTGTGTTTAAAATGATACAGTATATATTAACTCCTCTATGAAATTGGGAGTAATTTGATTCAGCCGATGATAATTGTAGTGGATTTTAATGACCAGTTGGCAGCAGTTTTCAGGGCACTCTTCTTAGGAAGTAAAATGTGTCACAGGAATTCAGTAGTAATCAAACAAAATACATTAAGACTAGAGGATAACTGAATAGTCATGAAACCCATTGGAATTTTTATCCGTTTCAAAATTAAGTATGATACCAGAGAGATGGTACAACTGTCAGCCTAGAGAAAAATTGTACCTGACATATGTCAGCATATGTCATATGCCCACTCACTGCCATATTTCCAATTTGTCTGTGCAGTGGGATTCTGGTTTTGCATTCACTATATTAAAACAAGAAATTAAATGACTCTCAAGTTCATAAGGGTGCCAGTACAGGGCAGAGTCAGAAAGAGAAGCTGAAGTTCAGTGAGCTGTCTGCTGAATTCTGTGCCCTCTGTGACCATGTCTGAAGCATAATAGACCCAAACTTTGAAATTTTCAGATGCCAGTAACATAAAAGGAAATAGGTCAAGGCTGCAGGTTGACTTGATTCTCTTATCTCCTAAATAATAGGATTTAACTATAGCAATAATGACCTAATTCAGTACTAAAGTAACCCCTGTGACGGTAATAGAAGATTTTTGTTATGTTCAGCATATTTCACCTGAAATTTAGCAGCAAGGTTATCTTTGTCTGTGGAAGTTCATCTGTCTTATTTCTCCTGCTCAAGATAAGAGTTTTCCCATGGTGCATTGTTTGATTCTCGTCACACTGCCAGCTTAAGGACTGACTGTCAGATGGAAGAGCTTTTAGTAATTGGAAGTTTTCTTCACAGTTCCTCAGTCCTTTGGACTGTATAAATTGTCCATATAAGATACCCCTGGTGGTATCTTAGCCTTGATATGTTCTTTCTCCTTGGTGAGGTTTCTCTATATTTTCCACCCTTTGTATCCTTATTTCATATTTGTAAAATATGTTTATTTGCATATGGTAGTACCAGCCATACAATGCATGGGATGTATAGTCTGCTGCTCTCCTTGTCACCAAATATACAAAGAGGAGAAAGTCAAGAAATGTAAGACATTTGCAGTCTAACTGGCTAAATAGACACTTAAACTGATAATTATAATGTGTTAAATATAGTAATGGAAACATGAGTAAAGTGCTAGGAAAGCTGGGAAGAGGGAGCACAATCATTAAGTCTGTGAAATCCAGTTTATTCTTCTTCTGTGGCTTATGCTTTTGGTGCCATGTCTAAGAAACCATTGCCTAATCTAAGGTGAGGAAGATGTGTGCCTGGGCATTCTCTGAGTTTCGTGGTTTAGCTCTTATGTTAAGGTCTTTGATCCATTTTGAGTTAAATTTGTATCTGGTGTGAGTTAAGGTCCAGCGTCGTTCTTTTGCATGTAGATGTCCGGTTGCCCCAGTACATCTAATTGAAGACTATTCTTTCCCCCATTGAATTATCTTGGTATAGTGTAGTGCCTTTTTGATGTGCTGTCCTGGCTTAGATTCCACGGTGCCAAACTCACCTCAGTTTTTCTCCTGGCTCTCAGGCTGTTTCTTTTCCGTGTGCTTTACAGGCACTTTTTTACCTTCACCTTACTCTAAATGTTAAAATTGTTAAAGGTGTGATTTGGGGACCCCTTCCCTTCTCTCTCTAGCGTTGCTTTCTAGGGAAGTTTACCCATTCCCATTCTCTTTCTGTGCTCCTGACTCAGAAAGTTTATCTCCATCCCCTACTCCTCTGCAGAGCTTCACGTAGGAATATCTTTTTGCTTACTGACTTCCCTTGAATATTTCAAAGACAACTTAAGCATCACAGTATCCGAAATGAAATACCTGATTCTCATATCTGCTCACCCTCCAAGGGAATTTGCCTTTCCAATAGCTTTTTCTGTCTTGTAACTTGTACAACTATATACCCGCTTGCTGAAGTCAGAAACCTGGGGTTCACTCCCTGTTATTCCTTTTCCCTCACTTCCCATGTGCAGTCCCTCAGTATATGTCTAAAATTTGTCCATGGCTCTCATCTCCACTGACATCATTCTAGGTCAGGCCACCATTGCCTCTTACTTGAGTCACCACAATAGCTTCCTATTCATTCTGTTTTTTCTCTTGCTCCTGTTCCCAGCAAGAATTTTTGAAACGTTCTTAGTCCAGGTTACCCCCATTTTAAATCCTTCAGTGGCTACTAGTTCCACTTAATAACCGTCTCATTACAGGATCAGTAAACTCCTACATAATCCATTCCTGCTTCTGTCCCTAGGTTTATCCCAAACCATGTTTCCCTTTTTATAGCCACACCAATCTTTTTGTTCATGGCTCACATACATTTCCTTCCCCTTTTCAGCCTTTGCACATGGAGTTGTCCCGGATTATCACATCACAGCTTAAACATTAGCCCTTCCAACAGGTCTTCCTAACCGATTCTAAGTCATTTCCCCTTCTCTTGAATTCACTATCACAGCACATTGTTTATTAACTGCCTGGAAATTTTAAAATTGTGTGTGTGTGTACATAATATATACACACCTACACATATACTGTTTTAAGCTGTACATAATTTGCCTCTTGTTTCTAGATGAACTCCTCACCCGACATGGGTGTGTGTTGGGAGAGCTTGTCTGTTTTTTCTAGCATTGTGTTCCCAGCCTGCTACTGTGCCTGTGGCAAATAAAAGATGATAAAAAAATTTCAATAATAAAGTGGCAGGGAAATTTGGAAAAGATGGGGTGACATCTGATGAGTGTACATTACTAGGTGGTCAAAGAAAGAAAGGGCATCATGGTTTGAGTAATGACCAGAGTGTACAAAGACTCAGAGGCAAGAGAGAGATGGTATATTTAACATATTGATTATATTCTTTAAAGACTGGTGGAATTTTGTGCATGGAGAGAAAATATTTATTTTCACTTTGTTTCATGCTTAATTTAGTAAATATTCCTACTAAACAAAACTCGGAAAATCAGATTTTCTTAAGCTTTTACACATTGTTTATCAGAATTTAATGGGCCTGATTATTTTGAATACTTTAGATACTTCAAACAGATAAGACCTTTGCACAAATAACAATACTTAAAAGAATATTTTATTTAAGCCTGTTATGAACCAGCAACACCACGAGTTTAATATATGTCTTCATTAGATCTCTCAAATGTAACGGAAGTGCTTATTTTCCTGTTTCCTGAGTCTAGAAGAGTTGGGTTACCAAACAGCTGGTTTTTGGAGGGGGCACATCCTGATTTCTTTCCTCAAATTGATTCACACTTAATCCCGGGAGATCTCACCAGGCCCCTTTTTATAACTGAACTTAATGTTTCACATCAGAAGCACTGTAAAATCCATCTAGTCAATGATGGGTTTTCTCCCAGATCCATATGTCCTTTGCTTGGCCAGCATTACATAATCCTCCACCATGTCATTATTATACATTTATCTGGTGTATGAGCATTAATAGAAACAAACAGATGCCGCATTACTATCTTATTATAATTTATCAAGTTATCCACCGCTTTCTGCTCCTAGCCCGTGTGATCTGTTCTGAACAGATAGCCAGGTTTCTAAAGAGGTGAATGCATTGCCCATTGACACCCATCAGCCCTCTCTGGAACAGTTTCTAATTCCTTTGGCTGACTCATAGTTTCCTATATTTACCTACTGCTACTGGCACAGATAAAGACAGATTAGACTTTTATATATAAATACATAGAAGAAATAAAATATACAAGTATTATAATAATCCTTACTTAATAATATCAATAAAATAATAT
Source organism: Moschus berezovskii (assembly GCF_049115385.1). Classification (NCBI taxonomy): domain Eukaryota; kingdom Metazoa; phylum Chordata; class Mammalia; order Artiodactyla; family Moschidae; genus Moschus; species Moschus berezovskii. Next base: position 35,101,969 of record NC_142480.1, read on the forward strand.
CCAATTATATTCATTTTTCAGATTTCAACTTCACTTTTGTACATTTAATATTAACTCAGCATTAACCAGTTATGGCTTCCACAAAGTTATATAAAACTATTGTAATTATTGTCCTCTTATAACTTTTACTGCTATTGATGTTCTAATATCACAATTGATATCACAACTTGTCTGGTAGGACCTGCTTTCAACTGGCTTCTCTTTTCTTTTCGCACTATCCCTACCATCACTGAAGGTATCCTTGTTGTCTGGCAATAAGATATTTCAGATCTGTCTGTGTTTTCCTTGCCCCCAGGCACGGAGTCCACTACTTTCCAAAGGACTTTGCCTTCTTCTAGCAGAAAAGAGCTCTAGCCACCAAAATCTAAATGCTCAGCTTGCATTAAGTATCAGTGTTGGGGGTGGAAAAAATGCTACTGTCGATGTTTGGACCCCCTTAGGCATGGACCTGGACAGTGTTCCTTTGTCATTCACATCAATTTTTCCCAAAATGTTTTGTTATGTACTCTACCTGTAGTAAGAGACTGATGAAATTTTAATGATTTTTCTAAAATTTGTGAAGAAACATTAGGCAGTCGATAGAGGCTGGAGTCTGTTGGGGATGGCAGGTAAGTTGTGTGGCAGTAGATCAGGAAGAAACACTTTAGTTGATTGTGTTGTGTTATGTGTGCCAACAAAGGACTGAGATAATGAAAGGAGCATAATCAGGTTAGCTGTATGGAAAGAAGAGCATGCTGTTCTTTAGAGAGCCGCAAGACCAGTGGCAGGAAAACCACCCAGGCCCCTGGGATGGCCTCGTATGACCTGCTGGGGACTAGGAATAGAGAGCTGAGACAAGTGCTCTGGATGGCATAGAAACTTCAGTGCAGGGTATTGTGGAGAGTTAGAGTTAAAGGTGAACTGAGTGTAGGATGCTAGATGGACAGAAGGGCTATTAACAGTGAATTCAGGAGGAGGAGAATGTCAGGTGGAGAGTGAAGAGAGAAAGAATGGACTAATTAGCCACTAATATTAACCTAAGTTTTGGAAAGCAGACAAGTACAGACTGTGTCTGGCCCATGTTTATTCTACGATAAATCTGCTGAATGAATCAGATACTTCTAATACTTAAATGTATGTTAAGTTCATACTGCGCTACCAGCACTGTCAGTATATATTTTATTTAATTCTCAAAGCAAGCTCTATGAAAAAGAGGTATACTGTTTTTACAGCTATTGTGCTTATGAGAAAGACACAGGCTCGTAGAGATTAAATAACTGACCTGAGGTCACAGTGCTAGTACGTGGCAGAGACAGCCTCAAACCCAGACCTCTCTGACTTTATAGCTCTAACCAAAAAGAGAATGAAACTGATAGGGAGAATCAAAGTGATGGTGGAGGGAAGAGTAGAGATCAAGAAACAATGTTATAGAAGCCCAGGGAAAGAGAAGTTTTTCAGTCAGCCCACTGGTGGTCCTGTGGCCAAGTGGAGGAAACAAAATAGGCAATAGACTTGATAAGTCACTGGTGAATTTAAGAGATGGTGTTAGGAGAGTAGGAGTAAGGGGAAGGCCACTTTACTAAAAATGCAAAGTATCTGGGAGTAGGAGAGGTCACAGTGGGAGTCTTCTCTTCCTTCAGCCCTGTTCATGGTGAGTGAGGGTAGAGATGGAAAGATGAGCTGAAACAGAAAGCTCAATGGAGAGACTCTTTACTGCCAGATGACCGAAGTTTCCTTCCTTAGTAATGGCTAAAGTTGAGTGTCAGCTCTGTGCCCAACACTGTTCCAAGTGTCGCACCTGTACAATCTCATTTATTCTTCACAACGATCTTTTGAGGTAGGTCCTAGACCAGCCCCCATGGCAGGTGAGGAAAGAGAAGGTGTGGTATTTATTCAAGGCCACACAGATAGCAAGCACCAGACTGCCCATGTTGAGCAGAATTTGTTTTGGTCAGCAATATTGTAGACAGTTTTCAAATAGTATCTATCAGTTCAGTTCAGTTGCTCAGGCGTGTCAGATTCTTTGCGACCCCATGAACCACAACACGCCATCACCAGACTCCCGGAGTTCACCCAAACCCATGTTCATCGAGTGGGTGATGCCATCCAACCATCTCATCCTCTGTCGTCCCCTTCTCCTCCTACCCTCAATCTTTCCCAGCACCACGGTCTTTTCAAATGAGTCAGCTCTTCGCATCAGGTGGCCAAAGTATTGGCGTTTCAGCTTCAACATCAGTCCTTCCAATGAACACCCAGGACTGATCTCCTTTAGGATGGACCAGTTGGATCTCCTTGCAGTCCAAGGGACTCTGAAGAGTCTTCTCCAAAACCACAGTTCAAAAGCATCAATTCTTCGGCACTCCACTTTATTTATAATCCATCTCTCACATCTGTACATGACCGCTGGAAAAACCATAGCCTTGACTAGACGGACCTTTGTTGACAAAGTAATGTCTCTGCTTTTTAATATGTTGTCTCGGTTGGCCATAACTTTCCTTCCAAGGAGCAAGCGTCTTTTAATTTCATGGCTGCAATCGCCATCTGCAGTGATTTTGGAGCCCAGAAAAATGAAGTCTGACACTGTTTCCACTGTTTCCCCATCTATTTGCCATGAAGTGATGGGACCAGATGCCATGATCTTTGTTTTCTGAATGTTGACTTTTAAGCCAACTTTTTCACTCTCCTCTTTCACTTTCATCAAGAGGCTCTTTAGTTCTTCTTCACTTTCTGCCATAAGGGTGGTGTCATCTGCATGTCTGAGGTTATTGATATTTCTCCTGGCAATCTTGATTCAAGCTTGTGCTTCCTCCACCCAGCATTTCTCATGATGTACTCTGCATATAAGTTAAATAAGCAGGGTGACAATATACAGCCTTGATGTACTCCTTTTCCTATTTGGAACCAGTCTGTTGTTCCATGTCCAGTTCTAACTGTTGCTTCCTGACCTGTATACAGGTTTCTCAAGAGGCAGGTCAGGTGGTCTGGTATTCCCATCTCTTTCAGAATTTTCCACAGTTTGTTGTGATCCACACAGTCAAAGGCTTTGGCATAGTCAATAAAGCAGAAATAGATGTGTTTTTTTTTTAACTCTCTTGCTTTTTCCATGATCCAGCGGATATTGGCAATTTGATCTCTGGTTCCTCTGCCTTTTCTAAAACCAGCTGAACATCTGGAAGTTCATAGTTCACATATTGCTGAAGCCTGGCTTGGAGAATTTTAAGCATTACTTTACTAGCATGTGAGATGAGTGCAATTGTGCAGTAGTTTGAGCATTCTTTGGCATTGCCTTTCTTTGGGATTGGAATGAAAACTGACCTTTTCCAGCCCTGTATCAGGACTTGAAATTATGGTTTTTAAAGTAAAAGGTACTCACTTCCAACTGTAATAGAAGCTGAGAGCTGCAGATCATACTTGGTTTATTGCCATACATACCAAAGACAGAGAACAAAATCAATTTTACCAAATTTAGAGCCATTTTAGGTGGTTAACTTCAGAATAAGAGTTCCCTCTTTGAAGCTGTACTTCACCCACCCTTCTGAGAAGGAAAGAGAACCAAAAGAAATGTCCTTGAAATCATTCTTATGATGCCCTGTAACTGTTGGAAGAACATGTTCTTAAGGACCAAGTTTAAACAAATGCTGAAGGACTGGTGAATTTCTTTACATATCCTGAGTTTTAAGTGTTTAAAGGACATGAATAAAATCCTTAATATTTAACTCTAGCTGTTGAAAACATTGGGACAGTGAATTGAAAGAAGGGTATGAACTCATACCTTTTGTAGGACCCGGAGGGGCCACTGGGCTTTCTCCTAAGTCGTTAGTGCGTGCCTGTGACCTGGGAACAAGCTGAGGTTCCACTAAACTACTTTAACATTGCCAGCAGAAGAGAATCGCCCAATAGAATGGTCCATTCTTCTCCCTTTGGTAGTGCCAGCAGTAGATAACTCCAAGGTCTCCTTCAAGTAGACTTTTGAGTTTATGGGTTTACAAAATATTCCTGAGTGCTGAGTCCATTTTTCTTTGTCATCCAGCTGCAGGAAACAAACAAGTTTCATGGTCCCTGAAATTAGCCACCAACTTAAGACAAAAGATAATTCCGGAACTGCCACTCAGCATGCTATATCTGTTCTGCTGCCTCTATAAACCAAGCCTTTTCAATGTAATTATATGACTTGTCCAACTATCGCTAAATTGATGAAGACAGCCTGGATTTATTTATTTTTTCCTCCTTTAACTTAGGAATCAGTATACTTTGTTGCAGCATTTCCCAAAACAGATTCTGTAGAAATCCACCCTACTAAGACAAACTATGCAAAAGGAACCTGTAAGTAAATATGCTGGGGAATTCTGCTAGCAGATCTTTCCGGCTGCCACCGCTACCTCCTTTTGATTAACAATTTATATTAGCATATTAAAAGTTTTCCAAAGTTCTGCAATAAAGGAACCAGATCAGCATTTCATAAAGTCATTCACTGCACACTGTGTTTTCAGAGCTTTGAGGTCAACCCTCAGCTTCTATGTATTCAACTTTTTTAGAGTCCATATATGAGTGAGATCATGCATGTTTTTTCCTTTCTGCATCTTGCTTCCACAGGCAGGGAGGTGGGGGACAGTGTTGGTCCAAAGGTACAAAGTTGAAGTTATGTAAGATGAATAAGTCTAGAGATCTAATGCATAGTATGAGGACTTAGATGGATCCTGAAAGTTCGCTGGAAGAGTGATTTCAGGTGTTCTCACCACAACAAAAATAAAAAAGGAAAAAATGGTACCTATGTGAGATGTCTATGTTAATTAACTTCACTGCAGTTTTCATTTCACTGTGTGTATGTCAAATCATCATGTTGTACTCCTTAAATATGTACAGTTTTTATTTTTAAAAATGATTTTTACAAATGAGCTTTGAGGTCAAGATCTGGGTTATCTTGAGCAAGCTATCTCCCCTTCATGAGTACTTAATTGTAAAGTAGGGTAAAAATATAGTTCTTGTACATGCACACAGTACATAACCATTCAGTGAATTGTAGCAGTTTCTGCAACTGGCTGATGTTCACACTGCCTCAGTGTCCAGCATGGGTTAACAACTGTTCCTTTTGGAAAGTTGCTATGATGGATCATAACCTGGATTTGTAATAAGATTTATCTGATGAGTCACTAATACCACACAAGTATGAATGAAATTTAACAGTTTGGAGGAATCTCCATCTCAGAGGGGGATCCTAGAGGCTGTTCAACATGAGATGCAGCTACGTGATTAATACTGATTAGTCAGTGTACTGTAGAAAGAACTTGGGAACTTGGTAATTTACCCAAGCTCTCAGGTAATTAATGGAGTCTGTGAATTAAGAACCAACTTGTTTTACTAGGTAGGACTTTGCATTTAATCACTCTGCAGATGTTAATATCATTATTATTTAAATTGCTGTTCATTTATAAAATGTTTAATACAAGTCACAGTCAGCCAGACCTCCTTGGAAATACCACTGAATTATGGAAATTGAGGTTCCTACTCATCTCAGGAAGTAGAATGGTATGTACATGGTTCAGAGCAACTTTAGCACTGAGAAGGAACCCTGCCATCTGGGCACCAAGCTTCCATATGACTTCTCTTGTCTTTTGTTTATATGGTAAAAGATAGAGTTCTCGTGGTAGAGATGCTGAGCAATGAAGATTGAAAGTAGAAAAAGGAAAGAAAAAGCATCTGATGAATCCTATAGATTGGTATCTAAAAAAATTAATTTGAATGTCACTAATACTGGACCAGACTTGAGTGAACCTTAAAAATATTTTGGTTAAAAAAAATTAATACTGTAGACAAGAATAGAATAGAAGGACTGTTTACTCAAGGAATAAATTATTATTGGATACTTTGATAATACAATATGAAGGTTATTAATGTTTCTGGCCTATTAACAGTTTCATATACTTGATCTCCCTGCCAGTATTTTGAGTTTATCTTATTAAAACCCAAATCCATTTTTTTTTCACAATTAGTTCTCCTTTCAGTTAGCTTGGATAAATGGGGCTTTATTGTACAGTTATTCTTCAGTGGTTAGATTGATTATAGAATACAAGTAGTCCATGCAAAACTATTATCAGATTTCAGTCTTAAAAGAGTGTCCTGGGATGACCATGTTTCCTCAACCCTGAGTTTAGATTGCCATAGGTTTATCAGTCATTTATTTTTGAGATGATTTTCCTGCTTTCTCCAAATAGGATGAGCATTTTATATTTCAAATATCTACATATGTATTTGATGTAGGAAGTAGCTGATGAAAATTCTCCTTAAATTGCCTCTTTTACTAGCTGTAGAATTAAGAGTCTTGATTACCAAGACACAACCTCAAGTCTCAGATGATATAAAGAAATTATAGTTGTTGGTGTGGTCTCCGTTGCTTTAAAAAAAAAAAAAAAAAAAACTCCTCCTCTCCTTTCTCTTCTGTTGTTGCTTTTCAATATACCATATTCTTTTTTCCCTCATTTTCCTATACATATGTTTCTTTTAATTGTGTTCAAACAGTAACTGAATACAATGTTAGCACTTCATCTCAAGTTGCTTTCTGAGTAAGGTCTTCTCAGTCACTTAACATAAAAGATGCCAGCATAATATTTTTTTAAAGCACGTATTGAGTGGACCTGATGTGAATGCAACATCAGTGAAGACTGGTCTATGCTCTATTCTCAGAGAGTATAATTCAAACAGTAGTTGACATTATTTGCAGAGGTTGACAGCCTTCTCTCAGACTGCTTGCATAAATTTGGGTATTAATATGCTTCCTGCCTATTTAGAGAGAATTACTGTTCTGTCTGCCTCAGGAGACTATTTTATTTCCAGATTTAACTCAGCACAATATCATGGGCCCCAACTTTTGAGTTAAGCATCCTTCTTTTCAGTGCACACCTTGATTTCATGAGCATGTGTTCAACTTGCTCTGATCAGCACGCTTAGCTGCACACTGCAAGTATACAAAGATCTCCCAGGAGATTCAAGACACTTAGCCCCAAGATAACAGAGAAGGAGACATGCAAACAAATGGGTGGAATTGTGCAGTTTTTCCAAAGTTCTAGGGAGCAGATGTGGTCTTGTGGAGGTAGAGGGACAAACATCCATTGAGCACCTGCAGGTACTTTGTATACATCTTCATTTCCCCAACTGCCACATGAGGTAGATGTTGTAGATGAGGAAACTTAAGATCAGAGAATATAAGTCACTCCCTGAAAGGCGTTCTGCCAATTTGTCAACATAACAGTGCATGCACTCAAATGAATAGTTTTCAGCCCAGAATGAGTGTTTCAGGGAAGCAATTTTCAGCATGCAACAAGATCCTCAAAAAACATGTATGTCCTTTAAACCAGCAGTTTAATCTCTAGGAATTATCAGATATGGACAAAGGTTGTGTGTGTGTATGTAAATGCAAGAAAGTAACTATAGCCTTATGTTAAAAAATAAAACTTTCCAAATAATTAGTGATACTGAACATCTTTTCATGTGCCTGCTGGCCATCTGTATGTCTTCTTTGGAAAAATGTCTATTCACAGCTTCTGCCCATTTTTAAATCAGAATGTTTGTTTTTGACCATTATCAAGTTGTATGAGTTCTTTACATATTTTCTGTATTAACCCCTTATCAGATATATGATTTGCAAACATCTTTTCCATTCAGTAAATTATCCTTGTGGGTGTTTTTTTTTTTTTCTTTGCTGTGCAGAAGCTTTTTGGTTGATGTAGTCCCATTTAATTTTGCTTTTGTTTCCTTTGCCTGAGGAGACATATCCAAAAAGATATTGCTAAGACTGATGTTAAAGAACATACTATGTTTTCTTCTAGGTGTTTTATGTTTCAGGTCTTACATTCAAGTCTTTAATCCATTTTGAGTTGATTTTTGTTTATGGTATAATATAGTGGTTTAGTTTCAGTTTTTTGCATGTGGCTGTCTAGTTTTCCCAGCACCATTTATATAAAGAGACTGTCATTTCTCTGTTGCATGTTCTTTGCTGTATAATAAGTTGCTCACATATGTATGGATTTGTTTCTGGGCTCTCAGTTTCCTTCCAATGATCTGTATGTCTGTTTTCCTACCAATACCATACTGTTTCAATAACTATAGCTTTGCAGTATAATTTTAAATCAGAGACTGGGATACCCCCAACTTTGTTCTTTGTTTTTAGAATTTCTTTGACCATCTGGGGTCTTTTGTGGTTCCATACAAACTTTAGAAATTTTTTTGTTCTGTTTGTGCAAAAAATGCCATTGGGATTGCATTTAACCTGTAAATTCCTCTAGGCAATGGCTTTTGTAACAGTGTAATTCTTCCAATCCCTGAGCATGGAGTATCTTTCCTTGTCTTTGTGTCTTCAGCTTCTTTCGAAAGGGTCTTACAGTTTTCAATGTCTAGATCTTTTACTGCCTTTGTTAAACTTATTCTGAGGTATTTTATTCTTTCTGTTGCAATGGTAAGTGGTAAATGGGCTTGTTTTTCTTAATTCTACTAGTTATTTAGGAAAATTTAAATTAAAATCACAGTGAGATATCTCATGCCCATTAGACTGGTTATTTTCAAAGAGGTGAGAAATAAATGTTGGAGGTGTGGAGAAAAGGAGCCCTTTATGCATTGTTGTTGTATGTAAATTGGTGTAGTCACTCTGGAAAACAATATGGAAAATTCTGAAAAAATTAAGAATAAACCACTGTATGATCCAGCTATTCCATCTCTGGCTACTTATCTGAAGAATATGAAAACACTAATTCAAAAAGATATATGCATGCCTATGTTCATTGCAGAATTATTTATAAAAGCCAGGATATGGTGAATAAATGGATAAAAAAGACATGGGGTGTGTGTGGGTGTAGACAGTGGAACTCAGCTATAAAAAAATGAAATCTTGCCATTTGTGATAACACAGATGGACCCTGAAGGTGTCATACTAAGTGAAATAAGTCAGAGAAATACAGATACAATATGATTTCACTCCTGTGTGGAATATTTAAAATGGAAAAAAAATAAATGAACAAAACGAAAACAAACACAAAGAACAGAGTTGGTTACCAGTGAGGAAGGTGAAATGGATAAAGGGGGTCATCTGTATGGTGGCAAGGGAGAGGAAACTTTTGATGATGAGCACACTGCCCTGTATACCAAAGCTGAAATATAATAGTTTGCATATGAAACATGAATAAATATGGAAGGAAGGAAGGAAAGAGCACTTTTGGACATGTTCAGTTCAGTTCAGTCGCTCAGTCGTGTCCGACTCTCTGCGACCCCATGAATCACAGCAGGCCAGGCCTCCCTGTCCATCACCAACTCCCAGAGTTCACTCAAACTCATGTCCACAGAGTCGGTGATGCCATCCAGCCATCTCATTCTCTGTCGTCCCCGTCTCCTCCCGCCCCCAACCTTTCCCAGCATCAGAGTCTTTTCCAGTGAGTCAACTTGTCGCATGAGGTGGCCAAAGTATTGCAGTTTCAGCTTTAGCATCAGTCCTTCCAATGAACACCCAGGATTGATCTCCTTTAGAATGGACTGGTTGGATCTCCTTGCAGTACAAGGGACTCTCAAGAATCTTCTCCAGCACCACAGTTCAAAATGTACTCACTATCAAAAAGGGAAACAGTTGAACAAATTACAACAGTGTTAGGTAGCCTTTACAAGTAGTATTTTCAAAGTATTTTTTATGACATGGGCAAGTATCCACAATAGGCTAGAGTATTAAACATACTGTGTGGTCTCAAGCCTGATTTAGACAAATATATATAGAAAAATTACCAGAACAAAATATACCATAAATGTAAATGCGGTTATCTCTAAGGAATTGGATATTACACGATTTTATTGCCTTTTTATAGTAATACGTATCCTAAATTTTCTATAGTAAGTTTTTTTTTAGCTTGTAATAATGTTTCTTTTGTATTGTGGATTTAAGAAATGCTTTAGGAACTGCTCCCCTGAAGTCTCCATTCCATACAGTTAATGCAGACTGTATTACTAACCTCAGATACAGGAACATTCCCATGGAGAGCCAGTAAGTCAGAGAATGGGCTCTGGAGCTGGGCTTCCTGGGTGCAAAACCTAGCTCTGCTCTTCACTTACTGTGTGATCCTCAGCACATTGCTCACCCTCTCCGTGTTCACTGGTGCTCCCGTCTATAAAAATGGGATCAATGATGTGCCATCATGTAGGGTTGTTGTGAGGAACAGATTTTAGTAAGAGCATAGAACATGGGAAGTGTTCAATCAACTGTTACTTTTGCATTGGATTTCAAAGCTATTGCTATTTTTATACCTTATAGTTGTTTATTTTAAAGCTGGTAACAGCAGATTTTTTAATATAAACTCTCTCTTTACAGAAGCATTCCCCTTTTGGCATTTTGTGGTTGACTTAATTCACTGAACTCTTGACACCACCTCTAGGTGATATAGTTGGCTGCATTAGGCACAGACTAAATCCTTAGTCATTCGGCACGTTTAGGATTTTAGGACCTAGTTAGATCATGTAACAGCATCAATCATGTAGCAGAAGGTTGGCCTTCTGCTAAGCCATGGAGAAATCATTAGAAGGGTGATATATTTTTCCTGCTTTAAGTCAGCCAACATTTTTTAGTGTCTCCTATATTCTGTGAATACAGAAGTGAGAAAGGCCCCTGCTTCAAGGAGCTCACAGTAGATACCCAGCAATTACATGCATTATATAAATGCACCATTTGAAACAGACACAGTCTTATAATGTATATTTTGGGGGCAACAATGATTTAGGGTGGGCTAGACATGACAGAATCACTGCAGATGCTGGTTGCAGCCATGAAATTAAAAGACACTTACTCCTTGGAAGGAAAGTTATGACCAACCTAGATAGCATATTAAAGAGCAGAGACATTACTTTGCCAACAAAGGTCCGTTTAGTCAAGGCTATGATTTTTCCAGTGGTCATGTATGGATGTAAGAGTTGGACTATGAAGAAAGCTGAGCGCCAAAGAATTGATCCTTTTGAACTGTGGTTTTGGAGAAGACTCTTGAGAGTCCCTTGGATTGCAAGGAGATCCAACCAGTCCATTCTAAAGGAGATCAATCCTGGGTGTTCATTGGAAGGACTGATGCTAAAGCTGAAACTGCAATACTTTGGCCACCTCATGCAACGAGTTGACTCACTGGAAAACACTCTGATGCTGGGAGGGATTGGGGGCGAGAGGAGACGGGGACGACAGAGAATGAGATGGCTGCATGGCATCACTGACTCGATGGACATGGGTTTGAGTGAACTCCGGGAGTTGGTGATGGACAGAGAGGCCTGGCGTGCTGTGATTCATGGGGTCGCAGAGTCGGACACGACTGAGTGACTGAACTAACTAACTAAGACATGACAAGCTTTCCTAGGAAAGAGCTCTGAAGTGTATTGACACACACAGAAGTGAGTGGGAAGGCTAAGATGAGAAGCAGTGGTAGCAGTAAGCACGAAAGCATACAGGTAAAAGACACATGATACATCTGTGAAAATCTAGGTAACTTGGCAAGGCATGGGATTGGAGATTGCTAGATAGGAGAAAAAATGAATGAGATTCTAAGAGATGAGCTGAAAGAGATCAGAAGGGGCAGAGGTCTCATTTTTATCTTGGAATCAGTGAGAAGATGGTAACAAATTTGCCTTTTTAAAAGTTTTCAGTAGAAATGTGTGGAAGATGGATCAGAAAAGGTGTTTGGACACCTAAGGAGAGAAGGCTGTTGCGGTAATTCCGAAGGCAAGAGGGACTGGATCAATATACAGAGATAAATAAGATAGAAAAGAGGCAGAGAGTAGCAAGCTGGACAGCAAATGACCTTTAGCTGTGTGTGTGGTAAAAGCAAGGGAGAAATCCAGACTCGATGCCCAGATTTCTGATTTGAGGAGCATGCTGGACAGAATAGTGCGGTTATTGACTGAGCAGGGGACCCCAAAGGGAACGCAGGTGTGATAATGGGGTCAGGTGTAGACATACTAAGTTCAAGACAACTTTGGTGACTCACCTGGAGTTGCCTGGTACGAAAACATGGATCTGGAGTCTCAGCAGAAAACATGGATCTGGAGTCTCAGCAGCACAACCCAGGGGGGAAAAAAAAAAACACAGAAATTTGGTCACTGAAGCTGTGAACTGAGCAAAATTGTCCCAGGAAGAGTCTGCAGAAAGAGCAAGAGAAGAGGGTCAAGGACAGAACCCTGGGGTTATAGCATTTGCAAATCCTCAGAGAGGAGAGAGTAAGAAAGCAGGAGGAGGAAGATTGAAGATTCAGGAAACCTAGAGGAGGAAGAGTCAAGATTTAGGCTATGATCAGCAGGGTCAAAGGGTGCCCTGAGGGAACTGATAATCCAGCCGGGAAGTCACTGCATCTTCAGGTGAAGAAATGAGGTGGAAGAATTGACTGTACTTGACTAGTCACCTAAGGAGTTAGAGACAGTTCTTAGGAAGTTGAGAGTGGAATTGACTTGAAGCTAGAGAAAGGCGATGGGACTTCACCAAGCCTGAAATACGGGTAGAATTGAAGCCAGGAGAGGACATTTCAGCTGGGGTAATGAGATTTTTCAAATCAATCCTCGTGGCTGAAAATAACTGAAGGTGGATTTATTTATTGATAGTGGTTGGCAATGTCACCACTGAATAATGAAGACAGCATTTGGTTCTCTTTTAGTCCTAACACCTGCTGGTTAAACAGTATCATATAAAACTGGGTGCAGTGTTGACCTGATATCTTGTACAAAATTAAGGAAGTCACGACAGGAATGCACTGTGACTTCTGCAGAGCAGATTCATTCAAGGAGAGTCTAACTTTGAGGGCATCAAGAGGGTCAGTTTGATGGGAAAAGCTATCCAGTATGGTTATATGCCCGCTTAGATTTTTGACGCCTAGTGTTATTCCCTCAGTCGTGTCCAACTCTTTTCGACCCCGTGGACTGCAGCCCGCCAGACTCCTGTGTCCATGGAATTCTCCAGGCAAGAATACTGGAGTGGGCTGCCGTTCCCTTCTCCAGGGGGTTTTCCCGACCCAGGGATTGAACCTGTGTCTCCTGAATTACAAGCAGATTCTTTACTATCTGAGCCACCAGGGAAGCCCTGGTGGTAGCTAATTCTAAAAACTTTTGGTAGCTAATTCTAAAAGTCCGTTTGGTTTAATGCAGCTGTTCCCAGCTATGCATCACCCCACCTTTTCTCTAGCTTCTAGTTGCTGAGCTGTGGGCATGCAGAAGGAAGGGAAGGAGCGTTTCTTGTGCTCCCTTCCCCACCCTTCTGCATCTTCAGTCCTTTCTCCCATCTTCCCATTCCATCTCTTTGGCCTGTTCTTGCTAGGGAGCACCTGGCTTGCGATGCAGCTTAGGTGATAACTCTTCATTTACCAAAAGGAATATCTTTATGACAGAAACAGTCAGGTGTTACCTTGGGAAATAACTTGTCAAAACCTGTCTATGCTGGTCTGCTCCCAGCTCTGCCATAGTGATGGTTTTCTGTGACTGATGCCATCCCTGCAAAGAGGAAGGTACAGAATAAGGAAGAGTCATTGGGAAACCAGGTTCTAGTGCTTGTTATGTCACCTCCCTAGTGATCTGATCTCATGGAAGTCACCGAACCTCACCTAGCCTCAGCCTTCTCAGTAAAATTTTTGTGACAATCAAATGAGATAATATTCGTAAAGATGCATTATGATTGCAAAATACTATTCAGCTATTAAGCAGTGGTGAAAGTGAAAGTGTTAGTCACTCAGTTCTGTCTGACTCTTTGTGACCCCATGGACTGTAACCCGCCAGGCTTCTCTGTCCGTGGAGTTCTCCAGACAAGAATACTGGAGTGGGTTGCCATTCCCTTCTCCAGGGGATCTTCCCGACCCAGGAATCAAACCCAGGTCTCATGCATTTGCAGGCAGATTCTTTACTGAGCCACCAGGGAAGCCCAGGGCTATAATCTTAACCATGATATGAAAGCAAAGGAAAACCAGATTTCTCCTCTTAAATCTGAAGACCTCAGCCTTCCATTCCAACTCAGTATTTAATCAGTTTCTCCAGAGCCACATCTCTTCTGGTCCCTACTAATCTGTGCTGACGTATCTTGGCTTCTGCAGTGGGTGATGCATCTGAGTAGCAGTAAGTTAACTCCATTCTCCTCCCCTTAGTGCATGGTGGAAACCCTTGAAATCCACCCCTAAAGAAGAAAAATGGAAAACAATTTACAAAGTGCTTCCCCTGGGCCAGGCACTTTCTTTGCCTGAGAGCCTTTTCCACAAACCACAGGCTGTTCCCACAAAGGAGAAATTAGGAAGCCTTTGCAGTTGAGACCCATGGAAATTACATTGCTATTAAAAGCTGTCTGTGGCTCAATGTATCCATCCCAGATACAAAGTTAAATGATGTAATAAACTTATTCAAAGACATAAAGCTATTACATAAAATGCCATTTAAATATCTTCCACTCAGTGTTGACAAAATATAGCTATAAATCTCCTTTGGTTGTAACTTTGCAAGTTGCTCGGTCTCAGTGGGTTACGCATCTGCCAGTTCTTCGCTCTTGAATTCTCTTTTCTAGTCCTGGTACGTGGGATGTCAGGGATGCATAATCATCTGAAATGTGATGTTTTCAACTTTCTCGGTGTCATTGCTCATGAGTCTGGGAGTGCTAAGTCCCTTCTAGTACAGGTTGCCCTCAGTTTTCTACCTGCTGGCTCTGCACAGTGCTGAGACCCCACATTTCATATACTTGAGATTAGAGGCAAAGAGGACCAACCAACCAGGCCATGGCTCGGGATTCAAGGTTGGGAACTGACATACCTCCTGTGAACCCTGATCCACAGCTTCTTGCATGGAGCCGTACACTTAGGGAGAAGGGGGCAAAATGGAAGGGAAGAGTTGAAAGGAATACAGAGCATCATATCTAGAGACATTCTGGACCCCCAGTTTTCCTGTGGTGATTCACTTAAACCCAGATCAAGAGGAAATGCTCATACAATCCAGAGATGTCTCACTGAACTTGCCTCATTCTCTGAACTTGTTAGGATTTCCATCAGTTCCTAAATCCAGATGGACCCCATCCTTCTGAGCCCTACCAGACAGAATAGAATGGAAATGAGTGCTGTCAGCATCAGCGTGCAGAGAAGCCTTCAGCACTTGCCCAGGTCCTGCAGGCAGTGGGTATTCTTCCTCCAAGTGCGTCAGTCAGACCGAGTCAGAAGGAAAGCCAACTCGTTTCATAGACCCTCCAAGCCTTTCCAGAGTCTGACCCACCTCGCTTGTTTCCCAGGTGGCGCTAGTGGTAAAGAACCCACCTGCCAATGCAGGAGACAGAAGAGACTTGGGTTCAATCCCTGGGTCGGGAGGATACCCTGGAGGAGAGCATGGCAACCCACGCCAGCATTCTTGCCTGGAGAATCCCATGGACAGAGGAGCCTGGCAGGCTACACCTGGGGTCGCAAAGAGTTGGACACGACTGAAGCGCCTTAGCAGCACCCTTGGAAGGGATACTGTCATTGCAGGTCAACCGACTTTGATTCTGATGCTTTTGCTGTCCTCTTTCAGGAAACAGCATCCTCCATTCAGCGGCTGACAGCGTGACCAGCGCAGTACAGAAAGCGAGCCAGGCCTTGAACGAGCGCGGGGAGCGGTTAGGCCGTGCAGAAGAGAAGACGGAAGACATGAAGAACAGCGCCCAGCAGTTTGCGGAAACCGCACACAAGGTAGGTCTCTCAGCACAGCAGAGCGCTCAGCTCTGGGTGGTCAGGGAGCTTCAGGGCCCAAAATTTCCATCAATACGTTTGTCATGCTGCTGCTGCTAAGTCACTTTGCTGGTGTCTGACTCTGCGACCCCATAGACGGCAGCCCACCAGGCTCCCCTGTCCCTGGGATTCTCCAGGCAAGAACATTGGAGTGGGTTGCCATTTCTTTCTCCAGTGTTTGCTACAATGAGGTGAAAAATTGAGCCTTTTTTTTCTTTTTTTGCTCCTGCGTACAATTTCCTTCTGCTGCTTTATATGTTGTGTGTACGGTGGAAGAGTTCTTCTTTTACATGTTTGGTTATCTCCTTTCCGCTGGCTTCATCCCTGATTCTGACCCCATATCTTTGGGAATTGTGGGCCATCTTTCGCTCCTACCTGGAAGTTTAAGGCTTTAGCTTCAGGGAACAGGATGTAGGTGGGGGTGGGAGGTGGCAGGTCTCAGAATATCCCTCCTCTGTTGGCCAGGGCTTGGAAGAGGACTGTGGGCTCTTGTACTTACTTTTCCATGCTGTTCCTTTCTGGTTATGAGCCTAGCATCCTGCGTTCTTATCTCTTTACCATATAAAAAGCAAACTGTAGTCCCAGGGCACGTCAGGGCTGGTGTCCCCTGCAGAGGGGCCTTGGACCTGTAAGGCTGACTGGTACAGAGCTGCCTGCAAAATTTCCACCTGCCTCTGGGTGCAGAGAATGGCCTTTCCCACATACCCCAGGTATGCACATTCACACGCGCACTGAAAACGATGTGCCTTTCAGAAAGGGAAGTTGTTATTGGCAGCCAGCTATCCAAGGCAGTCACAAACGAAGGGAGAGAGAGGCCCTGCTGGTCAGGCGATAAAGAGGATTTATTACTGTTCTTGTGCTGTGGATCAAAGGGTGGTTCTTTTCTGGCTGGTGATTTGAATTTAGGTTTCCAGAAACGACGTCTGCTGATAACAGTTGACGTGTCAGAGACATGATCTGGCCTTTCAAGATAGGCTTTTCAGGTGACCTTTAGGGGGAGAAAAAAATGAATTTGCTTCAAATGAAAAGCCCACTTTAGCTGAGAAAACAGAAATGGACAGCCTGAAAAGTAACAGGAACAATCTCCCCAGCTGAGCTGGGCTGGCCCCTTCCCAAAGCTCAAGCCCAGGCCCCACCATGGATCCAGATCCGTGTGGCTGCATCTTGCCTTCCCTTGCACCCCCTTTGCACAGACCTGTCTTGTGGTGTCACGACAGCGTCTTACTGTACTGCAGCCCTGCTGGCGGCCAGAGCCTGGTTTGCTGCGGCTGTCACAGAGGGACCAAGCTCAGAATTATGGTTCCCTTCACCCCTTCTGCAGCCTTCATAAGAAAGAAATAATGATGGAGTGGAGAAGCTAGAATTTCCCACCCAACTGCATTTATAGCAACAGCAACTGTAGTGATTTAAGGGAGGGAAGGGCTGTGAAAGTCTGGGGAAACATGTAAACAGTGTTGATTTGGGGAAGAAAAGGCTAAAGGGAATTATTTTTTAATTGTCTTCAACTGTGGGAAGCGGGTGATCACTTCTCTGTGTCTTGTCTTATGGAAAAGAACACTCAATAGTGCACTGTTAACATTCTGTTAAAACAAGACCTAAGGTTACTGATTAGACAATGAACCAGGTTTACCAAGGAAGTCTGTGAAATCGCTCTTCCTGACACAGAGTAGACAATACCTGGAGGTCATCCGTGTCAGTACCCACCTCAGAGAACGTCGTGCAGACCCGGGGTTGGATAACCTAAGCAGATGGCCAGAATTCTTGGCCCTGCTCACCCGGTTTCCCTGATACTGTGGCCAAGTGTGCTAGGTGGTTGGGAAGGCAGTATGGTATGTAGTTAACATCTGCTGTTTGATTTACCACCTCAGTGACCTTGGGCAGGGGCTTAATTTGTCTAAGCCCCCATTTCCTCATCAGTAAGGACTGCTAACTAATAATAGTGCCTTTCTCATAACGTGTTGAGAGAATTGAATGCATTCAAACCTATAAATCGGTTAGCACAGTACCTGGTGCATATAAATCTTCATTGATGTTAATTATAATTGTTTCCATAAAAATGGTTTCTGCTGAGCCTGATGTAATTCGTTGCCCCATGATGAGCACTTTTGGGGTGGTTGGAGAAATGTGACTGAGGACCCCAGCACAGGGATGGGGGGCACTGGTGGTGAAGATCTGTGCTCTCCAGTGTGGGGCGGGAGGGCCTCCTGCTGAATGCCAACACTTTCTAAACACAGAGCAGCCCTTAAGAAGGGGACCTGTCAGGACAGAAACTGATTAGGCCACCAAAGGCACAGGGGTCTCTGGCTTTGACTACTGGGAGGATTGGCGCCAGCTAGTTACCTACTTCCATGGAGAAGACGCAGTAGGCGGGGGGGGGCAGTCCACTTACTTTGGTTTCCCCTTCTGTGAGTGGTGTAAGAGTGGGGGCACTGCTAGTGTCTGTTAGTGTGCTTGAGGGAGTGTGAGAGACACTATTATAACCAGACTTAAAGTTTTCTAAACCTGGGGGTGTGCACTGATGAATCACCAGCATTGGCAGTATTCCTAACAAGGAGGTTGACCTCTTTAGATAAGGTGTGGCTATTTTCCCAGGGACCAGGACTCCCGATTTGTCCCATGGCGTAGGCTGACCATGAAGATGTCATTTTGCTGGCCGAGCCTCCGCCAGGCCTGCTGGTGAGGAGAGTTCAGAGGTGGAACCCATGCCTTCCACCACCCCAAATGCGGCTGTGTTAGCTCAGAAAGTATAGGCTGTGTTTAGAAGTCAGGACACAGTACTCATGTCAGAGCCCTGACAAGAAGGGCAGTTCTGGGTGAGCATTCCTCTGGGCTCCCACCTTGGCTGAGGAGGAAGGCATGCTTTCTGGATGGATTGGAATAGAAGAGCATTTCTGGCTTTTTCAGCTTACCCAGGTACTTTAGAGAGTGGATCACTTGTACAGGACCCTGCCATCAAGATACGTGGGTGCTTGTCTCCTGTAGAGATGATGGAAATGCTTCTGCACCCCTCTCTTCCCCCAGCTCTGTTCAGCCTGGCTTGGGAAAGCGTGGTTCCTTCCCGAGCTATGAGCTTGGCACAGCCTCGGACCTTAGGAAAGTCCAGCTCAGCCACAAAGCAGGCCTGGTCACTCTCCGCCACTTCAAAAAGCACAATGGTGCAGTGTGTGCAGTGCTTTGATGCCCGCCTCGGCTGGTGAGTCAGCAGGCGAGAGTGATACCCACACCTAGGCATCCTCAGATGACATTTCCCGCAGAAAAGAACAGTGATCTGCCCTG
Source organism: Moschus berezovskii (assembly GCF_049115385.1). Lineage (NCBI taxonomy): Eukaryota > Metazoa > Chordata > Mammalia > Artiodactyla > Moschidae > Moschus > Moschus berezovskii. The sequence goes on from NC_142480.1 coordinate 35,120,940, forward strand.
TTCTGCACAAGCCCACATTTGTGGGGGAGCAAGTGGTAAGTGGCATTTCCCTCCCTGGCAGGGAATGACTGCCTCTGTCCCTACTCCAGTCATCTGCTCCCTGCACATCTGAGCCAGAAGGGACCTCAAGAGTCCAGGCCTCTTAAAGAATCCCCCTGTATGGGCTTCCCTGCTGGCTCAGATGGTAAAGAATCTGCCTGCAGTGCAGGACATCCAGGTTCAATCCCCAGGAGAAGGGAATGGCTACCCATTCCAGTATTCTTGCCTGGAGAATCCCATGGACAGAGGAGCCTGGCGGGCTACAGTTCATGGGATTGCAAAGAATCAGACATGACTGAGGGACTAACACTTTGACTTTTCCTGTATGAGTAACAATATTTTCTATTATTATTATTACTGTTATCATTATTATTTAGATGGAGTCATTTACACAGCTTTGAAAGAGAAAGCTTTCCATGAGATAAGAAAACAGAATATAGCGAAAGGAAATTTTTATCTTACCTTCTACATTAATTCATAAGCATTTGAGTTGGAGATATTTATAGACACGGGCTTCCCTTGTGGCTTAGCTGGTAAAGAATTCTCATGCAATGCGGGAGACCTGGGTTCGATCCCTGGGTTGGGAAGATCCCCTGGAGAAGGGAAAGGCTACCCACTCTAGTATTGTGGCCTGGAGAATTCCATGGACTGTATAGTTCATGGGGTCGCAAAGAGTTGGACACGACTGAGCAACTTCACTTTTCACTTTCATAGATATGAGGAAAACTGAGGGACAGAGAACTTGTGACTTTACAGCTAAAAGTCATAAACACATTTGTGCTTATGGAAAGCACCTGCCTTCCATGTTCTAAAGTTTCTAACTCCCAGGAAATTAAAGGAAAAAACCAAAATGAGGTAGAATGGAAGTGATGCCACTTTCTGCAGAAATATCTCAAATAGCAAAATGTCCAAACCAGCTTTATTTCTGTGAAACTGAGCTGGCATGCCCCGCCCGGCTAGGGCTCCCCTTAGCGCCAACCCCAGCTGCACGGGAGAGGTAACCGGACTGGTGTGAGTAGAAGCACGCTCGCTGCTGAGGATGAATGACTGAGTAAATTGGCCCAAGCCCATTAGCTGAAGGTTAATAGCTCAGTGAACAACAAGACAGCAGCTCTGATCAAATATTTATGGTTGGTATTCATTATGCACAACACTTAACAGCTCTGTGTTGATTTGAATGATTCGTGTTGCTAAATAATGTATTAAAACTAGAGACAGAGCAAGAAATGGAGACCTTACTGTGGAGGGGCTCAGAAGGTGACTGGGGAGTGGGACAGATCAGAGGAAGAGTCCTGGATCTGCCATTTCTACCCACCATATTTCCTGGACTATCGACTCGTGGAGGTCAGGAGTTAGGAGCCACTGCCATCTTCTTGGCAAAAACCCAGAGCAGTTAGCACGGCGTCTGGACACACTCAGGGCTTCACAAACACGGTCTGACGGTTGATGTACTGTTGGTATCAGCACTGCAAAAGGTCTGTAGGGGCTTCACTTGGGCTGACTTCACCAGACACGGGTACCTGAAGCTCTCTGAGCTGAAGTTTCCCAAGTAGAGACTGTGTGTTAGTCACTCAGTCGTGTCCAGCTCTTTGCAACCCCATTGACTAGCTCGCCAGGTTCCTCTGTCCATGGGATACTCCAGGCAAGAATACTGCAGTGGGTTGCCATTCCCTTCTCCAGGGGATCATCCGGATCCAGGGATCAAACATGGGTCTCCCACATTGCAGGATGATACTTTACCATCTGAGCCACCAGGGAAGCCCCCAGGTAGAGATTAATTTAACAATGTAACTACCTCCGGTCCAGCTCCAGGGACTGGAGATTAATCCCTAATATCAAACTCTATAGACACCCAAGGAATCACAATTCAGCTTCCACCCTGCCTTCCACACATTAGTGTACCGGCTCCTTGGAAAGGATTTGGCTAAGGAAGGCAATGTCAGATTTAATTTTATGTTTTGTACCTGCATACATTTCCTTAAATACATCATCATGGGCTCCAGCTGGGCTTGGGAAACTATTTAATGATACAGTGGTATTTGGTGTTTCCATTTATAAAGATCTAACATTTCAATGAACCACATTTTTCAAATACCAGAGGGAGCAGTAAGTCAAGGTTTGAATTTGATCTATTGTTCAGTCCTCGTTGGTTACGCAGTCTTAATTGTCTCAAGTGCCTCGAACCTGGTTGAACGTCCAGGATATTACGTGGATTATTGCAGATTGTTTCTCTACAGTTGGTGATTTTTAATACTTTGAGATGTCAGTAAATACTTACAACTGAAGAGTGGTCTTCCTGGATAACTAGTAACCTGGAAGCCCAGACGCCTTTGTTGCTATGCTAGGGTGGGTCACTCATTCTGCCTACACTTTGCCTCTTCTGTTTGTTCCTTCCGTGGCAGGAAGGAGTACCACGGAGCACCACCCTCCCTGGACACCTGCACCAACAGGAGTGCTGTGAGGAGGAGCAACACTGCAGTGCTCGGTGGACTGGGTGGGGAATGTTACACGTTTCTTGGTGCCACTGCGAACAGTAGTGGTGATCTGCCGCAGCGAATAAAATATTGGCGCTGCTGCTCAGCGTGGATTTGGCAAAGAAGCAACCAGTGAACTCTCCCTACTGCTGATAACATCTCACATTTGTCCCTTTCTCTCCTTAGCTTGCCATGAAGCACAAATGTTGAGAAACTGCCTCTCCCAGAGACCTCTTAAGAGAAACTGAAGTTTGTTCAGCAGTTTTTACAAGAAACTCCGGACCTCCGCTTGCTTCTCCAGCCCCCAACCCCCACCAAAATATGGACATTTAGATTGTTTTTCCTTTTCAGATGTTAATATGAGAGAAAAGATGGTGTGTTTATATTAATACATTTCCCTAATAATCTTGCTAAGAAATGCTGCATAGTATCAGCTTCATTTTTTTCTGACTGTGTGTACGCGTGTGTTCGTATGTGTGTTTTTTTTAAGGTTTTTTTTTTTTTTGGTAGTTTAAATATGAAATTTGGACCAAATGATATATTGAGCTAGGTCTAAACCATATTTTTTTTCCTGATATTAAGCAGGAAGACATTTTAATGTGACATCAGATGCTATTGTTCCTGGTTGGAAATAAAAGTCAAGCAGGTTGGTTTCATTCAGGCTCTTAGCTACTCTTAATTTGAAGGCTAAGATTCTATATCCTGAGACATAAATCTGTATTATGGAAAACAATTGGATTTATCAGGAGAAAGAGCAGTCTTTGATTTTGCTTTTTGTGTAGTAATTTTCTGCATGAGCCATCACCAGCATTCAAAAAAACAAGTAAGGATCACAGATAGAAATCTACTTTCTGAGCTACAGTTTAAATTCTTCCACTACTTGTTTCCAGGCTGATTATTTAGAATTACCGTATGAAGGATAAAAATTTGAGATTAAAGACCTAAGTAAAAGCCTATTTAAAAAGTAATGTGAATTCATGAATATGTCTTTGTCATTGTCCCAAATTATGGTAGCTGGTTTTGAAAAGAGCTTGGATTTTTATCAAGAATTGATTTGTCCAGATAAAGGTCTGTGAAAATGATAATGTGAAAAATAATACATTTAAATTCTTTTTTCTTTTCACAAAGACATACCTGTTTAGAGACGCCCTCATGATGTCCTTAGGAAATGGCCTTCGGTTCTCAATATCTGATTTTTGGAGGCTTTGATGTTGTTACTGCCGTCTGTTTATTTAATGTAATTTGAAAGTGCAGGCTTCTTGACAAATTGCATTTCACGGCAATTGCAACTTGCCTCATCTGACATAGAACAGTATAGTCTTGAAGCCTTTACATTGTAGTCAGAATGAATGGAGTTGGTTCATTACAGCTCCTGATTTTGTATCACTCAACATGGACCCAGACTTTCGGTCTGAGAGTTTGGTTTCTTAGAGGGTTAAAATGCTAAATATAAAAGCTGTGCTTTGTCTTTCTGAAACAAGCAAGCCGCACATCCCAGATACATTCTCAGCCTCCCGCTGTGATGCATTGATTTTTAAGCTGCCTGGATCCTTTCTATTCCTTCCTACCTATTGAGCCGACTGAGGCCATGTGTATTGTAGCTTCTACATAGCAGCATAGGATGACTTTGGGATTATTTATTCTGGTTTAAATAGCTTAAGTTCTCCTACTAAAGCTTTCCCAGGGAGATAGAAAATCAGGCTGTTGGTGGGGGAAATGATCTTAGTCAGTATGTGTCAAAAGGGAGATGAGATTTGCCAGAGTCAAGAATTTCTGAATCCTCTTAGGGAGATGATCCAGTTCAAGGAAACTCTGTAGAATTTATAGGGTAAACTATATAAGTTTACTATAATATTTTGTACTTTTCTTTTGGTGTCTTAAAACTTAAAAGAAGCAAGGAACGTATTATCTGGTGAGTACTATTAGAAGCATTTATAATTTCTAAGAAAAGCTGAAAATATCACACCAAATAGGTTTTCTTTGCAGACCTCCATTTAGTAAAAGCATGCACGGGCACACATATACATCTTCCCAAACTGAATTCCAGCTTCAGAGATAGATAGTTGATATAAATAATTAGAAGAGTAAATCTCAAACCCCTGACAATCAGCCAAACGCAAAAATAAAATTTGTTGCCAAGTATTTTTTGTGAAGCTGCTTCTAAAGTAGCAGAGGGTGAGGTCATAAGCATACTGTGAAGTGTGAGATTTTTTTTTCCCTGTCTGGTAAACTTGCGATAGTTACCCTTCATAAATATAAGTAGTCCACATCTTCCCCTCTTTCCTCACTCTCTGCTTATCCTTTTAAACTTCAGTCTTTTGGAAGACACCCTGATTTGAAGAAAGTCTGTCTGCACCATTACTAGCTTCCTCCATTGGTTTGCCTGCAGGCTGTGGTCATGCCCTTGACCTCCCTGTGTCCAAGTCCTACCTAGGCCTCCACCCGCAGAGAGGGCCAACAGCGACCCCAGTCCCTTCTAGACCTCCTGACTTTGCAGAAAAGCAAGCCTTGTGAAGACACACATGAGGTTCTTTGGTATCCTTTTGTAGAAGGTGCTTCAATACAAAGTATTCATACAATCTAACCTAGAGGAAATTGCTAAAATGACTCACATCATGTGGTACCAATTCAGTTGGGACCAATCCAGTGGCTTGCTAAAAAGACATTTAATTTCTTTGTTTCGTTTCTGCACCTCACTATTGAGTTTTGGAAATACATTTCTGTGAAGGATTTCTTAGATTGTACTGACAACTCATGAAGAAGAGTCTTCCCAGCACTCTAACTCTTCCTGGATGCAGCTGTAGTATTCTTCCCTAGTACTATTAGATACCTATGTACAGGTGCAGGTTAATGTTTCATATTAAAGAATGTATTTGTAAAATGTAATGAGCAGTAGTTAACTTTTTCTAAGCTCTGGAAAAAAAAATAAAGATTATGTGTTAGACTTAAAATTTCAGTGAAATCTGTCTTAATACTACTTTTGTGGCTAACAAAGGTTGTGCGTTTATGTAAAAATACAGAATGCCCTCAATAAACAATATTAAAGATAGGTTTCGCTTTCAGTTTTTAGAATTGTAACACTGCTGATGTCTGTTGTACAGTTACTAATTCTTCAGAAGTTCTCTAAGATGTCAAACATAATTTTTGTTCCTTTCAGAGATGAGTAACACCTGCTCTGTGATTCATTATTACAGCAAACTCTAATTTTGTCATTAAATATTTTAACTCTGTGATGAAAGTTCGTTTCTCTCGGTTATTTGGGAAATCTCTAAAACATTACCAGATAGGTAGGCATCATCGCATTTTTGATGCTCATGGGAAGATCTTGCATGCCTCCAGGAGACTTAAGAACTGAGATTAGCATGCGGATAACATTTCCTCTGGTCATTCCAATGGGAGAACTTGAAATGTAAAAAAGACTAAAGAGCAAACTAGCCCTAATTACGTAATAAGCTTCTGTCCAGTAAGAGTTAAGGTCTTTTATTTCTTCTCATGGGCAAGCAATTAAGTAGATTAAATGCTTCCCGCTGATATTAGTGATGTGCTCAAGCCCATATTACCACATGTGGCCTCATTCAGCAGACTATTTTCACGTCCTTTTAAATTGGAAAGAAGACCTGATCAAATTATATCAGTTTATTTTTATGCAAAAGCAAATGCAGCTTATGACATTGCCCCGTTTGTTTTCAAGGGACGTGACTTTGGTGATGGCTGGCTTGGCATAGACACTCAGTGCAGCAGGCGGGCTGAGATATTTCCTAGGAGAACCACAGGTGGAAGAGAAGCTACCACCTCCACTCTCGAGAGGAAAAAGGATAGAGAGATGGTTTAGCTAGATGATGACCTGCTGTAAGTTATTATAATTAGGTATTTAAAGACACCGTTCTTGTGAACCCACTTTTGCAAAGATGATCTTTACTCTTAATATAATTTTTGTTAGCAATTATACCACAACCGACTCAAATTTTATGGGAGAATTAATACAAGTATCTTTTTAAAATCAGTAATCCCTTTCCTCCTTGCTGTCAATGAGAACACGCTTAGGAAAAACTACAGTTGTTCCTTGAATAACATGTTTGAGTTTCCCAGGGTCATATATATGTGGGTTTTTTTTAACAGTTGCATAGTACAGTACTACAAGGGGCTTCCCAAGTGGCTCAGTGGTAAAGATTCCACCTGCCAATGCAAGAGATGCAGGTTCGATCCCTGGGGCACGAAGATCCAGAACTAGGAAATAGCAACACACTCCAGTATTCTTCCCTGGGAAATCCCATGGCCAGAGGAGCCGGTGGGCTACGGGCTTGCAATAGAGTTGGACACTACTTAGCAACTAAACAACAACAGTACTACAAGACCCACAAGTGATTGAATTCAGATTTAACCAACCACCTATGTGTCAAGTGATGGGCACACTGTAAAGTTATAGGCAGATTTTTTATTATTTGGGAAGTGGCTCTGACCCTTGCATTGTTCAACTGTGTTGATTTATCAATCATCATCTGCCTAAGCAAGCAGATTGAGGGCAGGGTGAGGTAGAGAGAAGAGGGAGGAGAAACACACCAGAAACAAATGTCTAACACATGCAAATGTTTCCATATGATTTCCTGATGGTATTCCTTCTGTGTGCCTCTTCCGCTGGAGTGGGCAAACCTGGGTGGTAGTGGAATGTAAGTATGCACATCCACATACATATGCATACAACTCGCATTAGAAATGATCGTGCAGCCCAGTTTTCACTGTGGCATTATTCCCAATAGCCAAGACGTGGGAGCAACCTAGACGTCCATTACCAGGGGGGTGGATAAAGAAGATGCGGTACATATATCCGATGGGATATTGAGTGAGTGAGTGAAGTCGTTCCGTCGCGTCCAACTCTTTGTGACCCCGTGGACTGTAGCCTACCAGGTCCCTCCGTCCATGGGATTTTTCCAGGTAAGAATACTGGAGTGGGCTGCCATTTCCTTCTCCAGGAGATCTTCCCGACCCAGGGATTGAACCCGGGTCTCCCGCATTGTCAGTCAGTTCAGCCTCTCAGTCGTGTCCGACTCTGCGACCCCATGAACTGCAGCACGGCAGGCCTCCCTGTCCATCACCAACTGCCGGAGTCTACCCAGACCCATGTCCATTGAGTTGGTGATGCCATCCAACCATCTCATCCTCTGTCGTCCCCTTCGCAGATGCTTTACCATCTGAGTCACCAGAGAAGTCTAACAATGGAATAGTACTCAGCCATAAAAGAGAACAAAGTAAGGCCATTGACAGAAGCGTGGATGGAACTAGAGATTATCATATTACGTGAAGTAAGTCCAACAAAGAGAGACAAGTATTATATGGTATCACCCATATTTGGAATCTAGTCTTTAAAAATGATACAAATGAGCTTATTTGCAAAACTGAACCAGACTTACAGATATCAAAAACAAATTTATGGTTACCAAAGGGGAAATGTGGGAGAGGGGAGGGTTAAATCTGGAGGTTTGGATTAACATACACATACTACTACCAATATATATGGTAGATAATCAACAAGGACCTTAGGTATTGCACAGGGAACTCTACTCAATATTCTGTAATAAACTATGTGAGAAAAGAATCTGAGAAAGAATGAATATGTGTCTGACTAAATCACTTTGCTATACACCTAAAATGAAGACAATATTGTGAATCAGACAAGAGCTCAGCTGCCCTAATACAGTTCCCTGGAGTCCTTAGTGAGCCCTTCTTGCCCATCTGGGTATAGATTGGCAGGAGTCAGTGTTTCTAGGGGTCAGTGAAACTTGAAAGTACCTCAGGTGGGCCATGATCAGAGCATGAGAAAAACCAAGACAGATGTCGAAAACCAACACATCCCACCCACAAGGTAAGTCTTACTTTATTTCTCTAAACGTGAGTGTGCTAACAGCTGTCTTTTAACAAGAGCATACAGAAGATGGATTTCCTTTTGGTTTGCTTTATGAAAATCCAGAAAGTGTACGTACACATAAAATAACTTTGTACAGCCAGAGCCAGTCTAATGCAAAACTGAGGTCTGCTTAGACATCACCCCCTCTCACCATTCCAGGCCCTTCATCTCGCTTACTAAACCTCCTCAAATTTTGCTTTAAGCTAACCCCTCTCAAGGTGTGACCTGTACTACAGTACTGGTTTATAGGGGTGTAGGGGAGTTCTTCCCTCCAGGTTTCATGTCACAGTTACCTGGGGAGATTATGAAAAATGTGTACATTTTATTCCCAGATTTGCCTTCTTGGTGCTCCTAGGCATCTTTTGCAAAGAAAATAAAATGGCTCCAGCAGGCTGGGAGAGTAGGGTGCCTTACTTCCCTAGACACTTGCTAGATTTAAACCACCAAATTAAAGCTGCCAAGGAAATTAAACATAAGGTGCATTTAAGCTCGATTACTGCCACAACGTAACCTTCTGCCTTGACCCCCATTATATTTTCTCCCTTGAGCCTCATCTGGAGCCTCAGGATTTCCTGAGCCGTATTTTCACTTCCCAAACCACCACTCCCCACCCCCGCCCGCCCTGACCTCTGACGTTTTCTGCCACATTTTCTTCTTTCTGCTGATGAGTCATCGCAGGTCTTCAGGGGGCTGTTTTGATGGCCACATCCCACTGGGCACTGCTGGAGGCAGGCTGGTGGGGCAAAGCCGCTTCCCATAGGAACCAAGGACAGAGATGAGAGATTCTAAAGTGACCACTGAGGTGCATTGTTGCTGCCCCTCACATATTGTCTGTCAGGCATTTTAAATGCTATGGATTCTCTCAGACGGAGTGGAGATGTTTCTATGAAACACATTCTTTTTATGTCTTTCAGTGCTCAAAGATGCCTGTTTCAATGGGGCTATCACACATTCATACCTAGACATGTCAGAGTCTGGACAGGAATCACTTTTCCTGCAAGTCCCGTGTGTCACTTGTCAACACTGAACAGAATCCTTTGTCCTGTGACGTCGTACCCCAATTGCTTTGCTACTCTTGTCTGTCAGATGACACAGAAAGAAGGACAATGAGCCCATGAGTCCCTCAGCTTTACCCTGAGAGCTAAAACATGGCTTGGATGATTCCGTTTCTGAAGAAAATTTCTATTATATGCTCTGATCATGGGCACCAAATTCTGTTTAATTATAAGACCACATCCTCGGTAATTGAAACCTGAAGCTTTCTGTTAGTTTTTCTTTAAACCAATCCTTCCTTTTACTGCCCCAGCAAGGAGAATCTGGTTCCTACTATCAAACATGCTTTGTTTATTCACGGTACAGTAGCTTCCTTCAAGGAGTTTTGCATTTTTCAGACCTGGAGTTAGTGACCGATACTGGTAGACACATGTACATTGGTCTGAAACTTTCCAGGAGGGAAATAGCATCAGCATTTGGGCAGAAAGAAACTGGGAAAAAACAATGTATGAGCTGTGCTCCGCCCGATGCCCCAGGGGAGGGAAAATAAAACACACCTTTAACAGGAGAAGACATGGGCAGGGCGCCCCCTTGTGGTGGCTTATGGGGAGCAGCATTGCACTGTGGTCCTGCCCTGTTTTGAGTTCCAGTCTTACCAGTGGACGGTCTTGGGCAAGGTATTGATGCTCTTTGTGTCTGTTTTCTTAAAATGGGAGTGGCTATCTACTTTACAGGTTATCATAAGGATTCATTGAAACAATGAGTGTAAAGCCTTTAGCTCTGTGCTTGGCACATAAGGCTCCATGTATGCCAGCTCATCTATAAGCTAGTCTCTGTGATGGATCCAAAATAAAACAGTAAACCTCGCAGGCTGGTGACATCTGCCAGGCCATGCTGCTGGCTAGAAGAATGGATGTGTTTTTCTTAAATCCATGTTGGCACAGGGCACAGGGGCAGACATTCTGTGCATCTTTGCTCATTTTTATGATCTATGGACATAGATCCCTTGACATTTCATGTGCCCCAGCCTGGTGATAAAGGAGAGGCCTCTAGCCTAAAGGAACCCAGGGCTGACCATTTTCTGGAGGAAATTTCCAAAAAGACTAAATTCACAAGAAAAAGGACTGAGAGGCATTGGCGTTAGTGTCTGCGTCATCAACTACAGGAATGGGAATGAGTGATTTTATGGTCTGGGCGATTATCTGATGTGTCCTTTAAGCAGAAATTCATACCACTCTTTAAAAAGAAGTTCAAGGTTGGCCTCCATATGTACAGCATTTCTTTTCTGGGAACAGCTTTCAACATTCCGCTAAAAGAAGGAAAGAAAGCCCCAGAAAAACCGTGTCAGAATACTGTTCCCCACTGGTGTCATGGCACTGTTATTTATGACGTCCAAGCAAACCCAGCATTTGTAAAGGACTGTCCAGACAAGGAGGATCAGGCTAGTTATAACGGTGGATCTGCCCCATCCCAAATCCCAAACTTTACTTTTCTAAAAATTGCACTATGCATTTTTCTTTTTTAAAAAACAAATTATAGGCCGTGCATATTTCTTCTTAAAATCCCTCCTAGCAGAGAGCTTCCTGGCTTTGTCATTAGCTTTTCGTCCTTAGGCAAATTACATAATTTTTCTGTGTCTGGTTTTTCATGTTTCAAAGGAAAATAATCTACACCCTGGCTGCCTCGGATTCTCGGTAAGTAAAATGAAATGTGTGGACCTCAAAAGAGCACTGGGAAGTGCCAAGTGCTAAAGAAGCGTGGGTTACTTACTGAAACCTTGATCTTCAACTGTTCTCACCCAGCGTCGAAGGGATTCCTTTATATCTCACCCCTCTTTCTTCTACAGGCCCATCCTTACAGTACTAGATGGTGCCATCACCCCCTCTACCCTCTCTTCCAAGGAAAAAAATTCCCCACAGGCAGTTGGAGGCTGCTTGCCATCTGGGAAGTGAAACAAAGGCAGGAGGGAGAGATGGTCCCAAACTGCTCAGGGAAGGGGACAGCCAGGCTTAGAGGCAACCATGAGGGAAAGGACTCGGAGAGAGCACTCCTGGTCAAGCCTCCCGGATGCAGCTCATCCGAGGACCACAGGCACCTCTCAATGTGCAGAAACTAAATATATCCTAACTCTCAATATACAAACTGCTCTCCACCCACCTGGGAAGACGCATGAAAATAATGAAACACTCTGTTCAGGGCCAAGGATGAGCTAGAGGCATGTTCACGTCCTGACTGTGTCTGGGTGTCCTAATGTAAGACTGACAGAGGACCACAGAAAGGGTCCAGGTCTCAGGATTTCATGAGTCAATGTGAAAGCAATGACAGTTATTCTAGAGAGACAGGATACTGACTGAAGGATGTAATCTGAGGCTGTTCCTTCAGACACAGGGGTGATGGACGCTCCAGCTCCACTCACTGCTGTTGTTCAGCCGCTCAGTTGTCTGGCTCTGCGACCCTATGGGTTGCAGCATGCCAGACTTCCCCATCCCTGTCCCACTCGCTAGAAACAGCATTACTATCCCGACGAAGGGAGCACTGGGGCAATCACCTCTATACTCCCCTTTGGGGTGTTTCACTGGCCTTACTTCCTACTTCCCCTTTAGAAAAAGCAAGATAAAGGGCTGGAAGTGGGCCTGTCTCCACCCAGGCTTAATGCTGAGTTGGTCTAAGCCGTTTACTCATGCTTCTTTTTCTTTGGGCTCTACCAGGTTCTTTACTACAGGTGAGTGCTCACCCCCTCAACACGCACACACACAGCTGCCCTCCTGTACCTGCCACTCATCAGCTATGTTAGATGAGAGAGTCTGAGGACCTCACAAGGAGGAAGGGGTACAAACCACAGTCTCCCCAACCCTGGGCTTCCTTTGGGTCCTTGTTCTGTGTTCCACCTATTCAGTTCCTCCTCCTTGAGGTAGAATGAGGGTGGATGAGAGGCACAAGGAGGCTGATGTTGCCACCGGAGGGAGACCAGTTAACTCTACTAAATGCCAACCTTACAAAGTGTGCGTGACAGGAGGGGGAAGTTAGGGGAAAGGACAGATTCTTCTTTTGGAAGCCATTCAAACCCGTCTCTGTGACAAATGATCCAACAGGAGCCTTGGCCCTGGGTGGATGTCGCCTTCTAAGCCTTAATTCCACAAGCAAACCTGCACCAGACATTGGCCTAAACTTCCACTGTGGGGTTTTTATCTAAGAAAAGCAAGCCTTGACTATAACACTCAGGTCTGCTTAAGCCTGTTAAGAGGTCTGTCCCCATGAATTCAGTCAGGACAGGGAATTAAATCCCACCTCATTACTCACTGTGCTTTCACTGGCCTGCACACCTTTCTCTTCTCCAGCCATGCCAGATGCTTTTGAAGCTGAAAACCTTCACATGGTATCGCTGATTCCAAGAACACTTTCTTCCCCAAATCTTCCCCAAATCTCCTCATGGCTCAGCCTTTCTCGTCTATCAAGTCTCCACTTAAATGTCTCGTCAGACCCTCACAGATTTAGAATGGTTGCCAGGGGAAGGGATAGTTAGGACGTTTGGGAAGGTCATGTATACACAACTATATTTCAAATGGATAACGAACAAAGATCTATTGTATAGCACATGGAACTCTTGTCAATGTTACGTGGCAGCCTGGATGGGAGGGGAGTGTGGAGAACGGATACATGTGTATGTATGGCTGAGTCCCTTTGCTGTTGACCTGAAACTACCACCACATTTTTAATCAGCTTACCCCAATACAAAATAAAAAGCTTAAAGTTACAGAAAATTAAATACATTTTTAATGTCTCCCCAAAAGTCTTCCCTGATCCCGTATCTAAAGGAGATGCCCTGCCTTTCCATCTCCCAACATCTCTTCTTTCCTTTCTAAGAACTGACGGAGATGTGCGCTTATACATTTGTTTTCTTTTCTGTCTTGCCCACACCCAGCCCTGAGAGGTCAGGAACCATGCCTATTTAGTTCACCAGGTTGCATCGGGACCTAGGATTTTACCAGAATTTTAGGACATTCATGACATATATGAACCTGTCCTCCACTTAAAGCTCCCACGTGGGACCAGTAGAAATTCACAGGGAAAAAATCCAAATACCTAGACACGTGAAAATATGTCAGCCTCACTCATAGTTAGAGAAATGCAAAGTTTTTTCAAAGTGGCGTTCAAAGACTTGATTGCACTTGATAATAAAATACTATGGAATAGGAGTATAAACTGAGACTATATTTTTGAAAGCAAGCTCTCAACATTTATCAAGATTTGAATCACTTGAACCTGCCCCCTAACTCAGCCCCAGGCTCATGCTGTTGGTCTTCAACCACCAGCCTCTCGCGACCACCCCCCACTGTACCCACAGGCAGATCGATGTTTCTTAGCTCACTCATTAGAACAGCTGAATTACTAGTCAGTTTTTCCAACTCTGGAAGGCAGAAAGCAGTTACCAGGGGTCAGTTAATTCCCCAAAACCAACAAGTAAATGCACTCTGCTTTGTACATTCCCATTTTGTATTTGATATAGTCAGATGCTCCACTGTTCCCATCCACTTTCTTCCTTGGCAATGCATTTTCCTTGACTCTAGTCCTTTCTATTCTCTGGGATTCTGAATCTGGAAAGGAAAGAAGGAATAATACTTTTCTAAGCACTAACTGCTGTGTTTGGCAACCCTTTTATTCTTCTATGCCAGTTATCGTTAATCGTCTCTCGGGTCCAAATCCATGCTTTTTTGCCCTGCTTTGTGATGCTGGAGCTGGACTCTGTGAACGTTGCACCTGCTGCTTTTGGCGCCCTTAGCAGTTAACTGCTTTCAACTAATTATCAGTTATTTATGTTAAATTCTACCTATTCCAATAACCGGTATGGTTTCTTTTTCCTGCCTGGACCCTGCCTGATATAACATCTCAGTAGAGTCTCATGCAACTTGGCACAGCATTGGTTCCAGCCTGTAACCATCCTCCCCCAGCCTCTTTCAGCAAATCCCTTGGTGGCTCAGATGGTAAAATATCTGCCTGCAATTCAGGAGAGACCCAGTTTCTATCCCTGGCTTGGGGGTTCCCCTGGAGAAGGGAATGAGAACCCACTCCTATATTCTTGCCTGGAAAATTCCATGGAGAGGGGAGCTTGGTGGACTATACTCCTTGGGGTCACAAAGAGTCGCACATGACTTCGAGACTGACACTTTGCCTAACACTTTCCTTTTGGCAATTGATCTAATTTCCTACTCTGCTAAGATTGGGACTCTGCCTGTTAACGCAGTAGACACAAGAGATACAGATTTGATCCCTGGGTCGGAAAGATCCCCTGGAAGAGGAAATGGCAACCCACTCCAGTATTCTTGCCTGGAGAATTCCAAGGACAGAGGAGCCTGGCAGGCTGCAGTCCATGGGGTCGCAAAGAGTTGGACACGACTGAGTGGCCAGGCACGCCACCTCTGCACAATAGGCGTCAGGAGTGAGTGGTCTCGACTCACTTGGCTTTACAAGTCTGGTTTCTTTCCCCATCGTGCTGCTGGAACTACTCTCTCAGGGACACCCCTACCCACCCAGTGACCAGTGCTCACACACCAATGCTCACACTGGAGTCTTCCATGTTCTAGCTTCCCAACTTGCCTTCTTCCCACCCCCGATGGCACATTTTTCTAAAAACTCTGTCCTTCCCCCCTCCTCTTTTTGATTTAATTCACAAGCTAGTTTGCGTGTGTGTGTTTGCACGTGCGCTTGGTAGCTCAGGCGTGTCCAACTCTTTGCAACCCGATGGCCTGCAGCCGGCCAGGTTCCTCTGTTCGTGTATACAATAATATTACTGTAGACTTGACCTTTCTCCTGAACTCCAGAACTGAGTTTCTGACTTCCTGCTGGAAATTTCCACGTAGCTCAAAAGGTCCAAATCTGAATTCATCTTCTCTCCTCACAAACCTGTTTTCCTTCTCTTGATTTTCCTTCCCATTCCCCTCGGTCTTCTCAGTCATAAACTAGGAATAATAGTGCATATCCCATAGGATTGTGTGGGGATAAAATTTTGTTGTTAAACCATTAGGAGAGTTAATATTTTTATTACTATGATTCCTTCAATTAGTGGAAATCTGGCAATCGTATTTCTTATAGGCAGTCATTCCTGCATGGATTTTTCCATCAGTGTCTCTGACCTAGCTCTGACCCTCACCGATGTGAACCTGAGCCGCTCTCATTGGCCAACATCTACCAGCCATCTACGGTATGCAATATGTTTTGCATAATAGGGTCATTCATATTCAGTCTCAAATAGTTCTACATTTTACTCAGGTGGGAAAGGCAAACACACAAATTGAACACAACCCAAAATGAACACAGAGCTGTACCAGAGATTAGGAATTACAACAGCTTTTCCCAGCCTCCCCTATCCAAATCTGCCTGAGAGTATTGTCAGATTCATCTTCAGAAACCATATCTGATCATTTAAGTCAGAGCTCACATATTCTTAGGCCAACAGAGGCCAAAGAGGGAATAAAATGGAATGAAACAGATTTGTAGAAGGCAATCAGGAGTGATGTGGACAGTGGCTAACTGAACATGATAAGTGTACACCCTAAAAGGGCATGTCAATACTTAGTTTCATCTATATGGGAAGCAGGTGAGTCCTACTAGATCCTCCATCTTTTTCAAAGAGAAACCATATGTACATGAACCATCTCATCTGAGCCAAACAGAAAACATCAGTAGGTAATATCGTGTTCTTTGGCTACCATTTTGAGAGCCCTCATTTATGTCACTTTTCTGCTCAAAAGTCTTTAGAATACCCTCATTATCTGCAAAATAAAATCTGAATTCCTCAGTCTGGCATGCAAGGTTCTATGTGACCTAACCCCAATCCCCTTCCCAACCCACTCCTCACTTTCACATATGATTGTGCAAGCATAATTCTGCTGCAGGGGGCCATTGCTTCTCTCACCTCCTGGCCTTTGGTCACAAGGTATGCTGGGCCCAGGAGGCCATCAGCATTCAAATATTGTCTGTTTTTCAGGGTTTCATTCAACATCTCTGCTTTCCCAAAATTCCCCCTGATTTTTTCTTTTTGCTAAACTGAAGTTGCCTTTTCATACTATTCATGGGGAAAGAAGGCTGAGTGCCAAAGAATTGATGCTTTTGAACTGTGATGTTGGAGAAGACTCTTGAGGGTCCCTTGGGCTGCAAGGAGATCAAACCAGTCAATCCTAAAGGAAATCAGTCCAGAATATTCATTGGAAGGACTGATGCTGAAACAGTTGCTTCAATACTTTGGCCACCTGATGCGAAGAGCCAACTCACTGGAAAAGACCCTGATGCTGCAAAAGATAGAAGGAGGAGGGGACAACAGAGGACGAGATGGCTGGATGGCATCACCGACTCAGTGGACATGAGTCTGAGCAAGCTCTGGGAGATAGTGAAGGACAGGGAAGCCTGGTGAGCTGCAGTCCATGGGGTCACAGAGAGTCAGGCACGACTAAGTGACTGAACAACAGCAGCAAAGCTGGAGTAACCACCTCTTTTACACACTTCCATTGCTTTTCCTTGTACTCGGGCACATTCCACTGAAAATTACAAATGTGACTTGCCTTTGTCGTTGAACAGCCATCCCCTCAAGCACTGAGACTGAATTTCAATTTTGCCTGCATATGGAAGAGCACATGTTAGTAAATAACATATGTGTGTTTACCTATTGCATGAACACATTGTCTCAGTTAGCTCAGGCTGCTATAACAAAACTGGGTGGTTTAAACAATGTTATATCTCACAACTCTGGAGGCTTCAAAGTTCAAAAACAAGGCTCCAGGCAGACTTGACTCTTGGTGAAGACACCTCCCACCTTGTAGAAGGCTGCCTCTTCACCGTTTCCTCACATGGCAGAGAGTGAGGTCTCATGTTTCTTCCTTTCTTTATAAGGGCATTCATTCTATGATGAGGGCCCCATCCCTATGAAC
This sequence comes from Moschus berezovskii, assembly GCF_049115385.1. NCBI lineage: Eukaryota > Metazoa > Chordata > Mammalia > Artiodactyla > Moschidae > Moschus > Moschus berezovskii. Next base: position 35,138,270 of record NC_142480.1, read on the forward strand.
TAATCTATGTCCCCCAAGCCTCACCTCCAAATACCACCACACTGAGGATTGGGGCTCTAACACATGAAACAGTCAGTTCATAGCATACTTGAATGACAAATGTTACTGAAATGCTTTCCCACGCCTTCTCTCCTCAAAAAAAGACCAGCCTAAAGGACTCTTTCTCTTTCCCGCTATATTTAAAATGGATAACCAACAAAGTCTTATTGTACAGCACAGGGAACTCTGCTCAGTGTTATATGGCAGCCTGGATGGGAGGGGAGTTTGGGGGAATGGATGCATGTGTACATATAGCTGGGTCGCTTTGTTGTGCACCTGAAATTATCACAATACTGTCAATCAGCTATACTCCAATACAAAATTAGAAGTTTAAGGTTTGAAAAAAGAAATAAAAATATTTTACCTATTCCCAAGCCAAAAAAAAATCACGCTGTCTAGGAAAAGAGGCCACTGAAATCTTAGCAGAAGAAACTTTAGGTTGATTGACCGTGAGTAAAACAGGCATTTCAGCAATACATGCCATACAGTATTCAGATTCTCTTCCGGGCAAAGCTGAAACAAGGAAACAATTTACACTATTTACACTGTCTAATTAGATACAGTGAGTTTAATGTATGACACCTCCTGTAGCTGAAGCAGCCAAGGAGAAAGATTTGTTTTGTTTTGTTTTTTGTTTTGAAGCATTACAATGAGCAGGATGGTGGTAGTGGGTGGAAAGTTGGGGAAAGAAAGAAGAGAAAGAGTTAGAGAGGGAAAATATAAGACTGGAAGCAATACCAAAAGGAAAAGACGGTGCATTCTAGGTTTCTTGCCATATTTACCCAGCTTAAAGAGCAATCATTTGATTCTACCCTTGAACTTGATTGTCAAGGTGATATCCTTTTAAAGACATTTCCTGCTCCAGAGAAGATAGATAGTGGGGCCCTACCTAACTCTGAGTCTGTGCTGGGGGGTGTTTTGGAGTGTGAAGGTAAGAGCTATGTGTGGGGCTTTGAATCCACGTCACATCAAACCAGGTGTGGGTCAAATCATGTCACTCAACGTGGTCCATAAAGGGATGAAAATTAAAATACTGATAAACGAGTGCATTTGTCAATGGGAAGCTATTAAGTATGCTCAAATCCACTTCTACCTTTAGGGGATTTTGATAAGACTCCATGTCTTCTAGCCAGCTTACTGTTGTTACTATTGTTTAGTCGCTAAGTCATGTCTGACTCTCTGCGACCCCGTGGACTGTAGCCCACTAGAGTCCTCTGTCCATGGGATTTCCCAGGCAAGAATACTGGGGTGGGTTGCCATTTCCTTCTCCAGGGGATCTTCCTGAACCAGGGATTGAACCCATGTCTCCTGCATTGGCAGGAGGGTTCTTTACCACTGAGCCACCAGGGAAGCCCCAGCCAACCTATTAGCCCCAGTCAAAGTAACGTTTAATGCTGCGTGTCTCTGGGGGCATCTCTTTCCTGTGTTCTTGAATGTCTCTTTGTATCTCTTCCTCCCTGGGACTCCACCAAGGATTCCGGACTGACCTCTGGCCGAGTGTGCAGAGGTTCTTGTCTAGTATCCTTTGCACACTCAATCTCAACACCCACTTCTCTTCACTCCCGGCCTCCTGGAGGCAACAGTAACTTTTCTCCCAAGATATTTGTGTAGTTTTGTGAGAGGAGGAGAAAAGGGTGAGGAGGAGAAGTGGGAGGGGAGTGGGGAAGAAGGGCACACTGGAGGAAAGCAGGGCAGCAGAGGAGAGGGGAACGGACCGCGGAAAGTTCCCGGTCAGTCACAGGCCCAGCGTCCCTTCTGTGCTTTAATGCCTCAGACAACCTGCAAACGGGCCCGTGGGAAGCTGTAACACCTACCAAACCCTTGACAGCCGCTATTCTTCACAGAGGCTGTGAACAATTGCCTGACTGCCAGTGTCTGACTGAAATAATAGCTGTACCTACAGGATCATTTGGAAGACAGATGGTGGAGGCAATCCCCATTCATCTGCCAGCGGCCATTTCATAATTCTCACTGTCCTGTCAGGCCCAGGAGGGGCAGGCACAATGCAACCTTGCTAATTAGCCAAACTCATTAGATAAATGTTTTAAAGACAGAACTTCTGTCCCATGCCTCTCCTGCTCCTCCACCCACCCCACCATGCCAAGGTGCTTTGGAGTATACCTTTGGCACCCTTAGAAAAAGCAAGTATCCAAAGTCTAAAAGCCTTGATTTTTTGCTAGGTGGGTTTGTTTTTTCTTTTTTCACTTTGCTGTCCTTCCCAGGTAGGTCTTGTAGCTCCAAAAATAGGTCCTTGGTCTTTCCTACCGTTTGCTGTTTCCATGATCTGGCCCATCAGTATTCCATATTTCAAAGTCTGGATGAGTTGCCATCCTCTATTTGAAGTATCAGATGTATCTGTTTATCATTTTTATAGCATGCATTAAGCCAAGACTTCACTCAAGGCAATGTTCATGAATTTAGAGAACTTTCAAGAGCTCCATGTCATTCCAGCACATATGAGAGTTTTAGTTGTCATTCAGAAGCAATTTATGAGACCCTACTAAGTGGATATGAACAGGAGTGAGACGGGAGAGAAGCAGGGAAGCCCTGTAAGTAAGGGCGGCTCACTGAGTTTAATCTTCACGGTGACTTCAATACTCTGCAAACGCCATCTTGAAATCCTTAATCATGCTGAACAAAAGGACCACATTTTCATTTCCTCCTTGGCTCTACAGGACTGAGTGACTTTCACTTTCACTTTTCACTGGCCCTGTCACTTGGCAGTTTATTCTGCTACAATTGTTGGGAAAAGGGAGCATTCACAAGGGCTCAGAAAGGAGTACCTCCTGAGCCAAAGCTGAGAGGCTAGATGCTCCAGACAGAGCAGAGATTAACCAGGGGAGGAGAGGCAACGATCAGTACGTGCAGCAGGGGAGACATAAGTAGGAAATATTTTTACTGTCTGTTTGAGCTCTACACCCCAGCCATGGCCTGCTTTCGAGGTGCTGACAAAATCAAATGTACAAGCCTCAAGACTGGAAATGGTCCCCGATCACTGTAAATTCAGCAAGCGAATACCACGCCCTGTGAGTCTTCCTGGGAAACAACTGAGTGGCATCAACCACCACGTTAGCAATTTCACCATGTACCAGACCTCAGGAGATGATGCCTTAGATGGATCTGTGAGAAATAAGGCTGAAATGTAACTTGAAAATTGTAAAGGAAAGGCTTTGAATGCCAGACTGAGGGATATGGGAAAACTCTTGAAAAATTTGTTCAGGAGAGTGACTCCTAGAGCTCTGGCTGCCCCAAGAAAAAGAAATGCTCTTTCTAGGCCTGTTAGGCCATCTACTCATCAGGCTAATGCAACAAATAACTCCACTGCCTTCCCTTCATGGCACCTTTCCCTCCCACTACTCTCTTTCCCTGTACTGTCTCTGCCGCCACAAACACACAGCAGAAAAAGTGCAGTTGTTGTCTCCCGTTTTGACCCCATGGCTGTCTTGACTTCTCTCAGACTCCAGTCACTAACCATGCCTAAGTCCATTGCACTGCACACATCTGACCGCTCCCAAATTGCTTAGGTGAGCAGTCTCACCCATGACCCTGTCTATGGTAGGCAGAATTCTAAGAATGACCCCAGTGACCCTTGGCCTGGTATAATCTCTCCACTGAGAATGTAAGTAGAACCCATAAATATGACAAAATACCATTCCCATGATTATGCTACATCATATGCAGATGTGATTAAGATTACTAATCAGAAAGGGTGGGCCTAACCTAGCCACATGAATCCTTTAAAAGCAGAGTTTTCTCCAGCTGGTAGCAGAAGGGCAAGTCAAAGATGGAAGCATGAGAAGGACCTGGTGCCCCAGTGAGCTCTGAAGATGGAGAGGCCTTGTAAGAAGGAATGTGGATGGCCTCTTGGAGCAGAGTGACCCCCCAGCCGATAGCCATCAAGGACACTGAGATCTCAGATATAAAGCTGCAAAGGCACTGAATTCAACATCAGTAGCTTAGAAGATTCTATCCCAGAGCCTCCCAAGAAGAGCCTAGTCTTGCCAACATCTTGATCTTTGGAAACCCTGAGCATAGAACCCGGCAAGTTTGCTTGTCTGACCTACAGAATTGTATGTAGTTTCACATACAGAAATGTATGTCATTTTAAGCTACTAAATATATGGTAACTGGTTGTGTAGCAACAGCAAATAATCTACAATTTTAGCCCCTTCCCAGCACTGTCCTATTGGTGGCTCTAGTTCTACCACTTGAACACTTAAAGACAGGGTCAGAGTGAGTGAGTTTTAGGAGCTGCATCTGAAGGGACAATACATTGAAAATAAGAGATAAGACTTGCATTGGGAGATTATTGCATTGACCACCATAAAGAAATAAGGTCCTAAATTTATTGACATTAGTTACAGATAAGGGCAATAGGTTTGAGAATCCTTATGAAAGAAAAACTGTCCAGATGTAGCAATTGATTGGGTGAGAAAGAGATAAAGATGGCTACTCTGCTGGCTTTCAGAAGGAGCTGAAAAGAACATTAGTCCTCTGTGATAGCATGCCCATTTGCCCATTAAACTAATTGGAAATAAAATGTGTGTTCAACTCCTAAAGATGACACTTTTCCTAAGAAAGTACCATATTAGTAAAAATTGTTGATGGCAAGTAACAGCACTAATTCAATTCAAACCAGTTTAAGGCGGTGGGGAAAGGAGGATGCTTCATATTGAGAAGCAGTCGTTTCATAGACCTTAGACACAGGAAAGCGGCAGAGCCTCTGAGAGGATTGCATTGGATATGAAAGTCCCTGAGACCAGAGAGAGGGGTCCGTCCATCTCCCATTTCTTCTTCCCCAACAACCATCCTTGTGTGCCAGTTAGCCTACTTGGTAGATGGAAGATGGCCACAGTCCACCTTTAGGGGTGAAGGGGGGCCAAGTCTACACTAGAATTGCTAAACCCAATTTCCAATTTTCTGGGAAAATGGTCAAGTCAGTTAACATGGTTGCCTCACCTCCCACCCCACCACCACACTGCTGCTCTTAGGAAAGTGGCAGAAGAGTTGGTTCTTCATTCTTGAGCATGGCAGACACTCCCAGAGTTGTTGGCCCAAAAAGCAGAAATGATTTTTTTTCAAATATTAATTTCCATAGACACAAGAACATACTCTCCTTTCTATAGGGGCAATGTAGCATCATGCCTCAAACAGCTGGATTGTAATCATGATGTTCCCTCTGCACAGTGGTGTGAGTGGCACTGAGGAGCTTCTCTAGGTCTCAGGTACCCCTGGCTATAAAACAAAGAACTTGGTCCAGGTGTCATTGACGGCTCCAGTTTTCATGCCCATGAGTCTAAGTCCTTGTGAGCAGAAATGCTGCTGTATTGATCCAGTCCTCTTATTTAACTTTCCTTTGCCTCCGCAAAGATCAGAAATAAAGCCTCTCAGCAATAATCCTCTCATCAGCTTACAAGAGGAACAAAATCAGCCAAGGAAAATATATAGTTTGTATTCTAAGAGAACTGGACCACCTGAAAATCTGCTTAGTACTCAAAGGACACTTACCCTGAGCCCAGTGTTAATTGGCTTAACATCTCTGCTTGGACAGGAGCAGTGGTTCTGTGAGACAAAAGTATGTCTCTGAGTTCCACTGGGCAGCTACAGGTTGCCAGCATCCTGACTCTTTCTTGCAGTTTTCTTTAAAACCATAGAAGGTCACAACTAATTCCTTTATATTCTATATGACAAAGCAGAGACAGAGAAGAGAAGGGGCTTGCTCAGGTCCATATGGATAATAGGGAGCAGAATGGGGAGTAAAGTCAAATGGCCTGACTCATGTTTTCCCCCTGTCCCTTCTTCTGTGAATGAATAAGCTATGTGATCAAGCCTGGAGCCTCAAGGATGAATCAGCATCCTTCACTGAGGCGACCTGTTCATTATGGGTTCAACTATGACCCTCCCCATTGAAAATTCATATTTTGAAGTCCTAACCCCCAATATCTCAGAATGTGGCCTTATTTGGAGATAGGGTCTTTGTAGAGGCAATAAAGTCAAAACGAAGCCATTAGAGTACAGCTTACTATGACTGTGTCCTTATAAAAAGTGGGTATGTAGACACAGAGACACACGTAGAGGGAAGCTGATGTAAAGAAGGACACAGGGAGAAGATGGCCACCTACAAGCCAAGGAGAGAGACCAGGTTCAGCCCCTTTCCGCACAGCCCTCAGAAGGAACCAACCCAGCAGGCACCTGGACTTCTTGCCTCCAGAACTGTGAGACAATAAATTCCTATTGGACTTTCCTGGTGGTTTTACTGCAGGCAGATGGCAAAGAATCTGCCTGCAAAGTAGGACACCCGGGTTCGATCCCTGGGTTAGGAAGATCCCCTGGAGAAGGGAACGGCTACCCACTGCAGTATTCCTGCCCGGAGAATCCCATGGACAGAGGAACGTGGAGGGCTATGGTCCAAAGGAAAGCAAAGAGTCAAACATGACTGAGCAACTAACACACACACACACACAATGTTTAAGCCACTGAGTCTCGGGTGCTTTTGTAACAGTAGCTCACACCAGAATTGTCTGCTAAACTCTTCATTTCAGAGCAGCTTCTTTCACTAAGAACCTTTGAAATGAGTGTGGGCAACCGTGGATGTGAGGAACTGCCCTCCCTCATTGTCTTTGCTAACCGCTTTCCTGATCTCTTACCCTTTCATCCACTACCCCTCAAAAGTCAAAAGAGCCTAGCTTGCTTCCACTGCTCCAGTAGCCTGTAATAATCCCACCATCACCTGAGCAACTGCCCATGCTACCATTTCTTCTTTTAAGCTATATCCTGAAGCACAGATTGTCTTGAAAAAGAAAAACATAGTTTTAAAATGTATTTTTGCAAAAGTACACTGTGACTATCTCCTATCATATATATGATTATTTCAACTGTTCCCTATGATGGTTGGTTGTGTTCTCTCCATAAGCAAAGGCATCTATTTGGAGCCAGCATAATGCCTCACCCATAGTGGTCACTGGATTGCAGCACCCAACCTCTGAACAAAGAAAAAGTATGTGGGAGAACTTAAGAATATTTTAAGGTAAAGAGAAGCTAGTTCTTGCAATGCAATCTTCCAAATATTTTTAATCTTTCAAAATTGTATTCTGTGTACATCCTACATCCACTGCTGCTTCTTCTCCATGTAAAATCATGGGAATGGATTCATCAGCCATAGATCCTTTGTCACTAAACTGGAATTTGTATGGAACTTCTGGTGACATAAACAGTTCCCCCAATACCAGACCACCCTAGCATAACAAGGAATTCCAGAGTTTTAAAATCAAGTGTATCTACCATAGCAATATATTTTTGGATCCATCTCCTAGAGTAATGGAAATAAAAACAAAACTGAACAAATGGGGTCTAATTAAACTTACAAGCTTTTGCACAGCAAAGGAAACCATAACCAAAACAAAAAGTCAACCTATAGGATGGGGGAAAATACTTGCAAATGATGCAACTGACAGGGGATTAAACTCAAAAAATGTAAAAATAGCTTATACAGCTCAAAATAAAAAAAATACAAAACCCAGTTGAAAAATGTGCAGAAGCTCTAAACAGACATTTCTCCAAAGAAGACATGAAGTGAAAGTGAAAGTGATATCGCTAGGTCGTGTCCAACTCTTTGAGACCCCATGGACTGTAGCCCACCAGGCTCCTCCATCCATGGGATTTTCCAGGCAAGAGTACTGGAGTGGGCTGCCATTTCCTTCTCCAGGGGATATTCCCCATCCAGGGATTGAACCCAGGTCTCCTGCATTGCAGACAGATGCTTTACTGTCTGAGCCACCAGGGAAGGCAGCCAAAAAGCACATGAAAAGATACTCGACATCACTGATTATTACAGAAATGCAAATCAAAACTACAGTGAGGTGTCACCATCACCTCACACAAGTCAGAATGGCCACTATCAAAAAGTCTACAAGTAATAAATGTTGGAGAGGTTGTGGAGAAAAAGGAACCCCTCTACACTGTTGGCTGAAATGCAAATTGGTACAGCCACTATGGAGAACAGTATTGAGGTTTCTTAAAACACTAAAAATAAAGCTACAATATGACCGAAAAATCCCACTCCTGGGCATTTATCCAGAGAAAATCATAATTTGAAAAGACTTATGTATGCCAATGTTCATTGCAGCACTATTTATAATAGCCACAACATGGAACAACCTGAATGCTCATAGACAGATGAGTGGATAAAGAAAATGTGGTATATATATATATATATATATATATATATATATATATACACACACATACATATACAATGGAATACTACTCAGCCATAAAAAGAATGAAGTAATGCCATTTATAGCAACATGGATGAACCTAGAGATTATCACACTGAGTAAATCAGACAGAGAAAGACAAATGTCATGTGATATCACTTGTTTGTGGAATCTAAAAAAAGATACAAATGAATTTATTTACAAAGCAGAAGCAAACTCACAGACATAGAAAACCAGTTTATGGTTCAGTTCAGTTCAGTTCAGTCGCTCAGTCGTACCAAAGGGTAAAGGTTGGGGTGGGGGATCAATTAGGTATCTGGGAGTAACATATTCACATTACTATTCACTTTTCACTTTCACACATTGGAGAAGGAAATGGCAACCCACTCCAGGGTTCTTGCCTGGAGAATCCCAGGGAAGGGGGAGCCTGGTGGGCTTCCGTCTATGGGGTCACACAGAGTCAGACACGACTGAAGTGACTTAGCAGCAGCAGCAGCATATACAAAATAGATAACCAACAAGGACCTACAGTATAGCACAGGGAACTATACTCAATATTTTGTAATAATTATATGGGAAACAAATCTGAGAAAGAATAGTTGGTTTATATATATATATATGTTTATATATGTTTATATATGTTTATATATATATATATATATATGAATCACTTTGCTGTACACCTGAAACTAACACAACATTGTAAACCAACTATACTTCAAATAAATAGAAACAGTTGTGTCCACAGTAACAGCTTCTGACATACATTTTCAAATAACCTCAAAACTAGGTAGGTCAAGGTTCAGAAGATTATGGATAATTATAAATTTTACTCCACCAGTTCTTCTGCTCTGACATGTCGCTCTATTGGATATTGCCTCCTGTGCCCAGCCATGGAGATCCCTCCCTCTGCTCCTCCTCTAGCTGAGACCTGGAATGCCTTTCTCTGACTCTTCAAACTCTGATTAGAGTCTCATCTCTGCCTTAAAATTTTTAAAGTCTCCGATTACACTCATTCCTAATAGGTCTCATCTATTTCCTCTGTACAATGGCCAAAGCCTCTTCAGAAACCATGAGTAAAGGGCCTGGTTTAAAAAAAAAAAAAAGCAGTCTATTTCTAACACTGGAGTAGGGGACCTGAGATCTGAGCAAGAGATGTCGTGACACAAATGTAGTCTCCTAGGTCTTCACTTTCAAAGGGAAATTTAAATAGAGACCAGTGTGAGTCTGGCACCAAAAGATGCAAAACTGTCTACTTTGAGTGCTGGTGGTGTTTTTTGAGTTCTGAGATAAACTCAGGACATTACCAGAAAGAGGAACAATGACAGACTTTTAAATTTTGTAGAGTATTTTTTAAAATTGTTGATGTGCATTATTTAGAAATTGTCCCAGTCTAAAATGTTTGTCCATCTCTGTATTCTTTGTCTACAGAACTTGTTGATATAGAGACTTTTATAGCTAGCTAATACAGCAGCAGGTGAAGAGGGAACACAGTCTCAATGTCAGCAGAGACTTCAAGATTGTAGGTGCTCAGTTCAGTTCAGTTCAGTTCAGTCACTCAGTCGTATCTGACTCTTTGTGACCCCATGGATCGCAGCACACCAGGCTTCCCTGTCCATCACCAACTCCTGGAGTTTACTCAAACTTATGTCCATTGAGTCATCCAACCATTGCATCCTCATCCTCTGTTGTCCCCTTCTCCTCCCACCTTCAATCTTTCCCAGGATCAGGGTCTTTTCAAACGACTCGGTTCTTCGCACCAGGTGGCCAAAGTATTGGAGTTTCAGCTTCAGCATCAGTCCTTCCAATGAATATTCAGGGCTGATTTCCTTTAGGATGGACTGGTTGGATCTCCTTACAGTCCAAAGGACTCTCAAGAGTCTTCTCCAACACCACAGTTCAAAATCATCAATTCTTTGGAACTCAGCTTTCTTTATAGTCCAGCTCTCACATCCATATATGACCACTGGAAAAACCATAGCCTTGACTAGACAGACCTTTGTTGGCAAAGGTGCTACTAGACCACTTCAGTAGAACTGGAAATGGTAGTATGTGAAAGCCAGTTTCTGTGACTCTTAGCCCATTACTCGTCTCCAGCCTATGGAGAGGTTGAAGAGACCAAAAGTGAAGGTGGGATTTGGAGAGGGGCTTTTATCTGGAGGTTCATGAGCTGTGGATGTCTTTACCTCCTCCATGAGGGAGGCTGATGTCTCACCCTCAAACTTAGCAACAAAGGTATTACAAAGATCCTACAGAGGGCTTCAAGTGAGCCCCTTGGAGAGCAGTTCTTGGTGTTTGCTGGACAGATTAGAAATCTGTAGGCACTAGAGGCTAGCAGAAGCACCATGAGGCCCCTGTTTGGGAGTAAGTTTCTTTCCCTCCACTGAAGGACTTAAGATGAAGATATTTTCTGTGCACCAGAGGTAAAAGAAGAGACAGAGAATGACAGAGAGACCAGAACCATCTCAGAGGGACTTTGCCCATGAGCCCACCTAGAGGGGTTGTGAGGAAAGAGATTCTGTGTGGCAGTCTTAGAGAACTGGGGTTGTAACAGACTGAATTGTGTCCCCTAAAATTCATATGTTGTATGAATCCTTCTCAATGTGTGGAGAAGGAAATGGCAACCCACTCCAGTGTTCTTGCCTGGAGAATCCCAGGGATGGGGGAGCCTGGTGGGCTGCCGTCTATGGGGTCGCACAGAGTCGGACACGACTGAAGCAACTTAGCAGCAGCGGCTCAATGTGAATACATATGACACAGGGCCTTGAGGGGGTAATTAAGGTTAAATGAGGTCATAAGGGTGGGGCCCCAATCTCATAGGACTGGTGTCCTTACAGGAAGAGATCAGAGCTCTCTCTCTTCCCTCATGTGCACAGAGGAAAGCCCACTTCAGAGTACAATGAGAGGGTGGTCATGCATAAGCAAGGAAGAGAGGCTTCACCAGAAACCAGCCCTGCTGGCACCTTGATCTTGGACTTTCAGCCTCCGGAACTGTGACAAAATAAATGTCTGTTATTTAAGCCAACCAATCTGTGATACTTTGTTATGACAATACAAGGAGACTAATACAGGGGTCTTAGGCAGCTGACTGGAAAGTGCATCACCTGAAGCAGAGGTTCACAGGTGAATAGTGAATAGTCCCCAGTGATGAGGGAATCTCCAAAGAACCCACAGAGCAATCCAAAATAAATAGATTCATCCCTCAAAGAAATCTCCAAGTTAATGTTTTCACTAGTGAAGTCTATTGAACATCTAATGACAAAATAACAACAGTTTTACATAAACTCTTCCAGAGAATATAAAGAGAGTATGTACTTCTCAAGTCATTTTATGAAGACATCATAGCCACAATAGCAAAACCTGATAGAGACATTGCAAGATAGAAAAATGTCAGTTTTCTTCAAAAGTATAGATGGAAAATCTTTAACACAGTAGTAGCAAGTTGAATCCAATGATTTAGGAAAGGATAATAATATCCTGGTTACCCTGGTGAGCTACACTGATGGCTCAGTTGGTAAAGAATCTGCCTGCAATGCCGGAGACCCAGGTTCAATCCCTGGGTGGGGAAGATCTTCTGGAGAAGGAAATGACAACCCATTCCAGTATTCTTGCATGGAAAATCCCATGGACAGAGGAGCCTGGTAGTCCTTGGGGTCACAAAGAGTCAAACATGACTTAGCAAACTAAACCACCATGAATAACATCCTAACCGAGTGGACGCACAATTGCACAAGGTGCAATTGTTAACATTTTAAAAATCAATCCATGTAATTTACATAATAACTGAATAAAGGAAAAAGATAATTTGATCTTCACAATGAATACAGAACAATTTTATCAAATTCAACAGTCATTCATAGCAAAAATAAAAACTTTAAGCAAACTATGATAAATATGACAGCATCTCCAAAAATAAAAAAATAAAAACCAACCCTAAGGTTAGAAATGAGCAACACTGAACCTACTGGATGTTCTCACTAAATCAAGAGAGCACCGAACATCTGCCAAACTGGGGGACAGCAGAACCAGCTCATGACTTCACCAATCAGGTAAGACCTTCCTAACGTCTTGTCCCTCTTCACCACACCAGCACTGGAGGGGAACAGAAGTCCCAACTAGCAAGTTGTGAGTGGAGTAGGGTGATGCCAGAACTAAGAAAGAAAAACCCAACCACTCAGTTGCTCCCACCTCATGTTCCTTTCCATTGAAAGTGGTCTATCATCAGCAATGCCAGACTGGGGGACAGAGGAGTTTTAAGTATTATTCTCTCAGGGATAATAGGAAATAGGAGTTTTGACTCTTACACAAGAAATTTTAGTTTCCAAGATAGTATTATTTTGTAATATGTAGTGGCCACAGAACTTTTCCTTACCTGAGAATGAACTGAAAAATCAGAGAATCTGCTGTAGATTTTATCTAAATGGAAAGGAAAAACCCTATCAGAGAGCAGATATTCATGGGGGAAATGGGAAATGAAGTTGTTTTCCATTCCACCCTATGACTAAAGTTCTTCCAAAATCCTGGTTATTTTGAAAGAACTGTTCTTAGAGTTGCTAATGTGTTCACGGCTGGTCTTCAAAGGGCAAATACTGCCTCTGGATCACACTTTCCTAGATTTGTTAGAAAAAGAGTCTTCCTCTTCTGTCTTTCAATGCCTGCCTTTTGGCCTGGGTTGTTCCTGAACAGGCAGTGCACACATCCTGTACTGACCAAGAAGGCAGTGGGTTCCACAGGGGTCACAGGTGGTAGTTTCAGTGTTGGGTGTGAGCAGAACATTGCCTTGTGCTAGTAATGCCAGCTCCGGCCTGATCATCCCAACTCCCTTACTTTGAAGTAGAGTTGTTGTTTAGTCACTAAGTCATTTCCAGCTCCTGTATGGCCCCATAGACTGTTGCCAGTCAGGTTCCTCTGCCCATGGGATTTCCCAGGCAAGAATACTGGAGTGTGTTGCCCTTTCCTTCTCCAGGGGATCTTCCTGACGCAGGAATAGGACCTGCATGTCCTGCATTGGCTAGCAGATCATTTGTCACTAAGCCACCAGGAAAGCCCTTGAAACAGAGTCAGCAGGACCAAAGCTCAAGAATTGTGGGAAAGTTGTAATTCTGTGAAGACAGAGGGATGACCCTGAAGAGTGTTGCTTGGCAAGTCTGAGACTACTACCAGGCAACGCATTCTAAGAACCTATTTATTGTGCAAAAATAATACTTAACAGACTGTTATAAAGACTTAATAAGGATGGTCTCTATCCTCAAAAAAAAAAAAAAAGAACAATTTAAAGTCAAGGAGGCAAGAATATCAAATGGAGAAAAGAGTCTCTTTAACAAGTGGTGCTGGGAAAACTGGTCAGCCACTTGTAAAAGAATGAAACTAGAACACTTCCTAACACCATACACCAAAATAAACTCAAAATGGATTAGAGAGCTAAATGTAAGACCAGAAACTATAAAACTCCTAGAGGAGAACGTAGGCAAAACACTCTCCGACATAAATCACAGCAGGATCCTCCATGACCCACCTCCCAGAATATTGGAAATAAAAGCAAAAATAAACAAATGGGACCTAATTAAAATCAAAAGCTTCTGCACAGCAAAGGAAACTATAAGTAAGGTGAAAAGACAGCCTTCAGAATGGGAGAAAATAATAGCAAATGAAGCACCTGATAAAGGATTAATCTCCAAATTATACAAGCAGCTCCTGCAGCTCAATTCCAGAAAAATAAATGACCCAATCAAAAAATGGGCCAAAGAACTAAACAGACATTTCTCCAAAGAAGACATACAGATGGCTAACAAATACATGAAAAAATGCTCAACATCCCTCATAATCAGAGAGATGCAAATCAAAACCACAATGAGATACCATTTCACACCAGTCAGAATGGCTGCTATCCAAAAGTCTACATGCAATAAATGCTGGAGAGGATGTGGAGAGAAAGGAACCCTCTTACACTGTTGGTGGGAATGCAAACTAGTACAGCCACTATGGAGAACAGTGTGGAGATTCCTCAAAAAATTGGAAATAGAACTGCCATATGATCCAGCAATCGCACTCCTGGGCATACACACCGAGGAAACCAGAATTGAAAGAGACACGTGTACTCCAATGTTCATTGCAGCACTGTTTATAATAGCCAGGACATGGAAGCAACCTAGATGTCCATCTGCAGACGAATGGATAAGAAAGCTTTGGTACATATACACAATGGAGTATTATTCAGCCATTAAAAAGAATACATTTGAATCAGTTCTAATGAGGTGGATGAAACTGGAGCCTATTATACAGAGTGAAGTAAGCCAGAAAGAAAAACACCAATACAGTATACTAACACATATATATGGAATTTAGAAAGATGCAAATGATAACCCTGTATACGAGACAGCAAAAGAGACACAGATGTATAGAACAGTCTTTGGGACTCTATTGGAGAGGGTGAGGGTGGGATGATTTGGGAGAATGTCATTGAAACACGTATGTTGTCATATGTGAAACGAATCACTAGTTCAGGGTCAATGCATGTTATAGGATGCTCGGGGCTGGCATGCGGGGATGATCCAGAGGGAGGATAAAGGGAGGAGGGAGGTGGGAGGGGGGTTCAGGAGGGGGAACTTATGTAAACCCGGGGCAAATTCATATCAATGTATGGCAAAACCAACCAATATAATATTATAAAATAAAATAAAAAATAAATAAAGTCAAGGATGGAACTAAAACACTAAAAATACATGTAAAATGAATATGCAAATTTATTAAATATTGTCTTTTAGGCTTGATCTCAGCCAATGGAGAGTCCAGTGTCATTAAAAACAAAATTATTTATTAAAAGTCATTTTCTCTATCTCCTCTGACTCCAGTGCATTCCAGATTTTTAGCAGGACATTTGGTCCATTCTCTTGTTACCTCTTTTGAAGTTAGTTTCTAATCTTCTGCCTGTCTTGGAAACGTAACGCATCACTGAGGTTGTTCCGAGTTTATGTTGTGTTCACTTTTAATGTGTGCTAAATGATTGGAAATGGGAAGCAGATGGACACTTGGCCCAGAGATTAAACTCCATCTCCTTAATTAGATGGTGTTGATTAAGGCCTCCATGGGGTCCTTCTCCTCACTGCCAAGAAAAAGAGCTCTCCAGTGGGGCTCCTCAAAGCATCTGGGAACTAATGGTTTACTCAGTTCCTCCTGCATTTATTCACAGAAACTGAACAAATAGGATCCAAATTATCTTGGTCTCTTTGGTTTTTCTCTAACAGTTTTGCCACTGGACTTCCCTTTTTGGCAAGAGTTAAAACAGAATAAAGGGAATTCTGGATAGCCTCTGGCTGAACTTTCCTTCCTATTCTGAGTTAGCAGAATTTAGTTGGGAAGTGGTGGGGGTGGGGGTATTCAGAAGAGAAAGCTTCAGAGCCTTAGGAAAGAGTTGGGTACTACATCAGCCTGTGGCGTCCCCTAACACAGGGGAGCAGAGAGAGAGTTTGGAGACTGACAGATGTGAGTGTGAATCTTGGTTCAGCTGGTTATTATCTGCAAACTGTGGTGTGATGGTCAATGTTTAACAACAGACTATTAAATAAACAAGACCTTAATTTGCAACATGTGCCAATTTTTATGGTGCAAATACTCCCACCAGGGCTGATTTTAAGCTACCAATGTGTTGTGACTAAATGCAAATTTGAAAAGAGATTAGTTCTCTTGGG
This sequence comes from Moschus berezovskii, assembly GCF_049115385.1. Classification (NCBI taxonomy): domain Eukaryota; kingdom Metazoa; phylum Chordata; class Mammalia; order Artiodactyla; family Moschidae; genus Moschus; species Moschus berezovskii. The sequence continues at coordinate 35,154,213 of NC_142480.1, forward strand.
TCTCATAGCCTATATAAGTTGACATCCAGCTCACTAGTAATCAGTGAAAGCACCAGTTTCACCATCTGTATGAAAGGGATGATATTTTGCATTATAAAGAGTAAAGTAATAGCTGCAAAGTAGCCAAAACAGAGCCTGACCCACGCTTGTTGTTCAGTAGGTAAGTCATGTCTGACTTTGTGACCCCATGGACTGCAGCTCGCCAGGTTTCCCTGTCCTTCACTATCTCCTGGAGTTTGCTCAAACTCATATCTATCAAGTTGGTGATGCCACCCAACCATCTCATCCTCTGTTGTCCCCTTCTCCTCCTGCCTTCAATCTTTCCCAGCATCAGGGTCTTTTCCAATGAGTTATTTCTTTGCATCAAGAGCTCAATAAATTGTCACCATGTATTACCATTTTAAGCTGAGCTCTAAAGAAGTGACTTCACATTGCTGAGCCCTCCAAGAAGTCAGAGCCTCGGCCTTGAACATTTAACAGCTAAATATTACTACACAGGTGCCCAGGGAATGGACCCACACCAATCAAATGCATAAAGCATCATCACATAAATCAAACTGCCAATTCACTACTTCAACTTAGTGTGTATATAAAATTACAGTTTTCCAAACCTAAATTGGATTTCATGGTGCAATAAAGGATTTCTTTTTGTGGTTTAGGAATGTGCTTATATGCAACGTGCTACAAAAGCGTGTTAATTATATTTAAATGTGCTTAATTAATGATCTGGATTAAACATTAAATCGGGGCTGCCCCAGAAAATCCCTCGCTCATGCAGATATGAGCTTATCCCTGGCCTGGTGCTCTGCACCTGTCTCTCTGCAGTTAGCTCTCATGCTGACCCTATGGAAGGCTGCATGGGTGAATATTAAGTGGAGAGTATATTTAACCATCCCTGAGAGAGTTCTGCCTGGAGTCCTTCAATCACAATGCTAATGAGAGATTGAAAACTCACTGGGAAAGGGAGAAGGATGGAGATGACTGGTTCCTATTTTATTGTTATACAAATTGACACACAGAGAGGTAAGGGCAAACAGAAAATTTACTAGGAGAGCCGAGAATACAATTCAGATCTCTAATGCATAATTTAGTACTTGTTCTTCGGCTATGGGATAATCAGTTGTGCAACATAAAAATCACACAGTTCAATGCAGGAGAATACCGTGCTGAATGGATAAATATTGAGAGAGACAGAGAGAGAGTTTCTGGGATGGAGGTGATAGAATAATACACAGGCTGTCATGGAGACACTTATGAAGGAAAACTCACCCAGTCTGGAAGGGAAGATTGTATGGGTACAGTTGGAGGAGGTTTTAGATACGGGGGCCTCTGGTCTGAGCTGTTAAAGAATGAGTGAGAGTTATGTTGGAAAAGAGGGACATTGTAGATTGGGTTCATCAGGAAGCAGGTTTTATGGTAGGGATCAGCAGGTAAATCATTATTTTTATTATAAAAATTATTTTTAATAAAATACAAACTTCATAAAATTATTTACAATAAAAATTTATTATTTTCTATTAAATGAGACATTTATTAGAAAATGCTCTCAGGAGCAGAAGGGTAGAGGATTGGAGAGATGGAGGAGTTGAGCAATGATACAATCTAAACCAAGGCTTCAGCCAATCCCGTGAGAACTCCAGGACAGACATGGTTCCTTAGGGTTTTTCCAATTAGGAGTGAAAAAGCCAGGTCACATACCATCATCATGTGGATCGGGCTGCCCCCAGAAGGAGCTATGACTTAGGATGAATCAGTGCCTCCCTGGTACCTCAGTCAGTAAGGAATCTGCCTGCAGTGAAGGAGACCCAGGTTCTATAGCTGGGTCAGGAAGATCCCCTGGAGAAGGAAATGGCAACCCACTCCAGTATTCTTGCCTGGAAAATTCCATGGACAGAGGGGCTTGGCGGGCTACACTCCACAGGGTCACAAGAGTCGCACACAACTTAGCAACTAAACCACCACCATTGTCTTCAAAAGAGGGATATTTCCCAGCAGTGATTCCAGGTGATGAGGAAATCAGCCCTTCTTTCCTGAAGGGGATCAGGACACCAGATCACAGCAACCAGCACAAGGGCGGGAGGGTTTCCCACCTGGAGAAAAGCAATGAAGAAAGAGACAGTGATGCATATAGGTGCCATGCAAGTGGTTCAATGTTTGTCATGGAAAGGGTCTCATGGGAAGCAGAGTCTGAGACAGAGACAGATATCTGTGGACAGGAAGTTTACTGGGGAGTGGCCTCAGGAACAACATCCTTAAGGGAGTGAGGGAAGCAAAACCGAGTAAAGGGAGAAGTTGAACGGCTAAAGAGTTGCCAGCTGGCCAGTGACAAACTCACCTCCAAGATCTCATTATAGAGTCTGTCTCCTTGGGTCACTCAGGGCACCAATTCTCATAAGAAGAGTTTCCAGAAAACCAACTCTGAGATGGAGATTTACATGCAGGAGACTTGCTAAGAAGAGAGCTCAGAAACAGCTCCTGTAAGTGAGTGAGGGTAGAGGGTCGGGGTGTGGTTCCACTGGAGCTCTGAAACTTTAGACCGTCTTTCAGAGACAGATTAGAGACATTGTTAGGAGGGAAAAAAAATTAAAGATATGAGGAGTAAGGGAAAAGAAAAAAGAAAAGAACCAAAGTTTGTCTACAAGACAAACTAGACATTTACTAGAGAACGTTCTTGGGAGTAGAAGGATACAGGATTGGGGAGAGGGAGGAGCTGAGCGATGATACAATCTAAATAAATAAATAAAGGCTTCAGTCAATTCTGTGAGAACTCTAGGACAGACGTGGTTCCTTCAGAGTTTTTCCAAGTAGGAGTGAAGGAGCCAGGTTATCATACCATCATGTGGATCAAATTCTAGTTTGAGTGCCTGACTGGATGGAGGTTTAAAAAAAGAGAGAGAGAGAATTTTGGAAAAGAGAATCAGCTTGGAAAAGAGGATGAAGGAGCATTTTAAGACATCTTGAGTTTGGGTTGAAAATGCCCACAGAGTAGTTGGCTTTAGGATGATGAATTTGGGGGAGGAGCCTAACCTCAAGATTGGTTGACTCCATTAGAAGGGATGAGATCTCCTGGGACTGTCAGTAAAGGGAAAAGGTGAGGCGCCAAGGATGGTGCCAGAGAATAACAACATTTAAAGTTAACAAAGAGGAGGATTCTCTTAAAGGAAACATGAGAAATGACCTTAGGTAGCAAGAGAACTGTTTGGAAGAAGCCAAGAAAACTGCGATTTAAGTGAACAGAAAGGTTCAGAAATAAAAATGTGGCAGTTTTGCATTTGTTAAATTTTAGGGTCACTGTATCTTAAAAACATTCAGGGATGGAATTGGGAAAGATAAATCAGATTGAAGTGAGAAATTTTATGGGAGTGAGCACTTAGAGGAACTCAGCACAAAAATTACCTCAGGCATGGCATGAGTGTGTGGGTGGAGGTGGATGGGCTTCTCTTTAACTCTTAACATTAACTTTTAACTTTACAATCACAGAGAAAAGAAACTACTGAAGTTCCCTAGCCTCCCTCTCAATGGAATCAACGGGAAACAGCTCATTATTGCTTCTGAATGAAAAAATATCCCTTTTCATAATGGGAGACATTTAGATGTTCAGCAAATCAACTGCTTAGACTGGTTGAACATCTGTGGGTGCTTTATTTTGGTTAATGGGGATATTTCAAAGAGCCCAGCTCAAGGGAATTTATGACTGGGCAAGTTTTATTCAGTACTGGGTTTCCTAACTCCTACTCCATCAGACCTCCTTCTTTCCTCCCCGACCCCTCTCCCTAAGTAACCTGCTTCCTCCTCCTCCTACTGTTGGAAAGCACTTCAGTTTAACTTGACACAAAACTCTGTATTCCTATGTTCACCTCTTTTTATGTTTATATATTTGTAGTGTTTTATTTATGTAAATTGTATTTATTTTTAGCTATTAATTTTGTATGTAATCAACCTATGATTTAATTAGGATCTTGGCAAGGGGGAGGGCTGGTAGGATCTCTGGGCTGGCAGGGGAGGGGAAGTGCAGGCACAGCTAGTACTGGTGATTTGCGGCCCGTATCAAGTGGAATTATAGAAGTTGAGACTATAGTGTCAGTCTTTTTGTTTCTGCAGTATTCAGCAGGACGCTTTGGTGTGTGAATTTTTTAATATATTTTGCCCGTTGGTGCTGTTGCTGCTGCCAAGACCACTGACGATGCTGATGACATTGCAGAAGGAGCATGCGTTATATCCTTCTGCACACTTCTTCTGACTTCTTGCCTGCTTTAACTGTCTTTCTTCATGAGCATAGCTTTAGGCCCTGAGTTTATGCCCAACTATTCTCGGGTGTCAGCCACCTAGAAGGACTTCACTGTTAGCAAGCAGAAGATCTGTATTCTTTCAACTGAAAACTTAAGAAAACTATTTACCACCAAAGAAGGGCTTCCCTGGTGGCTTAGTGGTAAAGAGTCCACCTGCCCACAAGTAGCCCTTCTTAGTAGAGAGAACCAGTATTCTATAACACTTGGATATGAAAGGACTGTGCTCAGAACACTTTATGCTACCATTGGTTGAATACTAACAGAAGCAAAGGTGATGGAGAAACAAGGAGAAAGAATGGTGATGTTGAGACGCTGTGGGGCTTTGTGCCAGTGTCAGACCATGAGGGATCTGAGAAGCCTATACTCACCCGTCAATCAAGTAGACTGTAAAGGAATATAAAATGGTAAAATAAATAAAGAAGCTACACTGGTAGCTTAAAAGTACAAAACAGCATTCATAATCATTAATTGTATTTATTTTCTATCCTCCTGAAGATGTATTTGTGCTGTCACAGAATGAGTAGAATTGAGACTTTCCTTGCACACATCATCTGATTTTATAGGAGCTTCTGACTACTGCATCAGGTTTTCAACAGGACGTTCTTCTGGGAGACCAAGGCAGTACATTTGCCCCCACCCCCATCCCAGACACCTATCTCAACTCTTCGATGCTGCATGCATGCAACTGGATATTCCCTGGGGTTCCTCAGCCCCCAGTGAGAACCACGTCTACTACAGCTAGCCAGCATGGTTCCAGAGCAGCCCATGATCTGCCAGTCTCCTCTGACCTCTGACCTGTATCATGAGGCCTTTCTTTCTCAAGCCTAACACAAAGAAGATGCACAATAAATATTTATTGATTTAATATATTTTGTTTTCCGTTTGTGGACTCTTTCTCGGGTAAGAGATGCTTATTACTTTTAGGCAAGAAGCATTTGAACAAATGAAAAGGAAGAGCAAGTCAAGGTCTCCGTGTAAATATTTTCAGCTAGGAGCGGGGGTGGGGGGAGTTGATTTTCCACTCCTGTTCCTTTATTCTAGGGACTGGTTCCTAAGCTAAAAAGGCATATTGACTTGTGGGCTTGGTGCACCCAGAGAGAAGAGCAGATGGTTTGCTAGATCCAAGAATTCCCAGGAGATTATCTCCATTGTTCAACAGATCATTAACCTGGAGTGTCAAAGCCACAGCTGAGCTCTAAGACAACTAAACCAAGGGCTGGTTGGTCCTTTGCCTTCAAAGAGATGAGCCATGATTAGATTTCTCACTATCAATAAATTCAATAAAAGAATGAAAGCTTGAGAAGAAAAGCTGTCTTTCACAATTTCAAATAACCCTGACCATACGATACATATAGAATAATGGGTTGAGGATACTGCCACACAATTCCACTTCTGTGCAGCAGCCAGAGGACATTTCCATTATTATCTTAGCAACTTCATTGCCCGGGGATCTGTAATTCTTAAGTCACTGAACAACTCGCACGAAACACCTAGAAATACAGCACAAAATATATCAAGTATTTTTTTAAAGGCTTGGTTGAACTCAGAAGGAAGTAGAGAAACCCCTAGAGGATCCTGTAAGCAGAGCTGTAAACCAAAATAGGAGCCCATTTACTCGGAACTAAGATTTAGGTCTTAATGGTAGTGTTGGGGAAGGAGACAAGGCCTTAGGCCCATGCAAAGTAAGTCATGCTGCTGCTGCTAAGTCGCTTCAGTCGTGTCCGACTCTGTGCAACCCCATAGACGGAAGCCCACCAGGCTCCGCCATCCATGGGATTTCCCAGGCAAGAGTACTGGAGTGGGGTGCCATTGCCTTCTCCGAAGTAAGTCATGGGAATTATTCAATTGCCAAGTCATGTCCAACTCTTTGCAGCCCCATGGACTGCAGCATACCAGGCTTCCCTGTCCTTCACTATCTCCTGGAGTTTGCTCAAACTCATGACTGCTGAAGTTGTGGGAGGTCCCACATAAATTCAGGTCCCTCAAAGGCCTAAACCCTAGAGAAAAGACACAATAGGAAAAAAAAGTCATCTCACCAAAGGAAGACAAAGAAGCTGGCCTATCTTGATATGGATTCTGGCTGGAAATTTTACAGAAGATTTCCTCTGAGAATTTGTAATCTTAAGCCTGCCCTCAAGTGGGTTTGGTATTCTAACTTTGGTATTTCTGCCTGTAGGATACAGGACAACCCCTATGAAAATATTTTCTTATCCATTCAAGGGCAAGTGTCCATACCTGAATTATATAATAACCTGAGTTAGTAGTTAAATGCTTGATTTAGAAAGAAATGGTGGCTGGTGAACGCATTGTCATTTTATTAGTATACTGCTTATTTTACATATCTGTAAGTCTTTATCTGGGCTTCCCAGGTAGCTCAGTAGTAAAGAATCTGCCTGCCAAAGCAGGGGACCAGGGTTTAGTCCCTGGGTTGGGAAGACCCTCTGGAGGAGGAAATGGCAACCCACTCCAGTATTCTAGCCTGGGAAATCCCAGGGACAAAGGAGCCTAGCCGGCTATGGTCTGTGGGGTTGCAATGAGTTGGACACAACTTAGCAACTGAGCACTGAGTAAGTCTTTACCTACCTACCTAAGCTTGTACATAATTCATCATTATGTGATTGAGCCCTTCTAAAGAACCTCCTTTTATTGTCACTCAAACTTGAGGTAGCAAAAATGTCTTTGTTATTGAGAGATACTTGAATCTGCGTGGCTCCAGCCAACTCTGTATGCTGTCACCTGTCCTGGTACTTTGATGGGGAGAAGTCTTGATATACAGACCAGGTTACAAGCTGTTCTAATTGATGAGAACTCTTTCAATATCTAGGAACACATGCCCCTCCTTCCAGCCAACATAACTTGAGTGCTTTAAATGAGCATTGCAACCACAGTGAAATAAAGCTAGCTGTATCTTCCCAGAAATGTACTTGTTCAGATCACCTAACTTTTCCATGACCTGCCCCTCTGACATCTTGACCTGGCCCTGGGTCTTCCTTTCCTTCTCCCTCCTTCCCTACTCTCTCTCCCACCCTGCATCGCAACCTGAAGTCTCAGCTCCAAACCAGATCATGCCAATGCTCATTGCTTATCCTGTGGGGTAGTTTGTCCTGCACCAACTCCTTTACATTGTCTGCTAAAATCCCTTCCTTACATGGTCCTGGTTGAGAGTTGGTCAAGAGAGTAACTTCCATGGGATTTACTTGGTGAAGGTCATAAAGATAACATGCCGAAGTGCCAGTGGGGTCCAGCTTGTCCTCACCCTACTCCCCTCTTCTTCCTGACTGCTGATCCTGTTGACCAAAGACAGCTCCAGGTCCTCCCCCCACACTTACTGGCACAGCTTTCCACAGGCCTCCCATCACCTTCTCCTTTGCTAAGTCCCGTTTTAAAGGTCAGACATGCCTGGCATTTCATACAGTCTGGATATTACTCCTCTGATCCTCCAACTTCACTTCTGGACCTTCACCCTCCTCAGAACCTACCACAATTGAGTTAAGTCTAGTTTCTATTATAAACACTTTGTTCCATGATGAATAATGGTTCTGTTCCTCTGATTGAATGATAACTGATCCATCCTGTTATCTGGTGCCCAAGAGAGGCCTATAATATACAACTGGTTGATAAATATTTGATGTATCAGGATTTAACCTGAGCATTTTTCCCCTGAACTATGGAGTAATGAAATCAGACAGAAAAGATGAGATGGCACTACTCCAAAAAGAGGAGTGCTGATTGCTTCAATCTGTAAAGGTCTTCTTAGCTCATTTTCCTGGTTCAAAACATCATTTTCATGTTCTTCTGCTTCTGTCCCACCCCTCAAACCACTGAATGTTCAGATTCACAGGTTTTGTGTCAGGCAGAATTGCCAAGCAGTTTTCTTCTCACTGTTTCCTTCCACTCTCCACCCCACTCACATTTGTGTGTTTTGTAAGCCAGGGACAGCAGAAATGACACCACTCTCTCACACTCTGGAAAGAACTGTTTTTGAGCCGTCATTTTGAAAGCCGCTTCACTGGTATTGTGGAGCAGCAAGCGCGTCAGCTAAAAAACGGGTATAACCACCTTCTTGGCACACATTTTTCACTCAGTGAGTACACCCCAGCAATTCTCATTTAGATTTTTAACAGAACAATTTTGTAGCATTTCCATTTATTACACATTTAATTGCCTTTTAATTGGTGCAGCTGTTTTCAGCATGTTTGAGGCATATTTTAACTATCTTCCTTAGAACCTATTCAGTCTAACTTCCTGTCCTGGATTACATGGATTACATTACTGTTGGCCAAAACTTTGTGCTTGGGCCTCCAAGTTTAATCAAAGAGTTACTGTCTAGTATAAAGGAATATGATATCCTTAATTCTTATGGGCAGTGGAGAAAGAACAATATAAAAATTTGGAGGTAATCTCAGAAGCAAAAACCACCATTGTAATACACCAAGTTCATGTCAACTTTTCAAGAACTATCACTGGATCTTGGAGTCCAGGCCATTAAATTTAAGTTCTAAATCCACTGTTTTCAAGTGATATGTCTTAGGCAAGAAGTTTAGCTTTCTTGGACTAAAGAGATTGGATTGTATAATCCTGTCTGCACTTAATATTCTCTCAGTCTGATTATAACTTGACAAAAGATATTTATGACATATATTTGAAACATATTTAACATTAGTAACATAGTTCTAAATTTTTGGGTTTGGATTTTTTTATTTTTTACCTTTGGGACAGATAGGCTTTTCTTATTTATTTCATTTATTTATTCATTTATTTCACTAAGGAATATAGTGGTAGGGCAGATTCTAAAGAGGTCTTGGCTACTAGAATCTCTGAGTCTTGGTTTTCACACATGTGTCCCTGGATTAATAAAATCCACATCATTGGAGGAATGAGAAAGAGAGATAAAAAATGTATTTTAAGAAATGATGGCTGACAACTTCCCAAATCTAAAGAAGTAAACAGTTATCCAGGTACAGAAAGTACAGAGGATTCCAAACAAGATGAACCCAAACAGATCTACATAAAGATGTATTATAATTAAAATGGCAAAAGTTAAAAAGAGGCAGCAAGAGAAAAAGAAAGAATTAATTACAAGGGAACCCCTCTCTCCCCAATAAGGCTATCTATCAGCTAATTTCTCTACAGAAACACTACAGACCAGAAGGCAGAGGCAAAATACATTCAAAGTTCTGAAAGGGGAAAACATGCAACCTAGGATACTCTACCCAGCAAGATTATCATTTAGTATAGAAAAGATAAGGAATTTCTCAGACAAGCAAAACTAAAAGAATACAGCAATACTAAGCTTATCCTAAGAGAAGTATTGAAAGGTCTTCTCTAAGTAGAAAAGAAACAAGAATCTATCGGAAAGAGAAAATCACTACTGGAAGGAGATACACTTAAATAAGCCAGTACATAGAGTTCTTTTTTTTTTAAGTTTGTGACAATGATGATAACTACAATGAGTAGCTAAAGGATGAACATGAAAATGCAAAAGAGAGCATCATAATCACAAAATATGGGGGAGGGGATTAAGAAAATGTAGATTATTTGATACTGTTTGAGTCTACAAAGCTTCCAGTTGAAATCAAAGAAATATAATACAGTACGTCCCCTACATACAGATGAGTTCCATTCCAAGAGCATGTTTCTTAAATCCAATTTGTTAGTATGTCCAACAAAGTTAGCCTAGGTACCCAACTAACATGATCGGTTACATAGTACTATAAAACTGTAAAAGAATGAGGTAACATCTTTTCATCTCACTTCAGCTTCTCAATTATTTTCACTTTTGTTTCCATTGTTATCACTTGGTGCTTCTTAGCAGTACCAGTTACATCACCACTGCTTTTATAGTTGCTTCTGAACACCCTGGGCTTGCAATAAAGACACTGTACTACTGTATTCTATACAGTACTGTAAAGTACACAAAAGCACTGGACAGCATATTAAAAAGCAGAGACATTACTTTGCCAACAAAAGTCCATATAATCAAAGCTATGGTTTTTCCAGTAGCCATGTATGGATGTGAGAATTGGACCATAAAGAAGACTGAGCACCAAAGAATTGATGCTTTTGAACTGTGGTGCTGGAGAAGACTCTTGAGAGCCCCTTGGACAGCAAGGAGATAAAACCAGTCAATCCTAAAGGAAATCAACCCTGAATATTCACTGGGAGGACTGATGCTGAAGCTGAAGCTCTGATACTTTGGCCATCTGACATGAACAACTGACTCACTGGAAAAGACCCTGATGCTGAGAAAGATTGAAGGCAAGAAGAGAAGGGGATGACAAAGGATGAGATGGTTGGATGGCATCATCGTCTCAATGGACGTGAGTTTGAGCAAACTCTGGGAGATGGTGAAGGACAGGAAACCCAGGTGTGCTGCAGTCCATGGGGTCACAAAGAGTCAGATATGACTGAGTGACTGAACAATAGCAACGCAAAAGCACAACCACCTGTAGAGGATGCGCACACGTGACCATATACACCAGACACATGAACTAACTTATGTGATCGGACATGCAAACACACAGTCATTCCTTTGAAAGTTCACAACTTGAAGGGTAGTGTGTGGGGGGCTCACTGTGTTAGAATACTTGAAAAAACAGAGCAACCGCAAATCAAAAGCATACAATAGATTCACAAAAACCAAAGAGAATTCAAGCATAATACAAAATAAAACCATCAAACCACAAAAGGAAAAACAAAAATGAAAAGGAACAAACAAGAAATACAAAATCAATAGGAAAGCAAAGATTAAAATGACAATAAACACATATCTAGCAATAATTACCTTAAATGTCAGTGGACTAAACGCTTCAATCAAAAGACACAGAGTGGCTGAATGGATAATGAAACAAGAGCCTACAGTATGCTGCCTACAAGAGACCTTAGGATGAAGGACACCCATAGATTGAAAGTGAGGGAAAGGAAAAAATAATTCATGCAAACAGAAATGACAAGAAAGTGGGGGTGGTAATATTCCTATCAGACAAAATAGACTTTAAAACAAAAGCCATAAAGATAAAGGACACTGTATAATGATAAAAGCATCAGTACATGAAGAGGATATTGCACTCATTAACAAATACTCACTGAATACAGGAGCACCTAAATACATAAACCAAATACTAAATGACATAAAGGGAGAAACGGATAGGAATACAATAAGAGTGGGAGACTTTAAACACTCCATTGATATAAATGGACAGATCTTCCAGACAGAAAAATCAATAAGGCAACAGAGATCATCAGTTATGCAATAGAACAGTTAGAGGTAATTTATATTTTCAGGACTTATATATTAAAAAAAAAAAACAGAATACACACTCTTCAAGTGCACATATTCTCTAGGATAGAGCATATACTAGTACACAAAACAAGGCTCAACAAATAACACATGCTGGAGAGGGTGAGAAGAAAAGGAAACCCTCCTACACTGTTGGTGGAAAAGTAATAGCCACTACAGAAAACAGTATGGAGTCTCCTTAAAAACATAAATATTGAGTTACCATATGATCTGACAATCCCACTCCTGGGCATATATCTGGAGGAAACTTTAATTTGAAAAGATTCATGCACCCCAATGTTTGTTACAGCACTAGTCACAATAGCCAAGACATGGAACCAACCTAAACGTCCATCAACAGATGAATAGATAAAGATAATTGAATCACCCTGATATGCACCAGAAACTAACATAACATTGTAAATCAAATGTGTGTGTGTATATGTATAAATATATGGCACCTCATTGGGTTGTCATGAAGGTAAAAGATAATAGTCATGGAAGTTCTTCACAAACTAAAAGTTGATGTGTAAATACAAGCCATCTTTATTTTAATAAGAAATATACCCATAGGTCATAGGAAGAGTTCTTTCTGATAAAAAAAGAAGTCTAGGTAGATTATGGTAAAATCTCAGTTAATGCTGGGACTTCTTGTTTCTAGACTCTTTCTCTGCTTTATGTGGAGTGAAAATATAAGAAGAGAAACCAGTTCAGTGGGCCTCTTGAGAAAAACTCTGGTTAATGTTTTAGTGTGGATGTAAGCTGTGATTCATGGGGTTGCGGAGAGTTGGACACGACTGAGCGACTGAACTGAACTGAACTGAAACAAAGCATTGGAACTATATATATCCAAGAATCCCCTTCCCTCTGGCTGCTGGCTGGAGTTCTACCTCTTAGAGGCTCCCATCTGAGAAAGAAGGTGGGAGAGAGGGTGAGACCTTGCTCTCTGTGGGAAGCGGCAATCTGGGAGTCTCTGCATCTTCCCAGCAAGCTCTTGATATCTGTACTTTCATCATGACTTAGACTGAAATCATTGGTGGGGATGCCCCAGAAATTGTTGAGAATTGTCATGATTTCTGGTGAGCTCATGAGAAGCACACCCAAGACTCCCAGTAAATGCTTCAGACTGAGATTTAGGGGATGGTTTCACTGAACCTTGGCTCCCCTAGCAATTCCAGTGGTTATATGACTCCCTAACTCTCTATATTAAGACTTGTAATTCCCAGGCTACACAGCATGACTTCTATTTTCCATATTGGACCCTGTCCAATAAAAAATATCTCCCTTTCTACCAATGCCATGAGTAAAAAATCTTTGTTAAGTACTTACTTTAAAATACCATGAGCCAGTCACTTTTCTAAATGCTCTACATGTATTATCTTATTTAAACTTCATTATGATCTTATAGATCAATCCTGTTACTTCCTCCAATTTACAGATAAAGAAACTATATCTTTATCTGTATGGAGAGGTTAATTTGCTCAGAATCACACAGTAAAACATGCAGAGCATAGACTTTTGGAGCTATAATATCCTTATGAAATTGGCCAGTGGGTAATACAACACTAGTTGGTATTTCATGATAATACATTTTGAAAGTCCAATGGAAGTTCTGCATGAGTGATCATTTCTCAAATAGTCGCCATTCTAAATGAGCTAAGCCCTACAAAACCACTGTTGGAATGGGAGTGATCAGAAATTTAAAGTCATTGGTAAAATTATAAGTACATGAGGGAAGTGTTTGGTGCCAATAGACGTTGTTTAAAAATAGGAACTGGTTTTTGAATCAGAGGTGCAACCAGCGGAATGATGGTAGTGGTGGTGGTGACCTCTTCAGTTCAGTTCAGTTCATTTCAGTCACTCAGTCATGTCCGACTCTCTGCGACCCCATGAATCACAGCATGCCAGGCCTCCCTGTCCATCACCAACTCCCGGAGTTCACTCAAACTCATGTCCATCGAGTCGGTGATGCCATCCAGCCATCTCATTCTCTGTCGTCCCCTTCTCCTCCCACCCCCTCAATCAGAGTCTTTTCCAATGAGTCAACTCGTTGCATCAGGTAGCCAAAGTATTGCAGCATCAGCTTTAGCATCAGTCCTTCCAATGAACACCCAGGATTGATCTCCTTTAGAATGGACTGGTTGGATCTCCTTGCAGTACAAGGGACTCTCAAGAATCTTCTCCAGCACCACAGTTCAAAAGCATCAATTCTTCGGCGATCAGCTTTCTTCACAGCCCAACTCTCACATCCATACATGACCATGGGAAAAACCATAGCCTTGACTAGACGGACCTTTGTTGGCAAAGCAATGTCTCTGCTTTTTAATATACTATCAAGGTTGGTCATAACTTTCCTTCCAAGGATCTCTTCAAGAAGCTCTGTAAGAGGGTCTTGAATTCTGATCACTATCACCTTTCCTACCAAACTGAGACCCAAAATATCTTCTTACCTGACATTCAAGTAAGGGGTTCAGAAAGATCTCTTCACTCTAAAGAAACACTGTTTGGAATCTTAGGATATTAGCCAAGATGGAGCCCATGTGGACATTAATGTGATTAAAATATTCAGCTGCAGTCATAAGATATTTTAGTAATTAACACCATTTCCTGAATCCAGTGAAAATAGTATTCATTCTTTCCTAGAGATGACTTCAAATGTGACTATTATAGGGTTGGGTTGAAGGAAGAGGAAGAAATGTAGAATAAACAAGGAAGTTAAAGAATTGCTTTTGCAACAGACGTCTGAATCCCACTGCACAAACTAGAACATTCAAATACCATGACATTTCCTTTAATGAAGCAGACTCTGAGGTCCCTATTTCTCTGAACTGGTGGAAAATCCAATTTTAGTCATTTCTAGGTTTCCCTCTCCCACTGCCCTCCACCTAGAGATTTGTGAAAGTCCTGAAGTTTCTTTGCAGAGCAGGTTATTCAGAAAGGCCCCTCTCAGTATACAAACAGCTCATGCAGCTCAATATTTAAAAAAAAAGTCCAATCAAAAAATGGGCAGAAGACCTAGATAAACATATCTCCAAAGAAGACACACTGATGGCTAAAAAGCACATGAAAGATGTTCCAATTAATTATTAGAGAAATGCAAATCAAAACTACCATCAGGAATCACCTCACGTACACAGAAGGGCCATCATAAAAAATCTACAAACAGTAAGTACTGGAGAGGGTATGAAGAAAAGGAAACCCTCTTGCACTGTTGGTGGGAATGTAAATTGATACAGCCGCTAAGGAGAACAGTATGGTGGTTCCTTAAAAAAAACTAAAAATAGAATACCATATGACCCAGCAATCCCACTACTGGGCACACACCCAGAGAAAACCATAATTCATAAAGACACGTGCACCACAGTATTTACTGTAGCACCGTTTACAATAGCCAGGACATTGAAGCAACCTAAATGTCCATCAACAGAGGAATGAATAAAGAAGATGTGGTACATATATACAGTGGCATATTATTCAGCTATAAAAAGGAACCAAATCGGGTCATCTGTAGAGACATGGATGGACCTAGAGACTGTCATTCAGAGTGAAATCAGAAAGAAACAAAACAGATATCATGTATTAATGTCTATCTGTAGAATCTAAAATAATAGTATAGATGATCTTATTTGAAAAATAGAAACAGATACAGACATACAGAACAAATTTATGGACACAAAGGGGAGAGAGGGGGTGTGGGATGAATTGGGAGATTGGAATTGACATATATACATTATTGATACTACATAAACATAGATAACTAATAACCTTCTGTATAGCTCAGGGAACCCTACTCAGTGCTCTGTGGTGACCTAAATGGGAAGGAAATCCAAAAAAGAGGGGATATATAGATATAGCTGATTCACTTTGCTGTATGCTAGAAACACAACATTGTAAAGCAACTATATTCCAGTAAAAGTTAATTTTAAAACTTTTTTAAGAAAAGACCCCTCTGGCAATTACTTCCTGGGTCACTTGTGCTGACCATCATCTTTCAAGATCACATTTCTCCTTGGAAATGGGAGGCCCTGCTGTGACTGTACTATACACAGGCTCAGGAACCTTTATACCTTTGGGTCCTATTTCTGGGGCTGTACTTCCCTGGAAACCGTGAGCCTTTCCTTACTGAGAACCTGGCCCTCCCTGGAACACCTTAAGGGAGTGAGGCTCTGTCCCTGGTACTTTGCATTCAGGATCCTCATATCATTCAAGTCATTTTCTTCAAAATTCTTTTTTCTATGTAAATTAATATGGTTCTTTTGATCATTTATCTTCATTGTTTATTTCTCATCTTTCTCTATCCCTTTTCCCATATTAATAATGACATCAAACATCTATCAAAAGCTTACTACAAACCAGGTATGAGTCCAAGGACTTTTAAACTAAGCTCTTTTAATTATCAAGATAATCCTGTGATATGGGTTCTATTTCATAAATCCTATTTTACAAGTGAGGCAACTGAGTCCCAGAGAAGCTAAATAACTCATCTAAAATCATCTAGAATGGTCAAGGCAGGATTTAGACCCAGAGCATCTGGCTCGAGTTCTACCACTTAACCATGTCAGTTCAGTTCAGTTCAGTCCAGTCACTCAGTCGTGTCAGACTCTTTGCGACTCCATGAATCGCAGCACGCCAGGCCTCCCTGTCTATCACCAACTCCCAGAGTTCACTCAAACTCATGTCCACCGAGTCGGTGATGCCATCCAGCCATCTCATTCTCTGTCATCCCCTTCTCCTCCCGCCCCCAATCCCTCCCAGCATCAGACTCTTTTCCAGTGAGTCAACTCGTCGCATGAGTTGGGCAAAGTATTGGAGTTTCAGCTTCAGCATCAGTCCTTCCAATGAACACCCAGGATTGATCTCCTTTAGAATGGACTGGTTGGATCTCTTTGCAGTCCAAGGGACTCTCAAGAGTCTTCTCCAGCACCACAGTTCAAAAGCATCAATTCTTCGGCGATCAGCCTTCTTCACAGTCCAACTCTCACATCCATACATGACCACGGGAAAAACCATAGCCTTGACTAGACGGACCTTGGTTGGTAAAGTAATGTCTCTGCTTTTTAATATGCTATCTAGGTTGGTCATAACTTTCCTTCCAAGGAGCAAGCGTCTTTTAATTTCATGGCTGCAATCAGCATCTGCAGTGATTTTGGAGCCCAAAAAAATAAAGTCTGACACTGTTTCCACTGTTTTTCCATCTATTTCCCATGAAGTGATGGGACCAGATGCCATGATCTTTGTTTTCTGAATGTTGAGCTTCAAGCCAACCTTTTCACTCTCCTCTTTCACTTTCATCAAGAGGCTTTTGAGTTCCTCTTCACTTTCTGCCATAAGGGTGGTGTCATCTGCATATCTGAGGTTATTGATATTTCTCCCGGCAATCTTGATTCCAGCTTGTGCTTCTTCCAGCCCAGTGTTCCTCATGATGTACTCTGCATACAAGTTAAATAAGCAGGGTGACAATTAGTCTTTCCCTATTGCTGCTGCTGCTGCTGCTAAGTCGCTTCAGTCGTGTCTGACTCTGTGTGACCCCATAGACGGAAGCCCACCAGGCTTCCCCGTCCCTGGGATTCTCCAGGCAAGAACACTGGAGTGGGTTGCCATTTCCTTCTCCAAAGCATGAAAGTGAAAAGTGAAAGTGAAGTCGCTCAGTCGTGTCCGACTCCTAGCGACCCCATGGACTGCAGCCCACCAGGCTCCTCCATCCATGGGAACTTCTGGATTGTTAAGAATATGCCACTCCCTCCCTCCCTCTCTTCCATTCTCTCCTTCTTCAGTGCTCATTCAGACAAAACTTAAATTTTACTGTTTTTTTTTCCTCACCCTCACATCCACAGCCTTTAATTTTAATTTATTTTCTTGCTGAAATAATTTTTAAATGATTTTCTCAAGCAGTTTTTTGTGTTAAATATTCTGGAGTCTGGTATGTCTGAGATTATTTTACCCTCATTTTTATGATTAAAAAATTGTTAATTGCTCAATTGTGTCCAATTCTTTGTGACCCCATAGACTATAGCCCACCAGGCTCCTCTGTCCATGAAGTTCTTCAGGTAAGAACACTGATGTGTGTAGCCATTTCCTTCTCCAGGGTATCTTCCCAACCCAGGGATCAAACCCACATCTCCTGCATTGGTAGGTGGAATTTTTACCAGTGAGCTACCTGGGAAACCCAGTATTTTGATATTAATATTTTTAAAGCTTTAAGATCCCCTGGAGAAGGGAATGGCTATCCACTCCAGTATTCTTGTCTGGGGGGTTGCCAAGAGTCAGACACAACAATTACAGGGGAAAAAAAAATGCCACAGGTCATGGAATAACGAGTTGAAATACCTTGGGGACCATCACTGCAAAATCAATCATATCCTTCTTTAATTCTGAAAAATTCTTGCTTTTTCTTCTCCCCTATATTTATTTTTGCCCTCTTATGAGATATCTAATATACAGACGTTAAGTTCTATTTTTATCCTCCATGTCTCTTGGCTTTCACTTTTATAGTGTCAACTGTTTTAATCTTTCTTAAAATCTTCCAGGAGAGCTCTTAACCTTAGCGTTCAGTTCATTCTTATAGCTGTATCCATTCTGTTATCCAAATAATCCACTGAGTTCCTTATTTCAACAACTCCATTTTTCACTTTTAGCATCTTCAGTCAGTTTTTCTTTGTTCCTGGTTCATGTTTTCCAAAATCATCCCTTATCCTATTGAGGGTATTTCCTATGCTTTTTTTAAAATCTGATTCTGTCTGATTTATTAATTCTATATCCTTTGTCGTATGTTTTCCTTTTGTAGCTTTTCTTTGAGGTATACATTTATTGTCATCTTTTCCCTATGACTCATATTTCCCTGGATATTTCAGTTACCTTGGCTGATAGTGGGTGTCCAGAATAAAGGATGAAAGTTCAGGTTCTTGCCTGTGCCTTTTCTGGTGAACTTAGGAAAATAGTCAATATGTGGAAAATATACTTCTGGACTCCACCATTCCCTATTCACTCCCCAAGTCCCCAAAAAGTGACACTGACCCTCAAGGGAAGTTCCTCCAGTTTTTAAAATAATGGTTAATATTTCTTGAACATTTGGTACATATCAGTCCAGGTTTAAGCACTTTTACATGTGTTTCATCTTTTAAACCACCCTAAGAGTTAGGTAGTATTATTATGGCCATTTTAGAGATGAGAAAACAAAGCCAGGGAGAAAGCAAGTAACTTCCCCAAAGTCATAGAAAAGCAAATGGTAGAGCCAAGATTAAAATCTGAATTGTTTGGCTTTAGAACTCAAGCTCTTAGCTTTTATACTATGGGGTTGGGGAGGCCTGGAAAAGGAACTTTCCAGGTCTTCTGCTGCCCTAATTATTATCTATTTTCCATCCAGGTGGGCTCCAGTACTTCCCTGATATTCCCTGATGCTTCTAGCTGGTGTGGGGACAGTAAGGCTGTTTTTCAGCCTGGCAAGCAATTTTCTGCTCCAGCAATGCAAGAGAATGAGCAGGATACAACTAGAAAGCTTCTGTTTCCAATGTGGCACCAGATCATTTCTCCTTCTACACACTCTCTCTCCGTATATTTCATCTCCCCCATTTACTCCTCCCACTGCCCCGCCATACACCCTGCAACCCCATCACATTCTGCCTCCCTGGGATCTTTTATTCATTCATCCCTTAATTTATTACTGCCATATTATTAGATGCATCAAACATGTTTATGTGACATCTTTGGGGTTGGTTCAAGGGAGGCAGCCAACATCTCATACTAGGTCATATTAGGCAGGAAACATCTGTATATGTAATTTCTGAAGTAATTTATTTGCTAACACAAGCCCCTCAAAGAATATCTAGCTTCATGAGTGCTAACCTCTACTCTTCACCAGATATTTCCTCTAAGCTTATATTCAGTCTCCAGAATCAACACAGGAATTCTATTATTATATCAGTCTTAAACTGTCTTGGTCTCCCACAGAAATGGATCCCAGAATATAGTTGCATATATATAAACACCCAAAAATCACTGCAGATGGTGACTGCAGCCATGAAATTAAAAGACGCTTACTCCTTAGAAGGAAAGCTATGACAAACTTAGACAGCATATTAAAAAGCAGAGACACTACTTTGCTGACAAAGGTCCTTCTAGTCAAAGCTATGGTTTTTCTAGTCATCATGTATGGATGTGAGAGTTGGACCATAAAGAAGGCTGAGTGCCAAAGAATTCATTCTTTTGTACTGTGGTGCTAGAGAAGACTCTTGAGAGTCCCTTGGACTGCAAGGAGATCAAACCAGTCAATCGCAAGGAAATCAGTCCTGAATACTCACTGGGAGGACTGATGCTGAAGCTGAAGCTCCAATACTTTGACCACCTGATACGAAGAACCGACTCACTGGAAAAGACCCTGATGCTGGGAAAGACTGAGGGCAGGAGAAGGGGATGACAGAGGACAACATCGTTGGATGGCATCACCGACTCAATGGACATGAGTTTGACCAAGCTCTGGGAGATGGGAAAGGACAGGGAAGCCTGGCGTACTGCAGCCCATGGGGTCACAAAGAGTCAGACACAACTGAATAACTGAACAACAACAAAACACCCAGACACAGGGCAAAACTGAACTGTATAAATGGCAACATTTTTGAGTCATTCCTACCACCGCCTCAGATAATTGATTTTTTCACTCTTGATATTGATGATTAATGCCTGATGCTTTTAAGCACTTTTAACAGCTTTCTTGAATAAGACATTTAGCTCTCACTCTAGCCACATTTGGAAGGGTGCCAGGCTTCATGCTAACTGCAGTCCTGCTACAAAAGCTGAGGACTCACCTTTTAACCCAGGGTAGGCCTGTTAGTTCAACTATTGCTCCTCACCTGAATTATAGCCAACCTTCAAAGTTTAGTTCAAACGTTCCTACCTCCAGGGGCCTTCCCTCACTGCTCAGCTTAGACAGGTCTTTCAGTACCTACACAGCAAAGAGGTTGTAAAGGGTTTGCATTCAAGTCCTCCAGACCATCTGCTGGGCTGTCCACAGTTACTCCCAAGGTTCACGACAGAGGTCAGACATGAAGACTTTTGAGTTCTGGCCTTCTGTTTCTCTCACCTCCTCCTTCCTTTCCAGTTTATTGCAGTGTGCACATACAGTTTAGATTTGTATTGTGGTTATAATTATGAAAATGAGCTATAAGTTAAATGCCAATCCTGGCTCTTTACCACTTATTTTCAAGACTGAACCAGTCACTTTACTTATCTGATCCTTATTTTTCTCAACTACAAAAAGAGAAGGCTGGTCTGTGTGATTTCTGAGGCCCAGTCTTTGATTCAAATTGTAGATTCCTTTAGGTCAGAGACCTCATGCCCGGATTTTTGAGTGGGGGAGAATAGAAGGGCTTCTGTACCACTGCAAGCAAATGCCAATGCTCAATATTATTAGATGAATCAAGAAATCAGTGATAACCTTAGGTGACTTTGTAGTCCTAGGCCTTTAGTAGTTGGGCCCTAATCTAGTGGATTGCCATCATGGGTGTATTTTCAGAAATGATCTCTGGAAAACAGAGATAGCATTGGTCAGCTGGCCTTCTTTTTACAGGGGAGTCCAAGTTTCTTAAGACTTACTCATGCTCAGCAGCTTCCCTTAAAAAATGTCCTCTAGGTAGCAGAGATAAATTGAGATGTCCATGGGGTCGCAAGAGAGTCAGACATGACTTAGCTACTAAACAACAACAGGTCACTTATTCCAATATCCAAATTACACAATTCCCATTTTTCTAGAAATTCGAGTCAAGGTCCTAGGGAAAAACCAATTTCATCCAAGGTATTTTATGTTTTATGGCAGAGGCCTTCCTGGCATTACCACATCCTTGGAATGTTGTCTAAGTGTGGTGGTGAAGAGAGAAATTGGATTCTTTCCTGAGGCTGAATCGCTGGTTCCAGAAAGCTGCCCCCTACTGAGATTGCAGAGAAAAGAGCTGGTTTCAAATGCAGAAGCCCAAACTTCTGAAACTACAAGGAGCAGGCAATCTTCTAGAGGCAACCCAGAAAGAGAAAGCTAGAGACCCCAGGGCCACCCCAACCAGCAACTGTCTGACTCCTCCCCACCTCAGGGTTTCTAAGAGACTTTAACAGGCCAGAATCTTCACAGCTAATTCCCCACGTAGGCACACCACGGAGGGGCTGGCTCTTTGCTGTCACATCAGTTAAAACCTAGCCAAGCAGTGGGAATTCTCTGTATTTTGTTCTATTATTAGGATCCAATTACCGTCTGGTGGTATGCTATAGGGAAGTGCTATTCTTCTGCATCAGCAAACACAAAATGTCGCAGTGTGGTAAGCAAGTTGGGAGCTTTCAGAGCTTAGAGTGAAAGGTAGAGAAATCATTTCATTGCTTCCCAAAGAATCTCATGCCCCTTGGGGGTGCCCTGGCTTCAGGATACAGCTAGTTGAGCTTAGCCTTATAAAGACAAAGACCTTATTCCAGGGTCATGCTGACCTTTAAAATGTGAAACCCTTGGCCCAGGCCTAAGCCCATGTACCCTGGCCTGTTTTATTTACTATGCCTGTTTCCATTCCTCCTGAGTGCAGCCCCATTGATTCCTTTTCTTATGAGGTAAGAAGCTTCTACTTCGAGAACTGCTTTCTTGAGGCAAGACTGAACAACCACTGGCCCTCATACTCCTCCCTCTTCCATTTTCTTGCCTGAGGTCCCCTGGTGAGGGATGCCACAGGCTGTCTCATGGTAAATGGTTTGATGGATGTGGAAACAGTTTGATGCGTTTTTGATGGATATAAATAGTCTGATGGATGTTCAGCTCAAAGGTTCTCTCGGCAAACTCCTGAGATCATTTTTTCTACCGAGGATGGAAAAGAAGTTATGCCGAGCATCTCTCTTAGACAATATGAAACATCCTTGAACGTTGAAAGAATTAGAATAAGAGAAAGTGTTGCTAGAGTGATGGAAAAGAAGGAGCTAGGAGAGAAAGCGGGGCAGTGTGTCTTCTAAGTGCAACCAAGAGACAGCATGTATTTATCTCAGAGCTTCTGGATGTCTCTGAATTACAAGATTGTCTTTCTGTCCCTTCCAACCATTGAAATTCCTAATCTGACTCGTTTTGATTCATCCCATTCTGTCTTTTCCTTCATGCAGGTACACCAGATGTTGCAAATGGAAAGCACTGGAACAAGTCAGGAAACAGGCTCCTGAGTACATCAGTTGTATAATCAGCGGCTGTCTCCAAGTCCATGTTGCCCCTTTGTGGCCAGGGAATTTCTTTGTCTAGATTAGAGACAGACCTAGGGCCTGAATCAAAGCAGAACAGGGGGCTCCCGCGTTCCTTTTCCCCTAGGTCCACACCCAAACCTCAGTCCCCTTTGTCCCGCCTCCCCTGAGTGTGAATAGGAAGCTAATGCAGAGGGGAAGAAGCACGGAGACAGCACAACTGTCCCAATGTCTGGAGAAGAGTCTAGGAAGCCAGCCACGCAGGTGTCCCAGACCAGGGCAGCAGTCTTAGACTATCTAATTTCACCTTGGACTTTGTGACTTATCTTTGAAATCTCTTGGTTTCTTTTTTTCTTCTTTTAATTTTTTAATTCTTTGTCTTCTTACAAACCCTCGTGTCAAGGGCTGCCTTTCAGTAGATTGCAGCCAGGGGAGCTGCTCTGCTCCGTATGAAAACCCCAACACAGAAGCAGGGTGTCTATGAATGGTTTAGCACCAGGTTCCCCACAAACTTGCGGTGTGTGACAGCAAGGGGCAGACACCTTTCCAGCCATGCACCGTGTCCCAGGAGGAAGGGCTCTCCGTACCAGACTATGGTCCCATCTTGGTGTTTTGTTGTTTTTTTTTTAATTTTAACTTGTAGTCAAAATAGTCCTATATAAAAAGTCAGGAATCGCAGGAAACCAAAACATGGTTTTAAAAGCATTGGTAATTTCAGGCTGTCTTCTCTTCCTGGGTCAGGCACAGCTAGGTGAAGCTTTCCCTTGGAACCCTCGATACTCCCAATTTTGCCCTTGTCCCCTTTTCCAAATCACCAACTCTCTCTCAATGCACAGCATTTTCTGGCACATATACTTCCAATGTTAAATTCTGCTCCCAAGAAAAACATGATCAGCCCATAATGGTGTGTTTTATAATCAATAAAATAGAGTGTTAAGCACGGACCAGGTATTAGAACTACTACATATTTTCCCACTTGAGCCTCACAAAATTCTACAAGGTTGGTAATATTCCTATTTAAGAGATCTGGGAAGTGGGGACCATAAACAGGAATTGAATTGTTCAATTGTCTGGTAAGCCACAGAACTTGGATTTGAACCCAGGTCTTTGAATCCCAGATTCCATGCTCTTTCAAGACAGCATGCTGTGTCCCAAAATACGAACATGCACTTGCCTCCATGCAGGTCTGAGAGGAATGAACAATAGGATGGTAGGGAACGGTCTGCCCTGAATGCATGCAGAGGCAGCACATGGGGGTAAGGAGCACAGCCAAGAGCTCTGTGCACAAGCTCAAAGCAGACAGTAACAGTGAGAGGAAAACAGCATGTCTGTCACCATGTGCAGGCTCATAGCAAGCACAGCAAATCTCTCTTAACTGAAGAGTTGTTTTGAATACCTTGAGGATGGAATCTTCTGAGTCCTCTGCTACATAAAATTTTAAAGGACAAAATATCAATACATAATGATAGAGAAGGAGGATGTGGACACTGTACCAAGACCCTCTTGATAAAAAACTACTGCCAGCTCTCTGGCAGGAGGAATTGGTGGTCAAAGTTAAACTCAAAATTGTTGAAATGCTGATTTAAGGAATCCAGCAAATCCACTAAAGAATATGCATTTTGATATTTCACTTAAAAGACACCCTCCTGGTTATAACTCTATTTTAAGAAGCCCAGTACACTAGTGTTCGTTTTGTGTATATGTGTTCCTGTGGAGTTCACCAGTCAGGTGCTTCCTGTGCGGATGCTCAAATGAAGACCATTATCCCTGCCTGCCTGCACCCCTTACACCTTGGAGAGAAGGCACTTAGGAGCTGGGACCAAGAAGGGAAACTTGGGTAATTGTTGCCCTAAATGGAGTCTATGTTAAAATGATAACGATGACCGGCTCTCCTGTTCTTGACAGGGATACTGTGAGGACAAAAGGAATAAGGCATAACCCTTTCTAGTTGTGGATTAATCTTCTTTTTACCAAAAGAGTTAGTTAAGATAATCCTATGATAGTCAACTCATGGGTAGTATTTATTTTAGAAAAAATTGCATAAACATTATGTAGGTCACCCAAGCTAACTGAATTGCGTAATAAAGGGTTTGTTAAATACCTTCCTCTGCTGGGCACTGTACTAGTTGCTGTTTTTATTAAAGACTAATTGGGCATTTAGTTGGCAGGGGAATAGCAGTTGCTCTGAAATGTGGGCTGTTTTGAATAAAAGCTATCAGTTTAACAAGGATTTACTTTGCAGACTTTATAGGCACAGAGGGAAAGGGTTTCAGAAAAAGACTTGAGCTTATAGGGCCCATGCAATTCATTAGACAATTTTCCCCACGAGTTCTTGGAAATGGATATTGCTTTCCCCCACGGAGTCATAGGGCCCAGGTTTGTTATTAACCAGGAAGAAATAAAATGTTTTGACAACCCAACAATTGGCTAATCTGATATTTCCAGGATGGAGTTAGCTTAAAATCTGGCCTCTCAGACTTGTGGTGGAAGAGAAGCTTGTTCTCAAGGAAACATAGCTGACTGAAAAAAGTGAAAGTTGCTCAATTGTGTCCGACTCTTTGTGACCCCATGGACTGTAGCCCTCCAGGTTCCTCTGTCCAGCCAAGAATACTGGAGTGGGTAGCCGTTCACTTCTCCAGGGAATCTTCACGACCCAGGGATCAAACCTAGGGTTTCCTGCATTACAGGCAGATTCTTACCATCTGAGCCACCACCAAGTATCAATTTTCCATGGAGAAGAAGAAATGTTTTTGTTCATCCTTTACCCTAAATTGTGTTTTTTGTAAATTGATAGTTATAGCTATAGGCTTGATCAGATTCAGATTTACTAGTTTACCAAGATCCGCTCATCAGTGATTTTACCATTGCTATAGGAGGCAACAATGCCTGCTTTTCTTCCTATTTGTGATGTTAGCAGCCATTGATTATCAGGGTCTCCATTAAGGCTTGCAGCAGGTGATATTCTGATTCTGCCATTCCTTTTCTATTTATTACATGAAGCACTTCCATAAAGAAAATTTTCCCCTCAGCAACTACTTGGTTACCTTGAGGAATCTTCATAGGAGAAATGTAAGATTCAAACTCCCAAACTCATAATGAAAATATTGATAACTTCAACTTTGCATACACACTGAACCACCGAAACACACACACAAACTTCTACATGATCAAAAATACCATAATCAAGGTTAAAATACAAATGATAAACTGGATAAATAGTTGTAACACATATCGCAAAGGGTTAATCTCTGTGATGTGTAAAGAACTCCTGGAGATGGATTCAAAAAGAATAATCAGCCGGCAGAAAACTCAGGAAAGCATGCACAGAAAGAGTTCACAGGAAGAGGAATATAAAAAAATGCCACTTTAGGACATGAAATGATGCCCAAACTCAATCACAATAAAAATCTAAATTAAAAATACAGAGATACAATCTTTCCTCACTTACCAGGTTAGCAAACACAGAGCAATTTTTGATAACACACTTTCTCAGCAGGGCATGGGGAACCAGGCAGTCTTGCATATTGCAGTGAGAGAGTAAATTTACTCTCCCCTACAGAGAGAAATTTACCAATTTCTATCAAAATTAGAGACGCATAGGCCCTTTGTCCTAGCTTTACAAAACAGAATTTATCCTACAGATACTCCACATGTATGCAAAATTACATCAGTATGAGTTGTTCACTGCAGCATACTTTGTAAAAACCAAAGATTGTAAACAACCCTAAAGGACCACCAACTGTCCTTGATGGACTAGGTAAATAAATTGTTGCTTCTCCACCCAATGGAATATTATGCAGCTATAAAAACAGAGTTCTCTCTCCACTAATATGGAAAGGTCTGTAGACTATTGAGAAAATTGATGTACTAGGACCAGAGTAGGGGGGAGCACTGTGTCGCTGATACAGGCAGTCCAAGCTTAATCACCTGTAGAAATATTAAATCAACTTTTTAAATGAAAGTGAAAGTCGCTCAGTCATGTCCGACTCTTTGCAACCCCATGGACTGTACAGTCCATGGAATTCTCTAGGCCAGAATACTGGAGTGGGTAGCCTTTCCCTCCTCCAGGGGATCTTCTAAACCCATGGATCTAACCCAGGTCTCCCATGTTGCAGGTGTATTCTTTACCAGCTGAGCCACAAGGGAAGCCCAAGAATGCTGGAGTGGGTAGCCTACCCCTTCTCCAGTGGATCTTCCCAACCCAGAAATTGAACCGGGGTTTCCTGCATCGCAGGCAGATTCTTTACCAACTGAGCTATCAGGGAAGCAATGGAGTAAAAATTGGTCTTCTTTAAAAAATAAGTAACCATGTGGCAATAATTCTGAGCAATGCAGGTCAACACTTCTTCTTTCAAAACTCTTATTGGTCTAAGTTCTAGACAAATGCTGACATTTCTCTTAAGGCTACATGGGACACTTCCACCACTCTGCCTTTGGCATGCTGCTGGTACACAACAGTGTGACAGTATGCTACCACTGGGTTAAAAAGGTGGGAAAATAAGTATATTGGCAACAGCTTGAATCTGAAGAAGGATGTGCCTGATGGCTAAATAAACAATTAATAAGAGTGGTGCCACTGGTAGTATGAATCTGAGCTGATGGGAAACAGCGGTTGGTAGAGAGACACTTTACTGTACACACATGCATGCCTACACACATAACACATGTATAAATTATACATGCATGATTTTTGAATCATGTGAATGCACTACCTATTTAAACTAAAACAATAAAAAATAAACAAGATAGACATGGTTATATAGATATAACTCAAGGGGAACTCCCTCCCAATAATACATTTTGGGGAATGCTTACCAATTTTCTTAGGTTTTTTTAGTAAATTTGTAATTTTTCTCGTGTCTTACAAAAGGAAGAAATAAAAATACATGAATTTCAACGACTGGACACAAAGGGTTACCTAAAAGTACTTCCTTCATATGTGCTCAGGGTTGGGAAAAAAATCACATACGCTTTAGCTGAACTTTATCATTAGAGATTCTGATGATTCTGAATAGAGCATCTATTTGCCTCATTTGTCTCAGACTACATGCTGCATAATGCATCAAAGTTATATTTATTTATAGCCTATTAGTCACACAAGCTCTTTCCGGAAATACTGGAAGAACTTTTTTGAAATTTGGGAAATAGATTTTATGGTCTAATTCTCATCTCCTCTGTATATACCTAAAACAGTGGGATATTCCAAGGTCATTTTCAACAATTGTGTCCGTAGTCAAGGTTCTGATTGCCCTAGTTCTAAGAGCAAAGGCCAAATGGCCATATTTTGCATGAAAATGTATAGAGAAAGAGGATTTGAGCAAACCCCAACCAGAGACCAGGAGTCCTCCCAAGGCTCCTATCTGTGAATCTATCATTTGTCTTCTAGAGGAGAAGTGACTGGGGACCATTGAATAGCTGCTCAGTAACACTGGAAACTAGTGTAAACAGTGTCAAGAAAAAGGGTCACATCAAAGCAAGTTATAGACATATCACCTAAGCCACCTCCCCTACCTCCTCTGGCAAATGCAGAGTGGAAAGCAGCCCCAAACACTGCGGATTGAGGAATGATCACAAAACACCGTAGATGGGGGGTCTGCTGGCAGCCCAGCCGCCCTCAGTCCTTGCCTCCTGGATCCCAGAAGGAAGTCATGCCTGAGGCTGTTTCAGTTCAGAGGAGGTAGAGGGAATTCAAGAGACAGAAGGTCCTGGAGGAACAGAGGCCAGCAGAACACCTGTGTTAATCCTATGCAGTACTTTTTTCTACATATGAGATACTGTATTTTTCATTTCTAGAAGCTTCACTTGGTTCTTATATATATCTATTTTTTCACTTGGTTCATATATATATATATATAGGGGAAGGGCATGGCAAACCACTCCAGTATTCTTGCCTGGAGAATTCCATGGACAGGGAGCCTGGTAGGCTCGCGATGAGTTGGACATGACTGAGCAACTGAGCAGTTTCTTCTTGTTTCTCATTATGTATGTAATGAGGTATTTACATACATATGTATGTATGTAAAGGTTTTCCTTAAAATCCTTGAGGATATATAATAGTTGAAGTTCTTCTCTATTTACTGAACCATCTCTATTATTTCTGGGTCGGTTTCTGTTGACTGAGTCCTTTCCTGATTATGTGTTGCATTTCCCTATTTCTTTGAATATTTAACAAGTTTTAATTAAGTGATGAACATTGGTAAGTTTATGTGGCCAGATTTGTTGCCTTCCTCTAAAGAGTGTTTGCTTTTTTCTGGAAGACAGTTAAGTAAAATTGTCGTTATTCACAGATGACATGATCATATATAGAAAATATTAAGGAAGCTACAAAAAAGCTACTAGAACTCCTAAATGAATTTAGCAAGTTTATAGGATAGAGATTCAATATAAAAAATAAATTGCTCCAGCTAATATCAGATGCAGCTTATTTCGTGTAATGGCTACAACCAAAACTTCAAAAGAAATACTATCATTTAGATAGTCTTCATGTCATTTGACTGAAAGTACAGTACACAAAATATACAGTAAATATGATGCGTAGAAATTAAGCTAGGAGGATGCTGTCATTCAACATGAAAAAGTAAAATCAGTTGCATGTCAAACTTTAAGAAAAATCTATCTGCTTACAGGTGATATTTTTTAAAAAGAAGATTAAAAATTAAACAGTTATTCCCCAACATTCTTCCATTGTTGACAAATATCTGAGTTCTGGAGGACAAAAACATTTAAGTTCACTTTCTGCACTAAAAATACTATACCAAATCAATTGAGTATTTTTTTCCCTTAGCTCCCTAAAATGTTAATGTATTAATTCATTCCACCAATATTTATTGAATGTGAGCTGTCTGCATATTATTATTAGGAGCTGCTGCTGCTGCTAAGTCGCTTCAGTCATGTCCGACTAGGGGGATAGATTAATAAATCAGATACTATTCTGTCCCTGAAGATGATTGTAAATGAAAGAAGAGATAAACAAGTATAAAAGCAACTTTAAGGTAAAAGATGTTATCATCATTTCTGCCCAGCCCATGTCTCTTTAAACGCAATCTGTCCTCCCTCCTCCCTTGCGTTACCTTCAAATGTGTTAGGGAGACAGCACATAGCCAGTTTGCAGGACCGCTAGCTCTGTTCCTGGATTACCTTCTTGTCACTCTATGGTCTTTCTAGCTTTTGTTCTAATTTTAGTTCTGGTTATCTACTTGGTTGTGATTAACTGTTTAGGCTTCACCCCAAACCCAGGTCGGTCCCTGGGTCAGGAAGACTCCCCCTAGAGAAGGGAATAGTTACCCATTCCAGTATTCTTGCCTGGATAATTCCATGCACAGAGAAACCTGGTGGGCTAAAGTCCATGGGGTCGCAAAGAGTAGGAGATGACTGAGCAACTAACACTTTCACATTTTTTTCAGAAATTATTGAGTGCCCACTCTCTACCAGGTCCAGTTCTGATACTGGGGACTGGGAGCACAGTGTAGTGAAGAAGACAACCGGACTATCTTTCAGGCCTAACCCCGCACCCTACCTGACCTTGATCCTGTGCCCTGCCTTCATCTGGGTCACTTGCACTCCAAGAAACTGACATATACCCTGCTAACTTCAGTAACGAACGAGGTCTCTACCCAAGGCAATAAAACTGGTACAAAGAAAAGTGGAGAGAAGGATTTACTTTATTAAAGAATAGCAGTATTAGGAATTCCCTGGTGTTCCAGCGGTAAGGACTCTGCACTTTCACTGCTGAGGGTCTGGGTTCAATCCCTGGTCGAGGAACTAAGATTTCACAAGCCACAGAGCATAGTCTGCCCACCCACCAAAAATTTAAGAAACAGAAAAAAAGTTTTTAAAGGAAATTTTACTACTTAGCTAAGAAAACAATCTTAAAGGTCTAGAGAGCTATATGTATGTATGCCTAATAAATACACATGTATCTTCATACACAGGAAATGGCAACCCACTCCAGTGTTCTTGCCTGGAGAATCCCAGGGACGGGGGAGCCTGGTGGGCTTCCGTCTATGGGGTCACACAGAGTCGGACACGACTGAAGTGACTTAGCAGCAGCAGCAGCATCTTCATACACACTGATACGACTAAAAGCCATGTCTGCCTTTTTTCCCTTTTCTTTACTTTTTCTATTTTCCCTTGGCACCAAGAGGGGAATCTAGAACATGTTTGTAATTGTTTTTTGTTTGAGGGGGGATCACTATTCAACCAAATCTCCAGCTCCTGTGTGTCCACCCTGACCTCCTGGCAGGGGTGGACCTCCACAGTGGAATGTATTGAGAAAGTAACATGGAAACATACATCACCACGTATAAAATAGATAGCCAATGGGAATTTGCTGTATGATTCACTGTATGACTCAAGGAATTCAACCCAGGGCTTGGTAACAACCTAGAAGGGTGGGATGGGGAGTTATTCCCTTCTACAGGAATAACTGATCAAATCAGGGTGACCATCTGATTTAAGTAACATCAGGTAGCTTCGGCCTCCCAGGAATTTGGAATTAGTGCCCAAAGACCATCACTACTCTCTCTTGCTGCTGCCGCTGCTGCTAAGTCACTTCAGTCGTGTCCGACTCTGTGTGAGCCCATAGACGGCAGCCCACCAGGCTCCCCCGTCCCCGGGATTCTCCAGGCAAGAACACTGGAGTGGGTTGCCATTTCCTTCTCCAATGTGTGAAAGTGAAAAGTGAAAGTGAAGTCACTCAGTCGTGTCCGACCCTTAGCGACCCCACGGACTGCAGCCTACCAGGCTCCTCCATCCATGGGATTTTCTAGGCAAGAGTACTGGAGTGGCTTGCCATTGCCTTCTCCGACTACTCTGTTAGGAACTTTTAAAGTTAGGGCTGCAGGGGGCTGTACTAAACCTGTGCTCAAATAGAGCAGAGAAAGGTGGTAGTGAAAACAGCAACAAAGGAACACTTACCCAGAGGAACACAGAAGTAAGAGATGGGCACCAAAGAAGCAGAGACGGAAGCTGCTGCCTGGCCAGCTGGACCTACATTAGGTCCTGTGAGAGCCCTGGCTTCACTTCCAGCCCACGGGCTCTGTAGCTATCACCTTATCTTTCCAAAAACTCTCTTTTAAAAAAGTATTTATTTTTCATTGAAGGATAATTGCTTGACAGTATTGTGTTGGTTAGCTACCAAGCATCAACATGAATTTACCCATGTCCCCTTCCACTTGAACCTCCCTCCCCATCTCATCCCTCTAGGTTATTACCGAGCCCAGGTTTGAATTCCCTGAGTCATACAGTGAATCATACAGCAAATTCCCACTGGCTGTCTGTTTTACATATGGGAATGTATGTTTCCATGTTACTCTCTCCATACATCCCACCCTCTTTCTCCCCGCCTCAGTCATGTCCATAAGTCTGTTCTCAATGGGCTCTATGTTCATCCACCTCATTAGCACTGACTCAAATGCATTCCTTTTTATTGCTGAGTAATATTCCATTGTATATTTGTACCATAGCTTCTTTATCCATTCATCGGTTGATAGAAATCTATATCCACCAATCCTCTTTTTATTTGTTTGTTTAAATTAGTTGATTGGGTTTCTTTTTTCTCCCTCACAATCAATCTAAAATATGACATTCTGACTCATGTGATTTTTTTTTTCTTTTAGTAATTTCTACTATTTCCCAAAGGCTAATCAATCTGAGAACTCAGGCTTACCAACAGAGTGAAAGCCCAAGAAAATGCTACTAAGGAGGATTAACTGGTATCTGTGTAGATACAAACCTGTCCTGGGATGTGACAGACTGTATGTGTCCCTCCTCATATGCTGAAACCCTAACTTTCAGTCAATGGTACTAGAAGGTAGCGTCTTTGGGAGATATTAGGCTTAAAGGAGGTCCTGAAGGTGGTGTCCCCATGATGGGACTTGTGTGCTTATAAGAGACTAGACCTTGCTCTTTCCTCACGTGAAGATACAACTGCAAATTAAGAAGAGAGCCCTCACCAAGAATCCAACCAAGCGGGCACCCTGACCTTGGATTTCCAGCCTCCAGAACTGTGAGAGATGAATGTTTGCTGTTTAAGCCACCCAGTCTATAGGAACTTGTTATAGCAGCCTGAGCTAAGACACAGCATGTCGTGTCCACGATACTTGAGAGGTCATTCCCCAGATACCTGAGCTCTCCCAGGGCTGGGGGCAGGCAGGGTGGTGGTTCGAGGTTCATTCTGTAGAGCTGTCTATGCAGAGACAAGGCCTCCAACAAAGCCCACCAGGAGAACATAGCCCAGCCCAGGAAGACCTGGAGCAACAGCGAGCCAAGGTCTAGGCACGGATGCGTCACAACTTGCCAGATTCATTCTTCACAAGAAGCTGTGGGACTCTGGGGGAAAATCCTGAGCTCCTGTGAGCCTCGTGCTTTCAACTTTACAAATGAGGAGGATCAAAATCAAATAATAATGCCTATCTCTCCCGCTTAGATTTAGTCATCTACTTAGGACTTTTCTGCAAGAAAACACCAATACAGAGCCTCTTTCTGAAAATTTTACGTGGAAAACTTGGCAGTGTACCTGGAATCAAAATGTTCATTCACCGTCCTGTGCTGTGCTCAGCCACTCATTCTTTGACTCTTTGTGACCCCATGGATTGTAGCCCACCAGGCTCTGTCCGTAGAATTTCCCAGGCAAGAATGCTGGAGTGGGTTGCCATTTCCTTTTCCAGGGGATCTTCCCAACCCAGGGATTGAACTCATGTCTCTTGCATCTCCTGCACTGGCAGGTAGGTTCTTTGCCCTCCGTGACACCTGAGAGGCCCATGCACTATCCTAAAGCCAAACTAAAGCACGCATGAGTAACATGTTAGAACGGGAAACTCTTAAAGCATCCTTCCCCCATCACCAAATGATTAACAGGGTTGCTTACAAGCGGTGGTTTTTGTGTAACAAGTGACTCATCCCCTCATTGCCAGCAAGGCTGTGTTGACACAGCACGCGCTTTCCAAAACATAGAATTCTGGGGTTCTTCAAGTTATATTTGGAACTTCTCCTCCATGCTGTTTTATTAAGCGTGATGTACTGATTTGGAGGGATTTAATATAAGTTTTTCAAATGTAAACATCAATCAAAAACAGTTTAAGAACTATGTGTGCTTTGTGGAATTCAGGTTATTAAAACTAAGAGAGAAATTTCTTCTGCAAGATTAGTAATGGGGTACGCAGGGTAGGACTGTGTATGTGAGAGCACTATTAAATGGAAGAGCTTACCACTATGATCTTTGCCTTGTATCTAGAGAACATCACCCAAGGCATATAAAAGAAGGAGAGCAGGCAGAGCAAGCAGAGGCTGAGAATATTAATGGAAGAACAAGAGCAACAGCCTCTGATGTCTGATTAGTGATTTGCAATTTACAAAGCACTTCCAGGCACATTATCTCCTGATCACCATAAAATTCCTGTGAGGCAGGAGGGAAGGTTTTCTCATCTCCGTTATTTATGAGACAGCTAAGGCTCAGTCATACTAAGTCAGGGTCCAAAGTCACATACTTTCATCCAAGGAAAAAAGGAGTCCTCGCCCCCAGGCTCTTGTCACTAGTTCTTTGAGTCACACTTTGGAGTTTAGCCCCAGGCAGAGTCCGTTTCTTCACTAACCCCATAGCCTCCCAGTCAGCTTGGCCAGGCGGGAGCCTGTACCTTCATCTGTCTCTCTTCAGTAGCCTTTGTCTGGCACAGGATGCCCTGCTCAGCATGGTCTACTGATCGCAAGTTCATAAAGAGATTTATCTTAACTTTTCTGAAACAGCAAAGTTTCCTTAGAAGCCCACAGGCCTGAGCCAACAAGAAGCTGTGAGAACCTACCATCTGTCTGGGACTTCCTCTCCATAATGTTTCCCTGAGGTCTTCACATGCCAGCACCTTCCCCAGAACCCCCAAGAAAGGACCCCTTCCCCCTTTCCCAGAGGGCTCCCCTTCAACCATGTTATTTATTTATTTATTTTTATCAGGCTCATGGGCCTGGATGGGAACATAAGAGTAGGACCAGTCAAGAGAGAGTTATATTCTGGGAACAAATAAACACCAAACCTCAGTGATTTAAAACAACAGAACTGATTTCTCACTCCTACTACACATCCAGTGCAGGCCAGCAGAGGGGCTCTGCTCTCTGGGGTGGTTTAGGGCCTCAGGCTGACCATAAGCATTCCTTTGGCATTGCTTCCATCACTAGAGCAGTGAGAATCTGCTTGGAAGTGACACACATCACTTCTGCTCTCCTTTATTTGGCTAAAACCATGCGCACACTGGTGTCTGGTAGGAGAGACAGCACATTCGTTACCAGACTGAATATAACCACAAAGTTCAATCCCCATCGGATGCTTGTTTCTCCCCAGTAACAGCTTCACAAAACCTTTACCTGAACTTCCCCCCAACAGGAAGCTCCCCATGTAATAAACAGCTGATTTAATCTGTTTCTTTGAAAGTGAAAGTGTTAGTTGCTCAGCCATGCCTGACTCTTTGTGATCCTATGGACTATAGCCCACCGGGCTCCTTTGTCCATAGAATTCGCCAGGGAAGAATAATGGAGTGGGTTGCCATTCCCTTCTCCAAGGGATCTTCCAGACCCAGGGATCAAACCCAGGTCTTCTACCATCAGGGAAGCCCTGTTATCCTATGGTGTAAAATGGTGTTTTATATATATATATATATACACAAACACACACACACATATATATATATATATGTAGGTATATTTGATGTTTATCCCTGGTTCCTGGCACAGAGCTCCTTGGAATTTCCTGAAGGTTAAAGCATCATTTGTCATTCCAATGAGCTTCTTTCCACTATACCTGAGTTTATATTAACGAGATGACTCACAGTGGAGGACCACAGAGAGCTTCCAAATGAAGACTAGTCACCAGAAAGGCCAAACACAGAGATCCATCCCACCCCACTATCTTGGGAGGAGAGGGAGGCTGGAGATTGGGTTATAACAACTCTTGAACAAACAGATTCAGAGAGCTTCTGGGTTGGTATGCCCTAAGAGCGACTGGAAGCTTGAAGCCCCTCCTCACCATACCTTGGCCTAGGCATCTGTTCCATTTGACTATTCTTGGAGTTGTGTCCTTTA
Source organism: Moschus berezovskii (assembly GCF_049115385.1). Lineage (NCBI taxonomy): Eukaryota > Metazoa > Chordata > Mammalia > Artiodactyla > Moschidae > Moschus > Moschus berezovskii. The sequence goes on from NC_142480.1 coordinate 35,190,033, forward strand.
TAAAAAACTGGTAAATATTAAGTAAATTATTTTACTGAGTTCTATGAGTCATTCTAGCAAATTATCAATCATGATGGTGGGTCATGGGAACCCCCAAATTTGTATTCAGTGAGACAGAAATGTAAGTGTTTGGCACCCCACAAGCAGCTGATGTGTGAAGTGAGGGCAGTCCTGTACAACTGAGCCCTTAACTTTTGGGGTCTTTGCTAAATCTGGGTAGTGTCAAAACTGTATTGAATTTTTGGATTGAAACTTGGTGTCAGAGAATTGAAGAACTGATGTAGTAGTAAAACCCATTTCATGTCATAGATGGCATCAGAAAGACAGCCATGCACAGCCCTCTGTGTAACAGAGAAAAGCCACAAAATCTTTACTGAGCTAAAAAAAAATTTCTAACCATAAAAAGCAAACCTTTATCACCAGGTGTCCGTCATTAAGAAATCATCAGCAACCACTGGTTGTGTCTTTAGAAGATGCATTTAGAGCTAAGAGAGGTGGTCAAACCCATAAGGATACAGTAATAGAAACAACTTAAGCACATAGAGACCTTTCCCCGCCCTAGGGTGACATAACAGGGGCTGTCAGGGACTTTCTGCACTCTGCTCAGAACCTACCTCTTAGCTGGTTTCTGCTTCTTGGTCCAGTTACATTAGATTCAAATGCTGTGCTTGAATTATCAGCTTGGCCTTGGATTCCAGCTTTGCATAAGGTCGCTGACTTTTGGCTTTCTCTTTGCTACAAATCACACAGCCCCATGATCAGCCCCCTGATTCACCTCTCTACCAGACTAAGCTCCTTGAATCCTCAAAAATCTAACCATCTCCTTGTCTGGTACAAGGATATGGACAGAGTTGAAGAGTTAGTGACGAACAGAAAACTTCTGATCATGATGACAAAAGAGAGAAAAGCAGCCCGCGCCTCCTGAGACGTTGTTAAAGATCTTAGACAAGTTCAGTCTTCAGGAAAGAGAAAACAAGAGGGAAAATTGGATAGCGCTTCCCTGCTAGCTCAGACAGTACAGAATCTGCCTGAAATGTGGGACCCCTGGGTCCGATCCCTGAGTCAGCAAGATCCCCTGGAGAACGGAATGGCTACCCTCTTCAGTATTCTTACCTGGAGAATCCCATGGACAAAGGAGCCTGGCGGGCTACAGTCCATGGGGTTGCAAACAGTCAGACATAATTGAGTGACTAACACTTGCATCGTACTTTTCAAAGATTCGAAGTACAATTGAGAGGAAGAAGATCAGAAGTGGCATCTACTGTTGGACAATTCAAAGCAGATTTCTATTTAATATCAGATGACCCAAAATCCTGCTCTGTGAGTGAGAGCACCCTGCCCTACCCCCATCACTGTGAGGGATGCCATAGAAGGGGCTGCCCATTCTAGTTCTCTTACATGGACTCGGAACACAGGGTTACATTTCCAATCGTGTGGCACTTATTCGAAAGAGAAGGAGAGAAGAACACCACACTTTAAAAAGTTCAAATACATAAAATTAGTTTAGAAGTCAAGTATCCAGCTTGAGTAAACAAATTTGAGAACCCTACGAATGTTTAAAATGTGGGAAAATGATGAGTATGAGAAATCTCGTAATTAAGTAGGTTAAGTGCCTTAATGAAACTCTCTGTGAATCTGTAATCAGTGGAATATGCAGTTATAAAAAGCAGTGAGACAAGATGACCCACGCTTAATTTCTCCAGAAAGAGATAATCAGTCCTGCAGAGGAAATGAAATGATGGAGTCCAGACCATCCTGACTGAGAGCTTTCCCTGCCACAGTGCCTCCTTCAGGATGGCGGGGCAAATTGCACCTGTCTTATACATTTGGGGCAGGAAGCAGTGGGAGATTTAAAGCCCCTGATCAAAAACAACCTCCCTCTCCTACTTGTTAATGCCTGGAATAATTTTGCCTGGTCATCCCTGGAGGAAGAGTAAAGAGAGGAAGAGGAAGAAGAAGAGCCAAGCTCAGAAATGCCAAGACAGCCCCACTGTTTTAACATGTTCAGACCTGCTCCTCTAGATGACAGGGCCACCTCAGGAGGTCAGACGTGGGCTTACCCATGGGGCTACGCCCTAAATGGACGAGCAGTAGGGATGGTCTGTCTCTGAACAACTGCGAGGCATTATAGACCATAGGAAAAACAATGCCACTATGAAAAAACTGTTCCTTTCTTGTTGCGTGTTACATCTCCTACTCCTTAAAAACTCTTACATGAAATGGACTTGCCACCGCAGCGTGCTCACACTCCACCCTTCAGGCGCCTCTCCCTCTGTTCCAATCCCCTTCTCTTTAGTTACCTGATGCTCCTGAAACAATGGCTCTAAGGAATCACTTATTTCCGGCGCCCTCTGCTGGCCCTATAGTGTAGGACATGACATTTCAACTCCATCAGTAGTTGCCAAACCAGAATCTCAGTCATTTTGTGATTTTATTAACTTCAGGAAACTCACATTTTGACACTATCTTTCAAGAAAACTTCGTATATTAAGAAATTATTAACTCCTTTACCAGTATGTATTTATCATAGTCACCAAAAACTGTCAACATGTGATCAACATGCAATAACTAAGTTTACTATAAAAAGATTATTTCTAATCAAACCTAAAATTTTACCTTTTACCTAGCCTGTAAAGCTTATTGTGGGTGAGAATTCAATTTCTGTTAGTGAGAATTCAATTTAAAGACCTGGTTCCTACTTGGAACAACAGGATTAGAATAACTCAGTATATAAACAATAAGCATATTTCTGAGAAATTTTTGCTTTATTAGTAAGCACTTCTGGATGATGCTGTCTTCTGCCACTTGATCATAATTCTTCAAATTTTCTTGGTGTGTTCACTGGTCATATAGTGGCCTGAAAGATTAATACATCAACCAGAATTGTAAATAACAGCTGAGTTTTCAAGGTATGAGTTTTTGGCAATAAGTAGCTGAACAGGCATTGTGGTGGTTGAGATCTGGGCATGTTGGAGAGGAGAGAGGTAAATTCTAGAGATATCCGGAATCCAATTCTCAGCTGGTTTCTTGCCCCAGTGCCCTAGCAGTTTCACCTCCAGTGCAGTATAGCTCCATGAGTAGAAAGTTGATGTATTCACAGAAGAAAAGAGAGGAAGTAGGAGAAACATGGTAGGCTCAGCAAAATGTGCGGAACGAGGCCTGGGGAGAGCTAAACAGGAGAGTAGTATTCTTGCCTGGAGAATCCCATGGATGGAGAAGCCTGGTAGGCTACAGTCCACGGGGTCGCAAAGAGTCGGACACGACTGAGCGCCAGAATGGAACAGAACGGAGGGGAATCTAGAAATAGAATAGACACGAAATTTTCTACAGCAGATTTAGGTCTTATCTGTTGTTCTAACCCCTGACACAGCACCTGGTACTCAGTAGGCTCTCACATATTTGAATCTTTGTAGGTATTAGGTATTATGCTTACCAATCCTAGAAATGCTTTTAGCTAGGTGCAAGGCCTTAACACTGACACTGATAATTAGGACTCCGAAGATAACAGCTAAGGGTAAGTTCTTCAGTGGTGGAACTGAGCTTGCAGTTTGCCTAAGTTTTGTACAGAAATGGTTCTGTTTTTGGAAACAGATGCCTGTATCTCAAAGTGATTTTCAGTTTTTATTTTTAAAAAGTACAATGCATATATATACTTGTTGTAATATAACATACAAATGGAAACGTACACAAGGTGAACACAACTGTACGTCCAGCACTTAGATCCAGAAACATACTTTCTTGCTACCCCAGAAGCCCCAGTGATGTCTCCTTCCTGTCATTCTCTGACCCCCATGCCTACTATTCTGACTTCTAACACCACGAACCAGTTTTGCATTTTTGAGGTACACACACACTCTATACTCTTGTGTCCGACTTTTTTTGGTCAACACCATTATGTGATGGTAATTCATGTTGTTAGTTGCAGTTTGCTCATTCTCATATTTATATTTTATTTATAAATATATCATAATTTTTCATCAATAACATGATGATAAACTTGTTGATGCCAGCTTCTTGCCATTCTGAACAGTGTTGTTGTGAGCACGCATGTATATTTCTTTTGTGTGCACATATACCCATTTTGGGGGGCTTCTCTGGTGGCACTGAGGTAAAAAAAAAAAAAATCTACCTGCAATGCAGGAGATGCACAGGAGACACGGGTTCCATTCGTGGGTTGTGAAGATTCCCTGGAGAAGGAAATGGCTACCCGCTCGAGTAGTCTTGCCTGGGAAATCCCATGGACAGAGGAGCCTGGCAGGCTACAGACCATGGGATCTCAAGAGTTAGACACGACTAAGCAACTAAACCACCATCACCTCCATACCCATTTTTGTCAGGTACAAGCCAAATGGTTGAACTGCCAGGTTAAGGGATACACATATGATCAACTTTTGCAGATACTTCCAAACAGTGTTCCAAAGTGATTGTGCCAATTTTGTGAGCTAGTTTTTGTACAAAACTAGATGTCAGAGATGTTCAGAGGGGATAAAGGACAGTGGGAAAATTACCCCAGGCCTATGACTTAGGACCTTAGGGAACTTTATGAAAAGAAGACAAACTAATCCTCAACTGGACAGGTCCCATCAATTACCAGTCATCACTGGAATGATTTGGAAGCCTGCTTCCTAAGGAGAAAGAAAGACAGAATGATAATACAAAAGGCAGAAGAGAAGAAAAAGAATAATTGGTAACCCCAAATGCCAAGGTGCGGCTAACAATTTTACCTTTGTAAAAATGGCTCAGTGGTGTCCCAGAGCCCTGACTTCAGTAGGGCAGACTAGAATCAGGATGCAGCAAAAGGCACTCTGTATGTTTGCGTTTCTGAACTTGTTTGGCGCTTTGTGAGTACTTAAGGTTATTAATCAGGTCCATGGACAGTAGCCCCCCAGGCTCCTCTGTCTATGGGATTTTTCCAGGCAAGGATACTGGAGTGGATTGCCATTTCCTCCTCCAGGGGCTCTTCCCCACCCAGCCATGGAATCAACTCTTGTGTCTCCTGCATTGGCAGGAGGATTCTTTACCACTAGCGCCACCTGGGAAGCCACATTAATCAGGACAGATTATCTGTGTTACTTCTGGGATAAAGCCTTTTACCTCTGCTGATATTCACAGGAAAGGAATAAAAGCTTATCACTGAGTTTTTGCAGGAGATTTTTGTAAAGTTTAATTTGCAAATAAGAAATGCCAGATGCTATCAGACAGGAAGATCAGATTTTCCATCTAAATATGATTGTCCCTCTTTCAGCTGGATTCAAGGCTTTCCTCTGAAAGTCTCAGGAAACTCATTTGCAAGAGTGACTCAGAATTAACCCACTCTGTAAGTTTTGGTTATCAAAAGGCAATTTAAAGCATTGCATAGAGGAATGCCATGTTCTATTTACAAAAGGAATTTGATTGCTAATTATGAATCCCTAAAAAATACATGCACTTCATACTTATCTCTTTGCACTTCAGCAGTGAAAGCTTGGAGAAGGAAATGGCAACCCACTCTGGTATTCTTGCCTGGAGAATCCCAGGGACAGAGGAGCCTGGTGGACTGCCGTCTATGGGGTTGCACAGAGTCGGACACGACTGAAGCGACTTAGCAGCAGCAGCAGTGAATGCTTAAGTGCTTCTGGTCTCCTGTCAGCTGAGGTCCTCTCTGACACTTTGCTATGACCGACAGTTTCCTATCACCAAGAACACCTGCCTAAGCACTGACTCCTAAGTGTCTGCCTTTTTTCAGATTGGTTTTCAGCTGCAGAACAACCTGCTCTGCAGCAGGTGTCATCACAGAACAGATAGGGACTGTCTTTCCTTGCAGAGAGCAGCCAGTTTCTATTTGCATTCATTTCCTTGGGACCAATTTTGTGAATTCAACTTGGCACAGCCCTGCCCGTTTGCTTTTGATCTGACGTGCTGGACAAGAAGTTCAGTTCATTTGCTGCCTCTCCAGCAACCGTGTCCAAGAACATTATCCTGCAGGAAGTCTAAGGAAGCTGCCACTATCAGCGGTCAACAGGCACACTTGAAAATTCATGAGCAGTGTGTATGAAGGCAGGAATTCTTCCCCTTGATGCTTTAACTGCTCCGCCAATGAGATGCTGGCTGAGCCCACACAGAGAGAGGGAAATCGATACAGACCAAGAATTCAGTGGAGGCTCTAAGGCACCATAAAGATCCAGAAGCTTCTGATTCACCTCTGAATAATAACCAAGGGTGCAAAGAACAGTCATGCCCAAAACTTGGCTGGTCTAGTTGATATGCAAATCAATTTGCTTGCATCCTCCTAGTTACAAACATCCACCATATGAGCTCCCATATGCACAAATGGGCCAGCCACCAGGAGACTACTTGAGTTGTCCCCCAAATCAGGAAGTGATGCAGTTCTAGACTGACACTATCCAGGGGCAATTTAATAAATCACCTATCGATCTCATTTAATTGCATGTTCTTTCTTTTCTTTTATAATAGACTCCAGGTGACTGCCCATGCTACCCTTCTCATTTTCTTTAGACTTTCCTGCTTGCAGACCCAGTTAACTCTACCCAAGAGGCTCTATTTTTCACATCAACACACATACACTTTAACTCAATCCGTCCCTTCTGCCCTCTCTTTCAACTCTGGCATGGTTACCCTAGGGAAACATTTTCTCCCCTCTTAAGAGGCACTTTGTCTTCAAAAAAGAAAAACCATTACTTCAAGTTCCCTAGAAACTTTAGGTTAAAGAAAACTATCCAGAAAGTATCAGTGTTATCAAATTCTAGAACACTTGAAAATTCACAGAAATCCTGTTCAGAATTTTTTTCTTATTGGAGGCTAATTACTTTACAATATTATATTGGTTGGTTTTGCCATACATTGACATGAATCCACCCCGGGTGTACATGTGTTCCCCATCTTGAACACCTCTCCCACCTCCCTCCCCATCCCATCCCTCTGGGTCATCCCAGTGCTCCAGCCCCGAGCATCCTGTATCATGCATCGAACCTGGACTGGCAATTCATTTCACATATGATAATATACATGTTTCAATGCTATTCTCCCAAATCATCCTACCCTTGCCCTCTCCCACAGAGTCCAAAAGACTGTTCTATACACCTGTGTCTCTTTTGCTGTCTCGTATACAGGGTTATCGTTATCATCTTTCTAAATTCCGTATATATGCGTTAGTATACTGTATTGATGTTTTTCTTTCTGGCTTACTTCACTCTGTATAAGAGGCTCCAGTTTCATCCACCTCATTAGAACTGATTCAAAAGTATTCTTTTTAATGGCTGAAAAATACTGTTCAGAATTTTATCAGAGTTATCCTTCTATCCCTTTATCCTATAAAACATCCAAAATAAGCAACAGCTATTTTATATTCATTATTTCTTTTGGGAGGAGGCTCAGTTACTATTGTTACAATAACCCTGCTTTTATTGCAAATATACAATATTTCATTATAAATGTGCAAATTATGGATTAAGTGTGGACTAGACAGGGCCCTGATCTCTGTAGATAAATTTCACCCTTTTTAAGTTCTAAACAACTGACAAAAATGAAGTTTTAGAGCACAATCAGCATAACATGTTTACAAATCAAGGACAAACTGTCATAAATTTCTGATCTGATTTCCTCTGTAGGTGTCAACCCTTGATGGCCTTGCCATTGTTTATCGCCTTATTTAATTTAACCCATTCTGAAGGTGGGCCTCGGTGCTGAGTCTATTCACACAGAATCCCGAAAGGCAATTATGCAAGATTATTTATATTTCTAGGTTCTGCATATTAATAACAATAATATCTGATTTTTTTTTTTTTTTTTTGCCACCCCACACAGCTTCTGAGATCTTATTTCCCCAACCAGAGATTGAGCCGAGGCCAGGGCAGTGAAAGCACAGAGTCCTAACCCCTGGACCACCAGGGAATTCCCTGTAAAACCTGATCTGACCAAATTTTACTTTAGCAAAAAAGTTAGTGGACTAACCCTCTGAGAAAAGATTAACTGCACTTAACTACCTTGATATTTTATCTTCCTCCCTGAGGCTGTGTCCACCTCTGAATTTCAATAATTCACCTTAGAAAGTAGCACAGATTCGTCAAAATAATGAAAATATATAGAGTTTATTGACATGTAAATAACTTAATCTTAGATACCCAGAGGCTATAAAAAGAAAAGTAATTGCACAATCAATCACAAAATACTATCATAGGAGGGGAAATTTACATGTTTACCATCATAAAACATGAAATAAGATTGAAGAAGTTTTCCAGCTGCTTGCTCTCATCCAATTTTGAAAATCTTTCCATTTTAGATCTAAGCTTGGCTGACCCTTGATTATCTGTCATCATGAATGAATAGTAGTGTATGCAATACATATTCCACAGAGAATCCGAAAGGGAACACGAGCCCCTACTTCTGAATACACATCTGTGCTTAACATACAATATAATGAACTGAGTCTCTGTCACTTCTTGATCTTGACTAGTTTCTAATGGTGAGCCTCCAGCCTATAATGTGAATAATATTTTTCTTGACTCAGTTTCAACAAATGAATTCATGGCAGTGGACTGTTTGGGAATGCTCTGCCACAACTTGTGCTTTAGTCACTCAGTCGTGTCCGATTCTTTGCGACCCCACAGACTGTAGCCTACCAGGCTCCTTGGTCCATGGAATTCTCCAGGCAAGAATACTGGAGTGGGTTGCCATGCCCTCCTCCAGAGGTCGAAGATCCAGAGATGGAAGCCAGGTTTCCCGCGTTGCAGGAGGATGCTTTACCACCTGAGCCACCAGGGAAGCTCTGACACAACATGCTAAGTCATTTCTGTTTGTGCCCTGTTCCTTATCCACACACCCGGGGAACCTTCACAGAGCAGGGCACTTAATAGGGTTCAAAACATCTCAATTAGCCTAATTCAAGGATGACAAATGTGCCACAACCTCCCATAGGTTATAACTGAAAGAAAGAAGAAAAGTCGCTCAGTCTTGTCTGACTTTTTGTGACCCCATGGACTATACAGTCCATGGAATTCTCCAGGCCAGAATACTGGAGTGGGTAGCCTTTCCCTTCTCCAGGGGATCTTCGCAACCCAGGGATCAAAGCCAGGTCTCCTCCATTGCAGGTGTATTGTTTACCAGCTGAGCTACAAGGGAAGCACAAGAATACTGGAGTGGGTAGCCTTTTCCGTCTCCAGGGAATCTTCCCGACCCAGGAATCGAAACAGGGTCTCCTGCATTGCAGGCGGATTCTTTACCAAATGAGATATCAGGGAATCCCTATAATTGAGGGGGCCTAATTCATTCTGAAAGAGATGGGAATCCCAGACCACCTGACCTGCCTCTTGAGAAACCTGTATGCAGGTCAGGAAGCAACAGTTAGAACTGGACATGGAACAACAGACTGGTTCCAAATAGGAAAAGGTGTACGTCAAGGTTGTATATTGTCACCTTGCTTATTTCACTTGTATGCAGAGTACATCATGAGGAACACTGGGCTGGAAGAAGCACAAGCTGGAATCAAGATTGCCGGGAGAAATATCAATAACCTCAGATATGCAGATGACACTACCCTTATGGCAGAAAGTGAAAAGGAACTCAAAAGCCTCTTGATGAAAGTGAAAGAGGAGAGTGAAAAGGTTGGCTTGAAGCTCAACATTCAGAAAACAAAGATCATGGCATCTGGTCCCATCACTTCATGGGAAATAGATGGAAAAACAGTGGAAACAGTGTCAGACTTTATTTTTTTGGGCTCCAAAATCACTGCAGATGCTGATTGCAGCCATGAAATTAAAAGACGCTTGCTCCTTGGAAGGAAAGTTATGACCAACCTTGATAGTATATTAAAAAGCAGAGACATTACTTTGCCAACCAAGGTCCGTCTAGTCAAGGCAATGGTTTTTCCAGTGGTCATGTATGGATGTGAGAGTTGGACTGTGAAGAAAGCTGAGCGCCGAAGAATCGATGCTTTTGAACTGTGGTATTGGAGAAGACTCTTGAGAGTCCCTTATACTGCAAGGAGATCCAACCAGTCCATTCTAAAGGAGATCAATCCTGGGTGTTCATTGGAGGGACTGATGCTAAAGCTGAAAGTGCAATACTTTGGCCACCTCATGCGACGAGTTGACTCATTGGAAAAGACTCTGATGCTGGGAAAGGTTGGGGGCGGGAGGAGAAGGGGACGGCGGAGAATGAGATGGCTGGATGGCATCACCGACTCTGTGAACATGAGTTTGAGTGTAGTCCGGGAGTTGGTGATGGACAGGGAGGCCTGGCGTGCTGTGATTCATGGGGTCACAGAGAGTCGGACATGACTGAGTGACTGATCTGATCTGATCTGAATCAATATCATCCCTCTTCCCTGTCCACATTCAGAACCAACTGAGAGATAAAGACACATAGGAGTCAGGCGGAGGGAAATGATGTTAATGATAACAGTTCTTAGGCACTTGGCTTGGCATGAAAGGCAAATGGACTTATTACTGTTGCCTAAATTAAACTTTCCAGACTTCAAGCCTCTCTGAATGCAAGTACTGCCTTCCCTTCAAGCCTCCCACAGAGTGGGGATAGGCCAACACAGCATGTTCTCCATAGGCAGTCATTTCCAAAGAAAGAGAAACAGAACAGTCTAAAGAAGAGGGTGCCAAAAGTGCCTCACGTGCCCATTTTCTTCTCTTATGTATATTAATCTGCCAGGTCACCCCCAACTTCCCCCCACTCACTAGGAATAGGCAAGAAGGTAGCAAGAGACCAGCAGAGTTACTCCACAGCTGTGGCCCACAAGCAGAACATGTTATCAGAATCATCTGGAGGGCTTATTCTAAACACAGATTCCTGGGTCCACTTCAGAGTTTCTGATTCAGAGGGGCTGAGTAGGGCCTGAGACGCTGCATTTCCCACAATTCCCAGGCAATGGATCATTGCTCTAATGCAACGGTTCTCAACCTTGAACAAACAGTGGAATCAAGAAAAAGGAGCGTTTCCTCCTTCCTTTCCTCAGCCTCTTTTCCCTTTCTTAACCCACTGGGTTTAACCCCCGATTCTGTAGTCTAGCAGAGATGTGGCACTCCATCCTGGGAAGAAAATCAGCAGTCTATTGGAATAGTGTAGCCCTCAGCTCATGAGGTTTCTCTCTCAATATTAACTGCTGTTCTTTCATGGCACTGTTAATGCACAGTGATGATTTATGTCCCTGGAAGTCTACGGAGTGGGTCATAACATCAATTTTAAAACTCAAAAGTCATACTAGCTGCAAGCACTCCTTATTCCATTTTCCATTCCAAATTAAGTCCAGCCACATTATCCAAAAGAGCTCACTAGAGCTTCTTCCATGAAATGAAATGACAACATTAAGATAGTCCAATAAAATGCCTATAATAAAAAGATTCCAAGTTTGAGCATAAACCTTCTCTTATCACAAATTTCCCAGGGTAAGATTAAAGCACCAACATTAAATTTTCTGAATATTAAAGTCTAAAATCAAAATACATTTCCTTTGTGCTAAAAGCCCCCCAAAATTAAAGTCCCAAATTCTATCCTGTGTAGAAGTTTCTTTTTCTTCTGACTTCATGTCGAAGACTATCCCTCTTTAGGTAGGACTGCAGCTGCAGTTGAATTCTCTTCCACTGAAACAGGTGCAGTTCTCTCAGGAACTTGAAAGTCCAGCGGCACTCACACATACCTCACTTTTGCAGAGACAGAGAGAGCACCGAAGATCACCAAAAGTACCCATCTCACACCGACCTATTTTAGAAAACAGTTCAGCCCATAGAGTTAGCAGATACCCCAGACAAAATGCTATTCCCTGACCCTTTAATTATTATTTCCAAAGACCACAGCAGAGATTCAGTGATATCTGAGAGAGGGCAAATAGAAATGTGACAGAACCTTGACTGCAGTTCTGCCATGATGCTGGTCATTCTGTGTCTTTGTTGGAGGAACATGCCATTTATGGCACCATTTCACCAAGTTAAAGGGAGTGGATGGGAAGGCCATTTACGAATACTGGCCCAGCAGTTAGAGGGTGGAGCTTGAAACGTGGCTCCTTTCTAACAAGGTTTTAAAACTCACAATCGTGGCCATTTAGGCACAGTCTTATTTGATGTACAATCTAATATACAGAAAACATCTTAATTTCCACTTGCCTTGGAGTCCTGCTGAAGTCAAAGAGGATTCCACCCTGTTTCTTAGTATCCACTATCTCTATCAGAGATGCATTTTCAGTCCAATGTCACAGCTTTTAAGCACAAGGGGATGAAACAATTTTTGTTGTCGGCTATAGATCTACAATCCAAGACTTTCAGTTCAGTTCAGTTCAGTTGCTCAGTCATGTCCGACTCTTTGCGACCCCATGAATCACAGCACACCAGGCCTCCCTGTCCATCACCAACTCCCGGAGTTCACTCAAACTCATGTCCATCGAGTCGGTGATGCCATCCAGCCATCTCATTCTCTGTCATCCCCTTCTCCTCCTGCTCCCAATCCCTCCCAGCATCAGGGTCTTTTCCAGTGAGTAAACTTGTCGCATGGCTTCCCTGGTGGCTCAGAGGTTAAAGCGTCTGCCTCCAATGCGGGAGACCCGGGTTCGATCCCTGGGTCGGGAAGATCCCCTGGAGAAGGAAATGGTAACCCACTCCAGTATTCTTGCCTGGAGAATCCCATGGACGGAGAAGCCTGGTAGGCTACAGTCCACGGGGTCGCAAAGAGTCGGACACGACTGAGTGACTGAACGGAAACTCGTCGCATGAGGTGGCCAAAATATTGCAGTTTCAGCTTTAGCATCAGTCCTTCCAATGAACACCCTTGATTGATCTCCTTTAGGATGGACTGGTTGGATCTCCTTGCAGTCCAAGGGACTCTCAAGAGTCTTTTCCAGCACCACAGTCCAAAAGCATCAATTCTTCGGTGCTCAGCTTTCTTCACAGTCCAACTCTCACATCCAAACATGATCACTGGAAAAACCATAGCCTTGACTAGACGGACCTTTGTTGGCAAAGTAATGTCTCTGCTTTTTAATATACTATCTAGGTTGGTCATAACTTCCCTTCCAAGGAGTAAGCGTCTTTTAATTTCATGGCTGCAACCAGCATCCGCAGTGATTTTGGAGCCCCCCGCAAAAAAAGTCTGACACTGTTTCCACTGTTTCCCCATCTATTTCCCATTTGAAGAAGCTATATTTCTTGGGTCCTAAAAACACTTACGTGTAAGATTCTCACTTTAAATTGATGTGCCCAATATAAACAGGCAGGACTAGATCAAGCACACAGCTGATCCTGTTGTATTTTGAAAACTCAACAGGACTATAACCAGGGACAGAAAGGGACGTTATATAATGATAATGTGGTCACTTCACCAAAAGAACATACCCATTCTAAATGGGTGTGAGCCTAATAACAGAGGTTCAAAATCCACAAAGCAAAAATGTAGAGAACTAAAAGAAGGGGGAAATCCATAATTACAGCTGAAGATTAAAACAAACCTGTCCCAGTGATTGACAGAAAATTAGTAAAGACGTAGAAGTCTTAAATATCATTCTCAGTCAGATTGATCTAATTTATATTAATAGAATATTTCAGTACAAAACAGCAAAATACATATTATTTTTAAAACAACCTAACAAATGCTTTCAATCATATAACATTCATCAAAACTCTGAGTCATAAAGTAAGTCTCAATAAATTTAAAAGGCTCAAATTCATGTAAGAGGATTAAATTAGCACACACGTAGAATTAATTAGAAATCAGCAAGAGGAATGCACCTATAACATTCCAAATTAAGAACACATTTTTAAAATAACATAGGATCAAAGAAGACATCACCAAAAAATTAATGTTTTTGAGCTAAATGAAGTTGAAAACACAACATACCAAAATTTGAGATGTACCTAAAGCAGTGTTTAAAGAGAAATTTATAGCATTAAATGTCTTAATATAAAAAAGGAAATATCTCAAAAAATCTAAATTTATACCTTAAGAAGCAAGAAAAAGAGAGTAAGTTAATCTAAAGCAAAAAGAAGGAAGGAAATAATAGAGAAACGTTGAAAATCAGTAAAATAGGAAATGGACATACAGCCGAGAAGAGTGATGAAATGAAGAGCTGATTGTAATAGGCTGAGTGATGGCCCTCTGAGGGTGCCCATGTTTTAACCAGTCTCTGGAACTGGGAATATGTTACTCTAGCTGGTAAAAGGAACTCTGCAGCTGTGATTACGTAAAGATTTTGAACCAGAGAGATTATCCTGATCATCTGGATGGGCCCAGTGGAATCACAAGCGTCCTTATTAGAGCAGACAGGAGGTTCAGAGTCAGAGATGTGATAACAGAAACAAGAAGCTGAAAGATGCAGGAAGTGGTCATGGGCCAGTGAGAATGCAGGCGGCCTCAAGTAACTGAAAAAAATGCAACAAAATGGATGTTCCCCGCAGAACCTCCAGAAAGAATGGGCCCTGCCAGCACCTTGACGTCAGCTCAGCCAGGCCGATTTTTAATTTCTGACTTCCAGAGCTCTAAGGTAATAAAGTTGTGTTGATTTAAACTACTATATTTGTGGTACTCTATTACAGTAGCAATAGATTATATAATAAACTTTAACAAAGGTTTACTAAACAAACCAAAACAAGAGAAAATACAAATTACAAAAATCAGGAACCACAAGGGGTATCACTCCAGATATTAAAAGGATAAGAAAGGAAAATAATGAACATCATATGTCAAATTCTACAGCTTAAAGGAACAGGTACTTTAAGACCAAATGGCCATGGTTAGATAACCAAAGATGATAAAACAATCTATGCCTATGAAAGGAATTGAATTCTTATTTAAAAATCTTAACATCACCAGCAAAGCTCATTAACAATTCCTGGGAAACAACAGAGTCTGTGTAGTAAAACAAAGTCTAACCTAGCCAAAGTTTTTCCTTTGGGCTTCGTCTAGTTTCACTTGCACACAGGGTGATGCAGGCCGAGGCCTCAGACCAGAGTTCTTCCTCCCAAAACGGCTGCACCCAACAGTTCAGCTCTGTAGACCTTCTGCAAAAGCCCTGCCCCTGGCACTTCAAGGTGGCAGCCATGGGCCGCTGCACCAGGGATGGCAATCTGGAGGCCTGAGCAGCACACCTGTGCAAACTCGGTGGCACTCCACCCCTCCCCTCCCTGCCAGTGAGCCCCTCCCACAGCCTGTGGGGAGAGCGGGAACTGTTATAGGTTCGGATTCATTTAGAATGGGAATGTCCTCTTGGTGACCACATTATCATTTTATAATGTCCCTGTCTTGGTTATAGTCCTGTTGAGTTTTCAAAATACAACAGGAATAGAAGCTGTGTGGCTGATCTAGCCTTATTCATACCTGGCACATCATTTTAAAATGAGAACCTCCCACATAAACGGTTTTTAGGACACATGAAATGTAGCTTCTTTTGCTTTTGAAAGTCTTATAGATTTGCAGGCAAACAACAACAAAAACTGTTTCATTCCCTCACCTTAAAAGCTGACATCTAAAAACATTTTCTTTTCTCTCTAATC
The DNA here is from genome assembly GCF_049115385.1 of Moschus berezovskii. Taxonomy (NCBI): domain Eukaryota; kingdom Metazoa; phylum Chordata; class Mammalia; order Artiodactyla; family Moschidae; genus Moschus; species Moschus berezovskii. The sequence continues at coordinate 35,205,512 of NC_142480.1, forward strand.
AAAAACCTTGCCTCAGCTCCTTGTGTTTACTGAAGCCAGTGCAGCTGTTTGTAAGGCTGGCACTTGCTGTCCTGCCTGTTTATAAACAGCTACTTGCCTGTGGATAAAGTTGCCATTAACTGCTAGGTCAAAATCCCCTTGGACTATGCTTACTAAAATCTAAAGCCTTAAGCTGCCAGTCCAACTGTACTGGTCAAAAGACAATCACGTAACTGTAAAAACCAGCCATGTGTCACAACAAAGTCCTATAAACCCCCAAAGCAAAAAAAAAAAAAAGAAAAAATCATGTGATTCATGTTTACTTCACCTAAGGCCTAAAACTACTTATTCAAAGTCTCTTGTTTCTGGCTCCCCAAATTCAACTGCTTTTCTGCCTCTCAAAATACATTTGCACTCCAAATGTTAGGGAAAATGATGTTATATATTGGATTCCTTCAAACTCCATCATCCTCCCCGCCCAATGCCAGTCAACATAACTGATCACAGAGAATGTGTAATAAGGTCAATTTTCCCCATGATGCAGCCCCACACAGGTCTTAGCACTGTTTTTTTCCTACACCATTCATCCCTCTGTAGTCAAGGTCCTGAAACCCAGTAGGACCCTATGGGGCTCCCGGGCACAAAAGTCTTTTTGTGTACCGCTTTTTTTCTTGATAATAGGAAATGGGTTTCATTCAGCCTTCAAGACCTTCCCAGAGTTCCAACACAGAGGTTCAAATAGTTGCTAATCGGGGAAGGGAAATGATGCAGAGACAAGGGAAGAAGAAAAAAACAAATAAGAACAATAGTTCTGCCTTGGCTAGGGTCCTGGCTACCCACTCAAGGAATATACAGTGTCTTTGAGTTGTTTTTGCAATACTGAAACCCACACCAGGCGGGAGAAGTTAACTGAATGCCCACAAGCGCATAGATTGCAGACCAATTGGAATCAGAAGGTTGATGATGGTAACTACCACTTACATCACCACCAAGCAATCAGAAGAATGTCCACACCAGCATCTCTCTTGTCTCAAGGACCCACCCACTGGCTCCATGGGCTGTGTGCGGGCAGTACCGAGTCCTGGTTAGTGGCTTCTCCTAGGCTGCTCAGGAAGGCTTCTCTTCTAGGCTTTCCCCACAGAAAGATGAGGACCCCTAGCAGATCCAGCCAGCCCAGGCCAGGTCCCCCGGACCCCAGGCCTTTGGCTTCAGCCTTCCAGCCTCGGCTCCCTAGTAAGTGCCTTCTGTGTCCCCTTTTGCACCCCAAGGACTCAGACCTGGGGTGGGAGACAGACCCTTCTGGTGAAAGCCTCGCCACTGCTCAGCTATCAGGTGTGCCGGCCAGGTATGTCCCCCCACCCCGGCCCCAGCAGCTCCACCCCCACCTCTGCCCTTCGACTGAGCTTTGCATTTTCCACTAACCCAGGTAGGTGGCAGGTGGAAGCGCCTGGCTTCGGCTGCCTCTGAAGGCAGAACACCCAAAGAAAGCAATTCCAACCCCACCCTCCCCAAAAATGGAGAACGTCCACAAGCTAATCACCCGCTCCCTGAAACATTACTATAAAATTCCTCACTACCCATTCCAGGGCGGCCGTGGTTTTGAAGGCATTTGCTCTCTGTGGTCCCCTTTGCCTGACAAAGCAATAAAGCTACTCTTTTCTCAGTTCAGTTCAGTTCAGTCGCTCAGTCGTGTCCGACTCTCCGCGACCCCATGAATCACAGCACGCCAGGCCTCCCTGTCCATCACCAACTCCCGGAGTACACTCAAACTCATGTCCACAGAGTCGGTGATGCCATCCAGCCATCTCATTCTCCGTCGTCCCCTTCTCCTCCCGCCCCCAACCTTTCCCAGCATCAGAGTCTTTTCCAGTGAGTCAACTCGTCGCATGAGGTGGCCAAAGTATTGGAGTTTCAGCTTTAGCATCAGTCCCTCCAATGAACATCCAGGATTGATCTCCTTTAGAATGGACTGGTTGGATCTCCTTGCAGTATAAGGGACTCTCAAGAGTCTTCTCCAACACCACAGTTCAAAAGCATCGATTCTTCGGCGATCAGCTTTCTTCACAGTCCAACTCTCACATCCATACATGACCACGGGAAAAACCATTGCCTTGACTAGACGGACCTTGGTCGGCAAAGTAATGTCTCTGCTTTTTAATATACTATCAAGGTTGGTCATAACTTTCCTGCCAAGGAGCAAGCGTCTTTTAATTTCATGGCTGCAATCAGCATCTGCAGTGATTTTGGAGCCCAAAAAAATAAAGTCTGACACTGTTTCCATTGTTTTTCCATCTATTTCCCATGAAGTGATGGGACCAGATGCCATGATCTTTGTTTTCTGAATGTTGAGCTTCAAGCCAACCTTTTCACTCTCCTCTTTCACTTTCATCAAGAGGCTTTTGAGTTCCTCTTCACTTTCTGCCATAAGGGTAGTGTCATCTGCATATCTAAGGTTATTGATATTTCTCCCAGCAATCTTGATTCCAGCTTGTGCTTCTTCCAGCCCAGCGTTCCTCATGATGTACTCTGCATATAAGTTAAATAAGCAAGGTGACAATATACAACCTTGACGTACACCTTTTCCTATTTGGAACCAGTCTGTTGTTCCATGACCGGTTCTAACTGTTGCTTCCTGACCTGCATACAGGTTTCTCAAGAGGCAGGTCAGGTGGTCTGGGATTCCCATCTCTTTCAGAATGTTCCACAGTTTATTGTGATCCACACAGTCAAAGGCTTTGGCATAGTCAATGAAGCAGAAATAGATGTTTTTCTGAAACTCTCTTGCTTTCTCCATGATCCAGCGGATGTTGGCAATTTGATCTCTGGTGCCTCTGCCTTTTCTAAAACCTGCTTGAACATCTGGGAGTTCACGGTTTACATACTGCTGAAGCCTGGCTTGGAGAATTTTGAGCATGACTTTACTAGCGTGTGAGATGAGTGCAATTGTGCGGTAGTTTGAGCATTCTTTGGCATTGCCTTTCTTTGGGATTGGAATGAAGACTGACCTCTTCCAGTCCTGTGGCCACTGCTGAGTTTTCCAAATCTGCTGGCATATTGAGTGCAGCACTTTCACAGCATCATCTTTCAAGACTTGAAATAGCTCAACTGGAATTCCATCACCTCCACTAGCTTTGTTCGTAGTGATGCTTTCTAAGGCCCACTTGACTTCACATTCCAAGATGTCTGGCTCTAGGTCAGTGATCACATTATCGTGACTATCTTGGTCGGGAAGATCTTTTTTGTACAGTTCTTCTGTGTATTCCTGCCACCTCTTCTTAATATCTTCTGCTTCTGTTAGGTCCATACCATTTCTGTCCTTTATCGAGCCCATCTTTGCATGAAAAGTTCCCTTGGAATCTCTAATTTTCTTGAAGAGGTCTCTTGTTTTTCCTATTCTGTTGTTTTCCTCTATTTCTTTGCATTGATCACTGAGGAAGGCTTTCTTATCTCTCCTTGCTATTCTTTGGAACTCTGCATTCAGATGCTTATATCTTTCCTTTTCTCCTTTGCTTTTCGCCTCTCTTCTTTTTACAGCTATTTGTAAGGCCTCCTCAGACAGCCATTTCGCTCTTTTGCATCACCCAAAACTCCGTCTCCAAGCTTCAACTCAATGTCAGGTAGAGAGGCCAGATTCGGCTTCAGTCCCTTGCTTTGTTTCATGAAGAGGAAGCTTACCAGGGTCCTGGGATGGTTAGAAGGGTGACAGATGTCCCACCCAGGACAGTCTGGGGGGAGGTTCGGCCACATCTAGAGTCCCGTAGGCATCCACATGCTGGACAAGCCACAGGCAGTGCAGAGCAGCAGACTGTGCTGTGATTGCTTTCTGTGGGGATTGCTTTCATTTGTGGGGCCCCCTCAACTCAGTCAGCTACTTCTTAATACAGCTTCTGTTCACCCGGGGCTGAATAGAAACATGGAGACAGAGTTTAGGGTGAAGTAGAAAAAAGTAGCTTTAATTGCTTTGCCAGGCAAAGGGGGCCACAGTGGGCTAATGCCCTGAAGACCCTGTGATCCACCCTGGAGCAGGTAGGGGAGTTTTATAGTGTTGAAGGAGCAGGGTGTGATCAGCTCATGGACAGTTCTTGGATTCACTGGCAACAAGGTGAAGTTTCAAGCATCCTCAACCTCCTGGTTTCAACCAGTCTGGGGTCTATGTTCTTGTGGTCAGCAGTTTTCATCTTCCTGCAAAAACAACTTAGGAATGTGTGTCAGGCCTTTATCTGTATCTTTCAGATAAATCTGGTGATTCTGTTACGTGACAGAATTATAGTCTAAATGGTTCCTAGTTCCTTAGCCCAACAACTATTCTCTGTTTCTAAGTCTTCACATTTCCCAGTTATTAACTCTTGAGATAGCATTTTATTTCCAAAAACAAGGACACAGGGGCTTGTACATGGTTTCACCTCCCACAGCTTAGTCCAGAATCACCTTCTGATTTCTTTACCCTCCCCACCCCAAATGACCCTCATACTTTCTCCTGAAGAGTAAGGCATGGCCATCAGCCTCATCCTCCAACTCTCATTAACCTTTGTGAGAGCCTACACTATGCCCTGCTATTCTCAAGGTCTTTCCGTTTAATTCTTAAGAACCTGGTTTGGAAGTCAAACAAAAATGAATACTAACCATTTTGTCCTTTTCCTATTTGAATATTCTAACTAAGAGAAGGGTCCAGACATACAGCAAAGTCCAGAGAGCACAGAGATGAATATTTCTGGATCCTATGTCAGTACACAGGCTTGCCCAAACTGTGTCAAAGGTCTCTCTCATATCTTTTAAACGCCCATTCCATTAGAGTTGCTCCACACAAGGATAACCATTCACCATCCAGTCTAGTCAAATGATCATGCTGGCTGTTAAGCAAGTCTAGAGGTCTTATGAATGAAGACATTACAGCTGGGAGAGGTTAAGCTGCATGTCTAAGACAAACTGCTAGTTAGAAGTCGGGCTAGGATTCGACTCTAGGCTGCTGAACCATCACTGGGATGACTTGACAGGACTTGTTGGCAGCCAGCTCACAGTAAGATTTGGACGCAGGGCAGAGATCAAAGCAGGGAGGACACTTCCTTCTAAAATGAAAGAGCCACAGAGGAAGGTGGAAGACGAAGGTCAACAGGAATGTGAACCTGATTTTATATTAAGTGTGGTTCCCAGGTGGCGTTATTGGTAAAGAACCCGCCTGCCAGTGCAGGTAGACATGAGAGACACAGGTTAGATTCCTGGGTCAGGAAGATCCCCTAGAGGAGGCGCAGCAACTCACTCCAGTATTCTTGCCTGAAAAGTCCATGGACAGGGGAGCCTGGCGGGCTACAGTCCATAGGGTTGCATAGCGTCGGACGTGACGGAAGCAACTGAGCATGCGTGTAGCACACGGTTGAACAGCGCATGCGTATTAAGTCACGTCCAGCTCGTTGCGACTGCGTGGACTAGAGCCCACCAGATTCCTCTGTTCATGGGATTTTTCCAGCAAGAATACTGGAGTGGGTTACCATTTCCTCTTCCAGGGTATCTTCCTGACCCAGGGATCGAACCTGCATCTCCTGCATTGACAGGTGGCTTCTTCACCACTGAGCCATAAGGGAAGCCCCATGGGGGAGAAGACCACCCTGCTAATAATTTTCTACGTTCCTTTAGAAACAGGATATAAATGTAATATAGAAAATGCAGGGGGAAATGTGCATGCTAGGGAGGTGGAGCTGTGTGTGGCAGAGCCTGAGGTTTCAGCAGGTACTGAACCCCGCCACAGATGTCATTCCTCTTCTGGGCTGTTTCATAGTTAGCTATAATAACAGGATGTTCTAAAAATTGTTCAGATCAGCAAAGAGTGCTGATTTGATAGGACTCTGAGGGAAAACCCTCAGATGTGTTTGAGATATAATGGAAGAAATTGCCGGTGCTTGGGAGATTTTGAAATATTGGCCTTGCACTTACATCCCAGAGAAAATGGATGCTTGATATGTTTTATCAAAGTTGATGGACAAGAATTTTTCTTTTTAACCTCACACCACTTAGGGAAACTGAGTCAGGGAAGAACCTAAGGAAGGCTGAGATCCCCAGTGCCAGCTACTCAAAGACTGATCCAGAAACTTGGTGCCCATCTGCAACCATACAAGTTCAGAAACTGAGGGCCAGTCTTCAGATGCTTTCCTAGGAATTTGACAGAATAATTTTATGTCTCATAATAAAAAGAGATTTTGTTTAAAAGAAATTTAAAAGGCTGGTCTCACAGTCTAAAATGCAGTCGCGATTCAATTGCTCCCGGTTATATCACATTGCCTCTCCCACTGACCTCATCTCCTACCCAATCTTCTCCACTCGTGACACACCACCCCCACGGGCCTTCTTTATGTTTCTTCAGCCCATAGAGGCCTCCAACTTATGGCTTTTGAACTCTCTTCTCTCTGCCTGGAATGTTCTGACCCAGTCTGGCTGGCTTCTTCTCATTCAACCCACTCCTCAGAGAAGCTTCCCTCAATGGCCATACTAAAGAAGTTACCAGAACCTCTGTTTCCAATTTCCATGTTTTATTTTCTTCCTATCAGTTATTACTACTATTTTGTTATTTATTCATTATTTTACTGTCTCTCTCATTAGAATGCACGAACCTTGTCTTCCTTGCTCACTGCTCGGAGCCCCACACACCTACCACAGTGCCTGGCACATCGCAGACCCTCAGTATTTAACAGGTGAAGGAAAGGGTGATGGTAGATGAAATGTCTGGTGCCACTTGATGTGGGGGCCGCTGCTCTGCTCATCTGCGAGTGACCACAAATGTGCGGCGTTCCGCGGGCCTCGGAAGAGTGCATCCGTGTCTCGGCCTGTCTGTTCGCTCACTATTGGCACAGGGTTTGGGTTTACAGTTGAAGGAAAGAATTACAGGGCTTTTGCTGAAAAATCGCATCTGTTATGTACCAGCTGGTTTTTGAGATAGTGAGGAGAACCGTAGAGCTTTCTCATTTTAAGTACAGCTACGGTTTCCTAACCCATTTCTCTCGGTGGGGACCCATTTTGAATGACTGCAGTTTCTCTCGTTCTTCTCTGAAGTATGATTCACAGCCTGTGGCCTGTCCTGGTTTGCAGGAGTTGGAAAATGGTTCTGGGGAAGGTTGAATAGCCCTCTCACACAGCACAAGAAAGGTTAGGTTGCTGGTCCCTGTGTTTCACAAGATAATATGGTGGACTTTGTTAGTCAAGGCTATGGTTTTTCCCGTGGTCATGTATGGACATGAGGGTTGGACTGTGAAGAAAGCTGATCGCCGAAGAATTGATGCTTTTGAACTGTGGTGCTGGAGAAGACTCTTGGGAGTCCCTTGGACTGCAAGGAGATACAACCAGTCCACTCTAAAGGAGATCAACCCTGGGTGTCCATTGGAAGGACTGATGCTGAGGCTGAAACTCCAATACTTTGGCCACCTCATGCGATGAGTTGACTCACTGGAAAAGAGTCTGATGCTGGGAGGGATTGGGGGTGGGAGGAGACGGGGACGACAGAGAATGAGATAGCGGGATGGTATCACCGACTCGATGGACATGAGTTTGAGTGAACTCCGGGAGTTGGTGATGGACAGGGAGGCCTGGCGTGCTGTGATTCATGGGGTTGCAAAGAGTTGGACATGACTGAGCGACTGAAATGAACTGAACTGAACTGAATGACCATTCATGGGCTTTGTTTGCAAGAATCTCAGAACTTTCCCCAGGGGTTCTCTGGTCCAACATTTCACTTAGTCCAACACTTTCATGACACGGCTAACAACTGTCCAGGCTTCAAATGAACAGATACAACAGTATTACAAGGCAGGCAGCCCATATTCCACCCTAAGAAAACTTTTCTGAGGAGATTTTCCCAACAAAATGAATTCTTTCTTTTTCTTTTAAAAACCTTCCCTGTGGGCAGTTGGTAGATATTTTTAAGTTTGGGATTCAGGCCATATGGAGTGAAATATTTAGAAGTGTTTGGAGCTATTTTGTCCCTTTATGAAAACGAGATTGAGAATAACCTAAGAGAAAATATCACACCATTGGTTTTTCCATTCATAAACACATCCTGCTGGGTACTTCTCTGACATTCCGTGAGGAGAAGAAGCCTGGAGTTTAAAATTCCATTTGCATGTTATCCCACTGTGATAGGAAATTATGTCTCCTCGGCCTACTCTTATCATGCAGATTGTTCTAAAATCAAATTACAGCTGTTTGTTTTGATTGATTAGTTATTTCTGCCTCTTTTTTTTTTTTTTTAGAAATCACTTATATATTTTATCAGTGAAAATAAAACTGAGAAAGCAAATACAACACTTCTTTGCAGGTTTCTGAGAGTGTTTTAATGAGAAGCTGGGCAAAAACAATTTTTATATAGGTGAGAGAAAAAATTTTAAATCATGAGTAAATCTGTCAAATAATCCAAAGGGTGGTAACAGAATTTAAATGCAAGTTAGTCAGTCTCTGCAACACTGAGCAGCCATTAAATGCTAGGATATTCCAGGAGCTGCAGAGGATAAGGATGAAAAGAACTTGAAGTTTGTACCCAAGATGCCCAAAGAAGCAGCCTACCCCTCTGCCCGCAACTAGGGAAATCATTTAGTGTGTGCACTTCATGTTCTAGCCAAGTGTCATGGGCAACTTACAAGGATAAGAGAAGTAGGGACTCAGCTTTAGGAGAATGCAATGTATATTCCGTGGGCTTCCCAGGTGGCTCAGTGGTAAGGAATCCATCTACCAATGCAGGAGATGCTGCAGACTTGTGTTGGATCCCTGGGTTGGGACGATCCCCTGGAGGAGGAAATGGCAACCCACTCCAGTATTCTTGGCTGGAAAGCCCCAAATGGATAAAAGAACCTGGTGGGCTACAGTTCATGGGGGCACAGTCAGACATGACTGAGTACATGAATGAGATGTACATTCCAGGCTTTGGGGCCAGACATCCTGGTGTAAGTCCCAGCTCAACATTTACTGCTGCTGCTGCTAAGTCACCTCAGTCGTGTCCAACTCTGTGCAACCCCATAGATGGCAGCCCACCAGGCTCCCCCGTCCCTGGGATTCTCCAGGCAAGAACACTGGAGTGGGTTGCCATTTCCTTCTCCAATGCATGAAAGTGAAAAGTGAAAGTGAAGTCGCTCAGTCGTGTCTGACTCTTCATGACCCCATGGACTGCAGCCTACCAGGCCCCTCCGTCCATGGGATTTTCCAGGCAAGGGTACTGGAGTAGGGTGCCATTTTCCTGATATTGGACTTTTTTTTAAACCTATCTCTCTCTCTTTTTTTTTTTTTTTTTTAACCTCACCAGCCTTTTGGCAATAGTATTTTTCTTGCAAGGCTGTTGGGAAGATTAGAGATAATATATGTAAAGCCCCTACAACAGTGTGTAGAACAGAAGTATGCGCCAGCTGTGGGACCTGGGTTTGGTTTTCTCTGTCCAGCTGCAGACATGCTGGCTGGGCAGGCCACTTTCAAGGATTCCTGAGTTTATCTTGCTGGAAGGTGACCTTGGAGAATCTGCACCAAGTGGTTCCTTTCCTGGCCCTTGGTTTCTTAGCAAGGACTGTGGCTCTGCAGAGGCGCTGATTCAGGGCGGAGGCTGAGACCCACGAAGCGCAGACAGACGCCACGGAGCAGGCGGGTGAGAGGAGGCAAGAGAAGAAAATCCGGGATAATGTGTTTAATTTGATCCGTTCCCTGGAGTCATTAAAATGCATCCTCCCCTGGACGCTGAAATTCTTCAGCTGAAATAATCAGTCCAATGGGGCTTTTTGCTGAAGATAGTGGATGCACAGGCTATGATGCATGTGAAATCTCAGGCCTGTTGAAATACTGCCCTCTTGTGTTGCCGGATAGGAGCAGCCTTTCTGGGAACCGGCTTAACCTCCCAGCCTCTTAGAAGAACCTGGTGCTTCCAAAGGAAGCACTTCCAAAGTGCAAATGCTTCCAAAGGAAACCCCAAAGCAAGACTGATCCAAAGGATCCACCTAATGTGTGAGGCTGGAATGGGGATGCCAGGAGTCCAAGCCCTTATTCATGTGATAGAGAAACAGGAAAGTCTTTTCGTTCATTTCCAAGGGGTCCCCACTTGAATTCTGAAGGAATTATTGACCCCGTGCTGGAGAAGGCTCTTGAGAGTCCCTTGTACTGCAAGGAGATCCAACCAGTCCATTCTAAAGGAGATCAATCAAGGGTGTTCATTGGAAGAACTGATGCTAAAGCTGAAACTGCAATACTTTGGCCACCTCATGCGACGAGTTGACTCACTGGAAAAGACTCTGATGCTGGGAAGGATTGGGGGCGGGAGGAGAAGGGGATGACCGAGAATGAGATGGCTGGATGGCATCACCGATTCTATGGACATGAGTTTGAGTGAACTCCGGGAGTTGGTGATGAACAGGGAGGCCTGGCGTGCTGTGATTCACAGGGTCGCAAAGAGTCGGACACGACTGAACGACTGAACTGAACTGAACCACATCCTCTCAACAAGGGAGAAGAAAAACTCCAAACTCCAAAACTCCCTGTTTCCCTCCCTCTCTGCCTCTACTCTCTAAGAGAGTAGAATTTAAATGTTCACACATACACAACACAAAACAAATAAATTAGAACAAGACCTGTTCTTGTAAACACTTATCAGTAGTTATGATAGTCATTAATAATAATAATCTTTTTGTATGTCTCAGGCTAGGACCTAGGGATGTAGCTGTGTCCCTGGCCTCAGGAATACCACAAATCCTGGGCTTCTAGCTATTTTGGATTTTGTCCACACTGGAGGGCAAGGAAGAGTCATGTTCCCAAGATCTAATAAAAAATTCCAACACAAAATAATCCATGACAGTTCAAGATCCACTATTCTCCCTAAGAGAGCCAGAAATTTCCACAGTAAGGTGTATGTAGGCCTTGAGGAGCTCTCCTTTCCTTAGACATCACTCATGAAATAGAATTCTCCTCCAATTTCAGGATTTAGCCACATTTTTAGCTAAAGGAAAAGATTAGTCTTCAGGCAGGTAGAACAAGGAGCTGCTTTGTTTAAATCATGCTTGTCTTCAGTTCAGTTCAGTTCAGTTCAGTCGCTCAGTCGTGTCCAACTCTCCGCGACCCCATGAATCACAGCACGCCAGGCCTCCCTATCCATCACCAACTCCTGGAGTTCACTCAAACTCATGTCCACAGAGTCGGTGATGCCATCCAGCCATCTCATTCTCCGTCGTCCCCTTCTCCTCCCGCCCCCAACCTTTCCCAGCATCAGAGTCTTTTCCAGTGAGTCAACTCGTCGCATGAGGTGGCCAAAGTATTGGAGTTTCAGCTTTAGCATCAGTCCTTCCAATGAACACCCAGGATCGATCTCCCTTAGAATGGACTGGTTGGATCTCCGTGCGGTACATGGGACTCTCAAGAGTCTTCTCCAACACCACAGTTCAAAAGCATCAATTCTTCGGCGATCAGCTTTCTTCACAGTCCAACTCTCACATCCATACATGACCACAGGAAAAACCATAGCCTTGACTAGACGGACCTTTGTTGGCAAAGTAATGTCCCTGCTTTTTAATATACTATCAAGGTTGGTCATAACTTTCCTTCCAAGTAGTAAGCGTCTTTTAATTTCACGGCTGCAATCAGCATCTGCAGTGATTTTGGAGCCCAAAAAAATAAAGTCTGACACTGTTTCCACTGTTTTTCCATCTATTTCCCATGAAGTGATGGGACCAGATGCCATGATCTTTGTTTTCTGAATGTTGAGCTTCAAGCCAACCTTTTCACTCTCCTCTTTCACTTTCATCAAGAGGCTTTTGAGTTCCTCTTCACTTTCTGCCATAAGGGTAGTGTCAACTGCATATCTGAGATTATTGATATTTCTCCCAGCAATCTTGATTCCAGCTTGTGCTTCTTCCAGCCCAGCGTTCCTCATGATGTACTCTGCATATAAGTTAAATAAACAAGGTGACAATATACAGCCTTGACGTACTTGGAACCAGTTTTGTCAAGAGAACGCACTGGTCATAGCAAACACCCTCTTCCAACAACACAAGAGAAGACTCTACACGTGGACATCACCAGATGGTCAACACCGAAATCAGATTGATTATATTCTTTGCAGCCAAAGATGGAGAAGCTGTATACAATTAGCAAAAACAATACCAGGAGCTGACTGTGGCTCAGATCATGAACTCCTTATTGCCAAATTCAGACTTAAATTGAAGAAAGTAGCAAAAACCACTAGACCATTCAGATATGACCTAAATCAAATCCCTTATGATTATACAGTGGAAGTGAGGAATAGATTTAAGGGACTAGATCTGATAGATAGAGTGCCTGATGAACTCTGGACGGAGGTTCGTGACATTGTACAGGAGACAGGGACCAAGACCATCCCCATGGAAAAGAAATGCAAAAAAGCCAAATGGCTGTCTGAGGAGGCCTTACAAATAGCTGTGAAAAGAAGAGAAGCAAAAAGCAAAGGAGAAAAGGAAAGATAAAAGCATCTGAATGCAGAGTTCCAAAGAATAGCAAGGAGAGATAAGAAAGCCTTCCTCAGTGATCAATGCAAAGAAATAGAGGAAAACAACAGAATAGGAAAAACAAGAGATCTCTTCAAGAAAATTAGAGATTCCAAGGGAACATTTCATGCAAAGATGGGCTCGATAAAGGACAGAAATGGTATGGACCTAACAGAAGCAGAAGATATTAAGAAGAGGTGGCAAGAATACACAGAAGAACTGTGCAAAAAAGATCTTCACGACCAAGAGTCACGATAACGTGATCACTGACCTAGAGCCAGACATCTTGGAATGTGAAGTCAAGTGGGCCTTAGAAAGCATCACTACTAACAAAGCTAGTGGTGGTGATGGAATTCCAGTTGAGCTATTTCAAATCTTGAAAGATGATGCTGTGAAAGTGCTACACTCAATATGCCAGCAAATTTGGAAAACTCAGCAGTGGCCACAGGACTGGAAAAGGTCAGTCTTCATTCCAATCCCTAAGAAAGGCAATGCCAAAGAATGCTCAAACTACCGCACAGTTGCACTCATCTCACACGCTAGTAAAGTCATGCTCAAAATTCTCCAAGCCAGGCTTCAGCAATATGTGAACCGTGAACTCCCAGATGTTCAAGCGGGTTTTAGAAAAGGCAGAGGCACCAGAGATCAAATTGCCAACATCTGCTGGATCATGGAGAAAGCAAGAGAGTTCCAGAAAAACATCTATTTCTGCTTCATTGACTATGCCAAAGCCTTTGACTGTGTGGATCACAATAAACTGTGGAAAATTCTGAAAGAGATGGGAATACCAGACCACCTGACCTGCCTCTTGAGAAACCTGTATGCAGGTTAGGAAGCAACAGTCAGAAGTGTACATGGAACAACCGACTGGTTCCAAATAGGAAAAGGAGTACGCCAAGGCTGTATGCTTGTCTTACTCTCCTTGAAATTATATTCCTTTGTCCTATAGAATTACCATCTCTAGAAGTCCCCTGAAAAAATGTGTGTGTTCCAGAAAATATAGCCTTATTCCTTATTAGTCATTAACTCTCACTGTGAGACTGATTTATTAAATTCTTCCTAACGTGATGGCTAAAGTCAGGGAGGTTCAGAATGAGTCCGTTTCAAATTTTTTTTTTCTTGACTTTAAAAGTAATAAATGCTCATTGTAGAAAACACAGATAATAGATAAACTTTTAAAGAAGAAAATTATCCTTACATGAGACAACTCATCTTAATATTTGATTCTTCTTTCTAGCTATATAGTTATGGATCTTGAGGTCTAGATAAAATGATAACAACCCCATTCCACTCCTTGTAGAAGTCCAATGCCTTCCCCTCAATTCCTGCAGATTGAGAAGGTTGCTCCTTGATGGTCAGTTCTTAGGTCCGGCTTTTACCTCCACAAATGCTATCTCTGCTCTTTACCCCAACACACACACTTATATATGTGCATGCACACACACACGCACTTCACTTACATGAAACCCTTGTGCCTGCGACAAGCTGAAGGCTGACGAGGAGAAATATACGCTGCAGGGAGCAGCTTCAAGTAGGACATAACCAGGCCCTTCTTACAGTTCTCTGCCAGAGAATCCCCACCAGCCGTGTTTGGCCCTGCTGTCCTCAGCCTGGGAGGACCTCCCTTGCCATCCTTCCCTAAACCTGCCTCTTGCAGAGCAATCTAGCTGCTTCCTGCTATTGCTCAAGCTCCTGTGAGCTCTCCCACCCCGAGATCTCTCTTCTAACCCAACGACTTATGTCAAGTTATTTTCTAAAGCAAGGATAGTTTGCCCCCTAAGAGTAATGTTACTGTCAACAGTTAAAATAATGAAATTTCCACCCCAACTACATATTTATATATTGTGGATATTGTATGGTTTTGGATTCTTTCTCTTTTTTTTCTTTCTTACTATTTTTAGCCTTTGTAAAAATTAAAAGCATAGTTGATTCATGATGTGTTAGTTTCAGGCATACAGATGGTTTGGGGTTCTTTTAAAAATAAATGATATTGTGAGCATTGCACCATGTCAATAAAAATTACTTGAAAATTTATATATCAAAATATTTCATCATTATCAGGATGAGCTAGTGTTCTAAGGACGTGAGAGGGAGCAAGCTTCCATGGGAATAGGACGACCAAGCGCAGTGGGGGAACATGATGTTCCTATCGTCCCTGGGGAAAAATGTAAATTTTTTATGTAGATAAACAACTGTACAGCACAAGGAACTATATTCAATATCCTCTGATAAACCATAAGGGAAACAAATATTTAAAACTTGGGTCTGACACTTAAGAAAATCCCAAACCTGCTTCATTTACCATTGTCTCAGCAGTCCTCTCCTTGGCCCTGCTCTCTCTTCTTCCACCTTGTCTAACTGTTGCTACTTTTGGAAACTGTTTTCTCTGTCTCAGCCACCTTTATGAATCTGATGCTCTGACATGTCCCTGAATTCCTAAGCCTCTGCCCTGGCATTTACTTGGTCTACTTCCTCCAGTAGAGGGCCAGCCCTATGCCTTTTTTTTTTTTTTAACTACTTTGGTTCTCAGTCTCTACACAACAAGCCCCCTCAAAATTCATGGTACCGCTATACCATTGATCTGTTTGTGATTCTGCAGTTTGAGCCGGTCTCATAGGTGAGCTCGCCTCTGCTCCTTGAGCTGGCAGCTGGGGCAGCTTGACTGCAGTGGGAGAATGTACTTCCAAGATGGCCCTACTCATAGAACTGGCAGTTGGCGTGGGCTAGCAGCTGGGGCTGTCAGCCAGACCCTTGGGTTCTCCTCCATGTGGCCTGTCCAGATGGCAAGGTTGAGCTTCTTCTGGCATGGCAGTCTAGGTGAGGACAGTTGGACTCTTTTCATAAAGGCTAGTCTCCTCCAAAGAGCAAAAATAGACGCTGCCAGGTCCTCTTCGAGCCTGGATTTAGAAGTCACAAAACCTCTCTACCACTGCATGTATCTGTCAAAGGAGTCACTCAGTTCAGTTCAGTTGCTCAGTCATATCTAACCCTTTGTGACCCTATAGTCTGCAGCACACCAGGCTTCCCTGTCCATCACCAACTCTTGGAGATTTCTCAAACTCATATCCATCAAGTCAGTGATGCCATCCAACCATCTCATCCTCTGTTGTCCCCTTCTCCTCCTGTCTTCAATCTTTCCCAGCATCAGGGTCTTTTCCAGTGAGTCAGTTCATCGCATCAAGTGGCCAAAGTATCAGAACTTTAACTTTAGTATCAGTCCTTCCAATGAATATTCAGGACTGATTTCCTTTATGATTGACTAGTTTGATCTCCTTGCTGCCCAAGGGACTCTCAAGAGTCTTCTCCAACACTGATTCAACACATGCTTCCAACATGATTCCAACACATGCTTCAAAAGCATCAGTTCTTCAGCGATCAGCTTTCTTTATGGTCCAACCCTCACATCCATACATGACTACTGGAAAAACCATAGCTTTGACTAGATGTACCTTTGTTGGCAAAATAATGTCTCTGCTTTTAAATATGCTGTCGAGGTTGGTCATAGCTTTTCTTCCAAGGAACAATCTTCTTTTAATTTCATGGCTGCAGTCACCATCTACAGTGCTTTTGGAGCCCAAGAAAATAAAGTCACTGTTTCCCCATCTATTTGCCATGAAGTGATGAGACCAGATGCCATGATCTTCATTTTTTGAATGTTGAGTTTTAAGCCAACTTTTTCATTCTCCTCTTTCACTTTCATCAAGAGGCTCTTTAGTTCCTCCTCACTTTCTGCCATAAGGGTGGTGTCATCTGCATATCTGAGGTTATTGATATTTCTCCCGGCAATCTTGATTCCAGCTTGTGCTTCCTCCAGTCTGGCATTTCACATGATGCACTCTGCATTTAGGTTAAATAAGCAGGGTGACAATATACAGCCTTGACTTATTCCATTCCCAATTTGGAACCAGTCAGTTGTTCCATGTCTGGTTCTAACTGTTGCTTCTTGACCTGCATACACGTTTCTCAGGAGGAAGGTAAGGCAGTCTGTTATTCCCATCTCTTTAAGAGTTTTCCACAGTTTGCTGTGATCCACACAGTCAAAGGCTTTGGCATAGTCAATAAAGCAGAAGTAGATGTTTTTTTCTAGAATTATCTTGCTTTTTCTATGATCCAACAAATGTTGGCAATTTTATCTCTGGTTCCTCTGCCTTTTCTAAATCCATCTGGAACATCTGGAAGTTCTCGGTTCATGTGATGTTGAAGCCTTGCTTGGAGAATTTTGAGCATTACTTTTCTAGCGTGTGAGATGAGTGCAATTGTGCAGTAGTTTGAGCATTCTTTGGCATTGCCTTTCTTTGGGATTGGAATGAAAACTGACCTTTTCCAGTCCTGTGGCCACTGCTGACTTTTTCAAGTTTGCTGGCATATTGAGTACAACACTTTCACAGCATCATCTTTTAGGATTTAAAATAGCTCAACTGGAATTCCATCACCTCCACTAGCTCAGTTGGAGCCATATATATTTATATATATGATGGGCTCAAGGTGGCTATATTTCCTGTGTGGAGGTTGGTTGTTCCATCAGCAAGTATTTCAAAAGAACTGGGCAAAAGCTGCATGGCTTTTTTGCACTTAGCCTTGCAAGTCACACATATCACTTCAGACATACTTTGTTCATCATTAGAAAGTCACTGGCAGACCAGAGTCAAGGCAGGGGACTTAGACACCATCTCTTGATGGGAGATAATAAGGTCACACTGTAGAAGAGTTTATGTGACCTGTGATATTGTTTCTGCTGTGTTTGAAACATGTCATGTGCCATAACCAATTCAGGCCTTAGCAAGAATGAAGTTATACGAAGCTGCCCCTCCATTCCTGCAAATCTACCTGTATATCTCCCCTCCTATTTGTGGCCTTTACCTGCAAATTCTATACCCCTCCCCCTGAAGAGTCTACTTTGCTCTCCTGATACTTTCTGGTACTTTCTCCCTTATAGAACTTACTGTTTTGTGTCCTACTTCCTCCTGACCCCATTAGATGACTGGAGACAGCACTTCACAGTGAAAAGAGCATTGAGCTGAAAAGTCACATCCTAATGCTTCCACCGGTGAGCTAGGTTATCCTAGACAACTAAAAACTACTGCAGTTTCCTCATGTACTCAATACTGGAGGTGGGTTTGGAGGATGAGATAAAACCTTCTTTGACACCAATTCTAATCATTCCCAAATCTAATCTGACAATTATAATCCAGTAAATTCAATAAATTAGAAGAAATAGACACATTTCTAGAAACATATAGTCCACCAAAACTTAATCAAGAGAAAATAGATCATTTGAAGATTTATCACAAGTGAAATAGAATCTGTAATAATAAATAAAAACCTCCCTACAAACAAAAGTCTAGGACCAGATGGCTTCATAGGTAAATTCTACCAAACACACAAAAAAGAACTTGTACTTATCTTTCTGAAACTCTTCCAAAAGATTGAAGAAGAGGGAACACTCCCAAAGAAGTTACCATATCCCTGATACTAAAATCAGACAAAGGCACTACCAAAAGAGAAAATTATAGATGAGTATTTCTGATGAATGTAGATGCAAAAATTCTCAACAAAAATGTTAGCAAAACAAATCCAACAACATATAAAAAAGATCATACACCATGACTAAGCTGAATTCATCGCAGGGTCACAAGGATAGTTCAACATATGCAAATCAGTCAATGTGATACACCACATCAACAAAACAAAAGATAAAAAAACACATGATCATCTCAATAGATGCCAAAAAGCATTTGATAAAATTAAAAATCTATTCATGACAAAAATTCTTACCAAAATGTGTATAGAGGGAACATATCTCAAAATAACAGCAGCTATTTATGACAAACCCACCACCAAAATAATACTCAGTGGTGAAAAGGTAAATTTAATCTGAGTTAAGGAGTAAATGGATAACCACAAAAGATCACTATTTAATCTCAATAAAAACATTTACTCATCATCTACCTTAAACAATTCTGGATAACTACGGAAGAGAGAAGTTTGAATGTTCATTCAGTTCAGTTCAGTTCAGTCGCTCAGTCGTATCCGACTCTCCGCGACCCCATGAATCACAGCACACCAGGCCACCCTGTCCATCACCAACTCCCGGAGTACACTCAAACTCATGTCCACAGAGTCGGTGATGCCATCCAGCCATCTCATTCTCCGCCGTCCCCTTCTCCTCCCGCCCCCAACCTTTCCCAGCATTAGAGTGTTTTCCAGTGAGTCAACTCGTTGCATGAGGTGGCCAAAGTATTGCAGCTTCAGCTTTAGCATCAGTCCTTCCAATGAACACCCAGGATTGATCTCCTTTAGAATGAACTGGTTGGATCTCCCTGCAGTATAAGGAACTCTCAAGAGTCTTCTCCAACACCACAGTTCAAAAGCATCGATTCTTCGGCGATCAGCTTTCTTCACAGTCCAACTCTCACATCCATACATGACCACGGGAAAAACCATTGCCTTGACGAGACGGACCTTGGTTGGCAAAGTAATGTCTCTGCTTTTTAATATACTATCAAGGTTGGTCATAACTTTCCTTCCAAGGAGCAAGCGTCTTTTAATTTCATGGCTGCAATCAGCATCTGCAGTGATTTTGGAGCCCAAAAAAATAAAGTCTGACACTGTTTCCACTGTTTTTCCATCTATTTCCCATGAAGTGATGGGACCAGATGCCATGATCTTTGTTTTCTGAATGTTGAGCTTCAAGCCAACCTTTTCACTCTCCTCTTTCACTTTCATCAAGAGGCTTTTGAGTTCCTCTTCACTTTCTGCCATAAGGGTAGTGTCATCTGCATATCTGAGGTTATTGATATTTCTCCCGGCAATCTTGATTCCAGCTTGTGCTTCTTCCAGCCCAGCGTTCCTCATGATGTACTCTGCATATAAGTTAAATAAGCAAGGTGACAATATACAACCTTGACGTACACCTTTTCCTATTTGGAACCAGTCTGTTGTTCCATGTACAGTTCTGACTGTTGCTTCCTGACCTGCATACAGGTTTCTCAAGAGGCAGGTCAGGTGGTCTGGGATTCCCATCTCTTTTAGAATGTTCCACAGTTTATTGTGATCCACACAGTCAAAGGCTTTGGCATAGTCAATGAAGCAGAAATAGATGTTTTTCTGAAACTCTCTTGCTTTCTCCATGATCCAGCAGATGTTGGCAATTTGATCTCTGGTGCCTCTGCCTTTTCTAAAACCTGCTTGAACATCTGGGAGTTCACGGTTCACATACTGCTGAAGCCTGGCTTGGAGAATTTTGAGCATGACTTTACTAGCGTGTGAGATGAGTGCAATTGTGCGGTAGTTTGAGCATTCTTTGGCATTGCCTTTCTTTGGGATTGGAATGAAGACTGACCTCTTCCAGTCCTGTGGCCACTGCTGAGTTTTCCAAATTTGCTGGCATATTGAGTGCAGCACTTTCACAGCATCATCTTTCAAGATTTGAAATAGCTCAACTGGAATTCCATTACCTCCACTAGCTTTGTTCGTAGTGATGCTTTCTAAGGCCCACTTGACTTCACATTCCAAGATGTCTGGCTCTAGGTCAGTGATCACGTTATTATGACTATCTTGGTCATGAAGATCTTTTTTGTACAGTTCTTCTGTGTATTCTTGCCACCTCTTCTTAATATCTTCTGCTTCTGTTAGGTCCATACCATTCCTGTCCTTTATCGAGCCCATCTTGGCGGGCACAAATGGATAAAAAGTTAGCAAAAGCATGAATAATGCTACTGAATGACTGACCATGAATGGCCCATTGAGAATAAATAACCCTGGGAATGTATTCTAAGTTCCTTCAGCAATGTGATGATTCACTGAATGTTAACATGGTAGTCGGGCTGAGACCCCTATAAGCAGTGACCCAGGAATATGTGTTCTTTCCAGTTAGTAGTTCAGTTCAGTTCAGTTGCTCAGTCGTGTCCGACTCTTTGTGACCGCATGAATCACAGCACGCCAGGCCTCCCTGTCCATCACCAACTCCCGGAGTTCACCCAAACTCATGTCCACAGAGTCGGTGATGCCATCCAGCCATCTCATTCTCTGTCGTCCCCTTCTCCTCCCGCCCCCAATCCTTCCCAGCATCAGAGTGTTTTCCAGTGAGTCAACTCGTCGCATGAGGTGGCCAAAGTATTGGAGTTTCAGCTTTAGCATCAGGCCTTCCAATGAACACCCAGGATTGATCTCCTTTAGAATGGACTGGCTGGATCTCTTTGCAGTCCAAGGGACTCTCAAGAGTCTTCTCCAGCACCACCAGTTAGTAGTTACATAGTAGTTATTCCATCTGGAACATGCGACCAAGGGAGATGAATGAAGAGAGGAGGGAGTAGGGGATATCACAGATGTTCTATGTTCAGCTTGGAAGTGGAACACACCAACCCTTCCCACATCTTATTGGACAGAATGTGTCACATTGTCTGAACTCACCAGTGAGAGTCTGGGAAACATAGGCTTTCTCTGTGCCTGAAAAAAGACATTGATTGGTAAACATCTAACAACTGACAGGACCATTTCCTTGTTCCTTGTTTCCACCTTAACGTCATTTGCTGTCTGGGGCCATTTAAAGAGGTATTCGTTGTAACACCAGTTGGATTTCACATCCAGATTTCTCTCCTTGATGGCTAACATAGCCAGAACATGGTGTATGGAAGCACACACCCTCTCTCTCCTCTCTCTCATTGCTAGCAGCAAATGAGGAAACAGCACAGTTGAGTTGGGTATATTAATAATGGATCCCCATAATAAGCACAGCTCTGTATCAGACATGGGGCTGTGCATTATGCATTATCTCAATTGCTCTTCACAAAATTGTGTGAGGCAGTCATTAATTATTATATGCATTTTACAGAGGAAGAAATAAAACTCAGGTGAGATAATTTGGTCAAAGTCATACAATAACAAAGTGGCAGGGCCAGGACTGTCTATGTCCATCTGGCCTTCTAACCAATGCTCTTAACTGGTGTACTGTACCAATCTTCCATTTGTAAAGACATTTCCAGAGTGAAGAGGAAGAAAATCCTGTGTGGAAGGAACTTCAGGCTTCTCTGATGTTATAGTCACACTGTTTCTAAGTGTAAGTCTCTGACTTTGCCAACGGTTTTGAATATGTGACCCAGACTGAAGCCATACATGGCCCAGCTTTGTGTTGCACGATGTGATGATGGTCTCACTGCTCTGCTCAGCCTCAGAACTTCTCCATTTTCCACCCTGGCATGTGGAATGACCCCAGTGTGGAGCATGGCTATAAAACTCAACCTGGGCCACACTTGCTTCTGCTTAATATATTGCCATATGCTATCTTCAAATGCTTATGTGCAGTTTTATCTCCCCCGCTAGAGGGTAGACTTAAGACCAAAGTCATGTATTTCCCAGCACCTAGCTCAGTACAAGGCACAGCAGAGTCATCTGGGAAATATGCTAACACAGGGTGGGCAGCCCTGACATCACTTCTGTACCTCAGTTTCCTCCTCTGTAATATTAAGGGCTTTGGCAGGAAATGATCTAAGGATTTACCCAGCTCTACAATTCTATACATCACTGGGGATTGCTCCTAAGGGCACCCTGTCCAAGCACTTCATAAATTTTTCCTGCAAAGCCAAAGTCACTGTATGGTCACAGAGCAAGTAAAGTCACATACTTGCTCGCTAACCTTTCCAAATTCATGTGACTATAACTGAGTTTCCATAAAGGAAATTGCATTGTAAAGTGACAAGAAGCCATTATTGTGAAATGACTAATAATGCAGCCAAGAGCTGTAATGTGATTTGGGCCTAAGTCATTAATCAATTGATGCACTTTAATGAGGAGCTTCCTTATGCCTGTCACTAGCCATTTATTCAAATCAAGTAAATATTGTCCGCTGAAAAAGTACAGGGTGATTTATTATGGAATCAAGCAGATCACATTTCTTGGAGAAATTTCACAGTGAAGGATTCTTTCAACAAAGTGATTTCAAGGTGTTGGGTGGGCTCTATGGGCTGAGTGATGTGTTTGCTCATCTTGGGTTCTGTGTCATGGCCTAATGTAGTGAAGTTCAAGGCAACCTCTCTTGTCTCGTGGGTCAGCTTCTCTCACACATGGAAACAACACCGTTCAAGAAGCAACAGCTTGGTGACAGAGACCCTGACACCCACTTGCACTATTTTTTGGAGGCAATAACTTGCCTCCCTTTCTAGTTTATCAAATAAGTAGTCACTTGGCAGAACCAAAACCTTCAAACTTAGGTGGCTTTTGCTGTAATGTGGCAGCATCTCCCAGCAGGATGTGCTATTTTAGGCTTATTCTATAGCTATTATCACTACCACAAGGAGAGGGCTATTGCATGCCCTCTGCAATAGAAGTGCAAAGTCTTAACCACTGGACTGCCAGGGAAGTCCCTGCATCTTTTTTTTTTTCTTAATAAGAGCAAGGTTGAAACAGAGATGGTTGTCCCATTGTCTTCTATGTGAAGTTTTCCCAGAAGAGCAAAGACCACATCACCCACATTCCCATCAAACAGTGAAAGCATGGGAAGTGTAAAACTCCTTCCCAGGAGGGTGCAGAGAACAACAGGGGCAAGGAAACTGCCTTTGGGTCTGCTTGTACTGTGTAAATGCTGTCTCTCCAAGTCCAGGGGCTGACAGTCTAGCACTTTATCCCCTGGGAAAAATATTAGCCCACAGCAAATGAATGGACCTTGAAGTTTGCCTTCAGGGGAACAGGTACTATTTAAATCTCTGCAACAGTTGAATGCTAACGTACAACCACAGCAAGAGCAGTGAAGGTGTACTGCGATGCATGATATAGGCCCCTAATTAATCAAGCTACACCTAAGCCTGTCCCCTGCCAGTGCATTTCCTCTAATTTGGTTCAATGCCACATGGAAGTATATTTTCCTGTTATGAATAGAGTGCTAGAGGTTTATGGATTCTGAGGGTTGGAAGGTATGTTAGGGCCACTGAACCCAAAAGCCTGTTCCATGACCATCCATGCTTCTCTCTTTGATACGTGGCCAAGATGCGAGTCTCAGCCTTCCTGGGTGGAGTCCCCTAGCACAAGGATGGGCAGTCCAGGCTGAGCTTCTGATTGATCTGCCCAGAGGGGCTCTGGGGGGAGAGAAGAGAGCCCAATGCAACAGCGACAACACAGCTAAGGTACGTGGTTAGACCTAAGAAAGGATGCTGGGAGCAAAGGAAAAGGGTGAAGATTTTAACAAGGAAAAAACAGAGAGGAGCAAGATACAGAAACAAGGGGAGATAGCCTAGACAGTCATCCCTCACATCGGGCAAGGACTCCTTTCCAACCCACACCAGGAGGTCCTGGGGTGCAGTCACAAGCCAGGTTGGAATCTTCAGGGAAAGAAACCAGCACCAAACAATGAGAGCTGAAGGGTACAGAGGAATATCATCCAAAGATGACACTCCAATCTGAATTATGCATTGAATGGGGAGTCAGAGCCCTGGTTTCCAGGTCTGATCCTGCCACCTGGGCCTTTGAGGAAGGACACTGCCAGAGTGGAGAGAGTTCACAGGATGGGGAATATTATTTGTGTAAAAGCAAAAGCATTGACCCTCATGCATTACCGGTAGGAATATACAATAGTGCAAATGCTGTGAAAACTGTTCAGCAGTTCCTCGAAAAGCTAAATGTAGGATAACCATATGATCCAGCGTTCCTGTCCTAAGCATATACCCAGAGGAACTGCAAGCAAGGATTAAAACAGACATTTGTACACCAATGTTCACAACAGCATTATTCACAATAACCAAAAGGTAGAAATAACCGAAGTCTTTGTCAACAGATGAATGGGTAAACGAAATGTGGTATGTCCATATAATGGAATAGCATTCAGTCATAAGAAGGAATGAAGCTCTGGTACCTGTGATAAACTACATGAACCTTGAAAATATCACACTAAATGAAAGAGTCCAGACACAAAAGGATAAATATTATATTATTCCACTTATATGAAATACCTAGAATAAGCAAATCCATAGAGACAGACAATAGATTAAAGGTTAACAGGGGATAGGGGAGGGAGAAATAGAGTTATTTTTTAATAGTTTAGAGTTTTTGCTTGGAATGACTTTAAAAGTTTTGCAAAGACATAGTGGTGACAGTTGCATAAAATTTAGAGTGTAATCAGTGTTGCTGAATCATACCCTTAAATGTTGTCGAGATGGAAAATTGTTTTACATACAGAGGGGACAAAGGTATACCTATGGCTGATTCATGTTGATGTTTGGCAGAAACCAACATAATTCTGTAAAGCAATTATCCATCAATTAAAAAAATGCTTTTAATGTGAAAAAATAATAGGCAAAAAAATTGAACTTTGCAAGGGCAAATTGTATGGTATATGAATTATAGCTCAGTAAGGCAGTTTTTAAAAAGTAAAATCACCATGGCAACCCTGAGCCTATGCAACTTTGCTGAGGGACCCAAGGGTCAAACCCAAGCAAAAGGGTGGCTGTTTCCCTGTCCATTGACCATGTGATGTAGCCCCAAGGGCTGGCCAGCAGGGCGGTCAGCATTTCCTGAGTAGGTGGGAGCCCCGGGGCTGTGCCTATTGACCTGCAGAGGTGCCTGGACAGAGACTTGGAATTAATGAAGCACAGAGGGTGCCCTGAGGGGTGAAAGCAGCTCTCCCTTCACACCGGACAGTCGGCATTGTCTCCAAGATTGATTCTTAAGAGAACTGTGCCCCCTGGGAGCTCCTTAAGCTAGCAGCTGTGGGTGGAGGCTTGAAAGGGGGTGGAGAGACAGATGTTTCTAATTTCCATTGGTGAGGGCTATCAAGCCAGCCAAGCCACAATACGCACGTCATTGTGACCACAATCATCCCCGACATCATTTACACTCCCATGTAATCCATCTAGGGGTACCTGGTACACAAGCCAAGTCCAGAATTAATACAATTATTTACATAACTCTAAAAATAAGACATGTGCCTCATTATCTGAATTTCCTATTTTTGTCCATTTCTAGTGTAAGTGGGTACACCCATGGAGTGCAAAGAAATGCAGATTTTTATCAATGCAGAAAGATTATCCGGACAGTGTAAAAGAGAGACCATAAACCTGACCAGGAGCCCATAACTTCCATCAGCATTTGCACAGAATGAATCTGTACATCCCAGGTTCTAGGAGAAGGACACAAAATAACTGAGATAAGTGTGATGATGTTAAAGTGGGTCTCTGTATTCTCGGTGATGGCCACATGTTCTCCATTCCAATGTCTGTGCTTGAGAAAGAACAAACGGACAGACTGTCGATTCAACTCTGAAACACCTACATGTCTATTGCCACAATGTACTGGAATTGAGGCACCTAGATTTCCAGGGATATAGAAGCTGTATGGGTGGCACAGCTAACAAGCCTAAGCACCAAGGGAAAACTGATTATCTAGGATTGTTACTGCCAATGCAGTTTTTTGTTTTTAATTTTTGGAAAAGATAATATGTGAAATTACACATAGAGGTATAGAAGAAATTCTCCCCTCAGCACCCTTCCTTAGGAAAAACATTGCTTCTGGTTCCTTCCAGACACTAGATAGGACTTACAACAATGTTAAAAGTTTCTCTGCACTTGGGATGGATCAGTAGTCATCCTTAGGGAGACACACCTCTTTTCAGATGGATATTTTGCCCACAAACACAAATATGTCTATTTGTAAACACATAAACAGGCCCAGGTCAATCAAGTCTCTTAACACATTGGAAGAAAAACATACAATGGATTCATCCCTATCTAAGAAACTGCAATACTTTGGCTACCTCATGCGACGAGTTGACTCACTGGAAAAGACTCTGATGCTGGGAAGGATTGGGGGCGGGAGGAGAAGGGGACGACAGAGAATGAGATGGCTGGATGGCATCACCGACTCTGTGGACATGAGTTTGGGTGAACTCCGGGAGTTGGTGATGGACAGGGAGGCCTGGCGTGCTGTGATTCATGGGGTCGCGGAGAGTCGGACACGACTGAGCGACTGAACTGAACTGAACTGAACTGACATTAGGGAAAAAAACCCTCAAAATTCATGGAATTCAAAACACTTAACCAAATTATTAATGATTGAAAGAATTTTTCTGACTGCTTTTCATTTTTTAAAAGTAAAGTTGTAGTGTGGAAGTAAACACACTTCTTTTGTGACTTGTATTTCACATTCCGTGCGTGTATGTAGAAAGATCCACATGAAATAGCTATACCTTTTAAACCATTTTTCTCCTGGTCCATTACTCGGCAGGGGTAATTTGAGTAGGCATTGATGATGATAAACACCACAGTTTAGAAGATGTTAAACCAAGCTTATCAGAGCTCACATAGGGAAACAAATTAGGCAAACTGAAGTAATTTGAGCTAATGAAGTTTGATTCCAAACATCCAGATCAATTAAGCTTCGAGTACCTGCTTGGGCTCCTGCTCTGTAAGGCAGGGAGGAGCTGCTGCCTAGAGGAAGAGTCTGGGAGTGCTGATGGAGAAAGTCTGAAAATAAAGGTGACAGAGTTGTTCAGTGTTTCATGGATATGTTGATATTTCCCAGGCCTTACTATTTGAGGATCACATCGTATGGAAATGAAGGAAAGTGGGTGATACATTCATGTGGACTTTGCTTATTGGAGTCTTAGAGGAGGCTACAAAGAACAAGACCCAGGAAAGGCAGTGGTGAAAGGTTTGATGTCTAAAGTTTCTAATGAAATTGTTGTACTATTTGTTGTCTAATCATTAAATTGTGCCTGACTCTTTTGTGATCCCCTGGACTGTAGCCCACCAGGCTCCTCTGTCCATGGGATTTCCCAGGCAAAAATACAGGAGTGGGTTGCCATTTCCTTCTCCAGGGGATCTTCCTGACCCAGGCATCAAACTCATATCTCCTGCTTTGGCAGATGGATTCTTTACTGTTGAACTACAAGTTAGCCCCAAATTGCTGTATATGGGCAAACAAATTGAAAGAGGGAACTCTAGTAACGTAAGAGATGGGCTCAGAGAAGGTTGGGGGTGGGAGGAGAAGGGGACGACAGAGAATGAGATGGCTGGATGGCATCACCGACTCTGTGGACATGAGTTTGAGTGTACTCCGGGAGTTGGTGATGGACAGGGAGGCCTGGCGTGCTGTGATTCATGGGGTCGCGGAGAGTCGGTCACGACTGAGCGACTGAACTGAACTGAACTGAACTGAGGTTGGAAAGTGAAACCATGCTCACCTCCCACCTGTAAAAGGTTAAACTGAGTAGGATATTCTTTGGAATAAGAAGATCTTTTAATGCTGTATCATAGGACAAAGACCAAACCAAGGCTGTTGCCAGCAGACTGACATTAAGATTTCTGAAGCAATTAAAGTGGATCCCGGTAATTTTTTCCCATTGGGAAATATGGTTCAGGGAAAGAGATCAAGAGTATCTTCCCATGGAAGCATGATATGCTCAAAGTACCTAAAATCTAGCTGAGAGAGAGAAAGAGAGATGCCTTGAAGAAAATAGTGGCTGTGTCTATTGGAACATGGACCCAACCAGAATCAAATACCGTAAGTGCTCTACGTAAAATGAGTTCTGAGAGCACATTCTTAAGTCCAGTTTGTTTCTAAGTTCACCAGTGTTAGCGTAGGTACCCAACTAACACAATTGGCTATATGCCGCTGCCGTTATGCTTGGCTCTGGATATCCTGGGTTTGAACTAAAGATACTGTACTACTGTAGTCTAGACAGTACTGTACAGTAAAATACACAGAAGCCCAACCACTATAAAAGATGCACGCACTTGACAATGTACTACGTTAGACACAGGAGCTAACTTACATGATTGGACATGTGAATGCACGTTTGAAAGTTCTCAACCAGAAGGTTCACAGGTAGGGGACTTGGTGATTAAACAAGCACAGTGAAGTGCCTGAGAGAGTTATACTGTCAGAAATGCAGCCTGTGACTATTTGAAATGCAAAACCACCCTTAGACTAATTTCCCGTGGGCAAGAATGTGATGTATTCAGGAGGGAAGTATATGCATACGATCAACGATGGTTCACGGTGGATGGAATTTTCCTTCTCCGTTTCTTGCTCCTGTCTTCCAAGAGGATGACTTATCCTCACTCTTTTTCTGTCATGTGAGTTATCTGTGCACCCTCGGCAGGGAAAATATATCTCCACCTTACACATCTGGATACAGATATGATTTGGTCACATGAGGGCATGGGCATGTCTGAGCCAAAGCTTTAAATGTGATCTCATGGTTTGCGTTGCTGTCTCTACCTCTGCCCTCCACCACAAGAACAACACAGTCCAGAAAAGGACATTCAGCCTGGAATGAGAAGTCACCCTGAGTCCAGCCAAGTCCAAGCAGAGCTGTGGTTGACCCACAGCCTTCATGTAACATTAACACGAAACACGTGTTTATTGTAAGGCATTGAGATGTTGGAGTTATTTGCTATTGTAGAGAGAGTTGATAATATGGGAGTCGTCAATGTACATGCATTTAAGGCCATAGAACTCAATGACATCATTTAGGAAGTGAGTACACATAAAGAAAAAGGCTAAGCCTGGGGAAGAGGAGAGGTCAGGAAAACAGACTAAAAAGCCACGGACAAAGATATCAGAGGAAGGTCACAAAAGAGCTACCCCAGAGAGCTATCCCAAGTTAAAAAAATTTTTAAATGCCTTATGAAAACAGGCAAAGTCCGTAATGTGAAATAAACCTGAGGGTACAGGAAAGAAAAAGACAGAAATGACATTAAATTTAGCAGGAGGGAGAACGTTGATGACTTTGACAAAGGTGAACTCAGTGAATTGTGGAAAAATTAACTGACAAGAATTGAATAGACTAGGAGGTTAGAACTGGGAACCAGAAGTACAAATGACAATTTAAAAATAAATTTTCCGTAAACAGAATCAGAGACATGGAGAGGTAACTGGAATGAGTTGAGAGGTTTAGGAAATTCTGTTTCATTTTGTTTTCCACGTAAGAAATAATAGATAAGGTTTGTATGTTGGTGGGAAAGTCCAATAGGAAGTCATCATTTCAAGGGAATATAAGTAACTTGACGCTCAGGTGAGTGGTGAATATTGCCGGATTTTGTATTCTAGTTTTTATATTGATACTGTTTATATTTTATATTGATATTATACAATATAATAAATAATTCAAATCCCTCAATGCCAATTATTCTCTCCCCCCTAGTTCCCTGAGGATCCTGTCATAGACAAAGAATGACAAATAATTTAAACTGTGTTCAAGTGCCCTCTATGCCATTAATAATGGTTGACTAAAACCTTACAGCTCAGGCCTCTCCTTCAAGTCCTGAACCTAATTCTTGGGATCTTAATCTCTGCAGAAAACTTCAGGAAGAAGGTCAATCAAAGATACTAGGCAGAATCTAGTCTTGGGTCCACTTATACATCCCCACAGAGTGGAAGAGAGAGCAAGGGAGCAGGGGCTGGCTTATGCCAAGTTCAGCCTCTTACACACCCATCGCATACAGGTTCTTCACAAAAGAAAACCTCCAGGAAGTTCCCTTATGATGTTGGCTCTCTCCCTCCCAGGATGTTTGAAATACTCTGTTTCAAAACAGCCCATAATTATCAAATCACTTTATTTTTATTGCAAAGAAAGAATAATTGCACCAGAATCCAGTGACCATGCTTTTTGGGTAGCTCAAAGGGAATTTCAGAATTCAGAATTAATTAGGCAATAAGAGAGAACAGGAGGCATATTTTAGTGTATTAATTCAGGCCAAGTTCAAACTCATTCCATCCCTGTTGCCCACTGTGAATAATTATGCCATTAATCCAAGGCAGGAGCAGAGCTACTGTGACTGTAACACATTTCTAAGCAAATAAAGAAAAATGTCACTGTTCTCCTTCAACTAACACTCTGAATAGAGCTGCGTTATAATAATACCTTTATTTATTTATAGAGCGTAAATTCCCTAGAGCTCAATAAACTACAGGATAAGCAAAATGTTAAAGAGGAAAAACAGAATTTTTCCAGCTAATTTTGAAACAAAATGTTTGACAGGGAAAATGACTAAGGAGAGAAACTTAAATTTAAGGAGAGCTTGGAAAGGGGCCAACAGGAAAAGGCTGTGACATGGCTTCTCATTTCCCTCGTCCCTTCTATGGCCCACTCTTCCCATGGCGACTCAGTCAGGCAGCGGTCCGGAGGAGAAAATTTTCACGCACATTTAATCAGCTCGGAAAATGACTTCCGACGCCAATCATCCTTTATCATCAAGGTGATGCAGGTCAGCCTGCCCTCTTCCCACTTTTAGATGTCCTTCCAGTACATATATGTTTACTGAGCACAGAAGAACTGGGGGCTCCAAATCATAGTAATAAGAACTTTTGCAACTATAAGTTTTTGAAAAAAGGTAATATAACTTAAACATTAAAATTCTTAAAAATTCTTTTTAGGGAACTCAACTTTTCATTTTTACTTAATAGGAGACAATAAAGAGCTGCTAGATATTTATTTGGAAAAAAGAAAGAAAAGAACTGGGGGATTAGGGTGGTTTCCCATCCATACCCCCTTAGGCTGGATCAGAAATGCCCTGGCTGGCCTGTGTGGGCCATCTAGCTTCCCAGCATTGAAGAGGATACTGGGGACAGGCAGAGAGCCAAGGGTATGGAAGGCAGTTCGCATGTGACCAGAAGGGAGAGGATCAAGGCCCACCGCGGGCAGGGCACCTGGGTGCCCTAAGTCGCAGAGGCACTGTCTGGGCATTGGCCCTTCTACAGAGCCGTGATGTTGCTCAGCATGCACATTGCCCTGCCTACTCCTGCCAATCATAGGGGACAGAAGACCCTACAGCCACAAAGGCAGGGGAGATGAGATGGGAGCAGGTAGGGCAGGACCTTCTTCTCAATGGCCCCCCAAACCTATCATGGTGTCCAGAACCCCGTAAGAGTTCTGTCCCTTCTGTGTTGAAAGAAATGAAAAGCTCCAAGTCTGCCTCTCATTCCTTTTTTTATTTGACAAAGTAAAGGAAGACTGTTTCTCTAATCACAACACTTCTGACAAGTATATAAGGTTTTCACATGAGATAATTCCTCAGTTCTCTGTGGCATTCAGCTAGGTGTTCTGCAGTTGAATTCATTCTGACACTAACAATCCAGAGTTAGTAAGACCCACAGGTTAAGGGCTCAGGCCCACAAGACTGTCTCCCACTTCAGAATCCAATCACTAGTAGGTCCCAGGTTACCCCTGTTTCTCTCTGATTTGGCTAAAAGATCAGGGGTTCCCATGACACCCTCCTCAGGTACAATAATTTTCTATAATGTCTTGCAGAACCCTGGGTAACGCTTTACTTACTACTGCCATTTTACTTTAAAGGATATTATAAAGGATATAAATAAAGAACCAGATGAAGAGGTCCTAGGGTGAAGAGTCTGAAAAGGTCCCTGAGTGTAGAAATTTGTGTCCTCATGGAGTTTGGGTAGCACGAACCTCCTGGCACATAGATATGTTTGCCAATCTAAAAGCTCTCCAAACACTTTCACTTGAGGTTTTTTATGAAGATTCCATTATATAGTCATGATTGATTAAACCATGAGCCATTGGTAATTAATGTAAACCTTTAGCCCCTTCCCAGAGGTCAGGGGGTGGGACTGAAACTTCTAAACCCTCTAATCACATAGTTGGTTCCCCTGGTAACCACTCTATATCCTGAAGCTACCTAGGGGCTTCCAGCCACCAGTCATCTCATACAAGCTCCAGTATGACAGAAAGGAGGCTTCCCAGGTAGCTCAGCTGGTAAAGAATCCATCTGCAATGCTGGAGACCCTGGTTTGATCCCTGGGTCAGGAAGTTCCCCTGGAGAAGGGATGGACTACCCACTCCAGTATTCTTGGACTTCCCTTGTGGCTCAGACAGTAAAGAATCTGCTTGCAATGTGAGAGGCCTGGGTTGATCCCTGGACTGGGAACATCCCCTGGAGAAGGGCATGGCAACCTACTCCAGTATTCTTACTTGGAAAACCCCATGGACAGAGGAGCCTGGTGGGCTATAGTCCATGGGGTCACAAAGAGTCAGACATGACTGAGTGACTAAGCTCATGGCTAAAAGAGACTTGTTACTGAATAACACAAGACTCTTCTATCACTTGGGAAGTTTCAAGGATTTTAGAAGTTCTGTGCCAGGAACAGGGGATGAACACCAAAAACATATATTACTTATTATCCCAATATCACACTTGGGGAAGTCACTTTATCTCACTGAGCTTCAGTTTCATCATCGATAAAATGGAAATAATGTACGTTGCTAAGACGAACTACCTGAATTCTTATTTGTGTAAGCCAGAATTTTTAGAATGTCAACAGTTTCTGACGTGGAAGCTGAAACTGCAATAATTTGGCCACCTGATGTGAAGAGTTGACTCATTTGAAGAGACCCTGATGCTGGGAAAGATTGAGGGCAGGAGGAGAAGGGGACGACAGAGGACAAGATGGTTGGATGGCATCACCTACTCAATGGGCATGAGTTTGAGTAAACTCCGGGAGTTGATGATGGACAGGGAAGCCTGGCATGCTGTGGTTCGTGGGGTCGCGAAGAGTCGGACACAATTGAGAGACAAAACTGAACTGAACTGAACGGTTTCACATAATTCAAACCAATAATTAATCCATTCCTTCATTCATCATTGTGTATAAGCTATGTGGGTTTTGTTTGCTTTTGTCCATACCATACAGCTTGGGGAATCTTAGTTCCCTGACCAGGGATCAGACCTGGGCCTCGGCAGTGAAAGTATCAAGTCCTAATTACGGCATCACCAGGAAATTTCCTGAACTCTGTATTTCAAACTAGGAATTTCATTCAGAAAGGAACAAGACAAAGTCTATGGCCAAGAATCTTACACTGTAGTCAGGATAGGGTAGACGAAGAACACAGAGAGATGTAATCTACTATCAGGTGATAAGCACTAAAAAGAAAAAATAAATCAAGGTGAAGGAATAGAGAGTATGGAGGTGTCTCCATTTGACCAGATGGCTGGGAGAGTCTGTGTTGAGGAGGTGACAATTAAATAGAGACCTGCTAGAAGTAAAAGAGGGAACAAAGCTCTAAACATGGACCACTCCAGAGAGAGGAAAGGGCGGGGGAAAAGACCCAAGAAACTGCAAGGAGGCCGGTGTAGCTGAAAGGGACTGAGGACGGGGGAGGATGGAGGAGGGTAAGGGCAGAGAACAGACCATGGGAAGGCTGGAAGTCCCTGGAGAGTTCTGCACAGAGGCAAAATGTGATCTGACTTAAGAGTTTTACAGGATTGCTCTGGTTGTCTGAGAAGAAGATGGTAGGGTAATGTTGGGGAGCAGGGGGAGAAGAAAGAGGCCGACCACTAAGGAAGCTGTGACTTGGACTAAGACAGCAGTCATGTCAACACTAAGAACTAGTTATATTTGGAATATATTTTGAAGGTGGACCTAACAGGAATTCCAGTGGATTAGAAAGATGATGTGAGAAAGAGAGGGATCAGGGATTCCCAGGCGCTGGACCTGTGGAACTAAGAGTTTGGTGATGCCAAAGGGGAAGGAACAGTGGAGGGAAGAATGGGTTTTGGGGGCACGGGTGAATCAAAAGTTCTGTTCTGCACACAGTTAGCATGCGTATTGGAGAAGGAAATGGCAACCCGCTCCAGTATCCTTGCCTGGAAAATTCCACGGACAGAGGAGCCTGGCAGCCTATAGTCCACGAGGTCACAAAGAGTCAGACCTGACTGAGAGACTTCAGTTGAAGGCTTCCCCAGTGGCTCAGCAGTAAAGAACCTGCCTGCAATTCAGTAGACACAGGAGATGTGGGTTCCGGATCTGAGTCAGGAAGATCCCCTGGAGGAGGAAATGGCAACCCGCTCCAGTATTCTTGCCTAGAAAATCCCATGGCCTGAGGAGCCTGGGGGGCTACAGTCCAAAGGATCGCAGAGAGTGGGACACGACTGAGCACAACACCCCACCCAAGACGCTTATGCCTGTTGGTCATACATGGAGAGTTTGGGCAGGCCAACTGGACCACAGAGGAAAGGCCAAGGCTAGAGATAATATCTCCAGCTATTTGAGGCTGAAATGAGATGAAACACTTGCACACACGTGGGGATCTCCACACCAAGAGCTGAGAGCACGAGGAAGGAGTGAAGAGATGCTTCCTCTGTCGCGGTATCAAATGGGCTCATTAATAGTTTAGTAGCTAAAACTCTCTTCCAATATTCTAATTGATCTTCTACTCAATAAATTGGATACGCTAAGTTTTAAGAATGTACCTTTCTCTTGAAACTCAGTAAAACTATTACTAGTAACATTTCTATGACTAGCTTTTTTTCCTAGAATTGCTCCCTCGTGTGGGGGGAAAAAAATGCTTAGGACTCGACAGTGAAATAACTCAGTCTCGTCACAAGAGGGCGCCCTGCAAACAGTCAATACGCCGAGGAACTGAAAAGGTGCCGATGGAGCGAGTTCCCACGTGCCTTCTCGTCCCTCTCCCATAATTTGTAAACCAGGGCTCCTGGGCCTTGAATCCAGGAAAGGAACCCCCAGACCACCGTCGTGTGGCTCTTTCGGTCAGGGTGTAACAGGGCTGGATAGGATTTTTTCAAAGTGAAACCCCGGTCAGTCCTAATATTCATTAGAGGAGAAAAAGGAAAACAAGAAAAGGCATAAAGCGGGGGTGGTGGGGGGGGAGAGGGTAAAATAAGAAAGTAAGCAAAAAGGAAATCAAGAGGTGCCTATTATGGGGAAATAGGAGAATCCCAGGAATTCAGCACCCGAAGGGGTCTCAGAGACCATCTGCTTGAACCTTCTATGTCCCAGGTAAAGGGGCTGGGTGGCTTCCTGGAGTTAGAGTTCAGGGCCTTCCCAGGTAGCTTTTTCTCAAACAGTATTATACATCAACCCCCGATGCTATTTATATGACGTGTATAAAGTTCATTGGATGCCTGCTGGGTGTCATTGGATCCTCAGGAGACTGAATGCTAGCACACCCCTATTTTGTATATTTATTTAGCATGTTCCAAATGCACTGTGATGCACCAGTATGAGTGCTACCAGGTCAGCAATGGAAGGAGACATCTCAGGCTAAGGTGCTAGACCTGAATTTAAGCTGTCATTTCAATGACTGCTCTTGTGATTTAAACTTTAGGAGGACTCTGAAGGTGACCTAAGATTTCCTAGGTTTCTTTAAAAAGAAAATTAAAGTTTTCCCAGCATGCAGAATGGGAAATAAAGAAGAGTCAGAGTTTTGGCATTGCACAGACTTGGATTTAGTTGTGGCTTTTCCTGGGTTGCTAACGCATGGGGTCCTATTTCTAAACTCTCTTGCTTTCTCATCTATAAAATGAAAATTATACTGTATCAGAGGGCTGTTGTGAGGATTAAGTAATGTATTGTTGATAAAGTTCCTAGTTTATTGTATCCTCTCAGCAATTTGCAAAGTTTATGTCAGACAAAGAGCTAACATCCCTGAATAATAAGGAGAATGAACATGGGGTATCAACAGACAATTCTCCAAAAGAGATAAACATATATAAGTAAAACAAAGCTCACAAATAACCAGAGACTGCAAATTAAAGCCACAGTGGAAAACATTTTTCCCTATCTTTAGTTTCAGTTAAATGCAACCTCACCCATCAGTTATTTAACACCTAGACATTAAAGCTGACCCCCTTTTCAAATATGGGACAATTTGAGCATCAGAACAAATGACAGAGAAGGATTAGATAAAATCAGAATTCAAAAGTTCATGCTGATGTAAATAAATGAATATACGAACAAATAAATAGGAGAGGAGAACAGCTTTTTCTTATATAAGGAAATAAACTAACAAATGCAGATAGAATGATAGAATAGGAAAATCATCCTTTGGCAGCCTTCCCGGTAATAATTTTTGAGGTGAACATTTGAGGAATAACATGGTTTCAGTGTCTCCCCACAAGAAACCTATATATTGCAAAGATGAAGTGGTTAACTTTACTATTTTACTGGAGAAACTTGGCAGATATGACCTTAACTGAAGAATCAAATGTGACATTACCAGTAATGGGACTGACTGACAGCCTCCTGAAGTGATGCTCTGCAAAGACCTCAGCACCGGGTGTGCAGTGTCCTGGCAGAAAGTCCATAACCTGGATCTAATCGCAAGGAGACATCAAATCCAAACAGAGCTGTTCTACAAAATAGCGCTGGTACTCTTAACAACTGTCAAGGTTGTGAAATATAGACAGACTTAGAAAGTGCTCCAGAGGAAAGGAAACTAAAGAGAGGGAAGATGAAATGCAGTGCATGATCTTGGATTTTTTTTTTTTTGCTATAAAGGACATTATTGAAACAATTGGAGAAATATAAATAAGCTCTGTAGATTATACAATAATATCATAGCAATGTTAATTTCAATTATGTAGCAATGTTAATTTTAATTTCTATTTTTCAAAAAAAAATTCCTTGCTTTTGAGGAAACACCTTGAAGGATTTAGGTGTAAAAAGGCAATATATTCACAAATTACTTTTAAGTGAGAGAGAAAAAAACACAAATGTAGTAAAATATTGACATTTGAGATTTGGTGAAGAATATTCAGGAATTCTTGTGCTATTCTTACAACGTTTTTGCAATCCTGAAATTAAAATATTTCTTTTTCGCCAGTTCTTTCCTTTTCCTTGGCCCGCAAATGCAGTCAATCAACAAGTCCTTATGACTCTATTTCCTAAATAGCTCAACAATCTAGTCCCTTTTCTTTAACTCCGTGGCTGCTATCCTAATACAAACCACCCCTCCTGCATAGATGACAACTAACAAAATAATAGAAAATTTCTGAATGGTATAATCTTATAAGTTTTACCTCTTCAGAATTCCTTGTAATCAGAATTGTATTTGAGGTCCTAACTTAATAAGGCTGAAAAGGGGAGTAGCAGAATAAATGTTATAAAGATTGAAAAAGTAAATGAAATAGTTTTCACAAATGATACAACAATCTCCCTCTCTGCAGATGACCCAAGAGAATCTACAAACTAAAAAAACTAATGTTAAGATCAATATATAAAAATGAATTCATATACCAACACTAACTTGAGTATGTATTTTTTAAGAAAATAACACAATAGCAATAAAATTGTACAATTCCTAGGAACAAATCTAACAAAGATGTTTAAGCATATGAAGGTTAAAATAATAAAAATTTATGAAGAACATTAAAGAAGACAATAGAAAAATATAATGTTGACAGACGGCATAGCAAATCTACAAATTACCTGCTTGAGATCTATTCACCATTTTTTATTTTTCTGCTAAAAAATTCAAAAATTTAGAGAAAGAGGGATAGAAATGTGTTTTGTTAAATTCTCTTGCAGATAAGCATAGTTTTTGACAAAGTTCTGGGCAATGAGAGGTAAATAGGTGTCTGGAATAGTTTTTTTGTTGTTGTTATTATTTGTTTGTCTGTTTTGCTTTCTTGGAATAGGGATCACCCATCTTTCTTCTTCCTTTTTCTTTATAGAAATCAGATATGATGCCTGGAGTGGCTGCAGCCATTTTGTGTCATGGAAGCAATAAACATAGTGATGAAGAATCAAGACATAGAGATAGAAATCAAACTTGTTCTCTGTTTTTGAGAAACACTGTGCAGTCGCAGCAGCAGCCCTGGACTGCTCACCTCCAGACTGCTTATCATGTGGGAAACCTAAACCATTATTGTCTGCACTACTGAATTAGGTTTCTCTTACTTGACCTGAAAATATTACTAAATGTTGCAGTTTCAAACACTTAATATTTTAAAGATTGCAATTCTCCCCCAACTAATCTATAAATTCAAGCAAACAGTTGTGGCTGATAAGCTTTGTGGAGCTGTGTTGAAATGTCAAACAAGAAGCTACCACATCCGGTTCTGGGCTTTCGAGGCTTTTTCTAGGACCGACTCAGACCCCTAGAGGTTGTTGCCTTACTTAATGCATTTGTCCCCCTCCTGACACCCCAATCTCTCCACAAGCCCCCTTTATATTTGCTTATACTCAGAGATGCTCCTCTTCCGCAGTGGATCAGGCCCCAGGTTCCCCTCCCTCTCCTTCTCCACCTTCATTGATGCTCTAATTTGAAGAGAAGGCGGGTGCTGAGTGGGCTTCATTAGAGCTGATTTACAACCAAGGGCAAGAATCCACCCTTAGAGTGGGGGGCAGTAGAAATGGGGGCGAAGGGGAAAATCCGCTTCCCCCACTCACTTCAAAATGAAAACAGAGGCTGAGTTTTCTCAGAACTAGCCTCTGGATTGTGATCAGTCACGAGGGGCTTCTGCCAAGTGACTCACCAGGCGCCTCCCCCCACCTCCGGTTGGTGGGCCCACACACCACGCCGAGGTGAGCTGTCACTTCCAGGAACACCTCCACTCCATGTACCCGCGGTCAGGCCCCTGCCCTGACGCTCGGGTCCATGAGGCATCTGTGGTTGGTGGCTTAGAACACAGAACTGTCAGGTTCCAAGTACCTCACTCACATACTGACCCTTCCCACCTCATAATCACTGGCTGTCCCTGAAAGGAATTGCGTTGCAAGGGCTACCAAACTAGCACTCGGCCAACCCACTCAGCTCCAACTCTCTTCTCCCCTGCCCAGCCTGGGTGCCTGCAAGGCTACACAAGGCACCTCAGCCCTCTCCGTGGTGCCACCACAGAGCCCTCACCCTCGCCATGTCTTACAAATGACATGGGCCATTGAGACTGAAAGAAGGCTCTGTTTTCTCTGAAGTTCTGAAAGCACCCAAACCCCATGGTGTCATGTGGCTCAGTGGTGTCAGCATGTCTTCCCCACCCCCGTCCTTGGTAAAGGTCTTCGATATTACCGCGGCAATTCTGCTCCAGCCTCAGTGTCTCCCTTGAAAGTTTTAGGGAAAAGAATATCTCTGGTTTTACTCATGACTTTTCTCTTTCGCAGGCTGAGCTGAGGCAGAGACCCTGTGCTATCTCTCTGACCTCCTGTCTCTTCTTGCAATATTCCCTGGTCCTTTGACCAAAGTCCAGTGCTCCACTTTCACACGTTCAATAAAAGGGGTTGTGTTCATGCCTCTTCTAGTTTTTAGAGGAGGAAGACACCTTTCTGGCTGGCCCAGACGCATCACCTCATTTGGTTTCTAGCCTCCGTTACATAGAATTTGAACCTAGCTCCCTCACACACTCAGTCACCTCCACTTTCATTTCTCTGAGAAGCCCTAACTTCTCTCAAACCATCTTTTTTCAGGCTCTGATATCTTCTGGGAAGCCTTTCTTTAGCCTCTGCCCTTTCAATCTTCCATTCAACAATCAGAAGAACATTTATTAAGCAGCATCACTGACACATGCCACCCAGTGTGGATATAATCAAAAACATTAAGTCACGGATAAGGGCAAAAATGTAGGTATAAGGGTGTTTCTAGCAGAAATGTTAACAAAACAATGAAAAATGCAAATAAGTAGTTGATTGAATAAATAATGGTATATTCACCACTGTAAAAACTTACAAGCATGTAAGTCCAGTTAATTATGAGAGGGAAATGTCATGATACATTTTTAGTTTAAAATTGTAGGTTATAGAAAATAATTTACAATAAAATTCCATTTAAAATAGTATAGCTAAGATAACAGAGAAGGCAATGGCAAGCCACTCCAGTACTATTGCCTAGAAAATCCCATGGATGGAGGAGCCTGGTAGGCTGCGGTCCGTGGGGTCGCTAAGGGTCGGACACGACTGAGCGACTTCACTTTTCACTTTCACACATTGGAGAAGGAAATGGCAACCCACTCCAGTGTTCTTGCCTGGAGAATCCCAGGGACGGGGGACCCTGGTGGGCTTCCGTCTATGAGGTCACACAGAGTCGGACACGACTGAAGTGACTTAGCAGCAGCAGCAGCTAAGATAATAAATCTTGGAGAGGGTGTAGGAAAAAATGGAACCCTCTTACATTGTTGGCAGAACAGTAAATTGGTGCAGTATAGAGCTTCCTTAAAAACACTAAAAATAGAGTTACTGTGTGATTCAGCAATCCCACTCCTGGGCATATACCAAGGAAAGAGGAAAATTCCAATTCAAAAGGATACATGTACCCCCGTGTTACAGCACTATTTACAATAGTCAAAACATGGAAGCAACCGAAGTGTCCATCAACAGAGGAATGGATAAAGAAGACGTGGTGTATATACCGTGGGATATTACTCAGCCATAAAAAAGAATGAAACATTGTCATTTGCAGCAACATGATGGACCCAGAGATTATTATACTGAGTAAAGCAAGTCAGACAGAGAAAGACAAATATTATACCATATCTTGTATTAATGTACGTGAAATCTAAAAAAATACAAATTAATTTTTTCACAAAACGGAAACAGTCTCACAGATACAGAAAACAAACTTCTGGTTACCAAAAGGGAAATGGGGTGGGGAATACATTATGAGTATTGAATTAAGAGATACATGCCACTACATATAAAATAAGCAACAAGGATTTCCTCTATAGCACAGGGAATTATATTCAATATCTTGTAATAAGCTATAAAGGCAAATAACCTGAATATATATATATAGATATAATTGAATCACTTTGCTGTACACTGAGACTAACACAATATGGTAAATCAACTATATTTCAGTACTTTTAAAAAGAAGAACTGAAAATTTTCAAATTTTAAAGTAAAAATTTTATAAATAGTTTAGCTAGATAGATGATAAATAAGACTAAATGGATACATGCATGCATACTAAGTTGCTTCAGTTGCATCCGATTCTTTGTGACCCACATTCCAGAATATTAATGGTAGTTAATGATGAGTTTATAGATTTTTGTTTTACTATTTTTACCTATTTACTGATGGGGTCCAATTTCTAAATTTCCAAAATAAGCATGTATGTCATGAATACCTAGCAGAACAATAAAAGTTGCTTTGTTTTTATAGCACTGTATAGGGATTAAACTATATAAGATTTTTTAACCTCTATTTTGGATTCTAAAAAGCAAATTTGAGGTAGCTTGCAAAATTTTGTATGAAAGAACAAAATTTTACAGTGAAGAATTAGAAATAAAGGGAAAATACGGGTTTTAATGTAAAGTGAAACCAGGATTAAGGTTACATTCCAAGAATACATCTCCATAAATTTTAGTATTGTTTCTAAAGTTAGGAAATTTGGCTCCTCCTAATATTACATAGGAAGAGAGAGGAACCGAGGGTCACTGCAAACT
The DNA here is from genome assembly GCF_049115385.1 of Moschus berezovskii. Lineage (NCBI taxonomy): Eukaryota > Metazoa > Chordata > Mammalia > Artiodactyla > Moschidae > Moschus > Moschus berezovskii. The sequence continues at coordinate 35,247,078 of NC_142480.1, forward strand.
GTTAACTTGGACAGCTATGTGGATTGTAGTGCCTTGACCAAGAAAAAAGATTCACTAGAGCCTTGAATAAAGTTCTTTCCTACTCCCTTCTTGAAAAGAGAACAAGAGAACAAGAATAGGAGAGAAACAACTCCCTCGGCAACTTCAGGGCGCTCAACTAAGTGACGACCCCACACCCCTAGGCTTGCAGCCTAACATTCAAATTCAGGTCTCTATAAATCAGGGACTTTATCAAAACGGAGTAAAGGCGTTGAATACAAGGAAGACAGACAAATGGCAAGCAAGCGCCTGAAAAGATGTTCAGTGTTACTAGTTATTAGGGAAAATGCAAATCAAAACCACCATGAGATACCACTTCACACCCACCAGGATGGCTAGAAGTTTTAAAAAGGAAAATTAGTGTTGGCAAGGATGTGGAAAAATCGGAACCCTCCTACATTGCTGTGGAGGTGCAAAATGTTTAACGTAAATGTAAAATGATGCAACCATGGAAGAAAACGGTGTGGCAGTCACTTGCTCAATGAGTTAAACATAGAATTTTCATATGACCCAGCAGTTCCATTCCTTGGAAAAACGATTGAAAATAAAGTATCCCAACAAACACTTGTACACGTGACAGCCATGGCAGGGAGGGAAACCCATTCATCAACTCATGGGTGGATAACATAACATAATGTGGTACAGCCATACAGAAGAATATTACTTGGCCACAAAAAGTAATGAACTACTGGCCATTTCGTGGCCGCCGGGTGTGCGAGGGCATCCGGGAACGCCGTGCGGGAGGGGACCGGGAAGACCTCGATTAGGTTCTGTGGGTTTGAACCTCCGCATTTCTAACCCAAGATCTCGAAATGCATCGTGATTCCTGTCCATTGGACTGTAAAGTTTATGTAGGTAATCTTGGAAACAATGGTAACAAGACTGAATTGGAATGAGCTTTTGGCTATTATGGACCACTGCGAACTGTGTGGGTTGCTAGAAACCCTCCCGGCTTTGCTTTTGTTGAATTTGAAGATCCCCGAGATGCAGCTGATGCTGTCCGAGAGCTAGATGGGAGAACACTCTGTGGCTGCCGAGTAAGAGTGGAACCATCGAATGGTGAAAAGAGAAGTCGTAATCGTGGCCCACCTCCTTCTTGGGGTCGTCGCCCTCGAGATGATTATCGGAGGAGGAGTCCTCCACCTCGACGGCAGATCTCCAAGACGGAGAAGCTTCTCCCGCAGCCGGAGCAGGTCCCTTTCTAGAGATAGGAGAAGAGAGAGATCACTGTCCCAGGAGAGAAATCACAAGCCGTCCCAATCTTTCTCTAGGTCTCGTAGCCGATCTAGGTCAAATGAAAGGAAATAGAAGACCAGTTTGCAAGAGGAGTGGTGTACAGGAAATAACTTCATTTGACAGGAGTATGTACAGAAAATTCAAGTTTTGTTTGAGACTTCATAAGCTTGGTGCATTTTTAAAATGTTTTAGCTGCTCACAGTTGTCTGTTGGAACAGTGACACAAAGGTGTAATTCTTTATGGTTTGAAATGGATCATATGAGGCATGTAATATCAAGAATTGTTACTTTACAATGTTCCCTTAAGCAAAATTTAATTTGCTTTGAATTTTAGTCTTGCATAGGCTGATAATAAACCTCTTAACTCCTGCCCAGCTAAAGTCAATGTTTAACATTATGGAAATAAAAACTGGCAAAAATTTAGAAGATTTTTTTTTTCAACATAGCTGGGATATGGTATGCAGCTGTAGTTAAGCAGTTTTTAAAAGCTGCTGTGAACTCAAAAGCCAGCTGGAAAAATTAATGCTGCACCCTTAAACTAGATTAGAGGTTTAAAAAATCCCACTAGTCTTCACACTGGACAAGAGGTTGTCCAGTTGGTGTAGAATCTAAGAAGTTTCAAGGAAGGAAGTTAGTTTACCTTTGCTTTAAGTTGTAAGTTCCTTCTGTGATTGCTGTATATGAATACATGATGCTACAACATGGTTGAGCTTTGAAAACGTTTTGCTGAGCTAAGGAATTCAGACATAAAATACCACGTTACCTGATTCCATTTACATTGAACATCTAGAATAGGCAAAATCATAGAGATGGAAAGTTAGCTAAGGTTTTCTGGGGGCTGAGGGAGGGGCAGATGGGGAGTGACTGCTTAATGGTTATGAGATTTCCTTTCAGGGTGATGAAACCAGATGGTAGTGATAGCTGCACAGCACTGTGGATGGACTAAGTGTCACTGAATTGTACACTTTAAAAAGGCTACTTTTATGTTATGTAAATTTTGCCTCAGTAGGAAAAGTCAGGGACTTTCAGAGTCACTTAGGAATCATTTGTGAAAGTTATATCTTAGGATACTGGGATTTTTAAGAAAACTCTGTCTGAAGAGGAAGTAGAAATAATTAGTTCAGTTTGGGACCTTTGAGTCTGATGTGTCCTTAAGGCATCCAGGTGAAGGTGATCAATTAGGCTCACCCGTTTAGATCTGGGAGAGAAGTCCACACCTCAACTGTAGACAAGGGTTGTCAGGCTGGAGGTGGAGGTTGAATCTATAACCCATGTTTTCTTCAGAGCTCTGGGCACAAATGGAGTAGAATACAAGCCCCTGCATAAGAAATCCCATTATTGGCCCTGGATCATTCTTACTTGAAAAGTTTTCTCACGGGTGTGGGCTTTATCTTCATTCATTGTTTTTAATGAAAGTAGAGTACAGTGTGTCAATTTTCATGCTGCAGGAAAGCTTTTGCTTTGTCGTGGCTGGTTTTCTCCAACATGCCAGAGTAGTAAAAAATGTTACGTGTGTTAGTGCGTCACCAAAACAACTGACCACAGGCCCCTACTTCTGAGATTTCGTCTTTCTGTACAAGACGAAGTGTGAAGAGGGGTCCTCCTTCACCCTTCTCAGCATCCGATCCCAGGTGTTTGTGGCGGGCTTACTGGAGAACCCACTGATACGTCACAAGAGATGTGATGCTGTGGCTGACAAAGCCGGGCCATACTTTTTTCCAAATTATTTCTGATGTTTGAACTGGAACAAATTTCAGGGTCTGAATAATATTGAGAATGGCATTTTAAAAAGAAAACATGGTAAACTTGATAAATGTTTAATCTGGGTGAAGAGTGTAGGGGTATTTTTTGTACCATGTTTTCCATGTTGAAAATACAAGAATTTTTTATTTATATAAATAAGAAAATATTTTAAAATTTTATATTTTTATATAAATATTTAAGAATATTTATCTTTCTTATATAAATTTCTTTAACATTTCTTATATTCTCAAATATAAGAATCTTTGACATTATAGTCATTTAGTTTCACACAGGTTTATTAAGCCTTAGTTTTGTTCCAGGCACTAAACTAGGAAATTTCAGACATGATTAATGTCTGCATGATGGACCAGTCTGGGGATATTTCCTTTTCCAAATAAACACCCTGAGCCTTCAGTCCAGTTCAGTTCAGTTCAGTTCAGTTGCTCAGTCGTGTCCGACTCTCCGCGACCCCATGAATCACAGCACGCCAGGCCTCCCTGTCCATCACCAACTCCCAGAGTTCACTCAATAGGCTACAATAAATAAGGTTGTGTAATAGGGCAGTGGTTAACAGTTATCCCTTGGGTCAATAAGAGGTGAAGGTGAAATTTGGCATGGATAAGAATTTTGGGACTAGGAGGTGTTCTCTATCTCCAAGGGACCAATGGAACTTTTTTGTATGTCTCCTAAATTAATATTGAGGGAGGGGGATGCAATCACATGGCTACATTTCACAGAGAGAAGAGTTGATTCCCCCACCTATCGACTGAACTTCCCAGAGCAGGCTTCTCTTGTCCACTCCCTGCAGAATATTCCCAGGGTGGCCTCATCTGTTGGATGCTGGTTCCTGGACAGGCCCTGCCAACAGCACCTGATGTGGCCTTTCTAATATTGTCTTGATTACCGGGGGCCATGGTGGCCACAGGTCTGAGCAGGCTAGTCCTTCTTCATGGCTTCTCGGATGTGAAGATTTTTCTCTTCACTTCAGTTCAGTTCAGTCGCTCAGTCGTGTCCGACTCTCCGCGACCCCATGAATCACAGCACGCCAGGCCTCCCTGTCCATCACCAACTCCCGGAGTTCACTCAAACTCATGTCCACAGAGTCGGTGATGCCATCAAGCCATCTCATTCTCCGCCGTCCCCTTCTCCTCCCGCCCCCAACCTTTCCCAGCATCAGAGTCTTTTCTCTTCACTTAGGCAAATATATTAGCATTTTCCTTTATGGTCTGTGCTTTTTCTGTCTTGTTAAGAAAACTTCTATACCCTAAAGTCATAACTATATTCTACGTTTAATTTTAGACTTATAAAAAAATTGTTTCTTACATTCAGGCCACTGACAATCTTATATCTTTGGTATGAATGGGGGATGTAATTTCATTTCTGTCCCCATGCATAACAGTTGTCCTGCACAGTGTCCATCTTTTCTTCACTAATTTTTCATGTCTCTGTCATGTATGGAGTCTTACACGAGGAGACCTGTTTCTGAATTTTCTACTCTCTTCTACTGGTCTTTTTAAAATCCCTGTGTAATAAATACTTCATTGTCTTAATAAGGACAGCCTTGTAACAAATATTGATATTTGGTAAGGTAAGTCCCCGTCTTATTTTTCTCCTATTTTTTTCTTGGTTATTCTCAGCCTTTTTGTTTCCCATTGAAAATTTAAAACCAACTTAAGTTGCTGGAGAAACTCTGTTGGGCTTTTTCTTTAAAAATCAATCATGATAATTTATTGGTTTTGCCTAAAGAAAACTACCTATTTTCATTAGCAATTTTTGGGGAGCATTGCATCAAAGAGAAAGCTACACAGATCATACATGCGTACTGCGATGGATTTTCACAAACTGAACATTCTTGTGTAGCCAGCACCCAGACAAAGAACTAAGTTCTCAGGTAAAGAACTAAGTTCTCCTTATCTGTTGGGCTTTCGATGAAAATTTTGTTGTATCTGTGAGTTACTTTTGGGAGAACTGACATCTTTAAGAATATGGAATCTTTTAACTCAAGGATAAAGTGTATTTCATCATTTTTTTAAAATAACTTTCTCCACAAAAGTTTCACACATCTATCTTTATTCCAAGATACCTTAGAGACTTTGTTCCTATCATAAATAAAAGCCTTTATAAAAATCATACTTTATGACTGTTGCAGGTCTCTGGAACCCAATTGATTTATGTTCACCTTGTACCTAGAAATGCTGCTGAACTCTTAGTCTGAAGGTCCTATTAGATTGTCCAGTGATTTTTTTTCACTAAAAAGAATTGTATGATATAAAGCATGCCTCCATTCCATTCCGTCGCTCAGTCGTGTCCGACTCTTTGCGACCCCATGGGCTGTAGCCTACCAGGCTTCTCCGTCCATGGGATTCTCCAGGCAACAATACTGGAGTGGGTTACCGTTTCCTTCTCCAGGGGATCTTCCCGACCCAGGGATCGAACCCGGGTCTCCCACATTGGAGGCAGATGCTTTAACCTCTGAGCCACCAGCTGGTACTCAAAATTATGAATATACATCTATAAAAGTTTAAAACGCCAGAATTTGAAATGTGTCACCTGTCTTATTTTCTATAAATTGATATAATTTTGATTTGAGCTGGCAGGGGAATCTAACCTTAGTTAGCCATTCTTGGGACTGGCTTCACATGAGGGTCATGTCATAGTTCCAGGGTCTTCAACACAGCCAGATGCAGGGGCTTGGCAGAGCTCTCTCTGGTCACCTGTCATCAGGTAAAGGGGGCAGAAGTCACTGCGGACACATCTGCCCTCTCTGTGCAGTCTTCTTCAAGGGTTCTCTGCAGTGTTCATGTTTTCTTGGTGATTGGAAGGTGTAATGGGAGGGGAATCCCAGAGCGTGATTCATCAGGCTTCAGCAGCTATTCCACGGGTAGACTGGAAACAGGACGCTGTGATGGAGAGAAAGGAGAGCAACCAGTAAAAGGGAGAGAGAGGAGGGGAGGGAGAAATCCTCCTTCTTAACATCTCACAGTCACATGTCGTAAGTAGCGCCAGTGCTCGGGCATGAACGGAAGGGACAAAAAGCTGAAGACAAGATGCCCTTTCAATAATTTCTCCTAGAAACCCCACTCAGTGACTCTCCTGGGTAAGACCATCACACATAAATCCTTACATGCAAAGGAATCAGGGAGGGGAAATGTATTTCGCTGGGCATATTACTGCTCTGAACAAAATTGGGGTTCTTTAGAACCAGACATGGGACAATGGACTGGTTCCAAACTGGGAAAGGAGTACGTCAAGGCTGTATATTGTCACCCTGCTTATTTAACCTATATGCAGAGTACATCATGCAAAATACTGGGCTGGATGAAGCACAAGCTGGAATCAAGATTGCAGGGAGAAATATCAATAACCTCAGATATTCAGATGACACCACCCTTATGGCAGAAAGCGAAGAAGAACTAAAGAGCCTCTTTATGAAAGTGAAAGAGGAGAGTGAAAAAGCTGGCTTAAAACTCAACATTCAAAAACTAAAATCATGGCATCCGGGCCCATCTCACTTCATGGCAAATAGATGGGGAAACAAAGAAAACAGTGGCAGACTTTATTTTCTTGGGCTCCAAAATCACTGCAGATGGTGACTGCAGCCATGAAATTAAAAGATGCTTACTCCTTAGAGAAAAACTATGACCAATCTAGACAGCATGTTAAAAATCAGAGACATTACTTTGCCGACAAATGTCCATCTAATCAAAGCTATGAGTTTTCTAGTAGTCATGTATGGATGCGAGAACTGGACTATAAAGAAAGCTGATCATCGAAGAATTAATGCTTTTGAACTGTGGTGTTGGAGAAGACTCTTGAGAGTCCCTTGGACTGCAAGGAGATCCAACCAGTCCATCCTAAAGGAAATCAGTCCTGAATATTCATTGCAAGGACTGAGGCTGAAGCTGAAGCTCTTTGGCCACCTGATGCAAAGAACTAACTCATTGGAAAAAACACTGATGCTGGCAAAGATTGAAGGCAGGAGGAGAAGGGGATGACAGAGGATGAGATGGTTGGATGGCATCACCGACTCAATGGACATGAGTTCGAGCAAGCTCTGGGAGTCGGTGATGGACAGGGAAGCCTGGCATGCTGCAGTCCATGGGGTTGCAAAGAGTTGGCCATGACTGAGTGGCTGAACTAAACTGCGTGAGGAAGAAGCAGGGATGGACATTGGGCAGGAAACTCGCAGTGTCGGTTACAAATAATAGCCTCCATTTTTAAAATGCAGATTTAAGCAGGAGCTAGGAACACTTGGGGACTGCTTGGGGGAATCTTAGTAAAACTTACCTCCTAAAACAGACAGGGCTGGGCTCTGAAATGAAACTACATGCTTCAGTTTGCCACCTGTATATAATGAGACACTGCTAGAGCTTGGAGCTGCAGGAGATGTTTTGATGTGGTTACTGTGTTACCAGGGAGGAGACTCGTGCAACTAGACTTGAGGTTGAGCACAGGAAATAATTAGCCCACCCCACTCCAGCAAGTCCTTGGGCGGTGGCAGCTGAAGAGTTAGTGGGGAAGGTCACACCTGTCATTTAGCTTCTGCACCAGTGTCCTAAAGAGCTGTGATCTTATGCTGTGTCCCCAGCCAGGGTTGGGACTCTGCTAGGGAGATTTTTATATTGTATTAGAGTAAAGCAGTCTTTGGACTACTTACCTGGCAGAGTCGGCTGGCCCCTCCTGCACAGCGGGAGCAATCTCCCTCAGAATCTCAGGAGGTAGATCCAAACAGTGGCAAGCTTCTGAGATCCTCAGGCGACAACACTTCCTCACTTTCTCCTTCATTCCTTGACCTAACGTTTCTCCTTCCTTGACTAGCCTGGCTGCCAGTGGGAGCCTGAGTGAAGTATAAAACTTCCTTCTGAGACTTTTCCAGTTAAACCCAGAAAGCTGCTCAAGGATACTCCTGACACATGAAAATCACTTAGGAGTTCTCACTGTCACCACCACCCCTAGGAGGTACAGAAGCACCAACCTTGTCCTGGAGATTTGGACAGCTGTAAGACCAGGGGACAGTCACCATGCAGGTGGCTGAGAGAATGCTCAGGGAGCTTGGAATTCACAAGGATACACACAGTGTATTACATTTTCCCAAAAGGAGTTTGGACTTAGATAAAGATTTTCTGTGGAGGGATTAAGTGCACATCCTCCTGTCAAAATCCACAGCCTTGGAAGAGCTGCTTCTCCTGTCTGTCCCTCAGTTTTCTCAACTGTAAAATAGTGGTAATGATAGTGCAAATACATGGGTTTGTTGTAAGAGTAAAGGAATTCATTTCAAGCACTTAAAATAGTACCTGATGCAGAATAGGTGTTCAATAAGTACTATCTGATCATCATTCTTCCATTCTTACTGCAAGGATCTCACAGCTCACACCTCCCTGGATTGCTGATTCCCCCAAGGCTTATCTATGAAGGGAAAGCTGGATTGCACCCTATACGCAGGAGGAAGATTTTCTATTGCCGTGTAACAAGCTGCCATAAATTTAGCAGCTTAAAATACCATCCACCAATGATTTCATCGTTCAGTAGGCCAGAAGTCTGGGTGGGCTCAACTGGGTTCTCTGCTCAGGGTTTCTGAAGGCCGAATCACATTGTAAGACAGACTAGGCTCTCATCTGGAGGTTTTGTGGAAGCATTAGCTGCCAAGTTCCCTAAGGATGTTGGCAGGACTTAGTTTCTGGTCGTAGTGGGCCTGAGGTGCCATCTCCTTGCTGTCTGTCAGCAGGAGAAGGTCTCAGTTTCTAGAGGTTGCCCTCATTCCTTGCCAAGTGGTCCCCTCCATCTTTAAGCCAGCAGTGATACAGCAAACCCTTAGCATACTTGGGAATTCTATGACTTTGTCCTCTGCGACCAGATGGAAAAAACTCTCTGCTTTTGAAGAGCTCATATGATTCAGTTAGGCCCACCTGGGTCATCTCCTTTTTGCCATAAAACATAACATAATCACAATCACACTCAAAGGAGAGGAGATTAAACAAGGCTGAGAGTCACTGGGGGTTATTTTAGGATTCTGCCCACCTGAAATGGCATGAACTCCAAAAGGGACCATGACAAAACTGCTAAATGAAATGAGGACAAAAAATGGGTCAGGGGCAGGTTAGGGTCACCCAAAGAGTTGAGTTTGGTCATCTTCCTCCTGAGACATTAGACCTTCTCTATCTCAGGTTCAAGATCACCTCCAGGGGTCAGACACTCAGGAAACATGGACACCAACCCAATTAGAAGGCAAGTATAGTGGAGAAGGAAATGTCAACCCACTCCAGTACTCTTGCCTGGAAAATCCCATGGACGGAGGAGCCTGGTAGGCTGCAGTCCATGGGTTCGCTAGGAGTCGGACACAACTGAGCAACTTCACTTTCACTTTCATGCATTGGAGAAGGAAATGGTAACCCACTCCAGTGTTCTTGCCTGGAGAATCCCAGGGACAGGGGAGCCTGGTGGGCTGCCATCTATGGGGTCGCACAGAGTCGGACACGACTGAAGCAACTTAGCAGGAGCAGCAGCAGGCTGTGATAGAAAGAAGAGCAGGTTCCCTAGCAGGTGGAACTGTGAGCAGATCCTGGGGGCATAAGACAATGCTTATTTGGTTCTGACCTGAAGGTTCTTGATAGAGTGACCCCAAGCCTTAGATGTCACGAGATACCAGCAGAAGGTTGGGACATTCAGAGGCATTCAATGGATTAAGAAAGGGAGGATTTGCTTCTCCATGGGCTTCTCTAAGAAATCTGAAGCCTGACTCTGTCAGAAGAATATTCAGCGGCTCCTCTCCCAGTGAGAGGCCTACAATCCTGACTACCTCACACTGCAGCTCAGAAACGCAGCTCAGAAACAGATCTGGGGGCTTCTACTACAATAACTAGGGAGCAGACCCTGCCCCTGACAGGGCAGTGACGGCCACAGAGCAAAGAGGAGGCCCCATTCAATAGTCAGTGCAGGTTATGGTTACAAAACCAGTCATATCTCCTATTCACACAGACTTCACAGGGGCTCCCACATAAAAATAGCCCTCCAAGACCTCAGTAGATCATTGTTTCTCTGAAACTCATTGAGGAAGAGAAATAGAAGTAAGATAAAGAAGCAGAGAAACCACTCCCAATTAAAAGATCAAGACGATTCCCCTGAAGGAACAAACAATGAAACGGATCTCTTCAGCTACTATTTAAAAAGTCCACAAATAACAAATGCTGGAGAGGGTGCAGAGAAAAGGCAACCCTCCTGGATTGTTGGTGGGTGGGAATGTAAATTGATGCAGCCACTACAGAAAACAGTATGAAGTTTCTTTAAAAAACTAAAAATCAAATTACCATATGATCCTGTAATCCCATTCCTGGGCATATATCCAGACAAAACTATAATTCCAAAACAATATAATACAAGTACTCTTATGTTCACAGCAGCGCTATTCACAATAGCCTAGACATGGAAATTACCTAAATGTACATCAACAGATGAATAGATAAAGATGATGTGGCACATATATACAATGGAATACTATTCAGCCATTAAAAAGAATGAAATGATGCCATTTGCAGCAATGTGGGTGGACCAAGATAGAGATTATCATACTAAGTGAAGCCAGAAAGACAAATACCATGTGATACCATTTATATGTGGAATCTAAAATACGGCACAAATGAACATATCCATGAAATAGAAACAGACTCACAGACATAGGGAACAGACTTGCAACTTTATCCTCCCATTGGAGGCGCCCAAGACACACCAACTACAGTGCAGAACTCACACAGATCAGGGTTTAGAGATCTGAGTAGGTCACAGGGTAGACAGCCAATTTCTATATTTATTATGAAAACATATAAACAGATTTCAGCAAAGTGCCTTGTTCCAACTTAGCCAGCATATCGTGATAATTATCTGACAGAGAAAATAAACAAGCTTGAGGGTGAAGGAGAACAGCTGACAAGGTCAACCAGAAGAGCTGGGCTTTCCCGGGAGGCTGCCCAATACAGGAGCTGCTCTGCACACCAGGAGTTTGCCCTCATCAGGGAAAGGAGAGTGAGAACTCAGTGGGCAACAACCTCTCCCAGATTGTGTAGGTTCTAGGATCTCATTGGTCACTTTATTTTTCTTCCCCTGTTGTCTTTCTTGTCAGAAGCAAATAATGGAAGAAAATCAAGAGCTTTCATTTCCAGCCAATACAGTGGCTCAGGTTTAGAATCCAAAGTGGTGAGTAGGAACTGTGAGTTAAACTATGAGCAGTCTGGGTTGTTCAAACTGTGTAGGGGGCAGAAATGAGCTAGTTGATTTTCATTATGTCTGTTTAAAAAAAAATTTTTTTTAATAACATATCCTATATTTATCCCCAAGAAAAGCTCTCTGCATCCTTTTTATTATTCAATTACATTTACTGAATAACTGTATTTTTTTCCAAAAAGAAATATGCTTTCTTGGTACCAAATTTAGGCACCAAAAGCATAAAAAAGTTAAAATACCCCTCTCACCTCTGACTCCTAATCATCCTGTTTCTCTCCCTGGAAGAAACAAATCAGTGATATATTTTTTTTGAGATTTTAGTTGTGTTGATACAAGTAAATATAGTTTATTCATTTTAATGATGCATAATCTTTCAATATGTGCAAATAGCAAAATTTATTTATCCACTTTTAGGAAATTCAAGTTGTTTCCAATTTTTGCTGATAAAAAAGTTTCAATGATTTACCTAAGAATTAGGTAAAGATTACATGAGTCAGAATTTCTCTGGGGTATATCCTTAATGTAGGATGGCTGAGTTATAGAGTATATATATGTACCTTCACTTATCTTTGACTTTACCCAATGGCTCCACAAAGCTATTATTTCAAGTGTTACTCCCGACAACACTTGTTATTGTAAAGCTTAATCATTTTGTCAGTCTACTAAGTGTGAAATGGTAAATCATAGTGATTTTTCCTACTGCTTCCCTGACTACTGGTAAGGTTCATTATCTTTTCAACTATTTATTAGTCATTTGAGTGTGCTGTTCTGTGAACTGTCATATCCCTTGCACATTTACATTTGAGTCATTTTTCAGCCATTTTAAAGACATCTTTATATTTTCTGGTTGTGGTTTAGTCACTAAGTCGTGTCTGAATCTTGCAACCCCATGGACCGTAGCCCTCTAGGCTCTTCTGTCCAAAGGATTCTCCAGTCAAGAATACTGGAGTGTGTTGCCATTTCCTTTTCCAGGGAATCTTCCTGACCCAGGGACTGAACCCAGGTCTCCATCTCTGCAGGCTGATTCTTTTTTTTTTTTTTTGGGAACACTCTATTCATTTATTTTAAAGCAATTTCCTATGTGTTTTAGGAAGAAGAGTTATTTGGCTCTCTTTTGAATGCTTGCAGGTGATGCAGGTCAGTTTTCTTTTTCTTTTTTTTTTTTTTTGAACAGAGGAAAATTTATGCGTCGAACCTGGACTGGTCACTTATGATAATATACATGCTACAATTCCATTCTCCCCAATCATTCCACCTTCACCCTCTCCCACAGAGTCCCAAAGACTGTTCTAAATGCCTATGTCTCTTTTGCAGTCTCTTATACAGGGTTTAGGTTACCATTTTTCTAAATTCCATATATATGCGTTAATATACGGTATTGATGTTCTTCTTTCTGGTTTACTTCACTCTGTATAATTGGCTCCAATTTCATCCACCTCATTAAAACTGATTCAAATGCATTCTTTTTGATGGCTGAGAAATACTCCATTGTGTATATGTACCAAAGCTTTCTTATCCATTCATCTGCAGATGGACATCTAGGTTGCTTCCATGTCCTGGCTATTATAAACAGTGCTGCAATGAACATTGGAGTACATGTGTCTCTTTCAATTCTGGTTTCCTCGGTGTGTATGCCCAGGAGTGCGATCGCTGGATCATATGGCAGTTCTATTTCCAGTTTTCTGAGGAATCTCCACACTGTTCTCCATAGTGGCTGTACCAGTTTGCATTCCCACCAACAGTGTAAGAGGGTTCCCTTCTCTCCACACCCTCTCCAGCACTTATTGCATGTAGACTTTTGGATAGCAGCCATTCTGACTGGTGTGAAATGGTATCTCATTGTGGTTTTGATTTGCATTTCTCTGATGATGAGGGATGTTGAGCATTTTTTCATGTGTTTATTAGCCATCTTTATGTCTTCTTTGGAGAAATGTCTGTTTAGTTCTTTGGCCCATTTTTTGATTGGGTCACTTAGTTTTCTGGAATTAAGCTGCAGGAGCTGCTTGTATAATTTAGAGATTAATCCTTTATCAGTTGCTTCATTTGCTATTATTGTCTCCCATTCTGAAGGTTGTCTTCTCACCTTGCTTAGAGGAGAACGTAGGCAAAACACTCTCCGACATAAATCACAGCAGGATCCTCCAAGACCCACCTCCCAGAATATTGGAAATAAAAGCAAAAATAAACAAATGGGACCTAATTAAAATCAAAAGCTTCTGCACAGCAAAGGAAACTCTATGCAGGCTGATTCTTGACTGACTGAACTACCAGAGAAACCCTTTATATATTCTAGATATCAATTTTAAAATAAATATTGTAAACATCATTCCCCAATACAAAGGGAGCTTATTTGTACTATTATGATGCCTTTGGTTAAACAGAAGATTTAAATTTTCAAAGACTCCAATTTATTCATTTCTGCCTCGTCTTTAAATTCCACATAGTTTTTTGAAAATAGAAGAAATTAACTTTTAGTAAATTTTCTCATTATATCTCATGATGCTCAGGCCCTCCCTAACCTCAGGGCATGTGACCACCTCAAGATAATTACTCGAACATATCAGAGAACACTTCCCATCCTCAACTATATGTTTACATGTCTGGCAAATCTTACATCCTCAAGAAGGTCTTTCCCAACACCTATAAAAGCTCAGGTTAGCCTGTTATATTCTCCAGTAACTTTTTTTCCTCGGGAGTATTTCCACCATTCATCATCATATACATGTGTGTTGATTCGGCTAATGTGTCTCCTCAAGATGAGAAATTATATGCTATTTCTCACTACCTGATTCCCAGGGCTTTGTAGAGTGCCATACACAGAGAAAGAACTTAATAGTACTTAATACATATTTCTGAATGAAGGAATTGTGCAGACTTGAACTTTCCATCTTCACCTGTATCATTTTAAAACCCTTCCCTTAAGGATGTTTGATACAGTGTCCCTAGGATTTGGCTTCCCATGTCAGTTGAAGCAGTGGAAAGCCTCAGAGGTTTCAGGAAATAGCATCTCTGTCTTTGATCTAAGGCCCACAATGAACTCTTTATGAGGTTCCCACTGTGGCTACAATGGCTATAAAGAGTCAACGGTGTTTTCGACACCATGAACCAAGAAGGCTGATTTGTGGTGACAGAAGCTAATTGCAAGTTTGTGGTTACTGACTAATGAAGATGAGTTCTCAGCCTTAACTCATCCTCCAAGCATTTTGTATTTTTCTTATAACACGTTTTCAAGGGATTATCTTAATGTTTTAATTAGATTTAGAGCAGAGAAAGGAATGTCAAGGCTGCAGGATAACTGATTAGGTCAAGTTGGAATGTCTGTCTTCCATTTGGATCCTATAATACAGGGCTATCACATATGGACCCTATTCATAATGCTCCCATTGTCTGCCCATCACAGGTTTCCCTGAGTGTATTTTATGTACTCTCCTTCCCTCAGTCTAGAGTTTGGATTAGAAGCAAGATGACAGAAGGTAACACTGATGTTGAACATCACATGCATGGTGTACTCTATATAATGAAGGAAAAACAAGGATGGAAATTACACAGGAAAGAGGGAGTCCGGTGAAATTCCTAAATATGAGAATTTTCATGTAAAAAGGCAGCACTGAGTTTGCACAATTGGTCTTTACTTTTAGAAAGTCATCCTCCTAGAAAGGACACTTAATAATGGAAGGTAATGGGGTTTGCACTTCACACCATTCAAAAGTAATCCAAAAAAGGCAGAGGATGAGAACAAATTCCAGAAATGAAACAAGCAACAGAAAGATGGAAAAAATAAGAGATACAGTTTTTGTTGCATGGATTGAGAAAAATGAAAAAAAAAATTACTTGGAAACAACAAATCTTCTAAAAGATTCCTCCAAGCCTGATTCCCTGGAGATCCCAAGAAGCTCCTGAAAAGACAGTCTCTTTTTCTTTCACTGATTCCTCAACTGTCTTCTGAGTACTTGCTAAGTAATGAACTATCAGCTTATTTCTCACTATCCCCCCCTTATTACTCCAAGATCATCCCAAGCCTTAAGTTCACATGTTTTCTATTTTGCCTCATTTTTATCATTCCCATTGTCCCCTGACAACATTAAGTAAAGCTTTACATGTGGTTTGTCCATGTTGGCTGTTGTTGAGCACACCAGAGTGGACATTCAGTTATTCTTCACCTCTTTTTGTCACGGATTGAATAATCACATA